>NW_027223763.1:23414313-24014313 GCF_028538775.1 Myotis yumanensis | reverse complement strand
TTTGGTCTACTCACTTTATAATAATGCTATCTCATTCTAAATTTTCCTGAACCTACTGTTTTTTCCCATTTTATTCTTTCTTCCTTGGTAGACCAGCTCATCCCACCACTACTTGTTTTAATTCTTTGTTTATTCACCTTACTTTGCATAATTTACTATTGATTTACCAGCCCTTTCTCTTAACTCTTCTTGCTCCTGCAGACTCATTCTTGGTCTCATAAACACTCTTTTCATACCTGTTCTCCAAGAAAAACATTTCATGCCCTAACCGGTTTGGCTCAGTGGATAGAGCGTCGGCCTGCGAACTCAAGGGTCCCAGGTTCGATTCCAGTCAAGGGCACGTACCTTGGTTGCGGGCACATCCCCAGTGGGGAGTGTGCAGGAGGCAGCTGATCGATGTTTCTCTCTCATCGATGTTTCTAACTCTCTATCCCTCTCCCTTCCTCTCTGTAAAAAATCAATAAACTATATTAAAAAAAAAAAAGAAAAACATTTCATTGCATCAGATAGCTAATACTCAATAATAGTAATTATGTAGTTTATACTCTTTATCAAGTAATGGGTACTGTTCTAAAAGCTTTGTGTATATGAACTAATGTAATCCTCATACAATATTGTGAGGTAGTAAACTACATTTGATATAGTAGATTAATTTATCTTAATTTGATTTATCTGAATTATCTAATTTTTCTGACAGTTTCTTCTTAATAGAAAAGAACTTGGCTGATGTTTCTGTTTTCTATTTATTATTCTAGATGTTTTAAACAGAGATAAGGATGAGGAACCAACTGTGAAACAAGAAATTGAGGAAATTGAGGAAGAAATGGAATCAAAGGGTATAATAGTTACAAGAATCAAAAGTGAAACTGACCAGGATCCCATGTGTAGAGAAACCTTTGAACTTGTTGGTAGGTTAGATAAACAGAGAGGAATCTTCTTATGGGAAATACCAAGGGAGTCTTTGACCCAGGAACAAAGAATGTTCAGAGGAAACACTAACATTATTCGTAAGAGACCTAACTCAGAAGAGAAATGCCATAAATGTGAAGAATGTGGAAAGGGTTTTGTCCGCAAGGCCCATTTCATTCAACATCAACGGGTCCATACTGGTGAGAAACCTTTTCAATGCAATGAATGTGGGAAAAGTTTTAGTCGCAGTTCATTTGTTATTGAACATCAGAGAATTCACACTGGAGAAAGGCCCTATGAGTGTAACTACTGTGGAAAAACCTTTAGTGTGAGCTCAACCCTTATTAGACATCAGAGAATCCACACTGGAGAGAGACCCTATCAGTGTAATCAGTGTAAACAGAGCTTCAGCCAGAGAAGGAGCCTTGTTAAACATCAGAGGATTCACACAGGTGAAAAACCCCATAAGTGTAGTGACTGTGGGAAAGCCTTTAGTTGGAAGTCACACCTTATTGAGCATCAAAGAACTCACACTGGTGAAAAACCTTATCACTGTACCAAATGTAAAAAAAGCTTTAGCCGAAATTCATTACTAGTTGAACATCAGAGAATTCACACTGGAGAAAGACCCCATAAATGTGGTGAATGTGGGAAAGCCTTTAGATTAAGTACATACCTTATACAACACCAAAAAATCCACACTGGTGAGAAGCCTTTTCTTTGTATTGAATGTGGAAAAAGCTTCAGTCGGAGCTCATTCCTTATTGAACATCAGAGGATCCATACAGGTGAAAGACCTTATCAGTGCAAAGAGTGCGGGAAAAGCTTCAGTCAACTTTGCAACCTTACTCGTCATCAGAGAATCCACACAGGAGATAAACCCCATAAGTGTAAGGAATGTGGAAAAGCCTTTAGTAGAAGCTCAGGTCTCATTCAGCATCAGAGAATTCACACCAGAGAGAAGACATATTCATACAATGAAACTAAGGAAAGTTTTGATCCAAATTGCAGTCTTGTTTTACAGCAGGAAGTCTTCCCTAAGGAAAAATCTTATAAATGTGATGAATGTGGGAAAACTTTTAGTGTCAGTGCTCATCTTGTACAACATCAAAGAATCCACACTGGTGAAAAGCCCTACTTATGTACTGTGTGTGGGAAAAGCTTCAGTCGGAGCTCATTTCTTATCGAACATCAGAGAATCCACACTGGTGAGAGACCCTATCGATGTAGACAGTGTGGCAAAAGCTTTAGCCAACTTTGTAATCTTATTCGACATCAGGGTGTTCACACAGGTAATAAACCTCATAAATGTGATGAATGTGGAAAAGCCTTTAGCCGGAACTCAGGCCTTATTCAGCACCAGAGAATACACACAGGAGAGAAACCTTATAAGTGTGAGAAGTGCGACAAAAGTTTTAGTCAACAGCGCAGCCTCGTCAACCATCAGAAGATCCATGCAGAAATGAAAACCCAAGAAACCCATGAATGTGATGCTTGCGGCGAAGCCTTCAATTGCCGCATATCTCTTATTCAGCATCAAAAATTGCACACTACATGGATGCAGTAAATGTAGAGAAATATTTAAGCTTAGTTGGACTTGAGACTAGCTTACCCAAGTGCAGTTTCAACATTGCTCAATATGAGTCAGATTTAGTAGGAAAGTATCTTTGGCCTTAGGCAAATGGTTTCTAGAGATTCTGTGAATAGTGGACAACCAGCTGCCCACAGGCATTTTTCATTACTCTTTGTTTTGATGACTCAGTAATTTATGCATCTTTTTTAAACAAATCTTTCAGGTTAAACCTGGGCTCAGAGCATTTGGTTATAATAATGAAGGGAGAATGACAAAGTTGCATTGATACAAGGGAGCTAGAACCACTCATGTTAGAAAACTAGAATAATTCTTCAGAGACCTCTCCCACATCTTATATGGTAGTTCTTTCGGTTCTATGATATGTTTGGCTATGCATGCCAAAGTCCAGTAATTGAGCATATGATGAAGTTTTCAAGGAAATAGCCCAGATTTTTTGAAACTGATTTGTTTTTTGAAATTGTTTTTTTTTTTTTTTGAAACAATTTTTTGTCATTGATTAAGCCAGTTATTTGGCATGTGAGTTACAAGAAAGCAGTTCCAATGCCTCATGGTTCTCAGAAATGTGAAATGAGTGGACCATTAATTTTACATGTTAAGATTATGTAACAAACCTAGCAAAGGTGTTACCAAGGAATCTTTGGCAGTGCCTTTTTTTCCCCCAAAAAATGGGCCCAAAAAGTTGGAGGAAGACACTATTCTTTTTGTGTCCTCCCATCTGTGAAAGATATTTGTAATCCTATACAAATAATCGTATTCCTTCACTACCAGTAGCATGTGAAAGTGTACATATTTTGATTGCCAAGAATTGAAAATAAAGAGACCTGGAGTCTATGTTAGGAAGCTGAGATATTTTGGTATTGCTTTGGTTTTTATAGTAACTAGACTTTGCATGCAGTTTTAAAATTCTTATTTCTGGTTCTAGGGCTTCCCTTAGTTAAAGGTTACTATAAACCTATAAATTCATCTGTTCTAATCATTAAACCTGTTTTGTTTTGTTTTTTGCTTTGTGTAAGAGTTCTTTGTTACTATAGTGTAACATCTATCCTGTCAAATATATTACTATGTTTAAAAATTAGAATCAAGATTTAAAGGAAATTGCTCTACCTGTGAGATAATAGAGATATCCAGAGGTCATTGGAGTTGTGGACGTGATACACAGGGAAGATATCTGGGCTATAAATTTACTTAGGATTCCCAAGTGTTTAGACACAGAAATGAATTAAGATTTAACAAGAGGAAAGTAAATAAAACAAAATGAATGAATGAATCAAAAAATGGAATCCCAAGGCTCACTCTTGTTTATTGGGTGGGCAAGATGTGAAAGAAACTGAGGGAGTTTCCAGAAGTATGGAAAACCCAATATGTAGTGATAGTTGCTATAGGAAAATGGCCTAGAAGGATACTGAGGAGATATCAGTGAGGGATTGAAGAGTATCCTTTAGATAATTAGAATGTCAATGAGTTCTATAAGAGCAGCTTTCAAATTTGGAAAGAACCAGTTTTCAGGGGGTTAAGTAATGTCTGGAGAGTCTAAATCAGTTCCCAAATACTATCAATTCATGACTTCTACATTCAAATGGTAAAAAGGATAATATAGTGTCTTTGTAAACAAGTTAAATTGATTAAAGACCTTACTTAATTCTGAAATTATGCCCCCTGCTTTTTTAATTTAAAAAGTTCTTTTACAAAATATTAGTAATTTTAGGTGATGGTCTGTTGAATATATGTCTCTGTAGGTTTAAAAAAATTGGCAACCTTTTTTCAATTATTCTTCTTACCCACCTAATTTTATTGGTCTATAGCAGTGGTCAGCAAACTGCGGCTCTTTGGCCCCTTGAGTGTGGCTCTTCCACAAAATACCACATGCGGGCCACGCACGTACAGTGCGATTGAAACTTCGTGGCCCATGCGCAGAAGTTGGTATTTTGTGGAAGAGCCACACTCAAGGGGCCAAAGAGCCGCATGTGGCTCGCGAGCCGCAGTTTGCCGACCAGGGGTCTATAGTAAGGAGTAAAAGGTAGATTGTGAATATAAAGAGGCGTGTGGATCAAGATTAAAGAAAAATTTGAGTATTTTTCCATTCTGAACAGAGAGCCACTTGAGGGAGGTTGAGGATAAAGGAAAGCATGTGGACATTGATTGTTATAATCTAAAATTAATTCTAGCACTAATGGAAGAATTTTATTTGGAGATTTTCTTCCTCCAATTTGATAGAAAAAGAGAACAGATTTAGAAATAGAGTGTGCATGACATGACCTGTTTTCAAAAAATAGTCATACTCATCTTTTGAGAGTCAGGGAAAGAAGAGGGGTAGGCACTGATAGGGGTGGAGTTAAGAGCCTCATTGATAATAAAAGTTTGAAGTACAATGGGGAGAATGGAAGACTGAGGGTGATGGCTTGTGGGGTTTTGTATAGGGCCCAGTTGAAATAAAGTACTATGAACTTTTAATGGAATTGCTCAAATTCCTTGTTGAAATAACACATGGGACAATTTTGAAAGAAAATTTAGAGTTAAAATAGATGAAGCAAAATACTAGTAGATTTATTCAGGTTCTTTAGAGAATCAGCCAATAAACCAAAAGCATATATAGGTAAGCAGATGATGGGTGGGTGGTGAGTGAGTAGGTAGATAGATTAGATAGATGATAGATAGGTAGATAGATGATTGATAGATAGAATAGGAATTGGCTCCTGTGAATATGGAGGCTAAGAACTCCCACAATGTGCCTGCCATCTGTAAGCTAGAGAACCATGAAAGCCAAAGGTATAATTCAGACTGAGTTCAGAGACCCTAAAACCAGGAGCTTTTTTATAAAGACTGGAGGAAATGCTCTAGTTTAGGCAGAGCAAATTTGTTCTTCCTCCACCTTTTTGTTGGTTTCAGGCCCTCAATGAATTAGATGATGCCCACCAACATTGGTAAAGGCGATCTTTATTCAGTTTACAGATTCAAATGCAAATTTCTTTCAGAAGCACCATCACAGACACACCCAGAAAAAATGTTTACCAGCATTCCTTAGCCCAGTCAAGTTGAAAAAATTAACCATCACAGTGGGTAACATAAAACAACCAGGAAAAAGGAGTCCTTGGTGGTGAAAGAAAAAAAAATGGAAATCACTGTAAATATTCCATTTCTCTGTAATTTTGATGAGTGAGGGATTTCACTTTCATCTGTCTTCCTAAGAGGATGTCAGCAAATCTAGGCATACCCAGTTGAGCATGATACATGCACTATAAATTTCAACTTTTTCTGTAGTCCATCTATTACAGTCACTTTGTTCCTAATCAGTATTCGATACCTTTCACCTTCTCTATCTCCTTCAAAAGTGGTGGCCTTGGGTGGTTGATGGTGGTGGGTAGATTGGCTTCTTTTTAATTAAAGTCATCTCTATTACCATGATGCATGGACAAATAGGGCAAATATTTAATGTCCAAATACTATAAGTTCAAATACTATATGTATTTTTAAAATACCCTCTAGGTGCTATATTAATGCAATAAGTTTTAGTTGCATCAAACAGTCCTTTATCCTCTAGGAGATGGAGTAACTAGTAAGCCAAATGTATTCCATAGAGTACAGACTGGGAGAAAATCACCTAACTTTCCAAAACAGTTCTAACACATCTCGCACAAATAAGACAAGAGTGCCTATCTCTGCCTGTGCTATCTCCTGTTCAGAAGTGGTGTTCTCAAGAACTTTTCTCACATCTGTCCAATGGCTGTGATAAACTTCCACGTCACAGGACAGTCATTGCATTCCTGGAAACAAGAAGTGCATTCTGATTTCTTTGGCCTGTAAATTCCCCCAAAGTAAAACCAGGGCAGGCCAAGGAAAAGTTTCAAGTGGCTGCAGAGAGATGACTTGCCCTTGGCTATCTTAGGAGGGCAGGGTAGATTTCTCTGGCACCTGAGCTCTCAGGTTGCAGCCTAGCACTGGTTGTTCTGCCCGCTGGGAGAACTGGTGCTATGTTTAAAATATGCTCCCTTTCATTGTACCACCGTGCTCCAAGAGCTGAGTCTGTGTATGTATGCAAGCCTCTTTTTAAAAACTAGATGTAGAATTATTTTGAATTTTCATTTGTCCCAGTACTTGCCTCCCAAGTTGAAATAAACGAGAGACGTTATTAGGATGGCAAATGGCTATGTTGCATAAGGAGAAATTCGTTGTTTTCCTCTGATGATGTCATGTCCACCCACCAACTTTTACCAACAAGGGGCTAAGCCCTATGCTATTATACACACTTAGCTGGCTTCCAGTTTCCTCCCAATCTTCTATATTCTAAAAAATAATTTTCAGCAATACTCTTTTATCATGTTATTCCCTGTGCAAAAATTATTCACATTTCCCTATTTCTCATTTCATCGAGGCAAGATTTTCCATAATATCTCTGCCCAAGCTCCCTTTCTCCTACTGTGCCACTCCACTTGGTCTCACCATTCTAGTCAAATTCCCCACAGTATCCTCAACATGTATAATCTGTACTCTTGTCAGGACACAGCTAATTCATCTCCACTCTCAAGTGCCTTTATCATGGGGAAAATATAATATTTATTCACAGCTTATGTATCTGGCACTGTACATAAAATATTGCTAACCTCACAACAGCCCTGTTTTACAGATGAGGAACAGGGCTCAGGGAGAGGAAGTATGTTTCCCAAGATCATACAAAAAACTACCTGCAACTCATCTTTGTAAAGCATTCCTTCCCTTTTGACCTCAGCACTGGCCTATGCCTCTGCGGTTTAGCACATTATTGTGTGCCATTTTGTTTCCTAATTGTGTCCTTGTTTTCCTCATCTCAATGGTAAGCATAGAAGGACCCTGTAGTATCTTTACAGAGCAAAGCGTACAATAAGTGCTGAATGGATACTTGACTGATTTTATATGTTTATGTATATTGATGCCCAGTACTGTTAGGCTATTTTAAAAGGCTTGGGACAGATTGTGTTACAGCCAGAAAAATATGTTTATTTGAGTAATGGAAAGAGACCTGTGTCTGACTGTGTAGAGCTTTGCTGTTATTCCTAGCTCTTAATTCACCCTCTAGAAAATGGGTTTAGGTAGGGAATTGGTAGCATTGCATGAGTCCTCAGGCTCTATTGAGCATGGATAATTCACCTGGTACCCTAAAAGTGTGGCAGATATTGTTCTAAGGGCAGGTCCACAATTCTTTATCTGAAAGTCTTGAGGACTTTACAAATCACACTGGTCTCACCTACTGGTTTTGTGACCTTGAGCAACTTCCTTAGCATACTGGACCCCAGAGGCTGATATTCTCATCGTTACAGTCAGCTTCTGCTTCTGTTAAATTCACATTATGAATCGTCTCATCTTGTTTTTGTAAAGCATGATGTAGACTCATATGTGAAACTAGGCTCTTCCTATCAAGAAGACACATATCTTTAGATTACTTAATATCTCTCCTTAAAAGTCCTTTAGTCATCTCCCCACAATTCCATATCGCCCTAGTATCTCCATGCCTTCTCTCTTCCTCCTCCTTTCTCATTTTTCCTTTCTCCTCCCTCTTTCCTTTTAAAAAAAAAAATATGTTTTTATTGATTTTCAAGAGAGAAGAAGGGAGAGGGAGAGAGAGAAAAACATTAATGAGAGAGAAACATCTATCAGCTGCATCCTGCACGCCCCTACTGGGGATTGAGCCCACAACCTAGGCATGTGCCTTGACCAGGAATTGAACCAGTGACCTCTTGGTACATGGGTTGATGCTCAACCACTGAGCCACACCAGCTGGGCTCCTCTCCTTTTCCTTACCCCTTTCTTCCCTTCTCTCACCCTCCCTCTTCAGAGCAAAAAACAAACTTCTTTTTATTCCTTCCAGTATTTAGTAATTGTTTTGGCTTGTCTTTTGATACTTATGCCTTCAAGGTATTATCTTCTCCCATTGAATTATCAAAGAACTTTCTTACACAATGGCAGTTCCTCTTCTGAGTTCCTTTCCTTGTTAACATCTTGTGATCTCCAACCTAGATGTCCTTACTTCCCTTTCTGTACCCAACTACACTGATAGACTGTCTTCCCCACTCCTCAACCTCCAATCAATAGCATTTGTGTTACTTGCTTAGCTACCTAAGTTTGTCTATATACAAATGCCTTTGCTACCCTAAAGCTGAAAGTTTTTTTTAATTACTTTCAGTGCCTAGTACCAGGTTTTATTTTTAGTGGGTGTTCAACAACTTCTAGAATAAATCTGACAGAATACCGAAATCTAGGAAGCCATTAATATATCCACTCAGTGACCACACAGACAATAGAAATTGAAGCCTGTAGCTTCATAACTCTTGTCTTCATATTACCCTGAGTGGAGGAAATTACTTGGCTTGAGATTTCAAAAACATTTGCAGTTCTTTAGTAGGGAAAATATGTCAGATAGTAGCCAGGGAAAATGCATTATATAAATCCTCACCCTCAGTGAAATGTAATTCAGCCTTGACCAAAAGATATAAATAACTCAGCCTTGATTATAAATTCATGTTCAACCCATAAATGAGTGTCTAAGAGGTTTCTCTATCACAGAGGGCCAGTGGTGCTGAGTAAGCTTTACCTGTAGGTCGCGAACAATGAAAATACATCCTGCATATCAGATATTTACATTACGATTCATAACAGTAGCAAAATTACAGTTATGAAGTAGCAACGAAAATAATTTTATAGTTGGGGGTCACCACAACATGAGGAACTGTATTAAAGGGTCGCGGCATTAGGAAGGTTGAGAACCACTGCTCTAGATAAAAGTTTTCTGGCAGAAAAGCTTTGTTACACCAGGTGTTGTGACAAAAGCTTTTAGGACAGCTCAGCACATGGTAAGAGCTCAAGTAGTGGCTGATAGAATGAATGGGTGCAATAAGAAATGTAGAAGACCAACTCTGGTGGCAGAGGTATTGAACACTGCCTGTTGCCCACCTTTACCTGCTCCCTGGTTATGTGTACCTTTTAGGAGAAAGAGACCTGAATGTCAATCTCTCAGCTCTACTCCCCCAAAATGTGTGACCATCATCCAGTAATTTAACTGTTCTAGCCTTGGTTTTTATCTTCTGTAAAATGAAAGACTTGGGCTAAATAACCTCTAAGGTGGATTTGAATTGCTCATATGGATATAGTTCCTTGTCTTTAGAAAGTAATGCAGGTACATGGAAATAGCCAAATGTCCTAGAGACACATAATAAGTGATTTCTTATATATATAATTTATAAATATATAACATATATATTAAATTTATAAATAATTCCTTCCTTACACCCACTACCAGGTCTTTCTCATCAGAAGAAGGCCCTTTGGATTAATTCCATTTTATTCCTCTAAATAATGTGCTTGTGCCTCTATTTCTTAATTTATCAACTCTAAGCAATAACATTTACCTTTGTACTCTTCAAGGCAAAGAATTTAGTTTACTTCCTTCTCCTATATTTTAATTATAGGTATTACTCTTATAATGATTTATATCTATTTCCTTTATTACTTTAGTAGACTTAAAAACACTATTTCTTAATCCATCAATTTTAAGCGGAATTCCTGACTCCCCACTAAGTGGATTAGTGCTCCCTTTGCTTTCCTCTATTTCTCCGCCCCTTTGAATTTCCCTTCTGTCAGTTAAATCATTATGTCATCCAAAGTTTCAACATTTAAGTTCTCTTTTGTAACTATGGTTTTCTGAAAATGGAAAGCCAATCAAGTATAATTATGTGAATATTATTTACTGCAAAAGTAGGCTGTGTGCTTGGCTGTGCAGAGGAACATGTAGTCCTGTCTCATCAAACCTGGGCCACTTGAAGAGGAATGCTCAAAGCAGCAAAGTCACATTGATTCTCTCAATAGCCTCCACATGTTTCTCAAAATCAGTTCACATTTTAGCTTCAAATTATACTAAATGGCTTTCATTTTGGGGGAGCCTCAAACTTGAAATCTAGAGTGGTCATTCTCAAACTTGGTTCCACATGGAATCATCAAAGGAGCTTTAAGAAACCCTGGTATTTAGAGGATCCTACATCAAGAGTTTGATTTAATTGGGCTCAGATAATTCCAATGAGTAGCCAAAGTTGAGGACCCTAAACCATAACATCAATCACATCTAGTAGAGTCAAAGGTAATGAAATATACTGAGTCCTTTGAAAACAAGAGCAAAAAGTAAAACCCAACACCAACTGAAGGTTTATAGCTTATTTTATTTCCTTTTTGTCACAGCTGTCTCTTTCATAACCTACCACGCCTAAGATCATTTCATAAGATGCACTTCTCTGCCCTCAGCTTCTGAGACGTTTCACTCAGTCGTCGTTATTTGGATGGAGAGCAGATTTCGTTTTAAAGTCTATTCTTTTCTTAGGTGGAGACTCTGGGTCATGGGCAGCTGGAAGTGTGGCAAGGAAACCGCAGTGTGAAATTTCATCAAATCCTTGATATTTGGACTTAAGTTTCCATAACTGATTTTTTTCCCTTGTGTCTAAGAATTTAACATGTATTGTGTTTCCAGTACTTCAATCTAATTTGGTCTGATTTCCAGGGTCAGTCAAAAGGTGGTTGTTCCCTTTCAGCCCTCTTCCCAAGACACCTCAAAGAGCTGGAGCCAGCCGACCTTTCTGTTTCTAGTAGGTATAGTTGGCTGTGAAGAGCGACTGGGTGGACGCAGCACCAGAAGAGCCCATGGAAGTATACTTGCCCTTGGCTGCCTGGCAGTTAGCCTAAAAAACAAGGGTGACAGAGGAGGCCGAGTTAGAGCAAACACAACCATGTGCTTCAGCCTCTCATTTGAAACCAGCGACACCTTCATTTCGACATTTCCCCCCTTACATTGATTTGACGGAATATGGAGTATTGCGACTGATATCATTCCCCTCCTTTTGTAACATGTTATCTCCTTTATCCCAGTTTTCTGAGCATTTCTTTGGCAAGACTGAGGTTTGTGTCAGTTACTGGGAAAGTCTCTCTTTTTTTTATATTTTATTGATTTTTTTACAGAGAGGAAGGGAGAGGGATAGAGAGTCAGAAACATCGATGAGAGAGAAACATCGACCAGCCGCCTCCTGCACACCCCCCACTGGGGATGTGCCCGCAACCAAGGTACATGCCCTTGACTGGAATCGAACCTGGGACCCTTGAGTCCGCAGGCCAATGCTCTATCCACTGAGCCTAACCGGTCAGAGTGGGAAAGTCTCTTTTTAGTACCAACAATAGTGCAACAACAATACTAGAAATTAAACTTGAGAAACTTCTCACTAGTATTGGAGTGGGGATTTCAGGCTTAACAATGGGGAAGCCTGGAATACCTGTGAAAGTTGTCTGCTAAGAAATTTTGACCAGATATATGGCCAACCATCAGACAAAGTACTATTTGTTATAGTAAAAACACATAAATGAAAATAAAATCATTTTTTAAAATTTCCCATTTTTTACTTATATTTGACCACAAGAACTTGTAATTTTATATACTTGTTACCACAGTATCATTTGATCCCCTGTGTAAATTCCAATTAAAGTTGAGTTCAGGATTATAAAACCTATAATAATATTCAAATGCCACTCTTCAAGTCACTGTTGCTATTGTTTACTCTCTCCAGGACTTATTTCTTTTCATCTACAGTGATTTTCAACATGTGTTTCATGAACCTAAGCAAGTGTAATAACTGGAAATCCTGTAGCTTGACCCCAGACCCTCAGGATCAACAACTCAGTGGCCGGGGCCCAGCAATCTGGGTTTTAACAAGCCTACCAGGTGATTCAGATGTACGCACTAGTTTGAGAACCACGTCTCAGACGATAAACCCGGCTTTCCTTCTTTGGTGTGGATTGGCCCCTGGCCCTTACTTTCACAGTCCCTCCATCATATCAGCTACATCTCAACTCAACAGCCACACGCCAGCACAGCCATACCCAGCTCTCCATCATCATAAGGTAAAGCACTACCTCTACAATCTCACACCCCTCTTATGCCCCAGTTTCCCTGGGGACTTCCTTTCCTTTAGTGCTTCATGGCCAAACCTCTGGTGAACTCTTCATTTCTTGCCCAGCCTTCTCTGTGACCAGCAAGCTACATAAGGCCATCACTCAAATTCAGCACTCTTCCGTCTCCTTATTAAACTTTCACTCTTTTCTCCTGCTATTCCCATTTCGGTTGACCTGAATCTTCCTGCATGCTGAAGAGAGCTGTCAGGAAAATTTAGGATCTAAGTTAATGTACCACAAACTCACTCTCGTTTCAGCTGCACTTTGCCTAATAAGCTTGGCCATCACACCTGGTCAATTTCCCAGCTGATGATTTCAACAGCTATTCCAAGCTCCTCCACTGTTAAGATTGAAATATCTGTTCCTGCCTCACTCTCAACAGATGCCCTCAACTGCAGTCAGCAATCAACCACTACCTCTCTTTATCCCAACAGATCTGGTTTCAACCCATTCTCTCTTCTTTGATGATGTCTCTCCCCTTCGTTCTAAGACCAACTCTGACAAATGCATTAACATTTAGTTTCATGTCATCCTATTTCCTCTAAGCCCTTGTCCTCTCCATGATCTCCACTCTCCTCATCTTCACTCTGTCCTCTGGCTTTCTTTTTCTAATAGGTAGAAATGATATCACTTTGTGGGTTTGATTTGCATTTCCCTGGTGATTAGAGATGCTGAGAATCTTCTCATGTATTTATTGCCATTTGTACTTCATCAATGGAGAAGTGTCTATTCGAGTCCTTTGCCCATTTCTTTAACTGTGTTGTTTCCATTTTTGTTACTGAGATGGATAATAAAACCTTATCACCTATCAGACTTACAAATATGTTCATTCATTCTATGAGGTGTCTTTTCACACTCTTGAATAGTGTTCTTTACATCTAAGTATGCCAAGCTCTCTCCTACTTGGCTAAGCTCTAAGCTCCCTAAAGGCAATGGCTGATCTGCTTTATTCAGCCTAGTCCTTGGCTCATAATAGGTGTTCAAAAGGAATGGTTACTAGTTGGATAAAATCATTTTTGTCCTCATTTTTCCTGGTAACCTTTCTAGGTTTTCTCCTGACAAACTTCTTGAATGTGCACTTTTTTTCTTCTCTCTCTATTGAAACTATTTTATTGAGGGTCACTGATAATCACCTATGCCCATCTCTGCCTTCTCTGAGCCTTTATTCTGAATCTCTCTGAAGTGTGTTGTTACTGACCCCTTGAAATTTTTTTCTCTTTGTTCTCAGAATCCTTGGTTTATCCTATCATATTATTGCTGCTTGTTAGAGTGGCCTCTCTTCTTCATCTTCCCAAAATGAAAGGTGTCCCGGTTCAGTCCTTATCCCTCTTATCTTTCCCCTGAAGTGTCTCTGTGGACATTGTCCTTCAATCTGTCATCAGCTATGCACACAGTGTGGATAACTCAAAACTCTCTCTAGCCCTCACCTTCCTATTGAGCTCCAATGCCACATTTTCAAATACCCAGTGGACATTATCTGGAGATACCTTCATGGGCTGAGAAAGCAAAGTTTTTCCACATGACAGAACCAGGCCCCAAGTGTCCACTTGATCAAGTACATAAGAGGTAGTAGCATCTTACCACAGCCCGCTTCATAAAAGCCTCCTGTGTCGCCTTCTTGTTTGCAGCCTTGCCACCCCAAGCAGCCAGTGCACTGGCCTGCAGGGCCCGTCCATAAGAGAAACTTAGTTTCCAGGGCTTGGGGAGAGGGCAAAGGTTGATAGCATTGAGGTTGAGGGTAGCATCCTCTTCACTCATGCCACCAGACAAAAAGCAGATGCCTAGAAGGGGAGAAACCACTCCACTCAATTAGTCCCAGCTTGTGGACCCAGCTTGAGAAAGCAAGCAATGGGCCTAAAAGGAATGTAATGTTTCAATCTTTTCTCTGCTTGATTTGCATGGGACTGGGTCGGGGATATTAATTTTCCCTTGTTGAGGCTAGTTGGGCTGGGGATACAAGGGCTTTCTTAAGTAAGGAGGGAGGTGAAACGTTGAGGAAATCAATGGATCGTGTGCATGTGGGCAGACTCAGGATATGTGGTATCACAAAGTGTGAGGGGAAGTGCTGCTGCCTGTGAGGTGGCAGGGGTCTGCTTCATGGGTGGAAGACCCTGGACAAACAAAATGCTTGTGGAACTTCAAAGGCCAAGGGCCAAGACCTGGAGTTAGAGGTGAAGGAAAGCCTTACCAGGCACAGCAGCAGGAACGGTACGGTGGAGAGCGGTGACAGTGGCCATGGCCACTTGCTCTGGAGTATACTTCTTGGTGCAGGCATGCCCAGCGGTCACCATGTTGGGCTTCAGCAGGGTGCCCTCCAGGTACACATGATGGTCGTTCAGGGCCTTGTAGACAGCAGCCAGGACCTGAGGATAAAAGATCCAAACAGAGAAACCCAGAGCCAGCCTTAGAGTCACCTGCCCTTGGCACTTTCATGCTGCACGGATGCAGGATGAAGGAATTCTCGTATGTGGCTTGGCCAAAGCTTCCCAACCAGCCCCCAGGCCTCATCAGAGAAATGTATTGCAAACCACAGCCACTGAGCACAGCCAAGCTGGCCTGTACCCGCCACCCCTACTCCAGCTGCCCACTGCATGGTCTGCTGGCATGGCTGCTTCCCCTCACTCCTTCCTTCCCATCACTCCCTTTGGTCAGTGGAGACTGCCTGGACTTAGTTAGGGAACATCTAAATTGGCCTCCATTCTCCTTCCCCTTAGATGCTAAGTGGTCATAAACACATACATTTCAGACACAGAAGTGCTTTCAGACCTCATTTTAGTCCACCTAATTTTGTCAAGGAAGAAACCGAGGTCAGGTTACATTATGCCTCTCACTCTCCTGCAGATATACTGTGGCTAATTTAGAAAGTCACAAGTAGACAAATTACTTTCTAATCGCATGTGTTGTATGTAAGCCTCATTTTATTTTAAAATTTCTTAATTTACACCTAATGGAACTGAGGCCCCACAAGTAGGTACATGGATTCTCAAGGCCTAGTCTAGGTACTGCAAGTCCTGTGCTTTTTTTATAAGGAGCATACCATGTACCCAAAAGTGGTAGGTTGGCTAATACCTCCTTACCTTCTCAATGCTACATAATGATGCTGACAGAATATTTCTCATATAGCAGCTGATATATGTTAAGTAATAGCTGTTACTTAAAAGCAAGGTTTTTCAACTAGGATTTGGACTTACCTTCTCAGTAACATATTGGCAGTGTTCCATGTCATGGTCTCCATCGGGAATTACCTCTGGTTCAACAATAGGTACCAGCCCATTCTAAAAAGGAAAAAGGAGAGAAAGAGTGAAGCTCTGCTCATGGGGATCCTTTCCTTAAGAGATTATTCAACAGTTGAGGTTGGTATAAAATGAAGCCCTTTTGGAGAAATATCATGTAAGTGACTCAAAGGCAATGCAAAGAAATTTAATGAGATATCTAGTGAGCATGGCTTAGCCAAAAAAGAACAGTGAGATTAAAAAGAAAGAAAGGGCCATAGTCAGTTTGGCTCAGTGGATAGAGTATTGGCCTGCGGACCGAAGGGTCTCAGGTTCAATTCTGGTCAAGGTCAAGGGCAAGGGCATGTATCTTTCACATTGATATTTCTCTCTATTTTTCCCTCTCTCTTCCACTCTCTTTAAAAATCAATGGAAAAATATCCTTGAGTGAGGATTTTTTTTAAAAAAAAAAGAAGGAAGGAAGGAAGGAAGGAAGGAAGGAAGGGGAAAAGAAAGGAAGAAAAGTTTTTCTGGGAATGGGGAAAAATAAAAGCAAACTCCTAATTTCTAGGTCTTATTCTAGAAACTACTCCAGCTACTTCAGAAACTAGCCGTCACCCTTTTAGAGCCGCCAAGCTTAAATCACTAAGAAAGATGCCTCTTATGTGGGTTAAGTAAGGAATTAAAGAAGTGTTTACAATTCTGATTGGGAACCTCCAGGTGCCCACAACTCAGCACCCATACAATAAAATCAGACTAAATTGGATCCCAGAGACACGTCAACACATGTTGGGAACTTTAGCATCAAGTCTCCATCCTCCATGAAATTATGTGGACTGGGTCAGCGCTATCACCCTTGACCTGGGGACCTCAGAGGATCCTGTCTTGGACATGGTGGAACACAGACAAGCAAGTGCCCTGGCCTCAAAAGCCTGACCACTTTGAAGAAGAACAGCGGTTGAGGGCATCTGCCGTTTGGGCTCCTAGCTGGCTTGGGCAACCACATCTTTCCCTACCACACGTGGCTACAGCAGAAGTAGTGAAAATGCCACCGGGATACACTGGTGGGGCGAGAAGAGGGCTCATGTGTGGATATAGTAAAATTAGAAAGATAGGCTCTAAAGATAGCATCGCCTACTGTTTTTTAGCCCAAGGAGAAGCCTGAGCACCTGCTGGCAGATGCTGGCGTAGCGAGCCAGGGCGTTGGCATTTTCCTGGATAGCAAGGGCAGATGGACACTGGTTGTCAATCCTCAGCACAGCACGCCACTTCCCAAAGTCAACACCGTCTTTCTTATACTGAGCACAGCGCTGAGAAAGGCCATCGAGCCCTGTAAGTCACAAAAGAGAGAATGGCTTCTTTGTGGCCCTGTCCCTGATCCCTGGGGCCGATAAAGTGAAGGAATGCTCCCTTGGCTTAGCTTCCAGTCAGCAGAGCTTGAGAGCCAAAAACAACCAGACAAGTAAACATGGGTCCCAACACTGAGCCAAGAGACCTGGGTTTAATAAATATGTTTTGACGCACATAAGAATAGAGGGAATGAATATTTGGTTGGTATACTTGCTGTGTTCCAGGAATGATTCTATGCATTTTGCACACCATTCCTCATTTAGTCATCATAACAACCCTAATAGTTAATATTATACTCATTTTACAGATGTGGATAACCAGGCTCCAAGAGGTTGAGTGACTTGACTAAGTTTGCATAGTGAGAGTAATGGAGCTGGGATTCAAATTCTGTGTAGCTAATCCAGTGTTGTGGTTTATACTTCTCTACTTGGGCAGTGAAGTACCTAGCAAAATTATCTAAGTCGTAAGTGATGGAACCAGGATTCAAACCCAGGTATGTCCAATCCCAAAGCCTGGGACCATTACTCTCTACTGCTGCTGGATTTTTCTCTAAAAATAATATTCCCAGGTACAGAGTATCTTCTCTGTGCAACACACTGTGGTAAGTCCTTTATATATATATTGTTTAATTTAATCTTCAAAACTATTCTGCAAAGCAGATATTGTTATCCCCTAGAATGGCCACAGAACACTTCAGTGACTAACCAGAGGTCACACAGTTCTCAACTAGAGGAGCTCGGATTGAAAATCAGGTGCATGTGGCTTTAATCCCCATGTGATATTCGTAATTTATTTTCACTTACTCATTTCTAGCATATATTGGCATGATTCATTTCAGTGGGCAGTATCCTTACCTTGAATGGTGGTTTCCTTGTTTGTTCCTGCAAGTGGAGCAGTTCCTTGGTCCAACTGTGAATTAAATAATTAACAAGTAATTAGCAGGTGTCAGGTATCCCAGTAAATAAAACACCAGCAGAGCCCCTGGCGCTGACTAATAGTTCCCATCTTTCACAAATCAAGGAGTTCAGTTAGGAAAATGGATTAGCCATCTGGAGGGACACAACCGAAAGACACAACAGTCCATAGCAGAAGGGACGTTACCTGGAAGGAACAATGTAAGAGGGTCAAGGTCAACCCTAAGAGGATGGAAAGCACAGGCCTGGAGCTTGGGAAGGAAGAAGTAATCTGAGGGCACTAGGAATACTAGTATAGAGGTTCTGTATAAGAGCAGCCTCCCTTAAATTATTCATTCATTTATTCAAGAGGCATGGTGGAGCACCTTCGCATCGCAGGTACTGTGTTATTTCAGGAGATGAAGAGAATAGGATGCAGCCTCTACTCTCCGCAGAGCAAAGGCTAAGTTCATGAGCCTGCGAGGTGGACGGTCTGGGCTCAAAAGGCCTCCAATTTTGCCTTGCTGCAAGCAAGCTATGTCACCCTTGTAATTCCATTTTCTCACCTCACCTCTAAAATAAGGGGAATAACTGAGTCAGCCTCCAGAGGTTGTCAGGAGGATTAAATGAGTCCCTGGAGGTCTAAGCAGTTATTGAATACTTTACTCTTGTGCAGTATTGGAAGACCTAGTTAAAGATAGAATAGTGAGTGCTTTCATAATCACTAGCTATCATGCTCTGAATAATAATTTTGTGACTGGGACTGTTTTTAAAACACATTTCTTCCTTATAAGAATCTTATGAGGTAGGTACTATTATTCCCATGTTAGAAATGAGGAAATTGAGACACTAAGAGATTTAGTACCTTGTAGAAAATGGTTGAAAGAAGAGGGCATGGGAGGAAAAGTCTAGAAGAGGATCAGTTCTCAGGGGAAGGTGTGATGGAAAGCAGATGATGAGACATGTTCCGAGTGCTGGCCCTGCCACAGCCCCTGGGCTGGGTACTTGGCCGGGTTGCAGTTAGAGGTGAGGGGAGTGCCAGGACTCACCTTGATCCCCACCACGATGCCCTTTTCCTTAAGGATGTTTCTGAACAGCTTGCCCTGGCTGTCCTTCTGGTAGAGGGTCTCATGGAACAGGATCACGCCCCCGATGCTCTGGCTGACAGAGTTGTCCACGGTGAAGAGGATTTCACGGAACTGCCGTCGGTTCTCTTCTGTGTTCTCCACGTTGATCCTCTGCAGGCGGTTTCCCATGGTGCCTATGGGTGGGCGGGCAAAGGCAGTGTAAGGAGCCAGCTGGGCTTTCCTCCCCACGATCAGATCTCCTGCCTCTTTTTTGTCTCCTTTGGCTGCTGGGCAGGAAGAGGACGGGCTGGGCATGTCTGAGTCAGGGAAGCCACCAGTGGGTCCAGGTGGGTAGCTAAGGCCCTCCAGCCTCTCCCCAGCCTCTCTGGTTCAGCCCTCAATCTGACTGTTGACTTCTCTGGCTTCTATCATTTCCTGGTGGTGTGCGGGCCTGCCATGGCTCTCCTTTTTACCTTCTCGGGCTTACTTAGACACAAGCGCTTCCCTGTGCCAGATGTGGACACTTCCTTGCCTCTCTGCCCTTCCCTGGCTGACTTCTTATTAGCAGCAGTGGGCTGTGTATCTGACCTCATTCTGGTTACTGAATTCCTGGTCTTGCTATAGCCTGAATTCCAATGTCCTCTGGCAAGGGGCCTCAAAATGGAAGGCTGAGTCTCTGTCTTAGGTTTTCAGAAATCTGCCAACTGGAATGACAGGACCCCAAAGGTCTCTGCTTCCTAAGCCTTCTGCTCCCACTCCTGTGTGCATAAGCCTTTACTCGTCTGAGGGGAAAGAAAACATGGATATCAAGTTGCCTTTGCGAAGTGTAGAAACGAGAGTATGCTTGTTGTATGATGCTTCTTGCACTCACCTACAGACTCATCGGCAGCCAGGATCCCCTTCCCATTGGCAACGATGCGCTGGGCGATTTCTGAGAGCTCCTTCTTCTGGTCTGCGGTGAGGGCTGGGAATTTGTAAGCCATGGTGACAGGTCTGGAAAAGAGTGCAGGAGAGTCCTGAACAAAACTGAGGGTGGATCGGATGGACTCATGACTAAGGCAGCTGGGTGTGCGGTCTAGCCCTACAGGCCCCTCTGCCATTTCTGGCCTGTTTCTACAAGTGCACAAACAAATGAGGTCTGGGAGAGAGGGTGTTTTCCCCCTTAGCCTAAGTAGTTGCAGTTAGCCGTAATGGCTGAAGGTGGGAGGGTAAATGTTCATGGTGATGCTAAATAGAATGCCTTCCAGGGCACCTTTGGGATGACTGTTCCTGAGGCTGAACCAGCGAGTTAGTGACACATCGCATCTGACAGGTAGACGACACTGCAGTAATTGACTCTCTACTTTGTGGATTTCTGGTGCCATCAGGTACCCTAAATGGCTTGAGGCCAGGGCAGTGAGGCTTTTGGCCTGTGTGGCCATTCTCCACTTTGTTCTGTTAGTCTATAGCCCACCAGACTATTCTCCAGGCAATACGCTTGAGAGAGGAGACCACCACTTGGACTTGAAGCTAACATTTCTTCAGCATTGGGATCTACAAGGTGGAGTGCAAGCTTCCTTTTTTCCTGTATTCAAACACCTATGAAACCACTTGAGGCCAATGGGTAGGGTTTTTCCTAAGTGCCTCTGGGCTGGAAATTCCCAAGGTCCAAGGGTGCTGAAATCATGGGGTAATCCCTGTCCCAATAATTCTCAGTTCCACTGCTTTAGTGAAGGGAGATTGGCAGTGGGCCTCTGAAGGGGATCACTGCACCTGTTCAGCTGCCACTTTGACTAGTCTTAAAAATGCAACCTCACAGGGCTCTTTTTATCTTATATGTTATAAGAAGTGATCTTGCATAGGATGAGCTATCAAAAAGGACAAACCATAGTGAAGATTATCTTGAGCCATTTCCTATCCAATCCTATGGCCTCCTCTCCCCCTCATACACTCATACACAAATAGTGCAATAATAGTAGCAAATTATCATTGACTGCCAAGCACTCTGCTACTTGCTTTGCATGCACTATATAATTTATGCCTCACAATAATCCCAGAAGGCAGCTGGAATTCCCTCCTTCCCATATAATAGATAAGGAAAGAATATAAGAGTGTTTAATGATTTGTCCAAAGACAAATATCTAATAAGACACAAAGTTGGGATAAGGGACAGTACTCTTTTATTTCAAGGAAAGAGTGAGCTTGGTGAAAGGAATCAGCCTTAGATGGCTCTAATGTCCTTGAGGACACCCTCAGAATACTTGGTGATGATACCCTCAAGGTACCCCAAATCCTTGGACTGTGGATCATTATCCCCACACCACTGACATTACCAATTCATAAGCATCTCACACACACACATACACACACACACACATACACACACACACACACACGTTTGCTGCTAGTAGAGCAAATAGACCTGGTTCAAGGACAAGCTCTGCCTCCCCTGGCTAGGACCATGGGCAAAGTGGTAATTTCTGAGTCTGAGTTTATTATGGATTAAATGGCAGTAATATCTGCTCTGGTTGTCTCATTGCCAAATGGATCACCTGTGACCCACAAGCACTCTACTCGTTGTGTTCACTCAAAATAAATTTGTCAAATTACGTGATAAACATGAAGGTACTTTATAAAGCATTATGAAAATGTAAGCTATTATTATTATTTCTTTTTTGACTGTTTAAAATAGAACTACCTAAGGGACTTCCATGTTTCTATTTGTCACCAAGCTATTTTCTTCAGGCCGAGTGTGCTGACTCAACCAGAAAAACCAAGAGAGGAAAGGTCGAAGCAACCCAAATCTGTTTATGGGAAGTTAAACTTCTACAGAAGGTTTAAAGGTCTGTACCACATCAGCGCAAATGTTACCCGTCTGTTAATCATAAATCAGGGTCACAGGCCAACGTCCACCACCGGGGACAGGAGGCCAGCGGGAGTGGGAATGACAGAGAGTGATCTCTCTGCCCCTGGCCTCTGCTCACTGAGGTCTCAAGTCAACATTGTTTAACAAATATATTTTATTGATTTTTTACAGAGATGAAGGGAGAGGGATAGAGAGTTAGAAACATCGATGAGAGAGAAACACCAATCAGCTGCCTCCTGCACACTCCCTACTGGGTATGTGCCCGCAACCAAGGTACATGCCCTTGACCAGAATCGAACCTGGGACCCTTGAGTCTGCAGGCCAACGCTCTATCCACTGAGCCAAACCGGTCAGGGCTCAAGTCAACATTTTTAAGAGTGCGATTGGAAGTTGTTCACACTATATTATTAAGTGAAAAAAATCCAGTTTCAGAGAAGCATGCAATACATAATATCATTCTTTTAAAATTAAAAACAGGGTATACACACATACTGTCTGTATGTCTATATAAACAGGGAAGAACCACCCCGGGGTTACCCCTAGGGAATGAGATGGGGTGGAATGACTCATATTTCCCTGTTTAAACTTTTTCATGTTGGATTTCTTACTAAACAGGGTTACACATTACTTAATCTATTATATGTAATAAATTAACAGGTGATATATGTCTAAATCTTGGAGAAGGCTGTGAGTATGCGCATATATGAACAGAAGGTAACCACGGAAAAGCAGAGCTGCAAGTGACCTCGGAGCACCCTGTATCAGCCCTGCCAACTTGAGAAATGAGGAGACAGAGGCCCAGGAAGAATATGTCTGATGCCCCTTCTAAGTTGTGATGTTTAGGCTTATAAATCACATCCTATTGGTGTACGACTTGGAATCCCAATTTCCAATCCTTCTCAGCAAAATAACAGAAGGAACCCTACAGTGCGACTCTTTCTGCCTCCCTAGGAGAGGTTCTATGGAAAGATAATAATTTATGAAATATGAATATTCAACTTCTGGAGAAATATAAGGCAGTGGAGAGTCTATTTGCTTCTCCATGTGCAAGGCAGATGGATTTACAAGAAGACAGACACCAGGGGCTTAGTCTTTGGAAGCCTGTGCTGGCCAGGCACTGTGAGCAGCACTTTTATGTACGGATGGAAGATGCTCACAGCCTCATCCCCCATCCCAATGCCACCGTGACAAGGCAGTGGGATGCTCTGCCAGCCTGAACCCTGGTGCCTGTGAACACACGTGCAGCAGCCCAGAGAGAGGGTTGCTCTTTCCTCTAAACTGGCAAGGAATTCCTAGCAGCTACGCCCCATTCCCCGGCCTGGCACCTCAGGTCCAGCCTGGGCCTGGGTCTTCCCCAGAGACACCTTGGCCAACACAATGATGGCAGCAGGGTCCCCACTGGCTAATGGAGCCCCAGGCCACCATTTAGAGTCAAGTTTATTTTAAAAGGCAACATATTTTCACAACATGCCTGGGTTTTTTTTGCTTGTTTTTTTTTCAGAGAGTGGAACAAATACACCTAAATACATTGGTTCCAAATATCTTAAGCTGTAGCGCCTTCGAGGTGCTTGGTGCCAGTAGGAAAGACTGTAGACAGCATCAAACCAGTGGAAGGTTTGAGACTTTATAATCAGATGACAACGCTGCTCTGTGAGGTCTCCAAGCCTGTTCCACTTTCTCATCTGAGCAGTGGATGAAGGCCAAGGGCAACACACGTCAGAGTCCATTTCTGTGGCAAAGAAACTTCAGTGCTGACACTTGTCCGTGTGGGAAGAGAATGAAGAAAGTGACAGAAGGTGACAGATACGTATATAAATCATCAAAATAAGCAGTGGTATGGAAAGAGTAGAAATGAGCCGGCATCTCAAAAACTGAGTAGAACCTAACCCAATGGGTGCATTCAAGTTGTCTTTCCCAGGCCAAGACTCAAAGAGCCCTCAAACAGGTAACACTGGTAACAGCAGCAATCTTGAGCAGTTTGCTGCCAGGAAAGGTGTGAGGAAAAACAAACAGTTTCAGCAGATCATGGTGTTTTCAGCCACCATCCTGTTTTTCCTGAAAACAAAAGCAAACAAACTTTCCTCTCCAAAAGCTTTCATTAACCCCTTAATCCCTGGTGCCGTCCAAGTAGACAAAAGAAGTTCTTTTACTTACAGTGTGTGAGCAGAGCGTCCTCTTAGAGATCAGAAGCCGTGGGTGAGGCAGCAGCTGCCAAATAGGACGAATCTTTGGGAACACTCAGCTTTTATAGATTTCTCATCCAAGTTGTGTGGTGTGTGTGTGTGGGTTTTTTTTCCTTTTGCCCTCCCCTTCCTGCCTTGGCCTGGTGGGGAGGTTCTTATCGAATACCTCTGATTGGCTCATAAACAGCCAGTCCTTGTAATCATGCTCACATACTCATTGTATGCATAGGATGTTAAAGCTACAAGGGCTCTCTGCAGACCATGTAGTTCTTACTCCAGACTCTTCGATTGACTGGTGAAGACACCAAGGCACAGAGGATTAGGGGCTTTCCTCTACGTCAAACAGCTAATGCATGGCTGAGCTCTAGAATTCACGAAGGGAAACTGGGAGGAATGTTAGCTTAGCTCCATCACTTAAAAAATACACGACCTTGGTCAAGGTGGTCTTTATTTCTCTGAGCCTTACTTTTCTCCTCTGTAAAGTGGAATCACAACTTTACCAGAGCATCCTGTAGGTTTATCAAGTGCCTGCTGGATGCATTCCTTTTGGGCACCCCTTCCTTGTGCCCCAAAACCAAGCAGGGCTCCCTAGGGTTTTTAATGCCGAACACACTGTCTTTATTTTCATTCTTTCTCAAATTTTACAGTTTTGTCCTAAAGCTGGTAAAGACTAGAATAAAACTCAAAGTGACTGATCTAAGCCATCATCTCCCCTTGATATGGCACTGTCCGGGTATGGGTTCCTTCCACAGCTTTCCTCTTGAGCATTAAAGCAAAATCCAAATCAAGAGAAGGTACATAAAAATAGTATGTGCTTCCTGAGTGAAATAATGAATGAAGCAAATAAACCTTATGGGAAAATCTAAAAACAATGAAATGACCATGATCCTGGGGAAGTATAAGTTCTCAGGATTATATTTCTTTGGGATAATTCATAAAGTAGGGGGAGGTGGAGTCAAAGTGCTCAATGGTATTGTGACATTAGAATTTATGAGTGAACAAGTGAAATGTCAATGAAATGAAGGAAAAAGTATCGGAGAACTAGGTTGTCTATAAATAGAGTTTAGGGTCAGATAGGTTCTAAAAGTGGGTAGTGTTAAACATCGACTGTGATTATTAAAGGAAATTGAAATGTTCGAAACACAAAATCGAGGCTCATTTGTCTGGGGAAGTCTTGGCCACGGCCTGTTCTAAGGATAGTGGAGGGTGAGGCCAGGTAAAGCTCCCATCAGCACTCCTGAATCCACTTGCTGCCCAAAGGCCTACTTTCTGGTTTCCCATCTCCACCTCGTGCTTGATTGATCAGGTCAAGATGACCCAATCCGGGGAGGTTTCATCAGGTTTTATTTTGTCAAAGAAGAATGGAGGAAGTAGAGGTGGACAGTGGTGAAAGAACGGAGCGTGGGGTGAGTAACAGACGTTGGGGTCAGGACTGGGTGGTTGGAATTGTGACTAAAGCATTCCGCCCGCTGAGAGCTGCATGGTAAAAACAATTTCACTTATGCTACTAATACTGATTATTCTTGTTATGATCATGACAACAATAATAATAGCTAATTTTCTTAGGTCCTATGTTGCATTGAGTTCTTTTTATAGATAGCTCCAACCTGAACCCCTCTCTGAAATTGCCTGTTTTCTGGATAAGGAAACTCTGGCTCAGAGAAGGCAAGTAACTTGCCTAGAGTCCCAAGACGGGCACACAGCGAGTCGGACTCACTCTAACTCAGTGCTGCTTACATTTGGGTCACCAAAGACTGCATAGATTAGCAATTTCCCTCTCCTCCCAGCACTGTATAACCTTGGACGCGAAACCTTCATTAATCAGGGAAGAATGACTTGCGTAGGCAGACCCAGGTGGCCCCCGCTCCGGCTGGGCATCGTTTCACGTGAACAGCAGACCGGCCAAGCACGTCAGAGGGCATGGTGTGCCCGCCCCCGACTGGTGCCACCTGCTGCTGCTCCTGTGGCATCAGCACTTGCCTGCTTCCAGGGTTTGATGTGTAACTAAAGCTCAAAGTTCAAGACAGCAAGGCTACAGCTTACCAGGCCTTAGAAAAACAGTAACTCCTGAGCAACACAGACGGTTGGCAGGTGTGTGTGTGTTAAGTCCCTTAACTCCATAAAATATTCAAAATTGAGAGATCACGGGATTTGGAGGCCGTGAAATACCGGGGAATCCTCCAGCCTGTTCTGTCCTCAGTTTCATCATCTTTTGAAATTTCATAGAAATCCAGGCTGCAGCTGCCCCGAAATGGTGCATTCAAACCACCATGCCCCCCTCACCTTTAAAAAAATGTGCTAAAATATACATAACGTAAAATTTTACCATCTTAACTGTTTTAAGTCTCCAGTCAGTAGTGTTCATTACCTTCACATTGTTGCTCAACCAATCTCAGAACTCCTTTTCTCTTGCAAAACTGAAACTCTAGATCAGTGGTTCTCAACCTTCTGGCCCTTTAAATACAGTTCCTGGTGTTGTGACCCAACCATAGTATTATTTTCGTTGCTACTTCATAACTGTAAATGTTGCTACTGTTATGAATCGTAATGTAAATATCTGATATGCAGGATGGTCTTAGGCGACCCCTGTGAAAGGGTCGTTCGACCACCAAAGGGGTCTCGACCCACAGGATGAGAACCGCTCCTCTAGATCCATTAAACAACTCATCATTCCTGCCTCCCCGCCCCCACCCCCACCATCACCACCCTGGAAACCACCATTCTACTCTCTGTCTCTGTGAATTTCACTATCCCAGGTGCCTCATACAAGGAGAGTCACACAGTGTTAGTCATTTCCTGACTGGCTTATTTCACTCAGCATAATGTTTCCAAAGTTCATCCATGTTGTCGCATGTGTCAGAGTTTCCTCCCTTTTCAAGGCTGAGTAATATTCCGTAGGCCAAGGGACGCTTAGGTTGCTTCCACGTTTTGGCTGTTGTGAATAAATCTGCTTTAAACACGAGTGCACACATATCTCTTTGAGACCAGGCTTCAATTCCTCTGTGGCCCTTTTATTAATGTAACAGTTTTATTGAGATAGAATGTACACCCCATACAATTCACCTAAAGTTTACAATCCAGTGTTGTTGGGTATAGTCACAGAGTTAGAGTAGTAAATGTCAGTTTGGGCCAAAACCGGTTTGGCTCAGTGGATAGAGCGTCGGCCTGCAGACTGAAAGGTCCCAGGCTCGATTCCGGTCAAGGGCATGTACCTGGGTTGCGGGCACATCCCCAGTAGGAGATGTGCAGGAGGCAGCTGATCGATGTTTCTCTCTCATCAATGTTTCTGACTCTCTATCTCTCTCCCTTCCTCTCTGTAAAAAATCAATAAAATATATTTTTTAAAAAAGTCAGTTTGGGAGAGTGATGTGGTGGGTTTTTTAAAATGCCAGAATCGGAGGGTACAGATGGTTTTTAAAGTACCAGAATGAAGCCTGGAGCAGAAGCCTTTGGGGAGCCTTTCATTTCCTCGGGGTGACTTTTTTTAGACGCTCCTCCTCCCTAGGAAATGTAAACTCTGTGTGTTCTAGGGAGACTAGCGTGCCTGCCTATATTCAAGCCTCCAGGGCCAGTGAATTTAAGAGTATCCAAATTCTAGGCCTTAGCGGTACCAATATTTGAGACAAAAGAGTAAAATTGAAGCTTGAAATGTGGCCAAGAACTTGAGGCTTCCCTTGTCTGAGGAAGCAACTCTGTGCAGTGAGGATGCTGCAGAGGCAGGGGCAACTGGGAAGAATGGGCTGCAGAATTTCAGAACTACTGAGTGGCCAGTACTTTTCCGACAGGAAAGAGTTACCCTGGTCCGGAGTGACCGCCCAATCCCCACGTTCCTTCAGCGAGGGTGCCGTACTGCCTCGTCAGTGTTTTCTCCCTGCCTCTTGCTCAATCATCTCAAAGTTCAATTTTCTCCTCACTATCTAATCAGAATTGTTGGTTATTTATGTCATTAATGATCCAGCATATTTCTCACTTTTCCTTATCTCTTGGGTGAACTGTTTGGCCTGTAGGTTGGAAGGCATTGTGTGCTGTGGAAAGAGCCATAGGTGGGGAGGCACCAGGTCTGGGTGGGGGTCCAGTCCTGCCGCTGGTTAGCTGTGGAACTGCAGGAAATCACTCTCAGCCTCCCTTCCCTGATGTGTGAAGTCGGCCTAGCAATACCACTCCTGTCTAGCTTCCCATGTTGCTGCACTGACTGAAGGGTATCCTCTAAACCAGCGACTTGCAACCGCTGAGCCGCAAGAATTTGTAAACTATGCAATACCTGACTATTTAGTCAGGGGCACCGACCTCTTTTCCCGTAGATTGTCAAATAAAATATGAGACAGCCAACACAACAATAGCTGTCTGGTGTGAATGAATCAGAATTATACCCTTTTTTTTTTTTGTCAGATCGGCAAAAAATAATATATTTTTTTGGTGTGCCACAGAATTTTAGTAATTAGTTTATCTGTGCCATGAGATGAAAAAGGTTGAAAATCACTGCTCTAAGTGCTGTGAAAGCGATAATTACAAAGTATTATAAACCATGTCACTTCACAGAAGCAGACATTACACTGCTCCTGTGGCAAAGAGATAAACAAAGAGATAAGGCCACGCACACTGCATACACACACACACACACACACACACACACACACACACACTTGAAAATCAGAAAACAAAGTTCTGGCCCTGGCTCTACCCTGAATAGCTGGATGACATTGCCCAAGGGAGGTCATGGCCATCCGTTGAGCACCTCCTCCTAACAGCCTTTTCTGGGCACTTCACATAGAATGTTTCACTTACTCCCCATGAAGTCAGCAGGGTAGGTGTTGTTTTGGAGAGGATGGAATTGATCCCATCTCTGCCTGAAGGTCACACTATTGTAAGCACCAGGGCAAGGACTGACGTACAGACTCTCAGGTCATCCTGGGACTTTGAACTCATCGTGTATACAGTGAAGCATAGGGTCTCTTCTAGTTGTGATATTTTATGGCCTCTTCCCCTCCACCCCCCCAAATGCATGTTTTTGGCATTCCTGATTATTGTAGAACAAAGGAAATTATTTTAAACAATAATAGAAGAACTTAGATTAGACTATGAAATGTTTTTTAAGGGAAGTGTTGTGGAAATGGATTAGTTATTGATGAGAGCACTTCAAAATACTGGCATGTCTAAGAGAAACTAGGTGGTTCCAACCCCTTGCCTCTTCCTCCCCTATGATTCTTTGGGTTTGCTTCATCTCATCTCAGCACTCTTCGGGAATGAAGGCGCCAGGCTGACCAGATCACTGTCCTGAAAGGCTGGGAAAAAACCCACCCGGACACTGAGGGGCAGGTAGCTAGCCAGCAAATCTGCACATGGTGGACCAGTCAATTGTTTAGTGACCACCTCGTTGCCACCTACACGCCCACAAAATGAAGAACGGCGTCACTCAGCCTCCAAGGTGAATGAATCCAGTCACTTACAAACTCAACTGTCTGCTCTTCTGAAGGTCTAGCCATAAAATTTCTTGGCGAGCCAATATAATTCACTTATTAAGAAGTGGACTTTGCCTAGACAGTTTGGCTCAGTGGATAGAGCGTTGGCCCCCAGACTGAAGTATCATGGGTTTGATTCTGGTCAAGATCACGTATCTCGGTTGCAGGCTTAATCCCTGGCCCCAGTCAGGGTACATGCAGAAGGCAACCAATCGATGTGTCTCTCCCCTTCCCTCCCACTCTCTCTAAAAATCAATGGAAAAATATCCTCGGGTGAGGATTAACAACAATATAAACGAACAAACAAAAGAATGTGGACTTTGAAGTCAGATAGAACTTGCCCTCCAAGTTCCAGCGCCAAGCTTCCTCCTTGTGTTCCTCTGGGCAAGTTCGCTAACCTTTTTGAGCCTCCATTTTCTCAGCAAACTTTCCTAAAACTTGACCTATGACAGTGTTGGGGGATTGTATTGAATGAACAAGAAAGCAAAATGCCTGGCAAAAATTAAGTATTATATAAATAGTATTGCTATCAGCACTATCATCCCTTTCTCCTCTCCATATTCTCCAAATTCTGTCACCAAAGAGGAGTGGTTCCAAAAGTGGTGCTCCCACAGCACCCAACCTCATCAGCTAGGTTCTTTCCTCTGGATGCTCCATCTCACTCCCAGCCACCAAAGCTTCCTCCATGTTCTATGCAGAGAAATTAATCTGGGCCCCGAGTCCATCTCAGAAGTTGCGTGCTCACACCCAAGAAGAGGTACCCTCCCCCTTAGAGGGCAGTCAGGAGCTGTAGATGAGGAACGATTTTTCCCCCTGTTATGTGAATCCAAGGAGAGTATGACTCACTCACTGAAAGAGCTGAAGAGAGGAAGAAGCAGGTTTGAGGAGACTGGAGACATTGGCAATATTATTTGTGGAAAGTGTAAAAGGGGATGAAAGAGGAGAGTGAAACAAAGAGATAAGGCCACACACATGCTGCCACAGTCAGAACAGATTGAGTGGCAGGAAGGGCCACCTGCGGGGAATGCAGACAGGCTGGCTTCATTAGCACCCCTGTGCCCACCGTGGGAGACGGCTGGCTGGCTGCACCACTGCACACCCGCCCTCTGTGCCACAGCTGACTCCCGGGCCTGCGAGGCCCTGCGGGGCTGCCAGATGGAGGTGTAAGTGAGCGGCTGGAACAGGTTATCCCTGTGGCAGGGAGCCCAGGGAGGTCCTCATCCCATCATGGCGCCCCGCGGAGGAGGCTGCACGCAGACTGATCACGGTCAGGCAGCAGGTGCCCTGGCTCCTCCGGAGCAGGGAAGGGGCTGCATTTGTCCTTTTTTTAAATGTTTCCTGCGCAGGACCTGCCCTCTTCTGCCGCTCATTTTGGCCACTCTCCTTTGGGTCATTTGTCAAGTGAGAACACAGATCTTTGATCCCAAAAATGGGAAGAAAGAAGGCAGTCACTTAAAACAAATAATTCTATTCTGGAATGTTTTGATCAGAGAATAGAAACAGTTACTTCTTGCTAGAGCTCTTGCCCATGCGTGGGCAGGTAATTTCACCAGTCATTTTTCCAGTGCCCTCCCCTCTCCCCCAAACTCTCAAGGCACGGTCTCTGGGATCTTTTCCTTCACTCCTTCTCCCTCATCCATCCTGAACCCATGAGGTTAGCCATTTATTGTTGTTCTGCAAAAGTGAAGGTCTCTTTTGAATCTAATAGGGAAGAGAAGGCAAGATCACAAATAGATATAAATAACGCCAATCTCAGCTCAGTTCTCCTTGCCTGTTTATTTTAATTTTTTAAAAATATATTTGTACTGGTTTCAGAGAGGAAAGGAGAGGGAGAGAGAGCTAGAAACATCAATGATGAGAGTGAATCATTGATTGGCTGCCTCCTGCATGCCCCCTACTGGGGACCAAGCCTGCAACCCAGGCATGTGCCCTTGACCAGAATTGAACCTAGGACCCTTCAGTCCACAGGCCGATGCTCTATCCACTGAGCCAAACCAGCTAGGGTCTCTTTGCCTTTTTAGATCCAGATAAGATTGGCTCGAACTTCCATTCTATAGCCTCCAGAGAGCCCAATGCCTTCCCCCATTTGGGCAAAATCTCCAGGGGTTTCTCTTATCAAGGCCACGCTGAATCACTTCAGTCCAGCACATGGATCACGCCCCAGCCTCAGTGCACCAGTCCTGTCCATGCCATGGTGACCTAGATGGGAAACGACTCCTTCATTAGATTTCCACAAAAGACCAAAAGCAAACAGTTTCACTTACATAAAGCCTTTTTGTTGTGTTAAAAGATAAACTAAGGCCTGGCTTGCAGGTGTGGCTGAGTGTCAACCTATGACCAGGAGGTCTCGGTTTGATTCCCGGTTAGGGCACATGCCCAAGTTGCGGGCTCGATCCCCGGGTGTGGGGCGTGCAGGAGGCAGCCAATCAATAATTCTCTCTCATCATTGATGTTTCTATCTCTCTCCCGCTTCCTCACTCTCTGAAATAAATTTTTAAAAAATATATTTTTTAAAAAAGATAAACTGAGCCATATTAAACTTTTAAGAACTTAATTTGAGCAATTCCAAATGGTCAAAAGCATTCCGTCCAAGGGAGCTGGGCAGAAAACTTTTATAGTGAAAAGGTGGAAGTAAGTAAAGAAATTATTGGTTGGCGATAGCTTAAAACCTTGCTGGCTGTGTGTGATTGGTTGTCCTTAGGTTTTGATTTCGTAGCCATGAAGCACTTACAGGCTTAGGTTTGGGGTTTGCTTATGTAGGCCACCGGGGCGTTAGAGTGGCCTCCCTGTTTAATTGATTTAACAGCAGACATAGCTAAAGGTTTGCAGAGAGGGAGGAATTACATGGTGGCCACAGAACAATTTGAAATTGAGCATTAGTCATCCCTGCTCTTAAAAGTCCACCAGGTGCCAAATGGGGTGTCCCTCTCACGGCGGCGGGCTCTGCTTCTCTCTCTCCTCTCCCATGTCCTCATTTCCTTCCCCACAGATTGCCCTTAAAGTCAGAACTGTTTTTACTCTACAAGGTGAGGCAGTATGCCCAACACACTGCTAAATCTTTGTAACCCCAGACAAATCAACGTGCTGGGCTAACGCGCAGGGCCATCTACTCCCCTAGAGACGAGCCACTCAGCAGCCCTGAGACCTCCGCTAACATACCCCACCTTCCTTAAAAGGCACTTTGGTGTGACATCACAATTGTGGTTCCTCTTTTAAGTATCTTCCAAGGTTGTGTGGTGAGGGCCCCAAGAGAAGAAAGGCCCCTTGTAAGTGAGTTCAGAGAAAGGTAGTCCCTTTCCCTGAGATTGTCAGAGAAGAATGCAAATGAGTTTGCACTGACCAGCTAAGAGTGGAGGGTTTTCTGCTCAGAGACAGAACGTCAGCTGTGAGTTTTCTGTGGGTAACGGAGGATAGGGGTGGGTGCCGGGCTGTGGTGAGGAGCAATCCTTTCATGGGCCTGTTGTCTCCTCTCCTTCTGCTCTGTGACTGTGGGAGGAGAACAGAAATAGAAAACACCACAGAAGAATTAACAAAGGACAAGCAATCCTTTATACTCAGATGATGTAATATTATTGGTCAAGGAGGAAGTCTAGTCAAGGCCAGAACTATGTGGCTATGAACATACAGGCTACAAGAAGCATGTCAAACTCAAAGCTAACATGGGCCAAATAAACGAGGTTTAAGTTTATGTGGGCCGCAAAAAAACAAAAGCTTCAATTTTCATAGAAACGTAGGTTTATTTCAATAGAGACATGCTGAATACAAAGGGCTGAAATAAATGAGTAATCGTTAACATAAAATAATAGAACATTTTAATAAAAATTAATATTTTTTCTTGAACATTAACTTTACCAGACACTGAATAACTGCACAAATTAATAAGAGTAACACAAATAAATCTATTTTTCTTGTTCTCCAAAAGCAAAATATTTCCTCTGGCACACATCAAACCAGTCAGTACAAGACTAATGACGTGGCAATTGGCTGCTAAAATATTTGCTGCTAAAATATTTGCTGCTAGTATCAGTGGAGAGAAATGGTGCGCCTGCGCATAAGGTGGGTAAGGGAAATGAATACAACACGATTATAGTAATCAGTCATTAGCGAACACAGTAGTTCGTTATTAATAATTATGTATAACAGGATACTGTAAAAATTAATTTTCTCCAGGACCCATGTCAGAGAGGGCCGGAGCTTCATATTAAAGAAAAGCCCCCATAGTTTGGCTATGGCAAATAATGCTGCAACAAATATAGGGGTGCATCTACTCTTTCGAACTAGTGCTTTGGGTTTCTTTGGATATCTACCCAGAAGTGGAATCTCTGGGTCAAAATTGTTTAAATTTGTTAGGAACCTCCTTACTGCTTTCTATAGTGGCTACACCAATCTGGATTCCCACCAACAGTGCATGAGGGTTCCCTTTTCTCCACATCCTCACCAACCCTGTTTGCTGATTTTTTGATGATAGGCATTCTGACAGGCGTGAGGTGATATTTCATTGTGGTTTTTAATTTGCATTTCTCTGATGATTAGTGACATTGAGCATCTTTCCATATGTCTACTGACCATCTGTATGTCTTCTTTGGAGAAGTGTATATTTAAGTCCTTTGCCCATTTTTAACTGGATTGTGTGATTTTTTTTTGGTATTGAGGTGGATGAGTTCTTTGTAAGTTTTGGATATTAACCCCTTATCGAATTAAATATTAGGAGGAACACTTTTAAAGTATATGATTGTCTAACCACTATGTAATATACCTGAAACTAATACAAAATAATACTGAATGTTAACTGTAATTGAAAAAGAAAATATAGAAAGGCCTCAAATTCACATGATATGTTATTGAATGAATATGGCCAAATGAATTATATGCAGTTATGGTTTTTTGTGTGATTTCAAAACCACTAATTTGTTAATGTATACGTTCAAATTATACCATAGTTTTGGGACTGTGGTTTGGCTATTTCTTCATTTTAAATATACTACTGGAAGCTTAAAATGAAGGAAGTAGCTGGATTTTCCTTGACCTCTGAGAGGCCCTGTCCCACACCTGTCTTGATTGATTGTTTGTGTATATATATATATATATATCTTTATTCCACAACAATGGAGTATAAAGTTGGGCTCCAGTCTCCTAATTATTTATCAGAAGATCATCTGAAAGAAATATTGAGAGAGGATTTTTGGAAGGATATGCAGTCCGATGATATCAGAGTTACAGAAAATGGGCACATTACTAACCCAGGCCTACACCTTTCTTGCTGGGGTAGTTTTGGGTGAATTAGCATTAATGTGCTTTTGGGGTGATGCCATCTGACTTGCCCGAGGGCCATCATCAAAAATAGGTCTGTCCAACTCACTCTGGCCATCGTCCAATAAGATCTCATCACAGCATGGGCTCATTATGAATTGCTCAGACAATAATTCTGACTCAAGAAGAAGCAGAAATAACCATAAAAAATGGTTAAAAACTGAAGTTGATCTTACTACAAGGAAAATTCTAGGGACACACACTGTTATTAGTTTGTTTTAATCATGGAACAAGTGCTTCTGGTTTTACTTAATACTACCCCAGAATACAGAAGGAGGAGACACTACCCAACTTATTTATGAGACTAGCATAAACTTGAACCAGACCTGACAAGATGGTATAAAAAAAGGAAATTTATAGCTACTCTCTGTATTGAACGTAGATGGAAAAATTCTAAACAAAATCTTAGCCCGTTGAATACAATAGCTTGTAAGAGTGATCATGTAATGGGTTTGTCCTGTCAGATCATTCTGATTCCTGCTGTTGCCAACAAACACCTTAAAACTACCATGGTCAGCCAGGAAGAGTTTGTTCAAAGAAGCAATGATCTTTTGTGCCCTAGTGACCTCTTGTGGCTAATGGACTACTTGCTGGAAAATCCACACTTGGAGAATCCCTGGCTTGTTGCCTCCTGAATGTTCATCCTTAGGCTGTAGAAATGGGCCACGGGGAACCAGGAAATGGGACTTGGCCTTGTTGCATACACACTGACATCCTTGGAAGTCAGTGTGGAAAAGGGCATCATTCCAATAGGTGTCTTCTCTAAAATAAGCTGAGGAAATATTTAAGAAAGCTAGATTTTCTATTTCTTGAACTTGCCTTTCATGTCTCTTTTCCTTCTTTCTTTCCTCCCTCCCTCCCTTCCTTCCTTCTTTCTCTCCTTGCTCTCTTTTCTTTTTTTAATTTAGGTGAGGAGAGAATGCTGTAATGAACCATCAATCTGACTGGAAAAATAAATAGCAGTGATAGAACAGGCATGGTGATATAAACGTTTGTACAAGGGTGCTTACTGCAGAGCTGATTTGAACAGAAAATTTTAAAACAATACATAAACATCCATTAGTATGCGCTATTTTAAGTGATTATATTACATTTATACAATGGGATAGTATAAAGGCATAGAACTGTACATGGGCACCATACACACGCTAGGTGCAGGGACTTGAAGGGGAGGGGTGGTGGATAAAGAAGCTGAGTTCTATAATGACTTGTATATGACTGTGTTTCTGCATTGGGTTTGTGTTTCCATGAGAAGAGAAAGTCACCAAAATATTAACAAGGGTGGTTATATCTGAGAGGTGGTATTAGGTTTTCTTTACTTTTGTGTGTGTGTTGCAATGATTCCCAACTTAGGCAGCACATTAAAAACCTGAATGCCATTCCCCTCTCGAGCAATGAAATCAGAATCACTGGGGTCAGGTCCAGGTGATTCCAGCAGGCAATCAAGCTTGAGACCAGTGTTGCATCGTTTGCGTCTTTCACCAATATACTTGCTGATGGCTGACTGGGTTCCAGGCTCTGCTACTAAGGATGGAGAAGACCTAGCCATAGTCCTTTTACCTGTAGGGGAGGCAAAGCTTTACCCTCTTAGGGTCTCCAGCTGGGCCTGAGAATTAAATCGACACAAGACATTAACAGGAGAAAAACAAACAAGCTTTTACATGGACACGGGAGGCCCCACAGGAACGTGAAACCCCAAAGAAGACCCAAACACAGATCCGAGGTCGGACAAAAGTAGGAAGTTGTTAAAACATGACAAGACAAAGGGACTCGGGTTAGGGCAGTTAATGGCGACTGGGATGATAAGGGTGAGTTTATCAAGGTTTGTTTGTACAGATGACTCTCACCCTCATCTGCCGCTCTGGAGATAAGAATTTTTCTTTTCTCCTGGTCTAGGGAGGACATCTTTCACAAGGGAGTTTCACCTCCTGCTTTCAGGAATAAGAAGGGAGATCGGAGCGCCCATTTTCCCACCTGGTGGTTTTTGCAGTGCCTTTAACTCAAAATGACAGTGGCATTTTGGGGGGTGACATATTCTGGTTTACTTCTGGGATCACTCGTGCAGGAAGAGATGGCTGTACCAGAGCATAAAATGTGAGGAGTCCTGTAAGAGGCGTCTGCTCGAGGAGGAGGGGCTCTCCAATGCTTCTCAAGAAGGGAAGTGAGGTCCCAGTTCATCCAGCCTGCGGGAAGCCCAGAATGGAGAAGTCAGGCCACAGGCTCTGTCCTCCAGGGGGAGCTGGAGGCGTCTTCCTCGGATGTCTGGAAAGAAGAGTGTTTCTAGGAATACTGCATGGGGAAGTGCTGGCCACACGCTCTGTCCTCTAGGAGGAGCTCAGGATCTTTCCTCTGATGTCTGAAAGTAATTAGTATTTCTAGGAAGGAAGCTCACGTGGAACTGTGTTAAGGTAAATGCTCCCGTGCCTCTGGGTGTTGGAAATCTCCCTTTCTAGATGGTTTCTATTTAATTGCTTCTCTCTTTGCTCCTGTGCAGCTTTGGGGTCCTCCTCCCACCTGAAAAATTTGTTTTCTCCACTTGGAAGAGTAGGCAAGAACCAGAGTGAAGTCCCCCAGTTGGGAAGATATCTCATTTAAGCACAAGTCACATGGTCTAGCGCCCAACTCACAAGAATAGAGGATGTCAAGATTTGGGGACGATTTTGTCATGACTGGTCACTTGTACACATGTGCTAGGGTAGTGATGGCGAACCTATGACACGCAAACTCATTTTTTGGGTTGATTTTTCTTTGTTAAATGGCATTTAAATATATAAAATAAATATCAAAAATATAAATCTTTGTTTTACTATGGTTGCAAATATCAAAAAAATTCTATATGTGACACGGCACCAGAGTTAAGTTAGGGTTTCTCAAAATGCTGACACGCCAAGCTCAAAAGGTTCGCCATCACTGTTAGGTGGCCTTTGAAAGGAGCTGATGGGACAGGGTTCAGAAATTTGAGACCCAGACACACTCATCAAACTCACCACAACCAACAGATACATTTAAATCTTTTTCATTTTATTTATTATTTTTTATTATTGTTGCATGACTACACGATTTGTAGATTCAAGGTCTCTTAAGTCTTGCAAAAACTTGATTTAGAAATTTTCTAAAATGTATTTGTTGCAACAACCTGTGTTTTATAGCAGCGGTTCTCAACCTGTGGGTCGAGACCCCTTTGGCGGTCGAACGACCCTTTCACAGGGGTCGCCTCAGACCATCCTGCATATCAGATATTTACATTATGATTCATAACAGTAGCAACATTACAGTTGTGAAGTAGCAACGAAAATAATTTTATGGTTGGGTCACAACATGAGGAATTGTATTTAAAGGGCCAGAAGGTTGAGAACCACTGTTTTATAGGAAGGTTTTCTTTGATTCTTAGATTGATTCCCTTCTCTTTACCTCATATATTTTTATGCTCTATGAATGTTTCCATTTGCACAGTCTTATGTAAGGAAGCCTAAGTGTCTCTGATTGTCTCACGTAGAAAATTAAGATGGAGTCTCTCAAAGTTTGTGTGACATCCAAAAGAGGAGAAATTAGACAATTTCCCCCCATTTAACTTAGCTTTTATTTATTGTATAGAGCACAAGCAGAGCAGAGTTTTGGGACACCTATGACAATTCAATTTGGAGTCACTGTCAGTCAAGACACTTATGTCAAGTGCTATTGTCAATCCTGAGGTAATGGGGTGTAATGGGATCACCCTTAGGAGGGGCCCAGAACACTCCAAACCATAAGTGCAGACACTGGGATAAGGACCCCATCTGGACACCTGTTATTCATGGGAACTCCGCCCCTGTGGCTATAAGAACTCAGAGCTCCAACCACCCAATGCTCAAGCATTGCTTGTTCAGTATCTCAAGCCCAGAAAGATGAGTTGATTCTTGAAGAAAGCGACATTGAACTTGTATCAAATTCAGCTGCTTTAATTCAGCAAGCCACAACAGTGAAAAACAAGGACATCAGAAAATGTTCGGATGGTATCTGTGTTTCTGAAAAAGGAACAGGTCAGCAGCTGATGAATAAGATCTAAGTTGTCCAGCTATTGAAACAGCAAGATGCTGAATGATTCCTCAGACTTATTTGCCATATTTTAAAGCAATTAAAGTCATGTTTTGGGGGAGGGGTGGTGGTGTGTAGAAATCATAACCTTCCGTTGTTAACTAGTTAATCCCCATTCCCATTTGAGTTTATCTGTACTTCCTTGAAACTGGCAATAATAATGTTACTGTTTCCATGATGTTTCACGTTCAGTTGCCCAAAAAAGGAAATGCCATCCTCTGGGCATTCCTCTAGGAATCTAACAAGCTTAGCTTCTCAAAGCCCTTTGACACTCCAAAACAATTCATCTGTAACCATATCTTTTCAAAAGGCTCTTATGACCTAACCCTGTGACTATGGGGTTAAATAAATCTAATCTAAATAAAATAATATCCATGTTGCTTCCATTTCTAAATATCATAGAGAGTGTCAAAAGCAGGAAGAATATTACAAATCTTGCTGACTTCCCCCCAGCAACAGGGCAGTCACAGCTCACATGCTTCCCATGAGCTCTCCACATACACCATCTGACTGGCTAACAGAAGCCCCAGATGGCTTGGGTGGTGGGTAGACAGCCTGTGAGGTAAATATATATATTCCTACCCAAGCCACAAACGAATGAATTGTGACTGGGCTATTATCCCTTTTCTCTTTGCCTGCGATTAAAATCAGGCAGGAGACCAAAGGAGAGGTCAGCCGGGAGACTTCCTGAAATTGTCCTTCTTGGAAAAAAACACACACAACTTCACTAGGAAAAGCCTTTCTACCTCATCCCTTCCTTCCTGCTTTTGAATGCAGCCCCGTGGCGACTTTGTATTTGAAGCTGCAGTACCCGTGCGGTGGCACAAGATGGCAGAAGAGCAGGACAGACGGAGTCTGGGTCCTTGATGAGAATATTAAACACCATTATCGCCTAGGCCCTGAGAGACCGGATTCTGTTATTTGCAGCTTAATGCACCTTGATGCTACAGCCTCTACAGCCAACTCGTGCACTGAAACCAACCTGCACAATTTACAACATGCTTTCCTGACATGAGAATGCAAAAAAGCACTCCCAATGCCTCTTTCAAAGAAATAGGCTGATAGCATCATTTTTTTCTTGTCATTTGAGCTGACCCATCTTTGGCAAGTAAAATCAGAATTTTCACATATAAACCAAACTATCCCATTTCCTTATGGGCAAGTGGTTAGAAACTATTAGCTCATGAATGCTTCCTAATTGGTTAAGAATTATATTGGCACCTGGCCGATGTGGCTCAGTGGTTTTGTTGACCTATGAACCAGGAGATCATGGTTTGATTCCCAGTCAGGGCACATGCCTGGATCGTGGATTGGGTTTCTCTCTCATCATTGATGTTTCTCTCTCTCTCTCTCTCTCTCTCTCTCTTTCCTTTCCTCTCTCTGAAATCAATAAAAATACATATTTTTAAAGAATTACATTTGCTAAAAACTCAGGCCTTTATTTTATTACTTTGGGCTTTGGCTTAGTTTATCCATATGGGGGAATCCTTGAAGGTAAGGATTAAAGGAGTTGAAGAATTATGAACAATGCTTGTGAATATCACAAAATATCCCACTGTTTAGGGAGCAGCAGCTTGACCGCTATTCTTAAAGCCAGGTTGAGGCCTTTGGCCAACACTGTTTCACTGTGGATTGGTTTTAAAAATTAATTTTAAAAAGTAAGAATGAGTCTCTTCAGGCTTGGAGATCCATATGGAAACACTGATGAGAATAGGTAGAGGAAAGAGTGTGGCCCTCAGTTAAAATTTTTTCTCTACCTTGTGCATCCAGAATAACCTTCTTAAAATGTCAAGGTGAGTTCAAAGAAGGGTGTTCCTTCCCAGCTTGTGATAGCTAAGCTCTAGTCATCCCGCGAGAAGGACAGAGGGTGCCATGACACTGATTTAACTTGCAGTCAGCCACGAAGCAGATGAGCCATATTAAGAAACAGACTTTACACAGGAAACCCAGAGGCCACAAGACTTGGGAAGGACAATGAACTAGAAAAGCTTTAGGGAACAAAACTCACCTTGAGGGAGTGGGGACAAGTGTGAACTTCACAATCCTCTCCATTTGAGGACCAGCAGGTTTTGTCAGCAAGATGGGATGGGCAGAATACTTTGTGCTTGGCTTTTCTTGGTTCTTTTATGAGAAAGGCGTGGCAAGTTGCTGGCAACAGGGTGTGTCATAGTTGGGCCAGCAACGTTCTCTGGGGCTCATTTTTTCCTTTTCCAAATGTATATTTTTAATTCAGTTTCAGAAAAAGATGTCACATCTTTTTTTTCTAATTTGGATTAGAAACCTGGACATTAGAGAGTTTCTTTTCTTGAAATGCAAGAAAAAGAAATAACCTTTCATAGGTTCAAAGATAATATTGTGGTTTTTCCTCTTGCATCAAAAGCTACATATCTTCTCCCCAAAGCACCTGCTCCAAGAGCTGGGACAGGCTGATTCCCCTTTCACTGACCTATTTCTGTAAATAAATCTTTGTGTCAATCATTTCCTTTGTTAGTGGAAGGCTTCTTTAGGGGGCCATGTTGTCCTCAGCAAGAGGTTAAGAGCAGTTGAGGAAGTTGGGGTAGCTTAGAGTTCTGGTACTTTGGGGTAACTTACATATGGCACCCTGTGAGCCCGTCACCCCAGGACTCACCCCAGTGTACTAACTCCCCCACCTGACACCAAGGTCCTAAAAGGAAGTGTTGGTAAAAGAAATTCCAAACCTAAAAGAAACGTTTGGGGCTAGTCCCAAAGCAAAATCTCAAGGGATTGAGATAATGCTCCAGAGAACAGCAGTTTTGCAGTTGATTTTATACATTAGAATCAAAGAAAAGACACAAGGAAGGTTATATGAAATCCATTGGTGGCAGATTAAGGAGGGGGAAATCTTCAGGACTGGATAAAAAGTAAAACAGAGAGATACATACTTCTTTTACATTGGTGGTGTGGACAGTTAGCATTTCACATGTATAGTTTGTACCGTAAAGAGGGATGTGGGTAAGAGATAATAATGAGGAATGTTGGGGTGTCTCGCCCTGTACTGTACCAGAGTCTGGAGAAGAAATCACCTTGACATTTTAAGAAGGATATTCTGGATGCACAAAAGCAATGGACCGAGCTTGTCAAGGTAGAGATTAATCTATCATGTAGGCCTTAGAATGTGACTTCCCACCATAACTGGCTCAGTTAGGTCTTGAGGTGTGTTTTTTTATGATAAAAAATATCTCATAGTTAACTTTTAGTTAACTAGAGGCCCGATGCACGAAATTCATGCAAGTATAGGCCTTCCTTCCTCTGGCTGCCAGCACTGGCTTCCCTCTGGCACCTGGAACCCAGGCTTCCCTCGCAGCCCACTGGGCTGGTCGGTGGCCTGGGTCTCCCTCTGCAGGGTGATCATGGGATGATGGCCGGGCGCCAACCAATCACATTGCACCCGCCTTGGCTGGCCTGGCGCCATTGGGTGTCATAGTGTGGTCCCGAATGGTTGTCTGGATGGTCTTTCTGCTGTTCAGCCATTCGGTTGATTTACATATTACGCTTTTATTATATAGGATGAGCTTGTCAGGCTTGCCGAGGGAGCCCATTTTGTTCACAGATGACAGCATGTCTTATTCACACACCTCAGTGTCTCCACTCTCAGCACAGTACCAGTCACCCAGTAGACACTCAGTAAATGTAAGTTGACATGTAGGGCATGACACCTGGTGCCTTTGGTAGGACAAAAATTGTCTAAAGTATTCCTGGCATGTATTTGTGAATTTTAATGTCTTCTTTAGTGTGAGAATTAATGTTTAAGTGTGACAAAAGAGGGTTAATTTGGCTGAAACAGTTCTTTTCTTTCTCTGATATTAACTGGTAAGATAATGGGATTCTAATCTCATCAAAGCATTTTATTTCAAATGTAGAAGTGTGTTTCTACATTTTGGCACATTTTAGGTAATAGTTCGGCTACATTTTTTAAAAAGCTGAGTTGTCTGAATATTGCTAATAAGATTTAAGCATTTGTTAATATGGGGGTAAACCACTAAATTTAGATTTATGTATGATTAATTTGTTAGGTGTAGTTCCTTGCAGAAAAATACACAAACTGTGATTCTGAATATGAAAGACACACACTATTTTTTTTAAAAAGAACTTTTAAAAGTTAAATGCTTTTTTCTTTACTTGTTCAAAAGAGGAAGACTTTTGCATGCAGATTCCAGGAAGATTAGATCCTGCCTCCTTTATCATAAGCCACATTGGAGGAGGGGCTAGATGAAAGCCAAGCTTCTTTTCCTGAACTTCAGCGAGCGATGGAATCTGGATGTGTTAGGGTTGAAAAGCAGTGTGGTTGAGGACAAGAGGAATTGCCCAAACACGTTACCAGAAGGAAATCTACACAGACCGGTTGACTTGTGTTTCAAAAGTATGGGCTTGAATGTCCAAACAACCATGGTCTGAGGTCCCCAGGCCTCAGCGATGCCAGGGCTTACATCACGTTCTGGATAAAAACACATTGGGGTGGGGTACATTCTTTGTCTAACGTGTTGCCAATGCATGAATTTTGCAAAGGACTCAGTTTATTCACATTTAAACAAAGCTACACTAACAAAACAACAAAGACACCAAAAGTCACGTAACAGATGACTTGGCCAAAGGCCAACCCTAGCACTCAGAGATACGTGGTCAGTTGAAACCTGTCACCCATGTGACTTGAGAGGAGTTTACCGGTACAATGTGGTGATCATTCCTTCACTCTTTCCTGCCTCTTGGCCTCAAAGTCCCAGAACAGGCTGTGGTGCCACCATGGGTGGTGGTCATGTCTAGATAATTCCCAGGAAAAAGCAGCTGTTGCAGCCTAAAGAAGAAAACCCAGCCTTCCCCTGAAAGTAGCACACAGGGACCCCCTCTGTTACTCCACACACACACACCCCCCCCCCCCCCCCCCGCCACACACTGAAAACAAAACCATAACAACAAAGAAAAAGAGTAGGTGTGTGGTTGTGCAAGCAGCTCCTTTTTGTACTTGCCCTTCTATCTGGAATGCGTGCAAAATTCGTTTCCAGGGTCAAACTGTACATCACAGCTAACCCTCACTACCTCCCTTTTCGTTCTTGTTCCAATTTTCTTCCTTAGGCCCATTTCTCTTCTTCCAGTTCTGTTAGGTAGGACAAGGGTTTCAAGGTCTGGGCAGTTCTAAATGTTATTTCTTGCTAAATGTTAAAATATAGCGTAGTATTTTGCAGATGCAGCAGTAAACAAATAGGATGAGCTGGCAGGAACTCAAAAAATAAAAGTAACCAACTGCAAAGAAATCAACATGTAATTGACCAGAGTGTAGGAGAGCAATACCAAGGCTCAGTTGGGGGAGGCAGAGCTTTGCTTACTAGTATGAATCCCATCTCCTTTACTTGCTGCAAGTAAATAAAACTACCTTGCGACAACCACATCTCAGTAGAACACCCCAAGCAGAGAACCCCTTCAGTTGAGTAACAGTTCCACTGTAAATCCCTTTTCTTTCTCTTTCTCATTCCTTTCCTACTATGTGTCAGATATTGTTCTAGGATTTGGGGAAGGATTAAATGAAACAGAGAAGACCCTTGATATTGTGGACCTTATATTCTATGGCAGGAGATGGAGAGGAAAAAATACCCAAAATAATAAATAAGGGAATTTCAGATAATGATGAGAGAGAACTTTGAAGGGAATCACACTGGGTGATGTGATAATGTGACAGATGGGCCTGGGGGCAGGAAAGGGGGAGGCTGCTTGGAAAGGAAGTCGGCTGAGGGGTGAGCGGGAGGAGAATTAAAATTGAGTTCAGACCTGAGTCATAGGAAAGATTCAGGTGAAGGGAAAGCATTTCAGACAGAGAGAAAGGCTTTGCAGCAAGAAGCCGTGAAGCAAATGCAAGGAACTGAAGGGAAGCCGGTGCGGTTAGAGCTGGGAGAACCATGACAGGAGTGATGATAAGACATGAAGTCCAAGTTTGCAGAGGCTAGAGCACATCTGGCCTGGGAGGTAATGTAGGGGTTTGAGTTTATTTTAAATGCACCACAATGCCAGGTCCTACCGAGCCAGGTAATGAGTTATTTATCCAGAACACTGACTATCCACTGTGGAGCTCCTCTGCATTATCCACAGACTGAGCCTATAAAGATTTCATGACAGTCGAACACGCATAAAGGATTTATTATATAAGGGAGTTTGGGACACACAGGGACAGCTGACAAATGAGAGCCCTCTGCTTCACTCTAATCATGGGCCTCTTCTCTCATTTCTCTGACATAATAAAGCTGCCTCATTCCTACATTCTTATGCCACCTGTTCCTTGTTCATTTTTTATAAATTCATCATTTGCCTTTGGAGTTTCATATTTTTATCTCCAAATGATGAACATAGATGTACTTTAAAAAAATCAGTTCATTTATCCATATTTCCATGTAGGTCGTTAGGAAAAAGGTCACGATGATTTGTTCCATTCTAAACCAAAAATTCCCATTCAGCAGTGATGACTCACATTGTTGTGAATCATCTCAGTACTGGGGTGACCTGCCAGCCACAGCAGGTCTCCATGGCAGCTCTCATATATTAAGTACTTTATTTTTGCCATTAGCACTATTCAATTTCCAACTGTCTTGGACACAGCCCCAAGGTTTTTCTAAATAAAATCCAACCAAAAAAAAAAAAACCAGTGCCAGTTAATGAACATTTCTCAGCAAATTCCTTGTAGTTGGGATAAAAATATCCAGATTGTTCAGGTGACTTAAAATTACCCAGTTTTATAGCGTGTGTTACCGCAACGCACAACGCATCTTAGTGTATCTAAAAGTCCCACAGTAATCAACTCCAATTAGAATGCCTCTCCACCCAAATTAAGTTACCAATGAAATAAGTTCTCCCAAATGAGAAGTGTAGCCAACGTAAATTAGATTAGCCCTATCATTATATAAGTCCTACTTGTATTCTCCAGTTACACTGTAGTATTCTTACCATTTTTTCTTTAAACAACAAAAAAGAATGCAGGATTCAAGTGTTTCCATTTAAGAAATTCACTTACGAATTTTCAAGTGAACAGCCCATACTTTTGAATGGTACTTTGGAATGGTACAATGGTGTGTGTGTGTGTGTGTGTGTGTGTGTGTGTGTGTGTGAGATACTAATCGCCCCATCACAAAAAAACATCCCATTGAAAGAAAAGACAATGACAAAAAGTCTTCTCAGGATACCTCAGTGGAATGGATGCTTTTATTTTAACTAATATGTCTACACAAACACACTGTCACAAATGAGAGCTTCTTAGGCCTGATTATAATTTAAACTCTGAAAGATGAGGACTGTTAAGAGACCTTCACTGACCTGTTAACCTATGTCCCTTGATATGAGAAGGGGAGTTGGGTTCTCCTCTAGTCCCCTTGCTTAGGATTAAATGAGAGACTTCAGCTTTGGTGTGAAGCTGTTAGCTGTCCTAATCAAGGACAATATACAAAAACTGGGTTCTAGGAATGAGGGACAAAAGGGAAGAAAATCTAGAAGTGGGTAGAGATAAAAGGGCAGCACTGAGCTGCAGAAAATGTCCAAGGATGGCAGACTCTAGTTAAGAGCAATGGGAGGAGGTTCTTGGTGTATAGGCAGAGAAATTAGACAAGGCAAAGATGGCCTTGGCCTTCCAGAATGACAGAGTCAGGGGAGGGAGTGTCTGCATGTGGTAGACATCTGAATTAGAAACAGCAGAAATGTAAACCAGCAATGGTTCTGTCTTGAGCCTTTCTAGCTTAGATGTGGCTCTTCTCCCACTGGACAAATAAATTTTCATGAGGCAATCCAATCATTAATGCAATAAACTCTCATGAGGTCCATAGGTTGAGGGTAGTTCTATTCTCAAACATGAGGCTGATTCTGTTCTCAAACAGGGGGGTAGACCAGTTGCTGGGAGAGGAGGAATGGAGGTGTGGAATCCAAACATCTTGAATAAGTCATCTAGTAGCTCTGATCACTTTGGACGTTCCTGGGAGATACATAATGGGTCACTATAACAACACAACACACACTGATACCTGTTTGTTCCCCAAGGTCCACATGACAATGAGTTTCTACCATCTTAGTTTACAGAGATATTATTCAGTCCAGGTTACAATCATATTTTACAAAAGAGAATTGGACTACATAGATATCTATAACATGGATGGGATTAACCAGAGGGGCCGGAAGTCAGAAGAGCTGTTTCAGTCCTGCTCAGCTGTGTGAACCTGGAGAAGTTGTTTAACATCTCTGGGTCTCAGTTTGTTCATTTGTAATGTGTGGTGGTGAACCCACTGCCACCTCCACCCCCACCCCTGTATACCTCCTCCTTGTTCTTAAGAGGATCCCCACATGGAAACTCCCTATGGAAATGTAAACGCAAACAGAAGGTGTGGCACTGAAACAGACTGGACAACTGCGTGAACTCTCATGTAACCATCTGTCCTCAGGAAGGGACATGTTGTCCACCGGTTCCATAAGTATCATCCAAAGCCATTTACTTGTAATTCTCGAGAAAAGTAATTTTCAGATGATAGTCCTGGAATAAGTTCAAGAGGTGTCTCAGATCACTTCCAGTTTGAATGAAAAATTACGTTGGTTGGAGGTGGGGCCAAGCTGCATTCCCTCCAAATACACTTGAGTTTTATATACTTACTACAGGGGAGAAAAGAACTAATATTTACCCTGTGCCCTCTCTGGGCTAAGCATTTATAAGGTGTCTTACATACAGTCTCAAGGCAACTTTAAAAGGTAGGTACCACTGTCCTCATTTTACAGGTGAAGAAACTGAGACTCAGAGTGGTTATGACTTGGCCAAGTTCACACCACCAGGACATAAGAGAAATCTGAAAAAAAAAAAAAATGCAGCTCTTCTGACTTCACAGTCCATGTTTTCTCATGCTACCTAGAAGAAAAAGAAATGAGGGGGACGGGTTAGCCAGAAAAGTTAGGGAAAGGGATATGCAGTTAGTAAAGAGCTCACCCATTCAATATCATTCTGCAATGCCCAATTTCCAAATAGTCAGAATGTGACAGAAATCTGCAATATTAAGTCTCTAATAAACATAAGCAATCTGACTTTGATGATCCATAAGGTGCTTTCAGATTCGGCTGTGCCTTAAAGTTCTCACTAACAATACTGATTATCCATGCACTGCAGTGCAGAGAAGAAAAAGGCAGGTAACGGACGCCAGGTCACCTGCCTCCACGCTGCCAGCACTGCACAGCTTTTATTGGCTTTCATTACATCAGGTCAAGGAAACAAGCAGAATCTATCCACGTGGGCCTGCCTGTTTAGACATCCATTCTGAATGCATCCATTCTTATGCCCAGTGAGAAAGAAATCAATCCAAAAGGATCTCACCTTTCACTGAGTTCTACCCTTCACATCCTTAAACATTCATATCACTGTGCACAGTATTTTTGGGAGTCCCAATCTCTATCACGACGTAGCAGAGCTGAAAACAACTGGAGAATGTAACCGGTATTTTAACGCCCCCTCATTGGGTGGGTCAGACTGCATGAGGCAGTGTGGCTGTGTGGAGGGACAGAGGTCCGGATCTGTGGCCAACTGCTGCTCCTGCCAAGGTTCTTGACTGGTCTTTTCCTCTGCTGTCCCAGTGCCTATATCCTTAGCCACGTTAAACAACGAAGTATCTGCAAGCGACCGTGTCTACATAAAGAGCTCAGTATCTGAATCTCCAAGAAGCAGCCGATTCCAGGACAGCATTTCTTGGCCCACTAGAGCAGACTGGGGTGAAAGTTGTACCGCAGGCTGGAGAAGAGCCCGATGTGTTTCACAAGGTTGGGTTCCACCACATAGGCCCGCTCCCCCTTGGCCCTCAACAGTGAGTACAGGGCCATGTCCTTGCCAAAGCCCTGGTGGCAGTACACCTGGGACAGGTAGGTGAGGGTCCGGCGGGCCGCAGGGGCAGGGAAGAGCATGGCTGGGGTGCAACACTGCGAAGCAGGGACCACACTGTACAGGGAAGGGCTCAGCCGCCGCAGTTCCAGGAAATAGTGCCTGCCCACCAGTTCCACCAGCCCCATGCTGTACAAGGAGAAGAAGAGCAGGACGGGCCAGCTGAAGCCCGGTCGGCTGGCAAACCGCATGTATATCCAGGTGAGGATGGGCCCCAGCACCATGCCCACACCGATCCACTCCAGGATCCGCATGGGCTCTGGGTTGATGTAGTGCTGGAGCCTCTCGGGATGATAGAGCTTTAGATAAAGGGCATCTCTGAGGTGGGACTCGGAGAAGCGAGCCCGCAGGAGGTGCTCCAAGACGGGAAAGATCTGCTCTTCTGGAATGGCGTCGTCTTCCACCATCAGGACGTAGTCCGGGTTGTAGGTCTGCAGGGAGGACTCCAGGCAATAGACATAGTCCTGCTTCTCTTTCTCAAACGAGTTGGTCGAAGGGTCGTCGCCGTAATCGTCCTCGGTGCCCTCATAGCGGTTGGCCACGGGGACGTACTTGGACAGCAACTTGGCATCCACATGGCTCACACTGCGCTCCACGTTGCACAGGAAGAGCTGGTGCCCCTCGCACTGGGGGCCGCACTGTTGAAGAAGCCGGTGGAACTGGGACACCACCTGCAAGACATAGTGGAAGCCAGGCTGCCTGTCCACGGTGACGATGGTGATGACCAGCCAGGGCCGGGGGGTGGCCTGCCAGACGATGGGCACTGAGCCGTTGGCGGAGGGCAGCTCCTCAAAGTAGTGGAGGGCAGCTTCACCCTCTTTCAAGCTTTGTTGCAGGTAATCTTGGCTCATTTGGTTCAGATGCCAATGGCGAAGGTAGAAGTACGAGTGTAGAAGCCGGTGACAGGCCAGGGGGGCCAGCAGGCCGAACGTCACCACGGTCAAGATGAAGAGCTGGACAGCTGTGCTGCCCCAGGAGAGCCGCCTCAGCCTCCGGAGGAGCATGGCCGCGGGGGAGGCGGATGTGCTCATGAGGTCAACTTCTGGTCAGGTCTGGTCCCGAGAACAAACCATCCTGGACCGTAGGCCCAACTCAGTGCAAGTCAAACCTAAAGAAAGAGGAGGAAGAGAACGGTAAAGGGACAGAACTCAGCGTGTATCAAACCAGAAATTCCAGTTCTAGGTTGGGTAGCTATTAGAAATGAGCAGGGGTGGGGAAACCTTTTTCTGCCAAGGGCCATTTGAATATTTATAACATCATCCTCAACTTAAAAATTAACCTGCTATAGGCTCACTCTCCCTCCTGGGAGCACACCCTTGCTTTTCCCTTCTCCTCTTCTTCCCCAACAAACACACATTTTCTCAACTCTAAGGGACCCCGTGAGACTTGCAGCCAGGGGAGCAGTGGGCAGTGGCAGCTCATCCTGGGCTAAACCCCCAGAACCTATCCCCAAGGCCCCTTTCCTCTGACTCCTCCAGTGAGCTGACAGCAGCCCCACCTAGGCTCACTTCTTTCCCATAAAGCTTCTAGAAAGCCAAAGCGCCCCACCCAGACTCTCCTGTTGCCTGCATCCTGGGCCCTTCCTTGTTTCACTGTCCCAGCTTTAGTAAATGTGCCCTCACAATCACCTGGATTCATGCTGTGAAATCCTTCCTGCACAAATTAAAAAGAAAAAAATTAGCCTGCTGTATTTGGTCAAACATTTAATTAAATCATTTGGTCTTGGCAGGGCCAGACCAAATGATTTCATGGGCCTTCTACAGCCCGTGGGCCGGACATCCACCACCTTTGCACTAAGAGACTTAAGTATTTTCTCCAGTGCACTACCTTTGGTTGTATCTGTCAATAACCTCTTAGATTCTTCTGTTATTTCTGTGAGTAATGAAACCTTGGTACTCCAACCGAGTCTCTACATCTACATGTTTTTTGTTACTCCTCACCTGAGGATACTTTTCCATTGGTTTTTAGGAAGAGTGGAAGAGAAAGGGAAAGACAGAAACATCAATGTCAGAGAAACACATCAATTGATTGCTTCTGACCAGGTCCAGGGCCTGAGGAGCCTGCAACCAAGGTACGTGCCCTTGACAGGAATCGAACCCGGGACCCTTTGGTCCGCAGGCTGATGCTCTATCCACTGAGCAAAACCAGCTGCAAGTATGTCAAACTCAAAGGCTAACATGGGCCAAATAAAAAAGGTTTAAGTTTCTGTGGGCCAAAACAAACAAACAAGAGCTTCAATTTTCATAGAAACGTAGGTTTATTTCTATGAGACATGTTGAATACAAAGGGCTGAAATAAACGAGTAATCGTTAATATAAAAGAATAGAACATTTTAATAAAAGTTAATATTTTTTCTTGAACATTAACTTACCAGTACTAGACACTGAATAACTGCACAAATTAATAAGCGTAACGCAAATAAACCTATTTTTCTTGTTCTCCGAAAGTGAAATATTTTCTGTTGCGCACACCAAACTAGTCAGTCCAAGACTAATGACGTGGCAATCGGCTGCTAAAATATTCACTGCTAGTATTAGTGGAGAGAAATGGTGCACCTGTGCATAAGGTGCATAAGGGAAATGAATGCAACACGATTATAGTCATCAGTCATTAGTGAGCCTTGTAGTTCGTTATTAATAACTAGAGGCCCAGTGTAAGAAATTCATGCACTGGAAGGGTCACTAGTGGCTGCCGGCTGCCGGCCGGGTACTCCCTCCCTTTCCCCAGCTGCCTGCCAGCACCAGGGCCTTCCTCCCTTCCCCCCTTTGGCCTTCCCCAGGCTGGCCTGACCCCTGGTCGAACTCTGGAAGAACTCCAGTCAAGGGGACAATTTGCATATTATGCTTTTATTATATAGGATTGTGTATAACAGGATATTGTAAAAATTAAGTTACAAAATTTTTATTAAAACGTTTCTTACATACCATTATATTGGCTGGACCACAAAAATATTCGTTGTGGGCCACATGTGGCCCATGGGCCGTGAGTTTGACATGCTTGGGCTAGGGCAGTGGTCGGCAAACCTCGGCTTGCGAGCCACATGCGGCTCTTTGGCCCCTTGAGTGTGGCTCTTCCACAAAAAACCACATGCGGGCGCGCAAGTACAGTGCAATTGAAACTTCGTGGCCCATGTGCAGAAGTCGGTTTTTGGCCTAGGCGAGTCTATTTTGAAGAAGTGGCGTTAGAAGAAGTGGGGGGTGGACATACAGAGAGGATGAACAAAAGGAGATAGACTAAACAAGTATACAAGACCAGTGTGGATGGGAGAGTTGGAAGGGGTTGACCTCAGCGAACGTACCTCAATCAGATTGAGGATGTTTTTAGCAAAGGCCAGCTTAGGAGTACCCTAATTAAGTTAATAACAATGTACCTACCTATATAGTTTAAGTTTAAAAAATTTGGCTCTCAAAAGAAATTTCAATCGTTGTACTGTTGATATTTGGCTCTGTTGACTAATGAGTTTGTCGACCACTGGGCTAGGGCATACAGATGCTTAGTTAGGTTTACAAGGTGCCAGTAAATTACCAGGTATGCAAGTTTATTATGTTAATTAGGAGTGACACAGACATGGGTTCTTAAAACAGATGCAAAAAAGCAAGGTGTGACACACACAAAAATAAGTTTCAACCTAAATGCATTGTAAATACTTGTTGATGTAATTTTTGAAAACTGTATTTTCTACACATCCCAAACCCCCCCAAAGTGACTATTTACAGTTCCCTGAAATGTCGTTAACATCTTCCATTCTTATTTCCCTAATCTTATGCAACTATACTTAAAAGTGAATATTAATTTAATCCTGATTGCTCTCCCATTTTATTTTATTTTTACTTTTATTTTAATCCTCACCCGAGGATATGGTGTATTGGGGGTTTTTTTTAGTTGATTTTAGAGATGGGGAGGGAGGGAGAGTAAAACATCAGTCGGTCATCTCCTATATGAGCTCCAAACCCGCAACCTAGGCATGTGTCCTGACTGGGAATCAAACCCACAACCTTTTGGTGTACAGGATGGCACTCCAACCAACTGAGCTACCTGGCCATGCCTCCCATTTTACTTTCTACTACCATGGGAACCAGTGAGAGAAAGGATCTCCCCTGTACAAGAGAACTCTAGAGCCCCAGACTTTAGGAAAGAAGGAAATGTCTGAGATTGGCAGAGATGGAAATGGAAGAGACAGATGCCCCTAACCAGTTCCATAAAGAAAGGTAGAGTGACATGATGACTCAGAATACAGGTCAGGTATGTGTTGGTCTGGATCCCAACTTGGCCACTCACTTAGTGGGAAGTCACTTCACTCTCCACACCTTCAATTCCTAACCTCAAAAATGGAGATAATAATGCCTATCGCATAGGGTTTCTGTGAAGATTAAATGTGTTTCAGAGCATGGACAACAGTGTGGTGATTGCGGGGAGAGGAGGTAGAGGTAGAGGTAGAGGTAGAGGGTATAGAATTCCAAACATCTCTACAGTGCAGCAGGTCCTCAAATGACGTTGTCTACTTCTAATATTGATGAGATGCTGTAGGACCCTAACTCTTATTTATATCAATTAGAGTCTATGGTAAAACTGGTTTCATTATACATTATTTCCCTTAAAGTTGAAAAAAGCCATTAGTGATGTTAAGTGAGGACTTACTATGTGATGACATAGTAAATTCAAGGAAGCAGACAGATAAGTCTCATTTCAGCAGCAGAAGCAGATGATCCTGGGGAAGCTCAGAGGTGAGACAGACTATCTCAGTGCTGGATCTGAATAGCACTAAAGAGGGAGCTAAGCAGGGAGAGATCCGAATAGGACACAACCCCAGCTGGCTGGTTTTGACTTCTAGAGTACTGCAGACTGGTTGCTCCTCTCCGGGATCTGCTGCGGTAAAAGGAGTTAATACTCACGGTTGCATATCTCCATGGCCTCGCCGGTTCCACGTCACTGCTAATGCAAAACAGGGACTGAAATGGGGTTGAGCTCACAATCCTGCTAGCCAAGGTGGCCTTGGGAACAGAGTCATCCAGGTGGCTTCCGGCCTGTTCTCCCTACCCAAGAGAGCTGTACCCACTTAGAAGGAACAAAATACAGCCAACAGAGAAGGCCTGCAGCTTGGAAAGTGCAAGACACATATTAAGTGGTAAGATGACAATGTGATCATAATGACAAAGCCCAGCTCTGTGTTTGGTATAAAACTGCTATCCATTCTCCTTCATCACACTCTTCTAGTGACGGTTTTTGGTAATGCAACAATGTGACACTCCTTAGTCCAGGGGTGGGAATTTTTCAGGAGTGTGTGTGTGTGTGTGTGTGTGTGGAGGGTCATATATAAATGCGCATGCATACAATTGATTTGAAAATATGAATCTGATCATGTCAATCTCTTGCTTAAAACCCTTCTTTAGCTTCCCTTTGATCTCTTAATAAAATCCAAACTTTTTATCATGGTCCACAAGGCCCTTTATGATCTGGACCCTGCCTTTCTCCTTCATCTTGTTGTACTGCCTCCCTTTCTCAGTATGTTCAAGACTAGAAGTTGGCAATATCTTTCGGTAAAGTGCTAGACAGTAAGTGATATTTTAGACTTTGTGAGTCACACACTGTGTCTGTTGCATATTCTTCGTAGACTTTTGTTGTTGTTAATCCTCACCCGAGGATATTTTTCCCACTGATCTTTAGAGAGAGTGGCAGAAGGGAGTGCGAGAGAGGTAGAGGGAAACATCCATGTGAGAGAGATACACTGATCGGCTGCCTCCCACATGTGCCCCGACAGGAAGAAGGGAACTAGGTGGCTTAGGGACTAGGGTGAGATAAAACATTTTATTAAATACCTATTTACACCTTTGGGTTTAAAGGTACTGACTTATAGAAAATAAATTTTCAGCTTTAAGATATTTGACATAAATATCCAATCCTAGCAGTTTTATGTATAATAGGAGCTTATTAGATTCCTTGCTAACCCTTGGTTCAGCCAGCCTCCCCCAGCAAAACATAAGCTTACCTGTCTTGATCACCAGGGAGAGCCAGCGCCTAGCACTACTGGAGGGTAAAGTCCACAATATTTATTGAATGAACAAACTGATTAGATACGACTGGAGAGACCCTGAAAGCACCAAGTTCTCCCAGGCCCTTGGCTTTCTGAATGAATTGTCTAGGGACAAGCGTGTCAAACTCAAAGGCTAACACAGGCCAAATACACAAGGTTTAAGTTTATGTGGGCCGCAAAAAAACAAAGCTTCAATTTTCATAGAAACATAGGTTTATTTTGATAGAGACATGCTGAATACAAAGGGCTGAAATAAATGAGTAATCGTTAACATAAAATAATAGAACATTTTAATAAAAGTTAGTATTTTTTTCTTGAACATTAACTTACCAGACACTGAATAACTGCACAAATTAATAAGCTAAACACAAATAAACCTATTTTTCTTGTTCTCTGAAAGCGAAATACTTCCTGTTGTGCACACCACACAAGTCAGTACAAGACTAATGATGTGGCAATCAGCTGCTAAAATACTGGCTGCTTGTATTAGTGGAGAGAAATGGTGCGCCTGCGCATAATGAATGAATGCAACACCATTAGAGTAATTAGTCATTAGCGAACGTTGTAGTTAGTTATTAATAATTATGTATAGCAGGATATTGTAAAAATTAAGTTACGAAATTTTTATTAAAATGTTTCTTAGATACCGTTATATTGGATGGGCCACAAAAATATTAGTTGTGGGCCGCATGTGGCCCATGGGCCGCGAGTTTGACATGCTTGGTCTAGGACAGCGGTTGCCAAGCGGTGGTCCACAGACCACTGGTGGTCCGTGAGGTTTGAAAGGTTGGTGACCGCTGGTCTAGGATCTTGCTAAGGGGCCTGGTGTGCTTGCAGGGCTGGCTCCAGAATTTCTGTATGAAAGAGACTTGTGTGTTCCAGGTAGCAGAGGGGAGGGAGAGGACTTTCTTAAAGCTGTGTTTATAAAGTAAGCATGAAGATGTTCCTTAGATTTCATTATTTATTGGGATGGAAACTAAAGAACCTAGTGCTGATATAAAGAGGACCTTTAATCCCAGGCAATTTCCCCACTGTGAGCAATGAAATCATTAACATCTCAGAAACCTCATTTTAAAAATCTGGTGTGAGAAGGCTGTTCTACTGATAATTAGTGAAGGAGAAGGATTCTGTACAGAGAACACACGGTCCCTGCTGACACTGATCAGCTCTTGCAAGGGTGATGAACAGCCCCAGATTTTTTTTTTTATCCTCACCCGAGGATGTTTTTTATTGACTTGAGAGAGAGAGCGAGAGCGAGAGCGAGAGAGAGAGAGAGAGAAGGAAAGGAGGGGAGATGGGGGGGGGGGGGGAGAGAAACATTGATGTGAGAGAGAAACATCAATTAGTAGCCTCCTGCACACTTGCCCACTGGGGATACAACCTGAAACCTAGGTATGTGCTGACCAGGAATCGAACCCAAAACCTTCTGGTGTACAGGACAATGCTCCAACCAAATGAGTCACCTCGCCAAGGCAATAGCCCCAGATCTGCATAGCTTACAGTAACAGCATGCATTTCTTGGTCGCTGGTCTATGGACAGCTACAGCTCAGCTTGGGTTCAGCTCCAGACTGCGGGTCAGAATGCGGTCACTGCACATACATCCCTTTCCCGTCAGGTTGCAGGACGGCCACCTGGGCACGCTCTTTTGCTGGATGGCAACATTACAAGAATCAAAATATGCAGATACATTTACAGCCTCACTTAAGTGTGCCATAGGTCAAGTCCACTCACCATGCACTGGCCAAAGCAGTGAGCCAGAGAAATGTACTCCTCCACAGAGCAGCGGAAGGGAAAGCAGCAGACCGGTTTCTGAGCCCTCAGGAACAAAGATAGGATCTCACAGTCTGCTCAGAGAGTCTGGGACATTTCTAGAATGCTCATAAGGCATCTGGCTCCCTATCGTGATAGACTGTATAGGTCAGAACAGGCTACAACAATGAGCCCAAAGTCCCAGGGGTTTATAAAATCTGAGGTTTAATTCTTGCTCACATTACTTGTCTGTTATGGGTCAACTGTCTCTGCTCCATGCCATCTATACTCCAGGACCCAGGCAGACAGAAGTGCCTCTTCTTCCCTGAACTTGGCTGGTTTTGTGGCAGAGGGGAAAGGGACAGATAGGGAGTCACAAGCTGGCTCTCACAGCTACAGCTCAAAATCACTCACATCATGCCCACCTACATTCACAGACCAGGGCAAGGCGCATAATAACTCTGAAGTACAACAGGGCAGAGTTATGTAATCTTCCACGAGAAAGGGGGTTCTAAAAAATACATGGCCAAGCCTGAAGTCATTGATTAGGGAAATGTTTGTCTCTCCAGGGAGGGGCAGAAAATGTCTTGAGCAATAACGCAATCTAGCACACCCACCTTCAGCCACGGGAGCTGGGGTCAGATCCCTCATTCAATGATCAGATGTCTGGTTTGCCTAACATCCAGCTACATGAAGTCACGTAGGCATTCAGGACCATGTTCTTGTTAGCTTTTAAAACCTCTTAAAGGATTTAACCAATTGCTGCACAGTGGCCTGCGGTGACCAATACCACCTAACATTTACTTCACTTTACTGACCCAGTTTTAAGATAACTGGCGTTAGCAGAACAGACCTGAAAGCATAGAATTTTCCATTGGCAGCTTGAGGGAAGGAGTTCTCCACTCCCAGCCCAGTCATAGGGGTGGGACAGACGAAGAGCTGTGTCCACAGTATCACTCTGATTGCCTTTTCCAGAATTCCATGGTCTCCATGATGATGCCGGCTCAGGCCCATACTCCAACAGTGTTGTCTACTGATTGGCATCGGAGAGGCAGCCTGGAAACAACCCTACCTTCACAGCCCCGATTCTAAGGCACAAGGATTACTGAAATCCTCGTCTATCCCTTGCTAGGGCACTTTGAACCACAAACGGTTCCTAAACTGGATTGTACCTGCTACCATGTCTAGGACAGAGCTGTCAGGGAAGGCAATGAAGGACAAAGACACCAAGAAATGACCACGAAATAGGGCTAGGATGAATAAATGGAGCGACAGCGGCAATCACGGTTTAGTGCGTCTTCTGAAAACTAAGCTGAAGGGTCACAGGAGTAGGGGAGGCAGAACACCAGGCTGAGCTGCGCATCAGGAGATAACGAACCTGTGACACACGTTTCCCAAGTCAGCCTCCTCCACACACCGCACCACCACCTGGTCCAAAAGACCAGTACGTTCCGACTTCTCATGCCTGTCCAGTCACTTCCCACGTCCTAGCCATTCCTCTTCTCTCCTGCCCTTGCCCTTCTTCGCTTCCATTCCCTGGTCACTCCTCACAGCCTCCGTCCAGGCCAGCTGACTGCAACAGGCTCCCAAAAGGCTTCTGACGTCCAGAGTGAGCTGTTTTGGTCCCAATGAGACAGGACAGAAAGAAGTTAAGGGGAAATCCCAACAAGTGGAATGAGGATGTAGGAGCAGAGCTGACATCCTCTCACTAGAGCCCCCACTTCCACGCATGATCGAAGGGAAAGTTTATCCAAGAACCCCCTGAGGTGGTCTCAGAAGTTAAGGACAACGAGGCCCCCTCCCAACCAGAGGCAGAGTCAGAATTGGGCACAGCAACGCTTAGCCACAACCGCTCGGGCCCTGGAAACACATAAAGTCACAAGAATAGATAGACCACGTGCGAAACTCACCCGCGAGGTGGCCCATGTCCATTTGGATGTGTACTTTTGCTTCTTTCACAGCCTCACCCCCGCCCTGGCCTCTTTCTTTCTCTCTGCCTGAATAAAACTTGCTTTGTTCTCACGTCAACCAGTCTTGACATTTTTCCTGTGCAAATCAAGAACCTGGAGGTCACCTGACAGGAGTCCCTGACACACAGGCCCGGGGCCAGCCCCTGGCACTGAGGCGATCTGGTAACAGCAACACTTGCTAATCAGGTGGATTTGTGTAAAGAGATCATTCGATCTCTCCAAGGCTGTTTTGCTTCTCTGCAAAATGGAAAATAAAAGCTACCTCATTTATGGAGGTGTTGTGGAGATGAAATGAGACAACAGTTATGAAAGGCCTTTGTCAGACACGAGACACTGTGCAAATGATGGGAATGTTTTACATTATCAGCATCCGACACTCGGCAGCACAGGTCTGCACGTGGCACTTTCTGTAGAACTGGTTCAAGGAGTCCCCGGTGACTGCAGAATGAAGTCCAAATTCTTCACAATCCAGTTCCCACTATCTTTCCAGACCCACTTCTTCTCCCAGAGGCTACATCAACCATCAGGAGTCAGCTCAAATACACTCTTCCAAAAGCCAACCCTGATCTCTGCCAACCAGAAATAACCTTTCTTCTTCTCAAATGCTGGGCACTTTACTTGAACTTTCCCCAAAGACATTCCTTTGTCACTTTCTACTTTAGACTGTACCTATTTATAGCTACCGCTTATTAAGCTTCCAACTACATATCCAAGTATTGTACTCGACTCGCATTATTTCTTCTGACCAAAATAACCCTCTCAAATAGTAATTGAACTAATCCCATTTAAATGGGGCGGGGGGTGGGGGTGGGGGAGGGGGAGCTACCAACTTGCAAGCAGGAAATTCAAACACAGGGCAAATTTCATAGCCCATGTTTTTCCCATGGTGCCTGCTGCCTCCATGGCTTTATTCATGGCCCTTGACTTATGCCCCAAGGAATGTATAAAGCCCTTGTTAGTGGATTCAGTCTGATTTATCTTTGGTATCCCTCACAGACCCAGCACAGTACTCGACACACAGCAGAGGCTCAGTACCTGACCATGGTCAAGTCGGTTGCCCTCTACGTGCCCCAATTCTTCAGCTATGAACTTGATCATATGAGCACAGATCAACTCATTTCTAACATTAGCAATGATAGAAGTCTTTCAGAATGTGGGCAGTAACAACATTAACATGTAAAAAATATACCATATATATATATATACACACATATATATATATATATACCATATATATATATATATATATATATATATATATATATATACACACACACACACACACACACGAATTGGTTCCATCTAATCAATCACCAAATTAACGAATGGAATAAAAGATACCAAAGTGGTATCTAAAATACATAGAAATAAATTTAAGACATATGCAGAAATATGCAACATATTATAAGAAGAGCATTTAAAAAGTCTTAATAAATGGAGAAAAAGAACATTTTCCCAGCTGCAGAGACTCACTAATGGAAGAGGAGATAGAGGTCTTTTCCTCCAAAATTCATCTCTATATTAAACATAAGGTCAATTCAATTTACTTCAAGAGGAAGTGGCCCGGTTCAACAAATGGGCCCTTTCATATAAATTGGTCCAACCTTTGGAGGGAAAGTTGGAACGGTATCTATAAAAATGTTATATGGACATACCCTTTGACACAGAAATCCTGTTGTAGGAATCTACCCTGCAGAAATGCAAACACATGCTACTAAAGATGGACAGGGAATGTTTGGGGCAGTTTTGTTTGTCACAGGAAGAAAGAGAGAGAGGAAGAGGGCAGATGTTCAGGATAATTATACCAGAGGATGATATGGGACATTAAAAAGAAAAGAAAGGTTTACATATACTGACAAAAGAGTCTTAGCTAGGTCTCTGTTATGGACTGAATGTCCCTCAAAATTCATATTTTAAAACCCTGATTCCCAGTGTGATGGTACTGGGAGACAGGGTCTTTGGAAGGTAATTAGGTCCTGTCCCTGGAGCTCTCCTGATGGGATCAGGGCTTTTGCAAGAGAGATAGGTGAGAGCTTGTTCCTCTCTGCTCTGCCAGTGAGGACACAACGGGAAGGTGGCCTTCTATAAACCGGGAACCAGAACCCAACTAAACTGGCCCCTGATCTCCGACTTCCAGCCTCCAGAACGGGGAGAAATGTTTCTGTTTAAGCTACCCAATCGATGGTAATTTGTTCCAGCAACTGAGCAGATTTTAAAAGTCTCTAAGGGAAAAATGCAAACTATGTCAATGCAAATTGTAGAAAAATGTTCACAGTCTGATCATTTTTTTGTAATGGGGAGTATAATTTATTAGTAGTGGCGGAAGAGATGAAAGCATGGGGGATGGAGGTTTCCTGTTCTGCTTTCTATATTTATGCAAAAAGCATACATTACTTTTATAATCCTTTGTTGAATTTAACAAATACCCATTCAACAAATACTGAGTCCGGTGTGTCAGGCACTGGGAGGGTGAACGTGACCCTACTCTCAGGACCCTTGTAATCAAAAACCAAGTAGAAATAAGAACGTACCTTTGTTTGTTTTGGTGGAGCAGGAAGAGGTTGGTTCCCTTAAGCAAAGTATTCTAAAGATCATCTAGAGTTAGTACTAACAGATCTGCTAGGAAACGCTACTTTGGTGCCACATATACTAAAATTGGAAGGATATACTGAAAATTAACATGGTCCCTGTGCAATGATGACATCAAGCTAATGAAGTACTCCATCATTTTATTATTGTGATGGTGGTGACATTTGACAAAACTCATCAAAATATACATTTAAATTGTGCAGTTTCTTACACGTAAACTGTACCTTAAAAAAACTGATTTTTTTTAAACCCAGGAAAATGATGATAGTGGGTTATAAGAAAGAATCTGCCGAACCAGACATTAAACCTATTATAAATCTTCAGTAATTAAAATTTGGTGCACTGACACCAAAATATACTGAAATAGATGCAAAAATCCACAAACAGATACGAATATGTCATAATTTATTCTATCATAATTGTAGCAATTTAAATCAGGGGTAAAAAAAATAGGCTTAATAGCTTTGCAGCAACTGGCTAACCATGAGCTCTCCATTTTACAGCTCGACCTAGAATAAATTCCACATTTAAATTTCTAAATGAAAGCTTTAAAGTACCTGGAGAAACTCCAGGAGAATATTTATATAAACTTGTGTTAGGAAAGGCTCTTTTCAGCAAGGCCCTCAAGCAGAAACGATAAAGAAAAAGAAAAATAGATTTGACTAAATAAAAAGTTAAACTTATACATGGTCAAAGATGAAAAACTGACAAAAAACATTAGGGAAACTGGGAAAGACGGTGCAACATAAATGACAGAATTACTACTTTAACGTGTCATATATAAAGAGTGCTTAAAAATCGAGAACAGAAAATCAACTGAAAAGGGGGGCAACAGAATTAAGTCCATGCACCCACACAAATGCAAAAGGCCAAAACACACAGCAAGAGGCGTTGATTGCCCCTGGGTAAATCAACGAACACATTGGTAACAACGGTGGTAATTTCCCCTGGGTAATCAGACATGCAAATTAAAACTATCTTTTTTTTTTTGTCCATGTTATTGGTTTAACTGTGTGCATGCAGGGAAAATTTAACATATCCAGAAAAAAATCTCAACAATCTAAAAGACGTAGTTTAAGTTATCTTTATTTTCTCCTTTCTTAAGTTATCTTTATGTTCTCCTTTACATTTTTATTTCCTGCATGTTCTGTAATGAACTTTTCCTTTAAAAACATTCCAGTAATTTTAATAACGTTAAGTGTTAGACTCGTCTCTTCTCACCTCCTCAAGCACCTGGCAGAGTGCACTCTAGACAAGCACCCCAAAAAGGCTCTTCTCCCTTCCAAGGGGCTCACTCTCGGGGGGAAATTCGCGCAGGTCTGCACCGTGAGATCCCGGAGCCGCCCCCGGACCCGAGTGGACCGACCACCAGGGACGAGAGCAGGGGAGGCCCGGGCGGCGCCCTCCGACGCCGCGGGCTGCGGGCGCAGTGCGGCACCGGCGGCTCCCCAGCCCAGCCCCGGGAGAGGGCGAGTGGAAAGCGAATGGGAGCGGAAGACGGGAGCCCCGGGTCTCGCGTCGTCTGCCGCTGACCTTGGGCAGTCCCCGCCGCGCTTGGGCCTCAGTTTCCACACCCGCAGGCCCCGGCTGACGGTCCTGATCGCTGCGCTGGCTCCCTTCGGCCGGTCTTTCCGGGACCTGGGAGGGTCGCCTTCCCGTGCCCGGTCGCCCTTTCTCGGCCCCCGGGCTGCGAGGTCGCCCGCAGACACCCATCACCGCCGCAGCGCGTTAGAGCGCGCCGGGCTGGCCTGCGGGGTGGACGTGCCGCGGACCCTCGCCGCGGGCGGGCGGGCGGACGGCCATTAGGCGATCTGCCCCGAGGCTGCTCGGCCCCGCCAGGCTGGGCAGGAGCGGGGCGGAGGAGCTCGAGGGGGTCTTACCTGGACTCGCACACGCCCCGCTGGCACCTTCCAGTCGGCCTTGCGGCGCCACCAAAGCGGGCGCAGGATGGGGAGGCGCCCTCCCCGCGACGCTCATTCATCCCTGCGCTGACGCGGGCCCCGGCCACGCACGGGGAGCCCTTCCGGGGTCCCCACAGTTTTCTGGAAGGAAGCGGCCGGCTCCACGGCTCGGGCCAAAGCGAAACCCGCCTACCCGGAGCGCACGGCCCGGCGCAGGCCCTCCTGGCTGCCCCGGCCCGCAGCTGCTCACCGTGCCAGCGGCGGCCGCCCCGAACCCTGGTCCCCTCGACCTGGAGCCTCTCCGGGGAGCGCTCCGGCCGCGACGCCAAAGGGACCGGGAAGATCGTGCGCCGCGGAAACCTACCCGGTGGCGGGGGTCAGCTCCATCCTCTGCGCACGCGGAGGGCCGCCTCTGGTGCTGCCTAGACCGGCTGGTGCTGCAGTCCACGCAGGAGCCATTGCCGAACCCAGAAGCGGTTTTGGGGGCGCGCCGGAGCCTCGCCTCCTCCCGCGCCGCGCGTGACCTGCGAGCTGCGGAGCGAAGGCAACCCCCAAAGCTAACTTGGGATGAAAAGGACGGCGAAGGGCGCCAACTGATGGGCAGAGGCGGAAAAGCAGGCTCAGGGCGAAGGAAGTGGAAAGGAGGTAGGGGGTGAGTCTCGGCTCTCGCGGTCCGCAGCCTCCGCTGTTCTCTGCTGGAGGGATTTGGTTTTGCCAATCATAAACACAAAATAGGCTCAGAGACATGGAAGCAGGAAACAGACTGACAGATGTTAGCGGGGCGGGGGAGGCGGAGGGGAAAAGAGATTAACCAAAGAATTTGTGTGCCTGTGTGCATAACTCATGGACACGGAAAATAGTGCGGGAAGGTCTGGGTGGAGCTGGAGACTGGTGGAGGGAGGCTAAGGGGAAAACGGGAGATGTCTGTAATACATTTAACAATAACAGTGCATTTTAAGTAATAATAACGGACACCACTTCCACCCCCAGTCTCCGCTGTATCCAGCTTTACCCCAGGCACCTTATGAACATTCCCCTAGCTGTCACTTCACTCCTGTACCTTGATTGCCGTCCCCAATTTGCAAAGGATGAAAGATTTGAGAAGATACTTAGCCAAGTGCAACCCTTATTCCAAAAGCCAAAAATGTAAACGTTTATTTAAAAAGCAGAAAGGCTTGGTTGAACGAGATCACCCAGGCAAGCATGGGGTTTAGGTCTGTAGCTCTTTCCACTCACCTGTCAGACTCTCCTAGGAGAGGCCTTGGTGGTTCATTTGAGTTGGAAGCAGTACCATCCCCACCTTTAATTTTGACAGATGGATGATAACATACCCATCTTACAGATGGAAAAATGGGGGTTTGGCCAAATGAATGATCTTGTCCAATTGACAAAGTTGGTCAATCTAGTCTACTAGTTAATAATGGAGTGGTTGTTTGCTAGGCACTGTGTAAAACACAGAATTCACATGATTTTAGTACATACAACAATCCTATAAGGAAACTACTATTACTATTCCAAGTTAAGAAAACTGAGGCTCAGAGGGATTGTGAATTTGCATACCGGGCGGAAAAAACAAAAACAAAAGAGAAAATATTAAAAAAAAAAACACAAAGATAAATTTTTGAAATTAAAAAAGAGATGAACCCGGCGGGTGTGGCTCAGTTGGTTGAGCACTGTCCCATGCACCAAGAGGTCACCGGTTAGATTCCTGGTCAGGGCACATGCCTAGGTTGCAGCTCAGTCCCCAGTGGGGGATGTGCAGGAGGCACCTGATGGATGTGTCTCTCCCATCCGTGTTTCTATCTCTATCTCCCTCTCCCTTCCTTTCTCTGAAATCAATTTTAAAAAAAAAAAGATGAAAGGAATGTCAAAGAGGAGAAATTAGTAAAAAAACTCACAGTTAAACACATCTTAGTGACATTTAAGAATATAAAGGGCAAAAATTCTTGCCCTAACCGGTTTGGCTCAGTGGATGGAGTGTCGGCCTGCGGACGCAAGGGTCCCAGGTTCGATTCCGATCAAGGGCATGTGCCTTGGTTGCGGGCACATCCCCAGTGGGGGGCGTGCAGGAGGCAGCTGATCGATGTTTCTCTCTCATCGATGTTTCTAGCTCTCTGTCCCTCTCCCCTCCTCTCTGTGAAAAATCAATAAAATATATTTTTAAAAAAATTCTAAAAGGCTTACCGAGAAGAACATATCAACTACACAGGAACAAATATCAGATTGTCATTAGATTTCTTCAACAGCAATCATGGTTGCAATAAGACACGTGGAGAAAGGTTTTCAAATTATTAAAGAAAGAAAACTTATTATCCAGAATTTTATATCCAGCAAACTTGTGCAGATATGTAGGCATGACAAAAATGTTCTCAAGCACAGGCAGTCCTCACTTTTGCACAGTAGTGCAGAACTGAAAAATGATTGTGCATGCTGAAACCATACAAAACCATTTAAATAATCAATCGGAAAACAGGATTATTCCATGACCTTAACATTTTTTTTTTTTGCCAAAACTTTAAAAACTCTCATACTGTTGGGTATAAAAACATACTGTCTGGGAAAATGAAAAACAAAGTCAAACTAATAATTATTTAGTACATTATAATTTACATTTTAGAAACATTGAGAATTAAATTTTTTTTGGTAAAAACATCAAAAGTAATTTAAGTAGTACTTGCCCTTTTCGATGTATAAACTGCCTCCTAATAAGAGTTACTCTATCTTTAACTATTGACCACTTTGAAATTCTGTCTTCCTTTGCTTAAATTCCTGGTGTTGCCCTTGAAAAAGGCTTGTCTTGTCGATATATATACTATTTGGTGATCATTATAACCAGCTGTGTGTCCTTATTTCCCCCAAATGCTGACTCTGACCTTGAACTAAACTGAAAGCTTTGTTTGTGCTGATCTCAGCCTATCAATAACCAATGTGTGGCTGGACTGGCCCTGGTGGTCTTATTATGATTACAAGACACTCTTTTCCTGGTTACATCAGGAAACTTAAAAAAAATAAAGGTTTATTATTTACAGGACCTGGAAGTTACACAGCACACCTGGGGCCGCACAGCAGGTCTCTGGTAGAGAGACAGGGCGTGTGCTTGGGCCTGAGGTTCTGCTTTTATTGGGCTTGAGGGCGGGGGCCTACAGTTCCAGGCTGATTTCCTTTTTGGTGAAGTTAAACCTTAAGTGTAAGAATTTAAAGCCTGGGAAGAAAAAAAAAGCACAAATGGTCAGTCACTGAAATCTAACAAGATAATCTTAAGCAAAGGAGCCTCAGCCCCAGAGGCGGCCTGGCTCCTTAGCTGGTTTTGTGACTGGAAATGTGTTTATTCCATGTGGCCATCACTGAAGTGGCTGCTTCTTTGAAGTTTATGCCTCAACAACCAAAGCTTAAATCAGGCGCTCGCATGACAAAAAAGAAAAACAACAACAACAATGGTCAGTGCTTACACTTAGCAGTGTAAGCTGGCCCTTGAAATACAGTTCCTCATGTTGTGACCCAACCATAAAATTATTTTCGTTGCTACTTCATAACTGTAATGTTGCTGCTGTTATGAATCCTAATGTAAATATCTGATATGCAGGATGGTCTTAGGCGACCCCTGTGAAAGGGTCGTTCGACTGCCAGAGGGATCGCGACCCACAGGTTGAGAACCGCTGCACTACAGGTTTCTTGGTGAACTTACAGGTTATGTTACGGCTTCCAAGGGTTAACAGAACTCTACCCAGTAAATGTGGAGCTCTAACTGGTGTAAACACTCGGGCAGAGAGACACTCCAAGGGTTTGCACAAAATGGAAGCCTTCTATAGGAAGGGTGTGGCAGGGAGATTTTTAGTAAAAGAAAACAAATGGGTTGGCCCTAATGGATTATTTTTAGATTATTTTAGGACGTTTTCTTGTGGGTGGAAGGGAACGGCTAGGGCTTTATCTGCAGATCGCCTCTTGTTCCTGTGGGGAGATGGGCGATGTGGAGAGGGCAGGTAACATTACTTTGCTGATGTGTGACAGGTTGATAAAGATTATGTTTCTGGGAGAGGTTGAAACTGCAATTAAATCAGGTATTAAATCTAGGTTTTGGTGTCTTGGGCGTTAGCACAAGTAAAGCCTCCGGGGCCTGTGATTCTCTCTTCAACACTAGCAAGTCAGCTACAAACAAATAAGTTCACGCAACGAAATGGAATGTCTAAGTTTCCAGGAACCAGTGACAATGCAAAGCAAGGTACTTGCTCATTCATGTTTTATACACGGACTGTGGGCGAGCTAGTCTTCCACGCCCCACGGTGCCTTCGCCCAGCGTTCCTCCGTGCCAGGGGTGGGGTGGGGGTGAGGGGGGGGGGGGTCAGCGGCGTCCTCAGGAGCAGGGATGTTGGACACCTCTAGGGCTCCGCGAGGCGCGCTGGGCACTGCTAACATTGCAGCAGACCGCACCCCAAGAGGACCCAGAGAACACCAATTCCCAGAAGACATTGCGTGCCCAGCAGCCCCAGAACCCACTGGCTGGTGGTACTGAGGGCTGCCAGGGCCCAAGAGGAGATGGGTTGCACTTCTTTAGGATCTTCCTATAGATGCTGAGCATGCCATTGTTCCTCCCTGGAAAGCAAACCGTATACAGCTTGCACTTAACCACTCACGTGGGTGAAGCAGAAGAGGAGACTCTAAAGAGGCCAGATGAATCTGAAAGAAAACAACAAACCAGAATGTGAAGCTGTCCTGGCGTTCAATTCAGCGATGACTTTAACTGAACCAAAAAGACGCTGGTACCTCTTGCTTATCCAATGGATGGTAGTTTTGAGTCACCCCACACTACGGACATGCCCATTGTATTGGATGATGAAAGCCAGTGCTAATGAAGTCCCATACCTAAGGCTTAGGGAAATGGACGTTACATGCCACCCTAATGGGGGTTACATGAAGAAAAAGCCAGACATCGCCAACTATAAGGGCTATCCTCCTGGACCGGTTAGCTGAAGTAGGAGAAGAATATAAACTACAGAATGAGCCCCTGCACGTGGCTGTGAATGACATCCACGGGCTCCTTTCATCCATGTCTGTGTTGAGAGGAAACTTCAGCTTGTGGGCACTGCGGTTTCGCTGTTAGCCTCAACGTTTAAAGAAATACACTCCCAGAAGTAGCAGAGTTTGTGTACATTACAGATGACACCTGCACCAAGAATCAAGTTCTAAGAATGGAGCACCTCGTTCTGAAAGTCCTTGCTTTTGACTTGGCTGCACCAGCAGTAAATCCGTTTCTCGCTCAATACTTTCTGCAGTACAGTCTTCGAACAGCAACGCTGAAAGCTTAGCAGTGTCTTTGAGAGCCTTCAGTTTGATAGGTGCTGACTCATACCTTAAGTGTTTACGTCAGTTATTGCCAGAGCGGCCTTTCCTCTAGCACTCCACACAGTCCCAGGGCAGAGCTGGCCTGAATCCCTGGTACAAAAAGGTTAGATATATCCTGGGAAGTCTGCAGCCTTGTCTCCTGGACCTTCTCCAGACCCACCTCAGAGCACCGCGGCCCGAACAACAATCAGGAAAAGCTACAAAAATTCCAAGAGTCATGTTTTTCCTCTCCTCGTCCTACCAGAGACATTACATGTGTATCAGAGAAAGACTGCCTTTGTTTTCTAAGATTTAAATCACTCAAAGTATATGGTGTAGGGTTTGTTAATCCTCACCTGAGGGTATTTTTTTCCCCAATTTTTTAGAGAGAGTGGGAGGAAGGGAGGAGGGAGAGGGAGAGAAAGAGAGAGAGAAACATTGATGTCAGAGAGACACATCGATTGGTTGCCCCTGCAGGTGCCCTAACCCCATCAGGAATCAAACCTGCAACACAGGTACGTTCCCTTGACCAAGAAGTGAACCAGCAACCCCTTGGTGCTTGGTCCAATGCTCTAACCACTGAACCACACCTCTCAGGCCTGGTGTAGTTTTTATCTATACACATATTCCTCTAACGTGATTACCCTTCAGCAATACCTTGTAAGCTTATTTCATGTTAACAAATACAGCTCTCTGTCAAACATTAACGGTTAAATAGAATTCTATATTATAGACATATATAGACATCAACCATATTTAGGTTGATTCTAAAATATAAAATTGTAAACAGTGCTATGATAAACATTTTTCTATGTTTATATTTCAACAATTATTTGACTTTATTTTCTTTAGAATACATAATTAGAATTATGTATTCTGATAGCTGGATCATTGTGTATGACATTTTAAATGTTTAATACAAATTTACAGATTGATTGGCACTCATTTTAAAAGTAGGACAGCCTTCACAGGAATAAAAAAAACACAAAACAAGATGTTCAGTACTTCAGATATTTTAGCATTTAGCAGCTTGATGACACATATCTCTTTCCTGTTATTTTAAATGTTAAGGTCACATTTCAACAAGCTGATTTAATTAGGTTTGGCCATCAGTCAGTTGTAAGTGTCCACACACATAATTATTAATAAAAATGAGCACAAGAGAAAAAAAAGGGGAACCATATGGTCTTAGAAGGAAGTAGTCTTCAAGGTTAACTGAACATTTGAAATGCCAATGCAGTGTCAAAATGTGCTCCATGGCCCCGACATGTTCAACTGATAGTATCTTTATCCTTCTGCTTTTGAAATGGCTGTTACCCTGGCATCCAATTACTTGTAAAGCCTTATTCAATTACGAGCTACAAATGAATCCAGCTTCTAGGCTGGTGCATAAATTATAACTGGAGGTTTTAGTTCAATAAATAAGGCATAACGACATGATCCATCGTAAAGGGTGAAAGTTACCAATCAGAACTAAGAATAGGGAAGGGAGGCCACCTGAACTGCCTTCCACCTGATCGAAGTAAGATCTACGTGTCTCCTGCTGTATAATTGTCTTCAGCAGGAAATAATATCGACGTCCTGCAGTTAAAGACCAAGCAAGGCAAGCTTCAAATGAGAGAGAGCTGCCTGGGAGAGGTAACACATCAACTTACGTTCACAATAGTTAGTATGTGTATGTATGAGGTCAGTGTTTCCAAAGGTTCCGAGTGAGAGAAGAGAGAGAAGAGTTGGCTCAGTGCAGAAGGATCATGGAGGTGCCTCCCCCCACCCCCCGCCACCCACCCAGGACTTCACAAGAGCTGGGATGCTGGAGGCAATGCAGATTTCACAACTCTGTAGTGACTTCACTAACTGTAACTGTGTTAGTCTTCAGTGGAATCAGCCTTATTCTTCTTCTGAGGTATGGAAAAGGTGCTGATAAGACAAGATTCTAAACATATACCACTGGTCCTGGTCATAGGCTAGTACCTCTGCTCACAACCTCCTTTTAACTGAATTTGGCCACATGCCTCAGGCACCAGAAATTCATATCTTTGTGTAGCAGAATGAATGCAAATGACATCTTAATACATGCAATTTGTTAGAGTCAATAAATGTTTAAATTGATATACCATGTCAGCTATATTGATATCAATTTTCCTTTATTGATCTCAGAGTAATTTAAAAGCTAGGGAATGAAAAAGACTAAATATAAGTAACAATCATGAACCACACAAGACAGTATATATACAATTAAGTAATACGTAGTATTTTTCAAACTTAAGTAATGTACAGACCCCTCTCTAAAGGCAAACAAGTTTCTCATGGACCACTTAGTATTTACTTAAATTATTTTTGTCATAATGTTAGCTAAAAATGTATAAACGTAATCTTGGTTTAACTGCCTTATGTTTATATAGCTATATACATCAAAACATATTTACAAATTGAATATAAATAAAGCCAAATAAGCTTTACATGAACATTTTTTTAAATCTGACACTTATTTTGCTGGAATTCAGACCCTTCTTGCAATGTGAAAACAGCATGATATAGATTCTTTAGTGTTCAATGATCCATCTCACCACTCTTAACTAGTCATCAGGGGGTGCCTGATCTCTTAGATCTTACTTCGATCAGGTGGGAGGCAGTTCAGGTGGCCTCCCTTCTCTATGTGGATTCTCTTAGGACTCCTATAAACTCCAAAGGTGAGGGAAGGTATGCCTGGAAACCTAATTGCCCCAAATTTTTGTTCTGAGGGATTGAACTGAACAAGCACAATTACCCTGGGCTGGGATAATGTTTTTAAAAGTTCTCTGGGTTTTATTTGTGTGTGAGAGAACATTTAAGTTGTAGTCTCTTAGCACTTTTAAATTATACAATACAGTTAATTTTTAAAAATGAAAAAGAGATCATATTAATCACAGTGAAATGTTGGTTCACTTTAGCACCATAAGTTTAGATACATTTTTCATTGTGAAGCTGTAGCATTATTTAGCCAGCACTTCGTGATAGGTACCATTAATACTAAAATAGTGTCTCTAATTCTGCTTGATTCAATTCCAGGTTCACCAAGCAGCCTCCTGATTATCTATATACTAGAAGCCCGGTGCACAAAATTCATGCACGGTTAGGGTCCCTAGCCTGGCTGGCGATCAGGGCCGATTGGGGCCTTTCAGCTGCCAGCCAGGGCCTTCCTTCGTTCCACGCTGCCCCCCTGGTGGTCAGTGCACGTCATAGCAAGCAGTCGATCTTCTGGTTGGTTGAATTCTGACAATTTGCATATTAGTTTTTTATTATATAGGATGTGGCTTCACTCACAGACCAGCTACAGGAAGAGAAGTTAATGACCAAAGAATGCAAGTGTCTGGTCTTATTGAAATAATTAACAAGTAGGCTAATCATTAAAAAATGGTTAGGACATTGCATATAAGTTTGGATAATGAGTGTTTTCTTTAGTCCTAGATTACCTATGGGGGTCCTAAAGTGTAATCAGTTTTGTGTGTGTTGCCCCAAGGTGACTTCACCTAGGAGTTATTTTTATGCTAACCAGCCAGCCTTCTCTAGGGATGCCTCCTTCTTGCATTGCATTTCAAGTTTTAACACTATCTTCATTGTCAGAGTTGATGAGCTTAAGCAACAAGAGTTGGGACATTATCTAGAAAGACTTAATCAATGGAATAGAGACTTGAATTGGATCTTAAAAGACAGATATGATTTAGAAGGATGACTCAGATGAGGCACGGTGATTAATAAAGAAGGGTGATAATATGCAAGCTAATTGAGCTGCTAACCTCTGAGAGACAAAGTTTAAGGTGGTTGGCATGAAAATAGTTGTGGTGGGAAAAGAATACAGGAGGTAGGGAGTGTTCAGTGTCACCATTCTCTTCATGACAAATGAGATAAGAAAAGGGATAAAAGTGGCATACATATTGGAAAGGAAGCAAGAAAAACTATCATTATTTGCAGATGATGTGATTGTTTTCTACCTCTCCAAAAGAATCCAAGAGAATCTTCAAGAGAGTTCTGTAAAATAATAAGTCAAATGCAAAAATATATAGAGCTGTTCTGTATAGCACTTATAACCAATTGGGAAAAAAACTTAAACAGTCTTATTCTCAATAGAAACAAAACTTATGGACTATCTAGACATAAACTTGATAAGTAATATGAAAGACTTGTAGCAAGAAACCATGAAGCTTCATGGAAGCATAAAGGAAGACTTGAGAAAATAGAGGCCCATGATGTGTTTCTGGTTGGAAAGACTAAATATTAGACATTTTCATTTCTCTCTAAATTATTTCATAAATGTAATGGACTACATAAAAATTTTAATGGAATTTTGCTCATGAAGTTTACATAGTGTTTTGCTTTCCTGCCCTTTCCGTAGGCTTCATCTCTAAATACCATCACATTGGGAATCACATATTGCCAGGACTGACCAGCAGACCCTGAGCGATGGATGAATGGATGGCTCTGACACACGTTTCTATGAAAGAGAAGGCTAAGGGGCTGGTTGGCATAAGGAGCCAAAACAGCTCTGATTGCCTGCCTCCTTAGGCTTTTATTGTAACAACAGCTTGAACTAGATACAATCAGCAGGGTAAGTATTCTTGAGAAAGAACATGCTTCTACAAGACTAAATACTGAACATAGAGATTCCAGCAAAACACCGGGGGGCTCGGACTTGTTTGGAAAAGTCAAAGCAGGGGCTGCTGCCTTTGGTAAGGTCTCCCCAGAGGCCCCTGACCTTTCGTAGAATCCTCCTTACAGACTTTCCAACCAAGTCCCGTGCTTCCCCACAACATATGAGTTTGAAGGGGACACAATTTGGTCCATAGTACTGTGTTATTTAAAGTGTTGGAAAATGGGCTCTTCTTCCCTCTTCCTCTCTTTAGGAATAAAAACAGAGTCTATAACTTCAGAGTAAAATGCAACAGTCTTTTTACAAACCAGCATCTGAAGGCATCAAGGGAGTGCCTGTGTGCTAGGACAAGGACCGCCTTTCAGCAAGCCTCCACACCTTCATTTGCAGGAGTCGAGTGGGAACCCCAGACCTCGTGCCTCTTCACAAGACTCCAAAGTGACATTCTTCCAACTCTAGCTGCCAGCACTGGTTATTTCTATCCTTTGGTCATCCAGTGGATGCTGTGGTGTGCTGTCAACATCTTCCCAGCCTCCCTTGAAAACGGAGGAACTCATTTTCCCCAGGTGCTGGGAATGTTGGATGTTGACAGTTCTCAGTTGAGTTTCCCTCCAAGTTTGCCCTTGGCTGGAGAACGCCAGCTAGATCAAGGTTCTGCCCCCTTCCCCATGCCACCCAGTCTCCACATCCAATCACTGATTGGTGGAGGGGGATAAAGCCTGGCCTCCTTGCTTTAATTCAGGGCAACTCTGAAAGGCGTTCCCAGTTCTAGAGCTGCTCATGGCATCCACGGGGGCCTTTGCTGTGCAGTCCAACTCTCCTTCTGTCCAATCCTGCTTTCTTCACCCCCGTACAGATGTTAAACCTTTAGCACACAAATCTCCAGCTCAGAGTCTATTTTCTGCACATTCCAAGAAGGAACAATCTCTTATTTGTATTTGTCTCTGCCCGGGGCCTTTGTGGACCCTTCTCCCACCTCTCTGCATTCTTTGAAATTCTTTCTAAGTGCCTTTTGTAATTTCAGATCAGTGGGTAAAAATCTTTTCATGAAGCTTTGAAACAGACAATCTTATTTCACTCCCTTGGATGTTAAAATGGTTAGTCCCAGTTTACTTTTATGGGAAGGAGTCTCTAACAGGCACCCAACATTACTGGTCCCTGGGCTTTGTCTTCGGTCCCCTTTGCCCTTTAAGACCATGAAAACCCAAGTTCACATTTACTCATTTTGAAAAATGCCCTTAACCTGAAATCCAATTTTAGTCCTCAGTTTGTTTTCTAAAGGATGGTCATGCTACTGGGCTGGTAATGAAAATTCCAAATGTTATCTTCATAATTATGCTTCACATCTCCATATCAATGCCTACTGCAAGCATTTCAGTAACGCTGTTCTTTCTCCTCCAAGGCCAGGTGGACTGCCAGTTACCCAGTAATAGCAATATGAAATAGTGGATCTACCCGGTGAGAATTCACAAAGACACTGTGGCTTCTCATCCAAAATGTCATGCTCTAATGAGGGAGTCACAGCCAGCACACGTGCATAATGAAAATCAAAATTATAAAAATATTAGGAACCTAACATTTTTATGGTAGCTGGAGAGTATAGTTTTCTACCCGGTTACACGGTATAAATCATAGAAGACCAACAGATACACCACAGCTTTCTAGGAGAGCATTAACTAAAGGTGGGTTTCTCTGACAATTTGTGACTCTCATCCTTCAATGAATCTATCAGCACTCACCCTTCCATAGACCCTGCTGGGACTCACTTCCTGAGCTAAGCCACTACCATGGTCCCCAGAAACCACAAAGTAAGAGGCCTGGACATGGCATAGCATAGCAGACCAGGTGATCTGGGGTGGAGGAGGCAGGGACATACAGAAGAAAGAAAGATTCAGCGATGGTGAGTTGCTATAAGGTAGGAGGTGAGGACAAGAGAAGGGCTGGTTTCTGTAAACACTTTCAGGCAGAGCTGGATAGCATCACTTAGAGCAGTGTTCCTCAAATATGCTCAGATAGGGGGCAGACTTACAAAAGTAAGAACTTAACATTTCCAGAGAGCTTGTCCTTGGAGATTCTGATTCAGTAAGCCTAGAGCAGGCGCCATGGGCTCTGTATGTTTCTGTTTAACAAGTGATGTCATGGTAGATAAAATACAGCCTGACTAAAAGTAAGGATAAATAAAGGTCTTCTAGAATCATGTTTTGTATACAAATCCCACACAGCAGAACATTGGCAGGAGCATAGACAAAATAGTGTACAAAAATCCAAACTATCTCAATATTGTCCTTTATGAGAGCATTAAGCCCACCCTAAGTAGTTGACCAGGTTTCTAAGAATTAAGTTAAAAATATGACAGAAGTCTTGGGTAGCTGGACCCAAAGCTTTAGAAAAGGAACTGGGAAGAATGCATATTGTCTGCTGCCACCATGTGGCACAACGGTGTAGTTAATGAGGACGGGTTGCAAGCCTAAAGATGGATCCCTTGACAAATATTAATTTGGAAAAAAATCACTTGAATTATGAATGCCTTTTCCTTTTTTAAAAATATATTTTATTGATTTTTTTACAGAGAGGAAGGGAGAGGGATAGAGAGTTAGAAACATCGATGAGAGAGAAACATTGATCAGCTGCCTCCTGCACATCTCCTACTGGGGATGTGCCCGCAACCCAGGTACATGCCCTTGACCGGAATCGAACCTGGGACCTTTCAGTCCGCAGGCCGACGCTCTATCCACTGAGCCAAACCGTTTCGGCTGAATGCCTTTTCCTTTAAAAAATTATTAAAATTTATAATTCTGTTGATACAAGCAATGAGAACTGTCAAAGACAAGTGATATAAAATATTAAATATCCTTTTAGCATAGCAAACGCTATTCTGCCATTTATGTGTGAGAGACAAACTTGTTTTTCCAGAGCTACTCTTTTTCTCTCTCTCGAATAAGATGGTGAACAGGTGGTGACAGGTAGGAAACGGGGAGTGTGTCAATGAGAGAATTCTCTGCCATCCTACCCTTCATCTCTCCCATTTTCCCAATTCTCTGGGTGAGGCTACCTCTCTGGATCAGGATAGGCTATTGAGAAAGGTGTCAGACTGGGGCTTTTGGAAAATATAGGCCTCACCAGTAGCTGGAGAACATGGTTATCTCCATGGTGAGAAATGAAAGGTTCGACAAAGGTCTGCGCTCTTCTCAATATCTTCTCTAGCACTCTGAAGTGTGGGCTGAAGTTTCGGGGTATCCTAAATTGATCTGGCTCCATTTCCCTGAGCTTCTCCCTTGGATCCCTTGACAAATATTAATTTGGAAAAAAATATTAGTTCTGTCCACCTCTGTGTTGGTTTCATTAGGCTCCAACAGTTTGGGGCTTCACATAAAATATAAGTAAACTGCTTTAGTTCTACTACACCAAGCAATTCACTCTGATTAAACTGTGCATTTTTTACTGCTAGGACTTTGGCTTGGGGAATGGGGCTTACTATTTGTATTAACACATTCCTTGGAGATGTAAGTGAAGTCAGCTTCCCCAAAGACATACAGAATGAAGGGAGCTGAATGGATACATGAATAAAATGTATCACTGGTTGTGCTCTGTTAAGAGGTAAGAGAGGGGGAATGGATACTAGGTTGGCAACCAGCCCTATTCACTTAGTATCAATGGTTGATTTATTACAATACAACACAATTTCATTTGAGGTGATGATACTCAAATGAAACTCAACTAGTGTGAGGAACATGATGAATAGTGGGGATTGTAGCAAACAGGAATAAAAGTGGCAGCACTATTCAGCTCCAGGCAAGGTAGCCGTGCAAGAATATAACCCCAGTGTTGCTAGATCTTCCATATTTTCAAGAGAATTTGATAATGTGGACTTTTATGTAAAATGTCTGATTTTAAATGTTGACAAAGTCAGTTTTTGTTTTTACCACAAAAGGCAGCTAATACTGTTTAAAATAAACAAAGCATATCTGTTGACCAAAGACAGCCTGTGAAATTCTTGCTTGCCATTCAGTGTTCTGTGGATGCAAGCTTTGCCAAGAGTGGAGCAGCTAAAGGGGGGAGATCAGAGAATTAGTGCGGTGTCTCATACAATGCGGTCCAGCAGGTGGGTCCCCAAACACAGCTCAGGCTTCTGCTTTATCTAACGAAATGTGAAGTCCAGTTGGAGCCACGTCTTCCCAGGCTCGTACCTGAAACCATGAACACTTGTTTCCTATTGTTTACCTTCTTACTTACCCACAGGGAAGACCCAGCAGGCTCGGGGACCAAAGTCGTCCCACTTTTAGAAATCCAGCATGGATTAGATTTTATTTTATTTTTTCAAAGATGCCTAAATTCCACTGTTGGTTTTTTTTGGGTTTTTGTTGTTGTTTGTTTGTTTGTTTTGAAATATAACCATTTCTCTCATATCTCTGGACCTCTATCTGATGTCATTGGGTAGTTTTACATAGTTCTGCCTGGCATACAGCTTTTTATTGATGAGTTAGATTGATTAGATCCCTATCATTAAAACATTTAGTTTAACTGAATAGGAAATAGCACTTTATCCACCGAAAAGCAATACTTAATTAGCTTAAAATAGACTAATGTTGCAATCAGAGATCAGAAACTATTGTGTTTCTTATCGTTTCCCTGATTATTTTCTTGTCCTAAAGAAGCACAAAAACAGTAATTGTCAATACCGTTCGCACCTTATAATCTTGGGGGGAGGATGGGAGCGTGGGGTTGGGGGTGCTTTTGAAGGAGTGTCAGCGTCCAGGACCACCCTAGACACCAACACTCCCCGAGTGTTTCTAATGTGCAGGCAGCGTGTATGTATAGTTCCCTGTAAGAACAATCGACAGGCCTAGACGCCCATAAAAATCGCTTGCATTTTCACCCGAACCCTTCAACCCGAGGCTCCCAGTTAACGTTTTCCCCGTGTCCGAGGCTATTTTTTTCCAGCTCGGAGATTGACAGGACCCTCAGCCAATCGGCAATTTGAACGAGTCTCGGTGGAAGCAGTAACAGGCAACAGAACAAGGCACTTTATCTAAGTAGAAAAGCCAGGTTGCCGTAAGAGATCAACGAGCCAAAAAAAGTCAGGGGCATAGCTCCATCATCAGAGAGGCCGGGGTACACCTGGGGCACTCAGCGGACCGCCCAATCCCCTGGGTTGCTAGAGAGACGGCGCCTACTTCCGGGTCCTCGGCGCCCGCCCCCGCGGTGCGTTACGTCACTTCCGTCCGCTGGTTAAAGCGACACCGTCTTTTTTTTCCCTTCCTTCTCCCTGGCCCCGCCTCCCGGAAGTTCCGCTGGGTCTGCGCCTGCGGGTCCGGGGTGAGGGGTGGGAGGGCTCCGTGGACGTTGGAGGGTAGGTGCCGGGAGTTCTGCTCTCGGGCATCGCGATCTGGAAGAAGCCAGGTTAGATCTCGGCCGAGGGTGCGATGGGTTGTGCGATGGGTCGGGAACCTCCACCCTCCCCGGCTCGGGGCCTCCTCCTCCCGGGCCTGCCCTTGCCCGTGCCGGAGCCTGGGTCCTTGGCCACTCGCGAGTGAGATCGAGGCCCTTGTCCTGCCCCACCAGCTCCTTTCTCCCCACGCGAGGGCCGACTCAGGTTGCTGCACCGGTACCCTCCCCGCTGGAGCTTGCATCGGAGGCAGTGTGAGGTCTCGGTGATGGCGGGGCCGCTTTCTCCAGTAGCAAAGCGCTTTGGCATCCATTCTGCTTCCTTTGAGCTCGGGGACCCTGGGAGACAGCTGGGACAGACAAAATGCTTGTTCGCTCCCCTTGTGCATAGGAGGAAAGCGAGGTTCAGGAACTTCCTCTTGCAAGGCAGCACGGCTCCCTAAAAGGTCGAGCTGGGATTCGCACCGAGGTCTAGCTTCTCTAGGGCTGCAGAAAACCGTGGGGGGGGGGGGGGGGGGGAGGTGGGGGGGGGGCGGGCATTTGGGAATAGGAAAGAAACCGCAGATGTAGAAAGGAGAGGTGGCATTTCTGAGAGCATGCTTCATGTCAGGCTCCATGCTAAGTTTTTTTTCTCTACTTATTCATTCCTTATAAGGGGATTAGGAAGATTAGACTACTCCTGTTGTTCCTGGTTTAGGAAATACAGGCTCAGAGATAAATGACTTGTCCAATATTAATGACTTAGTAGACATCTCCGGATCTCTTTTCAGCTCTGATTCTCCCAATGCAGTAGAATTAGCTTTTGTCTCAAACTGTATTTTTCTGATTTCGGCATGTCAGCAAGTGAGATTTCTTTTTCTCTTCATCCTTCACCCATTACCTTTTTTTCTTACCAGCATCCTCTTTAGATGTGTGTAGTCGTGTAGATTCAACCCTCGGTTGTCCTCCACAGTTTGCGTCTTTCCTTCCAAGAGGAATTTGGGGAACATGATGGTGTGGAGTGTATGGGTCCAGGTTGAAAGGTTGGCCAGGAGAACGGTTAGTTGTCACATCACAGGCGGTCTTTTTTTTATGGTTGCTTTCCTAGTAGATCTTACCTACGTTTCTGTCTTTTTTCCCCTCCAGGAAAACAGCTCTCATCTTGTGCCAAGATGTCAGGAATTGGAAATAAAAGAATGGCTGGAGAGCCTGGCACGTCCATACCTCCGGAGAAGAAGACAGCTGTGGAAGATTCGGGGACCACGGTGGAGACAATTAAGCTCGGGGGTGTCTCTTCAACGGTATGTGGAAACAGTGCCCTGGGAATGTGCTTTTCTTCTGTCAGTTACAACCTGAAAGTAAAAAATGTTGGAGGCCTTCTGGAGTAAGAGGAACTGATTTGAAAAAAAGAGGGAAATAAAACAGCCAAAAGTAGGTCTGTTCAGTTCTGAAGAAGAGATACTGACATTTGATCTTTATTTTCAAAGGTGTGCTTATATTCTTTGGAGAATCTGGTGCCTGATACACATCAATGATAGGTATTTAGCAGAGGGAAACTGTATTCGTTTTTTCATTCACTGAAAAATTAGGTGCCAGGTACTAAGAGGTAATGTAGCAAAATCATGGAAAGAGTGAAGACTCAGAGTTGGAAGCCCGACTGCCTGGAATTGACTCTCAGTTCCATCACTTCTGGCTACATGGCCTTGTGTTAGCCTCTCTGTGCCTCTTGTTTCCTTGTCTGCAGAATGTACTTATAAATACCTATCCCATTGGGTTATTGAAAGGATAAAATGAAAGTCCGTGTTAAGGATTAAAATCCTACCTTTAACATGGTAAGTACTCAGTGCATTTGAGCTATTAATGGTTATTATTGGGCCAGATATTCTGAAAATAATGGTGAATAAAACTGCCCTTGCTCTTATGAAGTTGACATTTTCATTAGACTATTGTACTCCAAAAATTAATAGTAATGTTATGTGTCTATTGGACATCAGAAGCTCACTATAATAAGTTTTGGTTTAGATCAAGAGTCGAGTGTGTATTTTGGAACTCAGCCATGGGGATATGATATGAGAATGCTTTACATTTGATAGTTTATGAAACCACACCTGTTATTTATTTGAATGGAGGCTGAGGATCAGAGAGAATAATAGGAGCATTCAGAGTAAATTGATTAAGTGTCATTTCCGAGTACTGCTGCCAGAAGATGATTTTGTCCTAACACTGTCTCACATCCTGTATCCCAAAGACGTTTATTCACTCAATAAATGTGAATATTTGTTAAGCATCTGTTATTTCCCAGACACTGTGCTTTACACTGAGCATAGCTCCTGGATGCAGTTTGTAGGGTGGCGCTGACAAGGGAACAGACTGTTAGAATAGAGTGGGATGTGTGCTGTTCTTAGGAATAACCACGTGTTCTAAGTGAAGCAAGATACATACCAGTTTGGACTTGACCCAGAAGACTGTGAGGGGCCATTGGAAAGTCTTAAGCAGGGAAGTAACTAAGACTCCAAAGTGTGCTTGAAATGGCAACACTAGCGATGTGAATGGAGCTGTCCGCCACAGGTGTGCTGAAATCGGCAGGCTGACAGGAGATGGCATGGGCCCTAAAGTGCCTGCTACAGGAAGCTATTGCAGTAATCTTGATGAGAGATCATGGTGGTTAGACTACTGTGGAGGTAGCCTCCACAAGATATGCTGATGGATCAGATGAAGCAATGAGAGAAGGGCAGCAAGATGACGCAGGTTTTGGAAGCATGGTGTTTGCACTTACTGAGCTAGGGAAGAGTGTGAGAGGAGCAGATTTTTGGGAGCTGTGGAGGATGAATCATAATTTTAATTTTGGATATGTAAGTTTGATTTATCTATTAGACCTCTGAGTGAATAGGTAGTGGGACATGTAATATGCAGTCTGGGGAGAGGTAGATATTTAAGCCTGTCCTCTAAGGAATGAGCATAGATGAAGAGATCTGAGACAGAACCCTGGAGCACTGCAACATGTTGATGTGAAGGAGATGAGAAAAGACTAATCAAGAGACAGAAAAAGAGGGGCCAGTGAAGTAGGAGGGGAACCAGAGAGAGTGGGGTCCCAGACGCCAAGGGAAGAAAGTGTTTCTAGAAGGACTTGATCAGGTGCTGCTGATGGGTTGGGTAAGGGGAGGACTGAGCGGTAAATGAGCCTTAAGCTCACTGGAGACTTGGCAGGAACTGTGTTCGTGGAGTGGTGATGATAGAAGCCTGGTTGCACTGAACTTCAGAGGACATAGGAGGAGAGGAATAAGGAAAAGAGGGTAGAGACAATGTTTTTGGAGGAGTATTGATGTAAAACAAAAAATGCGGTGGTAGCCAGAGGGAAATGTAAGGTTGAGGGAAGGGCTTTTTTTTTTTTTTTTCTTTTGTGGAAGATACAGCATGTTTGCTGATGAAAATGACTGTGTAAAGAAAGAAGATAAAATTGATGATGTAGCAGAAAGAGGAGACAGTTACTGGTGTGATTTCCTTGAATAGAAGGATGGGGAATTGATCTTAACTGAGCAGTTACCAACAAGGAGGAGGAAAGGGATAGATATACTAGCAGAGAGGTCAGTAGTTGTTGCTCTGGGAGATAGATGTGAATGTTTTCTTCTGATTGCTTCTATTTTTTTTTTTCCAGTGAAATCAAAAGCAAGACTCATCTGAGAGTGAGGATGGGGGAGGAAGTTTGGAGGTTTGAAGAGACAGGAGAAGGTATGAAGTAGTTGTCTTGAAGAGAATGAACTAGAGAGGTGGAGTAGGGTTGCTGTGCAGCACTGAGGATCTTCTTGAATTTGTAATCATGAGTTTAAAGTGAGAGCAATCAGCATGGTGCTTTCTTTTCTCTAGTCACATTCAGCTGCGTGGAGGTAGGCCTGTGTGGAGTAGGTGCAGAGTTGGATGTTACCAAGATTGGGGTTTTTAACCAGGCAAGTATGATGAAGGAGAAGGTTATAAAAGGGCGTGATTATAATGACTAATGACAGAATTTAGTGTGATAAAGGAGGAATTGAGGAAGTGGGAGGAATGAAGGACATCAAAAAATATAGGACCAATAGATTGTAGATTGTTGGAGTCAGGAAACTAGAGAGAGTAAGCTGGAATATGGGTGGTGACTGTGGAGAGTGGGGTGTTTGAATTGATCTTATAGAGAACATGCAGGTACAGCTAGGACTAACTGAGAGTTTGGCGAGTGAGGGAAGTAGAGGACAAGATCACTGGAAGAGAGGAGGTCCATGACTTGGTCCAGTATTCATAGGAAAGACCATCACTGTGGGAATTGAAATGAGTAAGAACTTGGACAGGAGTTAGTATTGCAGAGAGATGACAATCTAGTGCTAAGTCTTCAGGAAATGTAGGGAAGTGACCTGGGCATTTATAGACGAGTGCAGCAAGGCAGGGTGGCAGGTGGTACAGACTAATGGCATGAGCTCTGCAGAGCTGGGAGGTTTGGGGGAAGAAGGTGGGATAATGTCCTGGGCGTGGCAGTGGGGAACAAGGAGGACACCTCCCCGTCTTCAGATCCAGGGCTCTAAGGGGGGTGGGAGGGAAACAATCATTACTGGAGAAGCCTATGGGGAAATGGTATTTTCATTCAGGTTTCAATTACACAAGAAGGGGAAGAGGTGCTCAGAAAAGAGGTTGAAGATATAGTTTATTAACAGTATTAGTAAACTGGTACATTGGGAAGCTATTGACTCTTTTGGTATATCAAGAATGTTTTAACCAATATGGAAGAGAAAAGAAAAACAAGAAATTGGTGCTCCAACAAATAGTTCTTACCTTGAAATATTCATTAATTCCTAGGTAAAGTAAATATCCCCTTTCCAATCCTGTTTCTTGACCTGGAATACTGGCCCCCCCCTTCCCCCCCCCCCCCAACCCACTCCCCACCCCAACCTACGGAAGGAGCTAGAGAGAGACAAGTTAGAGATATTGACAGGCTGTGGAATTACGGATGGAGTGATGTCATTGCAGAAACGGTTCCGAGCCCAAGTTGAGGTTTAAGAATATGTGCACAGGTTGGTTAGTGATGTGAAGGGGTCAAGGAGATGGGGAATTGAGGAGCTTCCCATCTGACGCCTTTTGTTTTCTCTTTAAAGTGGGAAGCAGAGTCGTCTGCTCAGTGTGGCGTGAGAGGAGGCAGGGCTTGGTAGTTTGATATTGTTTTGATGGAGAACAGGAACACACTCCCTTGTTAAAGAAAGAAACGCTTCCAGAGAAATTTCAAGATCTATTCAGGTTAGGAATTTATTTTATAAAGGCAGCAGTCTCCCTGATTTAATGACCTTATTTAGAAGTCTCAGCATACTGGGTACAGGAATGGAATAGTCAGACATGTGGATTAGTTCCAAATGGGGCTTGTTCGAAGAGGTGAATTAAAAGGATTAGGGCAGAGAATTGAGGGGCCTGATAGACAGGAGTTTGAATGACTCTACTGTAGGGCAAGCGTGTCAAACTCAAAGGCTAACGGGCCAGATACCAAGGTTTAAGTTTATGTGGGCCACCAAAAACCAAAAGCTTAAATTTTCATAGAAACGTAGGTTTATTTCTATAGAGACATGCTGAATACAAAGGGCTGAAATAAATGAGTAATTATTAACATAAAATAATAGAACATTTAATAAAAATTAATATTTTTTCTTGAACATTAATTTACCAGACACTGAGTAACTGCACAAATTAATAAGCGTAATGCAAATAAACCTATTTTTCTTATTCTCCGAAAGCGAAATGTTTCCTGTTGTACACACCAAACAAACCAGTCCAAGACTAAGGATGTGGCAATCGGCTGCTAAGATATTCGTTGCTAGTATTAGTGGAGAGAAATGGTGCACCTGCACGTAAGGCCCATAAGGAAAATGAATGCAACACGATTATAGTAATCAGTCATTATTGAGCGTTGTAGTTCGTTATTAATAATTATGTATAACAGGATATTGTAAAAATTAAGTTACGAAATTTTTATTAAAATGTTTCTTACATGCTGTTATATTGGCTGGGCCACAAAAATATTCGTTGTGAGCCGCGAGGTTGACATGCTTGCTGTAGGGTATAGTCAAGGTATGGAAGATATAGAGGGGATTGACAGGGAGAAAGGCGAGATTTCAAAATGTTGAAGATCTAGTTGAAGGCTGGTGTATTTGGATAGGGCGTGAGATACCTGGGAAGATACGGTTTTATTCAGGGAATGGGAAGTTGAAATTTAAGACTTCAGATGTGGCACAGTTATAGACAAAAGTCCAAGATGTGGCTTTTGAAGTGCATGACTGAAGAACAGTAGAGGAGAGAATCATTGGAGTTAAGGAGTCCAAAATACAGCCTAGATCAGCGGTTCTCAACCTGTGGGTCGCGACCGCTTTGGCGGTCGAACAACCCTTTCACAGGGGTCGCCTAAGACCATCCTGCATATCAGATATTTACATTATGATTCATAACAGTAGCAACATTACAGTTATGAAGTAGCAACAAAAATAATTTTATGGTTGGGTCACAACATGAGGAACTGTATTTAAAGGGCCAGAAGGTTGAGAACCACTGGCCTAGATGCTAGAGGATGTGGCTTGTTCACATGTGGACATGTCCACATGTATATTGAGGGACTGGGTAGAGAAGGTTCCAAAGTCTTGAATGAATGAAGGGCAGTGCTTAAGGTGATAGATGACTGGATCCCGGTAGAGATGATCTAGCAGGATGGTGGAGCCTCACAGTAGTAATACTTTGTGGACTTGAATAGAATAGTGAGATGAGCGAGGTTGAGATTCTAATATATTTCTGTGTATCATTTTCTCCTCCCATCATCATAGACTCTTTATTTCTTCTGCTCCTACTACTTATCTAATTATTTATTGTAAACCTTTAAAAAATAAATAGCTTTATCCGTAGGAAATAATGAATTAACTAATAAGACCTTGTTGAATTCAATAGCTGATTGTCTGATTTCATTGTGGAGACTAATAAGATTGGTTTCCCGGGGCAGGAGGATTCAGACATTCGAACACTACAAGCCAAAAATCGCAAGTTGGCAGAAATGCTGGATCAGCGGCAGACCATTGAAGATGAACTCCGGGAGCACATTGAAAAACTTGAACGAAGACAGGCCACTGACGACGCCTCCCTGTTGATTGTCAACCGGTACTGGAGTCAGGTAGCTAACTGTTCATTTGCTCAGATTTTTATTTGAGCATTTTTGTTCTCCGGAGCAGCATTCTCTTCATTTCCAAAGTGTGTCTTTGTCCTATCTAATAAAAGACAAAAAGGGTAATTAACCGTACCTCCGCTACGCTTCCCATTGGCTAATCAGCGAGATATGCAAATTAACTGCCAACAAAGATGGCGGCCGGCAGCCATGCAGCTGAAGCGAGCAGGAGGCTTGCTTGCTCCAGTGATGGAGGAAGCCAAGGTTCCCCATCTGCCGCGGCCTGCTCTAAGCTCTGAAAGCAACAGCTCCAAAAGCAACAAAGTTTCAATTATAGAAGCTAAACAAATTCCAGATACCTGCTTTCAGCCAGCCGGCCTCAGAGCTGGGAGCGCCAGTGAAGGCAACAGAGTTTCAATTATAGAAGGTAAATAAACCCCAGAATAAAAAAAAAAAAAAGAAAGAAAAAAAGGAGAGGCTGGGAGCTTCAGTCGCAGGCCAGCCTGAAAACGGCCCTCAGCCACTCACCCAGACTGGCCAGGTACCCCAATGGGGACCCCCACCCTGACGGGGGTGTGGCCAGCCTGAAAACAGCCATCAGCCCCTCATCCAGGCTGGCCAGGCACCCAAGCGGGACCCCCACCCTGATCCGAGACACCCTTCAGGGCAAACCAGCCGGCCCCGACCCGTGCACCAGGCCTCTATCCTATATAGTAAAAGGGTAATATGCAGACTGACCCTAACAGCAGAAAGACTGGGAATGACTGGTCACTATGACACACACTGACCACCAGGGGGCAGACGCTCAATGCAGGAGCTGCCCCCTGGTGGTCAATGCGCTCCCACATGGGGAAGCTCTGCTCAGCCACAAGCCAGGCTAATGGCTGCCAGTACAGCGGTGGTGGTGGGAGCCTCTCCTGCCTCCTCAGCAGCGCTAAGGATGTCTGACTGCAGCTTAGGTCTGCTCCCCGCTGTCAAGTGAACATCCCCCGAGGGCTGCTGGGCTGCCAGAGGGATGTCTGATTGCCAGCTTAGGCCCAATCCCCCGGGGAGCAGGCCTAAGCCAGCAGGTGGTCATCCCCGAGGGGTCCCAGACTGCGAGAGGGCACAGGCCGGGCTGAGGGACGCCCCCCACCCCACCCCCCGCACAAATTTTTGTGCACCAGGCCTCTAGTTTTATTATAACTGCCAAATTTGTGTCATTTTATATTTTTATAACTGTACCTAATCTTCTCCAGTTTGATGAAAACATCCGTATCATCCTTAAACGTTACGATCTGCAGCAGGGTTTGGGGGACCTCCTCACAGAGAGAAAAGCCCTCGTTGTGCCCGAACCAGAGCCAGACTCTGACAGCAATCAGGAACGAAAAGATGACCGGGACAGAGGTGAGTACTGTCAGGGACTTACCACTGCATGCTTTTTTATTCTTTTTCTTTTTTTCTTTGAAGAGCCTTGCTTTGAAGCTTTCCATTTGAGGGGAAAGAATGAGTTTTGATATTTCCATTTGAATAATTTGGGGGGGGCCTTCTTTTTCCCTCTTCAGGGGAAGGGCAAGAGCCAGCCTTCTCTTTCCTTGCTACGCTGGCCAGCAGCTCCAGTGAAGAGATAGAATCTCAGCTGCAGGAGCGCGTGGAGTCCTCCCGCCGAGCTGTGTCCCAGATCGTGACTGTCTATGATAAATTGCAAGAAAAAGTGGAGCTCCTATCCCGGAAGCTAAACAGTGGAGGTGAGACTAGAACCAGGAGATGGGGAGCAGAGGGGGAGGAATAAGAACTCACCTTTGCATACTAATTTGTTCTTACAAATTTATTTTTAATTAAATTTCTTGGAATCCTAATCTTCAATGTTACCGGTTACGTCCTTACTGAGTATTTTATGAGTGCTTCACATGTTGAGCCACATGGCAGTCCTATAAGAAGCCGAGGAAAGATTTATCAGCCCATTCTGATACTCTATTAATTAGACCAGGGGTCCTCAAACTACGGCCTGTGGGCCACATGCAAATGCAAATATTGTATTTGTTCCCGTTTTGTTTTCTTACTTCAAAATAAGATATGTGCAGTGTGCATAGGGATTTGTTCGTAGTTTTTTTTTTTAAACTATAGTCCGGCCCTCCAACAGTCTGAGGGACAGTGAACTGGCCCCCTGTTTAAAAAGTTTGAGGACCCCTGAATTAGACACTTTTAGAAGTAGCAGAATTAATTTTATTATGTAAGAAATAGCTCTGTTCCTGTATATTTGTGTAGTGTTTGCCATTAATTTATTAGTGATAAGTATTTTAAATATTGGTAATTATATTTTTAAAAAATTTCCTTTGTTGATTAGATATTATTTTTTTTTAATTTCAAAGAGTCAGTTTTTTTTAAATGAAATATTTTATGTTCTTTTTTTAAAAATATGTTTTTATTGATTTCAGAGAGAGGAAGGGAGAGGGAGAGAGAGATAGAAGCATCAGTGATGAGAGAGAATCATTGCTCAGCTGTCTCCTACATGCCCCACACTGGAGATTGAGCCCACAACCCAGGCATGTGCCTTGACTGGGAATTCAGCTGTGACTTCCTGGTTCATTTGACCACACTCAGCCACTGAGCCAAGCTGGCTGAGCTATGCTCTTTATTCTTTATGACTTTACTAGAGGCCCGGTGCACAAAAATTTGTGCACGGGGGGGAGTCCCTCAGCCCGGCCAGTGCCCTCTTGCAGTCTGGGACCCCTCGGGGGATGACCACCTGCTGGCTTAGGCCCGCTCCCTGGGGGATTGGGCCTAAGCTGGCAGGCATCCCTCTGACAGCCCAGCAGCCCTCGGGGGATGTTCACTTGCCAGCGAGGAGCAGGCCTAAACTGCAGTTGGACATCCTTAGCACTGCTGAGGAGGCAGGAGAGGCTCCCACCACCACCGCTGTACTGGCAGCTGTCAGCCTGGCTTGTGGCTGAGCAGAGCTCCCCCTGTGGGAGCGCATTGACCACCAGGGAGCAGCTCCTGCATTGAGTGTCTGCCCCTGGTGGTCAGTGTGTGTCATAATGACCAGTCATTCCCAGTCTTTCTGCTGTTAGGGTCAGTCTGCATATTACCCTTTTATTATATAGGAGTGCCTGGCCAGCCTGGGTGAGGGGCTGATGGCTGTTTTTAGGCTGGCCACAGCCCCTTCAGGGTGGGAGTCCCCCCTGGGGTCCCTGGCCAGCCTGGGTGAGGGGCTGAGGGCCGTTTTCAGGCTGGCCACACCCCCTTCAGGGTGGGGGAATCCTGCTGGGGTGTCTGGCCAGTCTGGGTGAGTGGCTGATGGCAGTTTGCAGGCTGGCCAAGCCCCGCAGCGGGGACCCTCACCCCATGAGGGTATGGACAGCCTGGGTGAGTAGCTGATGGCTGTTTGCAGGCTGGCCACAGTCCCTTCAGGGTGGGGGTCCCTGCTGGGGTGCCTGGCCAGTCTGGGTGAGGGGCTGAGGGCCGTTTTTAGGCTGGCTAAGACCCCCAGCGGGGTCCCTCACCCCATGAGGGTGTGGCGATCCTAGGTGAGGGGCTGATGGCTGTTTGCAGGCTGACCAAGCCCCACAGTAGGGACCCTCACCCCATGAGGGTGTGGCCATCCTGGGTGAGGTGCTGATGGCTGTTTGCAGGCTGGCCATGGCCCCCAGCTACCCAAGCTCCCGGTGGAGGCTAGCTGGAAGCTGGTATCTCGGATTTATTTGTCTTCTATAATTCAAACTTTGTTGCCATGAGCTGAGGCCATAGCCAGCTCAGGGCAGGCGGGAAGCTTGGCTTCCTCAATCGCCCGGGCAACCAAGCCTCCTGCTTGCTTCAGCTCCTTGGCTGTCGGCCGCCATCTTGGTTGGGTTAATTTGCATATGGTCGCTCTGATTGGCTGGTGGGCATGGCTTGGGGGCATAGCGAAGGTACGGTCAATTAGCATCTTTGCCCTTTTTTAGTGTAGATAGGTGCTCATTTGAACAAGGAAATTTCTGCCCCCTAGCCCTCTTGTCTCCCAGCACAGAGATGCTCATGTTGGTATTAGTAAACAATAGGAATTTGTGATAGCCTTATAAAATAGAATTTTATTGCTGTTAAGTCTGACAGATTAGAGATGCCTCTGTCTTCTAAAATTGTTTTAGATAATTCTGCCTTATCTGAATAAAGTTATAGAAACTCCCAATTTCTTTTATTAAGGCATTTTGACTCTATAGAAAGGGATGTGAATTAGGTGACCTTGACTGTGATCATTTCCTCAAGAAGGTCACCTAATCTCTATCTTGTGAAGATAATGAAAACCAGCCTAATTCTTGAAGTTTTCTGGAAAATAAAGTGAGATTTCATGTTAATGTTTTGGTGGAATATGCAGTTCTAAAATGGGACACTGTAGATGCTAAACTAAAGTTCTTCTCCCTCAGACAACCTGATAGTGGAGGAAGCAGTGCAGGAGCTGAACTCCTTCCTCGCACAGGAGAACATGAGGCTGCAGGAGCTGACAGACCTCCTTCAGGAGAAGCACCGCACCATGTCTCAGGAGGTACTTGGCCTAGTGTCCTGTGGCAGACATTGACTCAGAGCTCTGAGTGCTGCAAAGGTCAGCTTACTCTAGAAAGCCTCTTTGTATTGAGGAGCATGCAGGACATGCTAAAGCAACCAGCTCAGAGAAATCAAAATCTGAGATAGGTAAAAGGAAGAAAATCATTGAATGTTTCTCCTAGTCTCTTCCTGTGTTTTAAACTAGCATTTTAGGATCTTAGTCTTTAGGAAGAAATACTGTCATGTGGGGTTTTGCAAAACAGCACACCAAACCCCCAAATAATGAACTACCTCAAATATAAAAGACCATGTATAATGTTACTGAGGAATGGGTTGGTAGAAATTCATCTGCGAATGGGGCAATAGGAACTGCTGCATTATTGATGACCTAGAACAGTGGTCGGCAAACTGCGGCTTGCGAGCCACATGCGGCTCTTTGGCCCCTTGAGTGTGGCTCTTCCACAAAATACCGACTTCTGTGCATGGGCCACGAAGTTTCAATCGCATTGTACGTGTGCGCCCACATGTGGTATTTTGTGGAAGAGCCACACTCAAGGGGCCAAAGAGCTGCATGTGGCTCATGAGCCGCAGTTTGCCGACCACTGACCTAGAACTTGAGGAATGTAGGTTTTCAGTCCAAACTTGGACACAAATGGTGCATGTTCAAACCACGATTTGGGTATGTGCTTATTTATATAATACTAGACACCTGGTGGAGGACCCTCAGCCCAGATTGCGAGAGGGCTCAGGCCAGGCCAAGGGACCCCACCTGTGCACAATTGGGGATTGTGGGAGGTTGGCCAGCTGGGGAGGAACCGCGGGAGGGCTCCAGGGCATGTCCTGCCCATCTAGCTCAGTCCTGATTGGCCGGACCCCAGCAGCAAGCTAACCAACCCATCGGAGCGTCTGCCCCCAGTGATCAGTGCACGTCATAGTGAGCGGTTGAGTATCCTTAACATATCATTAGCATATTACGCTTTGATTGGCATATTACGCTTTTATTATATAGAATGACTAAGTGATGATAGGTCTTACAAGACTCTTCTGATTCTCTTGATTATCATTTTAGTTTAGAAATATGACCTACCTTAGTTTGGCCACCAAATTCTTATGTTTATTAATAATTTAATAGTTACCATTTCCTCAGTGCCTAGCACTTAGGTACTTTATGCATATTAATTCCCATCTTACAGCTGAGGAAACTGAGAGGTTGGTGACTGGTCTGAGGTCACACAGTCACAAAGTGATGGAGCAATGATTTGGATGTAGGTCTGTTCAACTTCAAAGCCTGTGTTCTTCATTATGTCCTTGTTTCCTAAACTTCAGGGCCACGGTCCCTGTTGGGCTGGTTGCATGAAAATCATCTGGGAAGTTTATAATACATGTGGATTCTTATCAACCGTCAAAGGGGGTAGTTAGAGTATAGCAGTGCTTATAAGTAACTAGAGGCTCAGTGCATGAAATTCGTGCACTGGGGGGGGGGAATCCCTCAGGAGCCCTCGGGGGGTGTCTGACTGACGTGGGGAGCGGGCTTAAGCCATCAGTCGGACATCCTTAGCTCTGCTGCACAGGTGGGAGAGGCTCCTGCCACTGCCGCTGCGCTCGCCAGCCGTGAGCCTGGCTCCTTTGGGAGTGCACTGACCACCAGGGGGCAGCTCCTGAGTTGAGCATCTACTCCCTGGTGGTCAGTGCTCATCATAGCAACCAGTCAGTCCACCGTTCAGTCGATTTGCATATTAGCTTTTTATTATATAGGATTTGAGTGTCATAAAAAAAAGAGTAATTACGCTGGCTGATTTTGCTTAGTGGTTAGAGTGTCAGCCGTGCTCCAAAGGGTTGTGGGTTTGATTCCTGGTCAAGGGCACGTACCTAGGTTGTAGGTTTGATCTGGCCCGGTCGGGGCACATGCAGAAGGCAACCAGTCGACGTTTCTCTCTAACTCTTTCTTTCTCTCCCCTCTTCCTTCCCTTCCACTCTCTAAAATGTAATAAGAAATGTAAAAAGTATAGAAAAAAAAAGTAACTTTATGGTCACATTTTAAGACAAACTACTTGCTACCAAGATGAAAGAACCTACCTCTTCCAGGCCTTTCCCAAGTCTCACTTAGCTTTACAAAGCTAGAGAGGCACATTACTTTGCTCAGCTGAGCTGATGTCCAAGATGGCTCTTGTTGCTTGTGTTACTGCTACCAGTTAGCTGGGAGCTCACCTTAGTCCACTGGAACACCTGCATGTTGCTCTCCAACATGGCAGTTTCAGGGTTAGACTCCTTATGTGGCAGCTGGCTTTCAGAGAGTGAACTGCAGGCAGAACCTTCGTGGCCTTTCAGACATAGCCTCGAGGTTATGTAGCAACATTTCCACTGGGCCACTGAAGTTGACTCAGCTTCAAGAAGAGGGAACAGTGATCCTACCTCTTGACTGGAGGACTGTCAAAGCATTTAGGGGCCACATTTTATTTTATTTTTATTTTTTAAAAATATTTTTTTATTGCTATCAGAGAGGAAGGAAGAGGAAGAGAGAGATAGAAACATCAATGATGAGAGAGAATCATTGATCAGCTGCCTCCTGCATGCCCCACGCTGGGGATTGAGCCTGCAACCCAGGTATGTGCCCTTGACTAGAATTGAACCCGGGACGCTTCAGTCTGCAGGATGACGCTCTATCCACTGAGCCAAACCAGTTAGGGCATAGGGTGGGGGTGGGAGGGGGGTGGACATTTTAAAACCAACACAAAGGATATGCATAGATTAATGTGAATATGTGACAGATTCATAATTAAAGCATTAAATAGTATTAGCTGGTGTATAGTTCCTAAATAAACAGAGAACACCAAAGATTTTTGTATCTCTGTAGTACCTGATTCAAGATTGTCCTGGGTGAGCTTTAAAAAGAGAATGAAAGCTTTCCTTTGTTCTCTGTGGATATCATTTGTAGAAATGAGAAGAGAAAGTTGGGGGTAAAGATAGGTGTCTTTTCTGGCTATCTATTTGAATTTTTGTCTCCTATAATATGTGTCTGAAAAGATAATGTTATCTTTTGTCTCTTAAAAAATACATATTTGCCCTAGGCAGTTTGGCTCAGTGAATAGAGCATTGGCCTGCAGACTGAAGGGTCCCGGGTTCTATTCTGGTCAAGGGCACAGGTTGCAGGCTATTCATGCCTAGGTTGCAGGCTCAATCCCCAATAGGGGGTGTGCAGGAGGCAGCTGGTCAATGATTCTCTCATCATTGATGTTTTATCTCTCTCCCTCTACCTTCCTCTCTGAAATCAATAAAAATGTATTTTTTTAAAAAATTACACATTTTTTGATGGGATTCTATTCTATCTGGAGAAATGATGTTTCCCAGAGGTAGAAAAAGTATTGAATCTTAAGTAGTCTTCCTTGTATGAGAGTTCTTATAGACTTCCATGGTTTTCATGAGTGTAACTGATTCGGAACTGTTAAAAGAACCTGTCATTTCATTTTTATACTCATGCATTGAGAAGGTATTGATATGAACCATTGTTTTTCTAACTTGTTTTTGTTTTGTTTTTTTTTGCTATGCTTATTTGAATGCCCATCTTTGGGATCCAGTTCTCCAAGTTGCAGAGTAAAGTGGAGACAGCTGAGTCACGAGTGTCTGTCCTAGAGTCCATGATTGATGACCTGCAGTGGGATATTGACAAAATTCGGAAGAGGGAACAGCGACTCAACCGACACTTAGCAGAAGTCCTAGAACGGGCAAGTGCTGTTTCATTCATAGTTTGGAGACTAGAATCATTTTCAGGGTCTGCTCAGAAATCATGGACTTGGGCAGTAGTTTTTGGGGACAGATTCCTTTGAAAGTACTTTGCTTACCAGACTGAAATCTTGGGGTCTCTCACTGAAGAATCTTTGTCTTCTCTGTAGGTGAACTCGAAAGGTTACAAGGTATATGGAGCGGGGAGCAGTCTCTATGGCGGCACAATCACTATTAATGCCCGGAAGGTAAAGTCTAATTCACTCAGGACGTGTTTTTTGACCTGGTGTCAGTGTTGTGCCAGGTTGGGATTGTGTTCACAAGTGGTCTAGTGGGGTTTTGCCAGAAGAGTGGATCAGTGAAGATGGAAACTTAGGAATGGGAATGATTTAAAAATTCTTTGTTCCCATTTTACTCTTTTCCTTCATCTCTCCAGTTTGAGGAAATGAATGCAGAGCTTGAGGAGAACAAAGAGTTGGCTCAGAACCGCCACTGTGAGCTGGAGAAACTTCGGCAAGACTTTGACGAGGTCACCACACAAAACGAAAAGCTGAAGGTAGGAGACACATCTCTGACGGGGAGTAAACTGAAACGTTTTTGCTGACTAACTCATGTCCATACTTGTGAATCCTCAGAATTTATGAGGGGAAATTGGCTTGTTCATTTATTTCCTTATATATTTACTTATCTGTACCCTGCTTCCTTCTGAAAAAGATCGAAAGCAACCTACAAAGATATATAGACTGAATTAACATATTGCAACTTAGAAATTGTTGAGAAAAGTGAGGATAGGATAATCTAGGGTGAGGATCCAAAATGCATTAAAAAAAAATGGGACTTGTACACAAGAGGTGTGCCAGGAGCCTGTGCATACTGTAGGAGGGGAGGCCACTCACATGTCAGTAATTGCCAAAGGTGGGCACTGCATTTGGCTCTGCAGTTTCTAGCTGCCAAAACAGAAAGAAACCTGGTCAGTGATCCTGTTGGTTTTCAGACCTGCCCATTGGAATTTACTTTCCCCAGGTTCTTGGGGGGAAGAAAATGGATTCTGAAAGTCTTCCATTCCTCTTTCAATCACAGCCACCTGTCTTTTTTAATTTGATTGATTTCTAGGTAAATAAAGATGTTTGAACTGAAAAAAAGACAAAAACAATCTGAGTTAAGTCATTGGAAGCATTTGGGTAATTAAAGCAGGCAGTTACTTAGGAGAAGCGTAACTATTTTTGATTCAATGTCAAAAATATTTTTCTGTGTGATTATTAATAAAGAGAACAAGTTTGTGACTGGGGTCCTTAACTATGTTCTTAAAGTAAGCATCCTGACAAATTTCATAGTGCTCATCTCTGTCCCTGAATCTGGCAGATTTCATAGGGCTTTTCTAGAGTCCCTGGATCTAGGTTGACACATAATGTAGAAGAACACTTACCAAGTAAAACAACTCTTGGGTGGAAGAGTACAGGTACCCGGTACTACCTCTTGGGTGATCTGATTTAATTTTGGGTAGGTTTTTACATAACCAGAGGAGTGGGTAGAACTACTTTATAATCTTCATAAAGCTTGTCTCAATTGCGCAGGACATCAGTGAGTTTAACATTTTTTGTTTTTTGTTTTTCTTTCTTTATTGATTAAGGTATTACATATGTGTCCTTTTCCCCCCAGAGTTTACCATTTTATTTCCTGTCTAGTATCTAGGGCACAGATACTAGGTTCTGCTTTGATTTTCTTTTCTTTGGATCCCCCTGAGGTGGAATTGCGGAGCGCAGTGGAGGAAGTGGTTAAGGAGACTCCAGAATATCGCTGTATGCAGTCACAATTCTCCGTCCTCTACAATGAGAGCTTACAGTTGAAAGCGCACTTGGATGAGGCTCGGACCCTGCTCCATGGTACCAGGGGGACCCACCAGCGCCAGGTGGAGCTCATTGAGGTAACAGCTATCTTTGTCTTCTGTATATAAGCTTTTCTGCCTCATAATTTTTTAATTTTATTCTCTCATGTACAGTTAATCTCTTATTAATTCAGCAAATACTTATAGAGTTGCTATAGGTCTTGTCTCTGCTAGATGGTGGGCATCCTGCCATCAAGAATCATACAGGCTAGTGGGAGAATTGCATCCATTAGAATGCAGTGTGGTACAGTAGAGGCATATCCCACATTTGCAGTGATAAAGGAGACAGAGCATCTGATTTGACTGTGGAACCTTCTAGATTCCACTTGCCAAAGTGAAGTATGAATCCTAAGGATAAATACAAGTTTACTGGTAGATAAAAATAGGAGAAGAGCATTGAGCAGTGAGAACAACAGACATAAAAATAGGTTAGTGTGGGTGGAGCCTTATGTGCATGTTGGAGAATAGTGGGTAGAAGCTGCATCTCTGCTACAAGCCATTATAGCTTATAATACCTGTGAAAATACTTATCTTTAAAGGCAGAAACTTTTTAGAAAAAAATTGATTTCAGAGAGGAAGGGAGAGGGAGAGACAGAAACATCAATAATGAGACAGAATCATTGATTGGCTGCCCCCTGCTGGGGATTGACCCAAAATCTGGGCATGTGCCCTGACCAGGAATTGAACCTTGACCTCCTGGTTCATAGGTCGAAGCTCAACCACTGAGCAACACCAGCCAGGCTGAAGGCAGAAACTTTTTATTTATGTGTTCACTTCTGTATCTTATATAGTCCTTAAGATAATGTTTTTTTATAGTAGTCAGTCTTTTGCTGTATTTCTGCCAAATGAACTGAATTTAATTTAGTGTATCTTACTTTACATATGTTTATATTTTGTTTCATTGTTTAGTTCTCCAATTAAATTGTAACATTCTCAGTTAGGGGCCATTTCCTTTTATTTCTTTAGTATCTTGCTAATTCTCAAATCAGTGTTTAGTAGCCGTCTGGCGTGCATAAATTGGAACTTTTCAGAGTAATCTCTCTTTTCTTGGTATTTTTTTTTTTCTTCTTTGATCCATAAAAATTGAATTTAGGGAACATAATAAAACATGATGATCTTTCCACATCTTGATAATAATTTTTTATTTTTATTTTTTTCTCTGTGTGTAGCGAGATGAGGTTAGTCTTCATAAGAAGCTGAGGACCGAAGTGATCCAGCTAGAAGATACCCTGGCCCAGGTCCGCAAGGAATATGAAATGCTGAGGATAGAATTTGAGCAGACCCTTGCCGCCAATGAGCAAGCAGGTAGAATTATTCTTGCTCCTCCCTGCAGTTTGGCTGCTGCAAATGCTTTCCTTGAAAGACACAACGCGGTCGCCAGGATTTGTTAGTACTAACTGGAGCTCAGAAGTCCGAAAGAACCTAAAATCAAATCCTTTAATTCATTCCTGTTCACAGCCTGAGTGTTTATTTTTAACTCAAATTGACCAGTTTTGTTTTCATGTTCTGAGAAGGACTCTTGGCAGTTCTCCCTATTTCTTAGAGGTCCCTGACGTGTTCTGTCCTCTCTCCCCCATCACAGTTCTTCATAACATTGCTGTTGCTGTGTTTAAGGTCCCATCAACCGGGAGATGCGCCACCTCATCAGTAGCCTCCAGAACCACAATCACCAGCTGAAAGGGGAAGTCCTGAGGTATAAGCGGAAACTGAGAGAAGCCCAGTCTGACCTGAACAAGGTAACTGGGAGGAGGAGAATAAGTATTATTTACTATTCAGTTTGTAAAGCAGTTTTCGAGTGAGGAAAGCAGTGTGGTGGCCATAAGTGATGTGCTGCTCCCATTTCTTTGTCCCCCCCAGACACGTCTGCGCAGTGGCAGTGCCCTCCTGCAGTCTCAGTCTAGTACTGAAGACCCTAAGGACGAGCCTGCAGAGGTGAAGCAAGATCCCGAAGACTGGTCTGCTCAGTCCTCCGCATCGAAGGCATCTCAGGAGGAGGCCAACGAAATGAAGTCCAGACGGGATGAGGAAGAGCGAGAACGAGAAAGGAGGGAGAAAGAAAGGGAGCGAGAAAGAGAGCGGGAGAAGGAAAAGGAGAGAGAACGAGAGAAGCAGAAACTAAAAGAATCAGAAAAAGAGAGAGATTCTGCTAAGGAGAAAGAGAAAGGGAAACATGATGATGGAAGGAAAAAGGAAGCAGAAATTATCAAACAATTGAAGATTGAACTCAAGTAAGAGCAATGTTTACAGTAACTTTCTGAATCAAAAGCTAAGGTTAGGACATCACGCATGAAATGTTCGCTTGATGGCATGGCTTATCTGTTAATTGTGTCACTTTGAGTGTAACTAAATGAGAAGTTAACGTGGTTTCATTCTTGATCAAGTGTACGTACAGCCACAATGACCTGCATGGCTACTGTGGAGTCCAGTTCAGTGGTCTAGTCCTGTGGTCGGCAAACTGTGGCTCGGGAGCCACATGCAGCTCTTTGGCCCCTTGAGTGTGGCTCTTCCTAAGCCTTAGGAGTACCCTAATTAAGTTAATAACAATATACCTAACTATATAGTTTAAGTTTAAAAAATTTGGCTCTCAAAAGAAATTTCAATCGTTGTACTGTTGATATTTGGCTCTGTTGACTAATGAGTTTGCCGACCACTCGTCTAGTCTCAGTAAACCTCGTGGTTGTGACCTTACTTGTCATGAATCCAAATTATGGGAAGGGGTGTCATGATTGAAGTAACACTCCTGAGAATTATTGAAATTAACTACTGGCAGATCACTGGCATTAATTGTAATTTAACTTATATTAGGTAGAGTATATATATCACTGTTTGAACAATATTGATCTGTTTGCCTGGCAGTTAACTAGTTTGGTACATATTGGGTCATTTCAAGAGATTTCTAGGGATGTTTATTCCTGCAGGCTTTAAAACAGCTATACGGTCCATGAAACACCATAGAACCTCACACATCATCCCTGCTCTTCCTGTTGAACTCATAATGCTCTGGTAGAACTGGGTACTTCCTGCTCCCCATTGGTCATGGTTGGGCCTTTATTGATGTTTGGATTTGAGGGACCACTGTGCTCAAAATGTTTGAACTTCTTTGGTACCTGAAAGTATAGTTAAGAGGTTTGATAACTTAGTAAGAGATGAAATTTTCATCTTTGGCTAATGGCTGATCACTTAACTGTCAAATCTAGGAAGAGCAGTATATTTTTCAACTTTCTCCCTTTTTTCTCCTTCCTTCCTCTTGGCCTCTTTAAGACAAATTTTTTTCAAGTGTGGTATCAGAATCATGTGGGTGACTTATTTAAAATACAGGCCTGGCTCCCTGCCCAGCCCTATTGAATATCAGTTTCTAAGAGTGAGGGCCCAGAAATGTGCCTGCTTAAGGGTCATAGTGTTTACTTGATAACTTTAGAACCTGGTCTGAAGGGAGAAATGATTCCTTTATACAGCTTACTTTTCTGTCCTTCCTGAGTATATCCAGAAGTCTCTTGATAGTTGCGAAAGTTTTGTCTTTTAGAGGTGTGATGTAAAGTGTAAAATAGAACTGCTGCAAAATAATTTTGCTCAATTCTAAATTCCCATGTTCTGAAGTCCTTTGTTTTCTCGTTACAACCATCCCCCTTCCTCAACCACCCTCTTCATAGGAAGGCACAGGAGAGCCAGAAGGAGATGAAACTGTTGCTAGATATGTACCGCTCGGCCCCAAAGGAACAGAGAGACAAAGTTCAGCTAATGGCAGCTGAGAAGAAGTCTAAGGCAGAGGTAATCTAGTCTGCCATTACCTGTCATTCAGATTAAAACCGTCATTTGTGGGATTTTCCTTCACACTTCTGAAGGCTATGGTTTCTTTGTTTTTAAAGTTAGAGTTTAAAACTTAGCAACATTTTTTCCCCTTTCAAAACCATCTAAAATAGAGATTTCCAGATTCTCCACTAGGTGGTGGGTGAGGTAATCAGAATTACTGGGAATAGGAATAGTCTTTTCAAACTTTTGTATCCCCCCTTACCCCATATAAATCATTGTTATAATGATTCTCTTTTCTGATAACTTTTGGGAAGCATGTCTTATTTTGAATTTTGGAGTCTAGGAAAAAAGGGTGAGAACTATTTTAAAGAAACATACATGTGCACTCCTCAGAAATGTTGCTATGAAAGTATGGAGTGTTGGAATGAAGTGATATTAAAACAGTGCTGAGATGTGTATATCATTCATCCCCTTTCATAATTCTATAAAGATTTAGTTTGATGTTATGGGCCCTCCATCTGTGCACAGTATTAATTAATTTTTGAAATTTTATCATAGCCCTTTCTTTGTTTTTGTGTGATTCCTTTCCTCCTGTAGTTGGAAGATCTAAGGCAAAGACTCAAGGATCTAGAGGATAAGGAGAAAAAAGAGAACAAGAAAATGGCTGATGAGGACGCCTTAAGGAAGATCCGGGCAGTAGAGGAGCAGATAGAATACCTGCAGAAGAAGCTGGCCATGGCCAAGCAGGTGGGCACACTGTCATTATTTAACCAGCTTTTGAAGTCAGTGTTACCTGACAGGTATGTTACTGACAGTGAAATTGGCTCTTTCATTTCAGTCTTTTTTAAAATACATTTTTTCCTATATATGTTTGCTTGTTTTACACTGAAGTCTTTCATCCTTCAGTTACTTTGTTTTGTGTATTTGTGAGACATGAAGTTTACTTTTTACATTCAAATGGATAGCATGTTGTTTAGACATTGTTTTTTGAGGGATCTATGCTTTCTCTTTTGGTCTGGAATCGGGATATAATGAATATAAAATTAAAATGAAAGATAGAAAATATACACATTGTGATTATAAATATATGAAACTAAGAAAAAACATGTGCCCCAAACAGGATATAAATACCCAGTGTGTTAACCATGGTTATTTGTGGGTCCTAGAACTATAGAGACCTTTTCCCTCTTGATAATGAGCATGGATTGCTTTATTTTTAAGTCCTAGTGAACTTTTTGATATTCAGCAAAAAGATACTAAACATGGTTGGAAAAACCATGTATGTTCACTGTGAGGAACACCTTCACTGTTTCTACGAAATAGCAACATGACAGTGAAATGAAGTGATTTTAATGGTGACTTGATCATTAAGTGCCTTTAAAAGAGGAACTTTATTAGAATCTATATACATTCATTTTATAAAAAGTGGGGTTTGACTCTTAAGTCTGTTGATTGCCACTTTTCTCTCTTTTTTAAAGAATAATTATTAGGAAATTATACTACTATAGGTTTTAGCACAAGTAGAAAGACCCTATATTCATTATCTTAATAGTGTTAATTCTTCCTAAAGATTTGGAGTGGAGAAGACCTTTCTAGCTATTACTAAGAGTCTATAAACATGAAAGAAAAGATTGATAATTTTGACTTAATGAGGGAAACCCTGCCCCCCCACAAAACTTCTACATAACAAAAACCACTGTTAGCAAAGCCAAAAGATAAATGACAAACAGGGGGGAAAAATTTATCACAAAAGGGCTTATATTTATAATATATATTTAAAAAACTTCTAAGATGATAGGGAAGAAAACCCACCAACCCAATAGAATAGGCAAAAGATAAGAATAGTTCACAGAAAAAAAATACAGATGGTTTAAGAAAAGATGCTCATTTATAATAACACAAATGTAAGAAAACTATTTTAGATACTGCTCTTCACCAGTCAGATTGTTGTGCAATGCTGTTGGAAAGTTTGTAGGTTAAATTCAGTATTATAATTATAGAAAAGTGAGAAAATGTTAGGTTTTGCGTTAGACGTTCTCTTAATCAACTGCTACTGGATCAGGTTGCTGATTCTGGGATGTATAACATTTTTGTCTGTTGTGACTAACTTGGAGAACAGATCGACTAATGGTGACAGACCAATAGTCAGTGCCAGTGGCTTCAGATAATAGGGCTTCTTTTGTTTTCCTAGGAATGACATAATGACAAAACTAAGCTTCTTGAAACTGAGTGTCTCCTTGTCATCAGGTTAATTTATTTCTGAATGAACAGTGGGGAAGCTTAGCTTCCTGTGCTAATTTTTTTGGAAGATTCCATTAAAATGAAGGTTTTTCCTCCTTATTTTAGGAGGAAGAAGCTCTCCTCTCTGAGATGGATGTCACAGGCCAAGCCTTTGAAGATATGCAGGAGCAAAATATCCGCTTGATGCAGCAGTTGCGGGAGAAGGACGATGCCAATTTCAAGCTCATGTCAGAACGTATCAAGTCCAATCAGATCCATAAGTTACTCAAAGAAGAGAAGGAGGAGCTGGCCGACCAGGTTTTGACTTTGAAGACTCAGGTAATTAGAATAAACAGCTTTTCAGAATTCTGTTGAAGTAGGGTAATTTCTACATGAATATATGCATTAAAAATGATGATTGTGGCATTTTTTTATAATAGGAAAAACAAAACTAAATGTACGTTATTAGGTTACTGGTAAGTAAATTATACATCCCTACAAAGGAGTACAGTGTAGCTGTTAAATATAGACCTGCTAAGATGGAAAAATGTCTAAAATATATCATTAAGTGATTTATTTTATTATCCCTTTTGTGCTAAAAATGCATGTCTTTGTGTGCATGGGCTGTGTATTTTTAAAATTTCTGGAAGGTTGCATGAGAAATTAAGAGTGGTTACCTGGTTATCTCTGGATGTTGGGATCAGAGTTTGTGGGTGCGTGACTTTACTCTTTACCCCTTAATATTGTTTGATTCTCTTTTGTGCATGAGTTTCAAGAAAAAATACTTTTGAACCTCTAGCCATTCTGAAAGAGATACACTTGAACTTTTGTTTGAGCTATGATTTACATGTTCTAGTATGAATTGCCAGGCTTTGAGGATTAGTATGGTCGGAGAAGATAAATACCTATAAATGTAATTCCTCTGTTCTTGGCAATTTGGAGAAGAATCTTCTCCGTGGTTTCCTAGACTCATATATGTATGTTTATGTTTATGTATATGTATATGTACATGTATATGTATATATGTGTATAGACGTATATATTGCATTAAAAGTAAAGCTTTTAATTATCCTAATCTTGCATGTGCTTTGCAGGGGTTATGGGTAAAATCAGTAGTAGTTTACGATTTCTAGAAGATTCTCTTTTGTGGGCCTGTGGATTAACAGAGCCTAGACAGTTCTGTTTTTTTCCTTCCTATTTATGTTAAAATCTGATTTTCTTCTTCAAAGGTTGATGCCCAGTTACAAGTAGTAAGGAAATTGGAAGAGAAGGAACATCTGTTACAAAGCAACATTGGCACCGGGGAGAAGGAGCTGGGTCTTAGGACACAAGCCTTAGAGATGAATAAGCGCAAGGTATGATTGATTGCTCTGTAATCTAAAGTGACCATTAGTCTCAGAGGACAAGTAAGTATGACACTGATGAAATCATAGATCACCTTACTCCTTGGACCTGGGTTAGCATTTTGCCTCACTGGAAATACTAAGAGGTGACAAGATGTCGTTATTGGTCCATCCCATGTAGGCAATGGAGGCAGCCCAGCTTGCAGATGACCTCAAAGCACAACTGGAGTTGGCTCAGAAGAAGTTGCATGATTTTCAGGAAGAGATCGTGGAGAACAGTGTCACCAAAGAAAAAGACATGTTTAATTTCAAACGAGCCCAGGTAAGAGTTTTTTTTCTTTGCATTTCACTTGTTAGGTGTTTTCTGAGCTCTGAAGTGACCCATCTTGTGGAAGAGTCATTGGTTTAAAGTATGTCATTTCCTGTTTGATTGCAATTCCTCAAGAGAAAAGACCAAGTCTGTTTCCTTCACTGCTGTGTCCCCAAAGCCTGTCATGGTGCCTAACACCTAGTAGGCATGAAATAAATACTTACCAGAGGGATGAGTTGGTAAATATGTAGCAACATACTGAATTAGAGGACTTTAAAGGTCTCCTGCTCACCCTGGCTGTGTGGCTCGGTTGGTTGGAGCATCGTCCCATGCACTAAAAAGTTGCACCTTTGATTCCTGGTCAGGATACATGCCTAGTTGTAGGTTCGATCCCTGGTCAGGGTGCATACAGGAGGCAACTGATAGATGTTTCTCTCTCTTTCTCTCCCCCACCCCTTCCTCTCTTTAAAACAATAAAAAATATATCCTCGGTGAGGATTTAAAAAAAAAGTAAAGTTTTTCTACAATTTTTCTATTTTTGGCATGTCAACTGTTTCTCATTATGCTTTTCTGTCCTTATCCATGAATCTGTTAATTATTTCATCCAATTTACTTTCAGCTTAAAACTGATTGCCTTAAAATGAAGTATCCCATCAGGCTTTTCATCTTTAAAAATTCAGTCCCTCTAATTTCTTAGACTGTATTTCCACAGTACTGAATTGACAGTAGTTAGATGCAGCTCTGGTTTGGCGATATGATCACAGTTGTCTGTTCTGAAACAAAAGAAATATCTTGCCACTTGCAATTCTCTACATTCCTAAAAGACAGCTGGGCATGAAAGGACTTCCCACAACAGGATGCTCAAGTTGGAGTGATATTTTTGTCACAAATGGCAGGTTTGGGAGTGTGTCTGATGGGTATGCTGTCTGCCCTTCCGCAGGAGGACATCTCTAGACTTCGAAGAAAGCTGGAGACCACGAAGAAACCAGACAATGGACCCAAGTGTGATGAGATTCTGATGGAGGAGATTAAGGATTACAAGGTTAGAAAATCTGCCTCAGTGATTGCTGTGTGGCTTTTGTTTTTCGGGTTTTTTTTTTTTGTCAGTCAGGGCCTGAAGTGGCCTACTAATAGCTGGGGAGAATAAATATGAACTTCTGTACATGAAGGTAACCAGAGAATGGTTTATTTTGTGGGGGGAAATGGTACTTTTGCCTTAGGGCTTGGTGGATCTTGTTTGCTTATGTATGAGAGCCCTTTGGATCATAAACCTTTATGGTTGCTCAGACTTAGACTTCTGTCTTTTTTAGGCACGCCTGACCTGTCCATGTTGCAACATGCGTAAAAAGGATGCTGTCCTTACCAAGTGCTTTCACGTCTTCTGCTTTGAGTGTGTGAAGACTCGCTATGATACCCGCCAGCGCAAATGTCCCAAGTGTAATGCTGCCTTTGGTGCCAACGATTTCCATCGAATCTACATCGGTTGATCTAAGCCAGGAGAAGAGGAGGGGCTGGCTAGACAGCACTTACTCATTCACCATCAAACCTCTACCTCTTCTCTCCTGGACTGTCGCCTGTAGGCACTTTGTCAACAGTTGTCCTTCACAGACTTTCCATTGAGGTTCTCACTGATAGCTGGATGACATCAGGGGAAAGGACTGCTGAGTGCAAGTCTTGGCTTATAAAATGAATTACAAACAACTCTTGTCTCCTTACTAGCCTTGTGTACTTCCTACTTTTAGGCTTTTCAACATTTTCTTCTTCAGGCTCATTCCACCTGAAGAAGTGAAGTTGGTATATTTGACATGGAGAAGGAAATAAAGAACAGAGGAGACACATGGCCATTTTGGGAGGGAGTGTATGTATGAGATCCTTTAGAAATAAGCTATCTATGGGCACAAACATTTCTCAATATGGGTAGTGAGCTTTTTGTAAATGTGGACTACATCCTATATAATAAAGAGCTAATATGCAAATGGTCATCACACCCTCGAGCCCTCGCGCCAGAACTGCTCAGACACTCAACACTGGGGAGAAAGGAATGGGGACCAGCCAGGCACAAATGAGCCGGGGAGAGAGGAATGGGGACCAGCCAGGCACAAATGAGCTGGGGAGAGAGGAATGGGGACCAGCCAGGCTGCGGCCTGGGAGAGGGACAAGCCGCCTGCCCCGTAGACCTGGGCACCAGTGGCTGCATCTGCGCCTGCAGCCCGGGAGAGGGACAAGCCGTCCGCCCCGTGGTCCTGGGTGCCTGTGGCTGTAGCCTGGGTAAAGCTGCCTGCCCATGGTCTCCTGTGGCTGCGCCCGGCCAGAGGGAGGGAAGCCCGGGTCCCGGGTGCCTGCAACCGACCAGAGGGGGGAATCCTGGGTCCCAGGTGTGGGTCGAGGCAGAGGCGGTTAGGGGTAATTAGGCCAGTAGGGGAGCAGTTGGGGAGATTAGGCTGATAGGGGAGCAGTTAGGGGCGATTAGGCTAGTAAGGGAGCAGTTAGGGGCCATCAGGCAGGCAGGCAGAGGTGGTTAGGGGCGATCAGGCAGGCAAGAGGTTAGGAGCCAGCAGTCCCGGATTGCGAGAGGCAGTCGGACATCCCTCAAGGGGTCCCGGATTGGAGAGGGTGCAGGCCGGGCTGAGGGCCCCCCAGCCCCCGTGCACGAATTTCATGCACCGGGCCCCTATTAATGTTATAATTGTGCTACTCTTTCCCAGATGGTTTGAAGCCTTAATGAATTATGTCCAGGATGACTCGATTCATTTTTATTGACCAGTGAAGTAACTTGTGAAGGTGAGCTGGCTTCCTTATTGAAGTTTTGAATTTTCTACACACATTAAAGTCTTTAAATTTCTTGAGGCCTATCAATTTCAGATACTGTAGCCCTTTCTATCTTAAAATCAAGATTGAAGAGGATGGGGTCAGGACTGAGATGGTGAAGAGGTCTGGGTACTCTGGGGACGCCATACAGTGAGGGGTAAGTGAGCTATGAATTTCTCTCAGCCTCTCCACATGGAGAATTTCTCTTATCAACCTCTCCACGGAGGTTGTTGTGATCCCTGTTTTCCAGAAGATTCTCTCTAATCTTCCTGTAGGACTTTATATATTCCACAAGCTTCAATAAAGCAGGATTCAGTTTACTTTTATGTTTTTCTTTGAAACTTTGTATTTACCATTATTAGTTGATTTACACCTGCTGTTACAGAATTGAATTCTGTTGACAGAATTTAGATTAAGGGGCCTACTGTGATTAAGTTATTTATTTCTTTGATTAATTGAAGTACTTTCTCCTGGTGGTTTTATTGGGTCTGTTCTGAGATGATACCTAAAAAGATGATGGGTTTTTTTTTACTGTTCTGGTTTCTCTTTCACAGCTCACTGTTGGGTAAGAGATTGTGACTTGTTTTCCAGGGAGTTCTTTAAGTTGCAGGTTCTTGAATTTTAAGTTTTATTGTAACCAGGCAACCAGAAGTCATAAATCTGTGGCAAAGGGTTGCACAAAATGGGTTCTTTCTGGATCACCACCTGTCCTAGGAGATGGGTCAGGACAGTCCTTTTGTGGTCACTACCTATAACGAGCAGGACTTGTGATGACTTTCACAGTCATGGAGGATGGGTTCAGAAACGGGTTTAACTGGGGAATCTTACAGTATCACCAAGGAGGTCACGGTCCCTCAATCCCCTCACCTGCCTGTCCCAACACCACACACACACACACACACGCACCCACCATGGGCTCAAGCCCTGTTGCTGGACACATTGCATCTGCAGTCAGCAATATGATACTTTCTGTGGCTGCTCTGTGCTTTCAGGCCAATCCTGAGCATCACATTGTTGGTTTGGGGACAAATAGACTACTGAGCAGCAGGTGGTTTGGGTTTAGATATTAACTGTTTATGACAGGTAGGTGCCAGGCACTGTACTAAATATTAACTTCTCTTGTGAATAAAGAAATTGAGGAGTCAATTTTTCTTCTACATTTTTTTCCTATTTCTAGGAAAAAATGACTGACATCTTTGGAATCTAGACCATACGTGTTTGTCTATGTCTGTCCGTCTCTAAGTCCATCCGTCCTGATTAAATGATGTCATGGCTAAGTCATTTCAAAACATCACAAAGCTAACTTCATTTGCTCACTGCCCTACAAACTAAATGCATGTGACTGACAGCCAGTTCCACCCAGTGGTGAGGATTCTCATCTTTTAAATATGTCCCTCTTCCGATTAAAATCCTTTAATGGTTCTTACAGTCTTTAGATAAAAATCTGATTTAGCACAGTGATCTTGTCTCTGCATTTCTCTTTCCTGTCCTTATAACTTGCCACTCACCTGTACTTTATGTTTGTCATATTGAACTATTTGATGTTCCTAAGCTATCTGATTGCTGTAGTGTCCCAGCTCTGGAACTTTGTATGTTTCTTTTACCTGGGTGGAGGGTTCCTGTTATCCACCACATGCACACACACACACAGGCGCACACACACACATGCACACTACACAGAAGTGTTGTCTCTGTTCCCATAGCACCTGGTGTGCGTTTCTTTATCAAAGTCCCTGCCACGTTGTTTTGCAAGTTTGATCTCCCAACAGACTGAGTTCCATGGGATCGGAATCTGCTTTTTTATCTTTCCATCTCCAGCAGCTAGCCCCAATGCCTCGCTCAAAATCATCCAGAAAATGAATGACTGATACAAAACATCCTTGGGTAACTTGGTGGCTGAATTAGGTTATAGTAGGTCTATGTTTTTCTGAGATTTGACTTGGGTATATTCCAAAAGAATGTGTGTGAAGAATGTGGCCAGCTAGCAGATTCATGACGGCAAGTTGGCCAGCGGCTAAAACTGCCCGAGTCGTCAGAGACAGCAAGATGCCTGAGACTGCAGGACTGCCGAGCTGTTTGCAGCTGTGTTTATATCAGGTTTTGGTTGGATGAGGAAGCGAAAAGAGATGCTTAAAACTATTTCTGTGAGACTCAGGGACTACAGTGTTGACAATGGACTAGTGCAGGTGCATTTACCACACCCGCTTCCCTCTGTGGAGCTGGGGCCAGGCTGAGGCCGGGGCTGGGGTGAGATGGCGGAAAGACCAGGGGGCTTAGAGGAAAAAGAAGATATTGTAAGGCAACAATCAGAATCCTGACATTATGGTATGGGTGCTCCGGAAACAGCACTGCTTATGTAAGAATCTCAGCTACGACTGTCACAAGCTGTGTGGCCTTGGCAATGTATGTAACTCCCTGACCCCTAGTTTTTCCATCTGTAAACTAGAGGTGTGGTTGACCCACGCTAGGCTAGGTCCAGAGTTCATGTGTCAGGCGGCGTTTGGTACCACAGCAGCATTTGAATCCCCAAAGACAATGTCAGCAGTCCACTCAACAGCGAAGTCTCTATCTGAACATTTATTCCACAGTCATAGAAACTAAAGATGGAAAAGACTGGAGGACATCTCGTCCACCCACGTGTTTGTACAAGAAAAGTGGCCGGAGCAAAGCAGCCTGTTCACGTCATGCTCACAAGACAGCATCGCAGGTCTTCCTGGAGCGGAGCGATCGCAAACACATTGAAATGAACACACAGTGCAAACACTCATACAAACTTTAAGAAAATACCTTTAAGTACATTATTTTCATAAAACGATTAAGAACTAAACTAAAAAAAGTGAGGGCATTCTGGATTCGATGGATGGCGTCGGTGGGCGACGGAAGGAACAACTAAACAATGAAGGCGGTGACGTGGTTTGGATGACGAGAAAGTAGTTTCTCCTGGGGACTGGTTGGATTTCCTGGTTTGCTGATCAAAAATCTGAGCTGGGAGGAAGAGAGGCTCTAAGTCGTTTCTTTCCCCTTCCTTCTCTCTCCACACCCAGACATGCTCACCAGCTGCAAGGCTCTGACAGGCCCCCACCAACCCTGAGACGCTTGCTGCCCATGTAGCAAAGCTGTTCTTGGTAGCGGCTCCACTTACCACTTGTCCGGTTAGCACGGAAGCAGCAGATCCTTATAGAGTTTGTGTGACAGCAAGATCCATGAGTAATGGAGAGTCACCTCCAGGCACATTGAAGACCTCAACTGACTGGTCCCTGCGGCTGCCTCACTTGTCTGTCCCAGACACTCTCCCAGCTTGTCTTTCACTGTTGGAAGAATCCCTTGTCCTCTACCTCAAAGTATCCACACTCTGGGGCCCTGATTAATATTTACATGGACCGACCTGTCCTCACTCACCCAGTCATGCTTTATTGTGTGCTTCCTGTGCCAGGTGCGCCTTGGGAAACAGGGTGGGGGGTGTGCGACATCAGGTCCCATCCCAGGTTCCCAGCACCAGGGCGTGGGAAAGACTGGCCTTCCCAATCTCATGAAATAAGAGCCCATAAGAGGAGGAAGGTAGCAGCCTCCCTTACATCTTTGCCCACACACCGCCTCTGCCTGAGGACTTCCGGTCTTCGTGTGTTCTGAGCCTGGGGCGTGGAGGGAACAGGTGGAGCAGAACAGAAAGGAGGGTTTCCAAAGGACCCACCGTTTCATGAAATCTTTTTACAAAACACAACACACCGTTTCACAAATTGCAAAACACTGTTCAATCACTACCGATAAAAATAATCACTACTAAGTATGAAGACTGCTTCATTTCACCACGAGCAAAGATGCTTTGTTTTTCTGTACCCAGACCCGGAGGCATCGCCCGCAGAGCTGAGGGCAGTAGGCCTGCTGCCAGCCCCTCCCTGCTGCTGCTTGCGGCATCCAGGCCCCAGCGCTGGCCAAGCAGTTCCTCAGGGGACACCCCGGGAGCTGTGCATGGGCTGTCTGCTCTGTGGAGGGGCAGGGCGGCCTGCCATGTCAACACCCTGCTCAGAATGCCTCAGTAGAGAAGCTTAAGGTAAACCCGATATACAAAAATCCAAACTTACAAAACAGATACGTTAAGGGACAATTAATTGCATTACAAAAGGATTCTTTACAAAAGAATTCACCTCTGGGTTCCTTTAAGTAGCCAGCTTCTCAAGTACAGTCAGGAGATGAGCTGAGTTATAAAAATGTCCATACAACATTAGGAGCATGGCTGTTCCGGGAGTTGAGGTACACCTGTACATCCGGGCTACTCAGAGGTCAGGCGTACACAGAGCATGACGGCAGCATCTACAGTGTCCCCAGCTGGTGCGGATGGGCGGGCACGGCTAAGGGGCATAATCTTTCAAAGGCAGTTGCAAACCTACTTCAGGGCCTGGGGTGAGAACAAGGGAAGACAGGCTGTTTCAAAGCAGAGTTGTCCTGCTTCCACAGCTCACCAGCTCCCTCCCTCACTGCTAAACTGTTCCATCTGTGAGGTGGATGGAGTCTAACGAGGATCCTCCCATCTCCTTCACTAGCATCTCTGCCTACATCCACCCCTGGGTTTTCTCAGACAATTAACTGATTAACAATTAACTGAAGTGTGATCTAATTACAGCTTAGGATGTTCTCTTTCCCTGGGAGACTGGGTAGCTCTTGGTGGCAATGCAGGGATTCCATTCAAAAAGTAGGCTGTGCCCTCCCAGTGATGGGCAGCTGTTCCAGGGCACCAGGGCTTGGCTCAGCGCTGCGAACTCACTGTGGCCTTCAAATGGATGGGGGTGCAACAAAAAGTACTGAGAAGATAAAGGAAATCATTGAAACACAAGGAAGCCTAGTCCTAAATGGAATAGGGCAGAGCAGGGGTGAAGGTGGGGGTGGGAGGAAGGGGCTGTATGGAAGGTGAATCAGCAGGTGTGTGCTGAAGTTTTTATAAAACTCTCACACAGACTGTTGAATCTCAGAGGGAAGGTGAGGGAGGGTGAGTGGGTGAGAAGCGATCAACCAAAGAACTTGTATGCATATAGGCATAACCCATGGACACAGCCAATAGGGGGCTGGAGGCCTGGGGCGGGGGACAGGGCCGGGCTATAAGGGGTCAATGGGAAAGAAAAGGGGACATATGTAAAACTTTCAACAATAAAGATTTTAAAACAAGAAACAAGAAATAAGAAGACTCTCAGAAAGGCTCTTCCCACTTCTCCCATTGTCTGGGACTGCCACACCTTTAGTGTTTCCTGAAGAGTAATTTTTGGACCACACGTGTCAGTCACCTGGGGGTGCGGGTTAGCGGGAGGTTTCTGAGCTCACCTCCAGTCTCCCCCCTGTCCCCGCCCATCCTCTGGGGAAGGGTCCGGACAACCAGCATTCTAGCGAGTTCCTAGACGATTCTGTCTACGCTGACATTGGGAGCTGATGTTCTCTAGTTCCCATATGCCTTTACCTTCCTGCATGTCCGAGCAGTTGTACAGCGGGAAAGGGGTGCCAGGTTACTGATAGCAATCTTTTTCTTTTTTTTCCTGATATCAGTCTTTTAAGAGCATTCGATGAGGACTGGGAGAGAATCAGAGGGACCAAACCTATTCACAGCTCCTCAGAGAAAAGTGGGTGTGGGGCTGGGAGACTAACTTGGCTGTTATCAATAGAGATATGAAAAGCACAGGGCTCATTTCTGAACGGTGCAGCCTGTGCTGTTCACGAGCTTGAGGCTCACATTTGGGGTTCTTAGATCTAAGAGCTAAGTGACCGCTGATCTGAACGGCCTCGTATGTGGTTGGCAGATCACGTTCGCTAAACCCCCAGTTACAATAAGCAGGGATGTTCCAGTTGCATTCTAAGGCCGCATCCTTGCTTTGTTTCTCTCTCTCCTTTACAGAAGGCACGTGCTACCGTGGAGATGCTCAGCTGGGTTGGAAGCACAGTCCTGATCATTTCTCAGCCAAATTGCTTTCCTGGCCCAGAGCTTTTGTTCTAAAAGCACGGCGTCTATTTTTAATGCCTCTTTGGCCTGTCCTCTGTCCCCGTTCACCCCATCCCTGTCCCCGTTCTTAATGGCATATAAACATATTCCTACTAAATGTCAGGATGTGTCAGAGAGCTCGGACCTTCTGAGAAATGAGGCTCTACGGGATCTAATCAAGCCTGGGCCAGCTGCGATACGGATGAGCTCAGCCAATGTCTGAAAACACCCACTTCCCCGTCCTCAGCTTCTCTAGCTCTGACCCTGTGCCCCATTCACAATGCAGGAACAAATCTAGTTTGGGGAGTTGTATCAAAAACCACAACCCTGGCAACCCTGTTCTAGACTGAGAATAAAACCAACAACCCAGTAAGACAAGGGAATGAGTAACAATTTTGTATCCCTTGTCAGTGCAGAGAAAGGGCTGGAAACCAGAAGTAGTCCTATGGCACCTGGTGGGAGGCTAACGGAGCTGGGGTTGTCTGTTAGTCGCAGATCCCTTGCCCCGAGCTCACTCCTGACTAGGATTCCTGCCCTGGGAGGCCGTCACCCTGGACACCTTGAGGGTGAGCGTGGGAAAAGCTGCTGCCCGACGGACAGGGCGGACTTGACCTCTAAGACCCAGACCTCAGCTCCCCATACCTTCGTCAGTGGTTACAAAAGAGCATCCCAAGGTGTCCCCAGGGCTCTGAGGAAGGCCAGGGGCCGAGGGGGCGCAGCGTGGCCGCCTAGGACTCACGAGTCCGGCGTCCCCTCTGGTACTCCTCCAGCTCCGCTTTCCTGCTCACTGCCAGCTGCAGCTCCTGCCGGATCACCTGGATCTGCTTCTCCAGCTCCACCAGCTCCTGCATCACCGAGGTCCGCGCTCCCTGCAGGGAGTCCGCCTTCCCGTTGGTGGTCAGCGAGGCGGGGAGCTCTCTCCTCCGGGGAGGGAGAGGGATGTCCTGGGGGGCCCCCAGGCCCGGCTGGTTTCGTCCTCCCTCCTCACTGAAGATGTATTTTCTCGGGATGTCGTGACTCTGATGGGAAGTGTTCCACACGGAGAGCTGACGGGGTCCCACGTTGGACCTAGGAAACAAAGAGGCGCTGTAGGCTGACCTGCCACGGCGCTCCCCATCTGCCAGCCGTTTCCTGTGTGGATGCTGCAGGGCTGGGTCACACTCGGAGATGCAGGAACGAAGCAGTCCACAGACTGCCTGTCAGCTCGCACCACGGGGATGACAGGAGCCAGCACAGCGGAAGGCCGAGGTCTTATCAAGTCTTCTGCTGCCCCGAAACTGGAATGGGTGTATGCACTGGGGGGCTGATGGGCCAGGGCGTGGCACATTCTCACACAAAGAACCTTAGATGCCTTTTTATTTCCTTTCTGCCCGCTGGGCTCAGAGATCAGCACTGCCTTGAAAGGGTCTGTGGCTAGAAAGACGGCGCTTTAGTAAAAGTAGGAATCAGTTTCTTCAGCTGTGGGACTCTGAGCATGCGCCTCAGGGTAGTTACTATAGTGTGACTTACCTGTGGACCGGCAGGACCACCTGATGTTTATTGCTTGAGTCTGAGATAAAAGCATACACGTTGCAGGTTTCAGCAAAAACATTTCTCATTACAGGGATGACTTTATGTGTGTTGAGACTGACAACAACAACAGCAGCAGCAGCAAAACACAAGAAAGCCTCAAGTTCTGGCCTGGATAATGAAAGTCAAATAGAAATAGACTCGCAACGCTCTATCAGGCTTGCGTCGAACCAACCACCACCATCTCAGAGAGATGGCTGCAGACAGCCAGCGAGTCACTGCTGGCCAGGCACGGGAGGAGGAGGATCTGGTTTCTGAAATACACTTTGACAGTGGATGCAATGAGAAGAGTTTCTTGCTATAAGAACAGATTAGAACCCAAGCAGCAAAGCTGCTGATTTCTTCCAGCCTTGTTGGAGGAGGAGGAGGAGGGGAGGGAGGAGAAGGGGGAGGAGAGGGAGGAGGAAGCAAACAAGGAGGAGAAGGAGGAAGAGGAGGGGGAAGAGAAGGAAGGAGGAGGAGGAGGAGGAGGGAGAAGGGGAGGAGGGGGAGGAGGAGGAAAAGAGGACCACCTTTGCAATCTACCACAGGGTCAAATAAAAAATGCTCTATCTGGTCCTTGTGCCTTGGTCCCTATCCATACAACTAAAGCAAGACTTTACTGGACTCTCACTTGCCAGGAAGAGAAGGAGAGGACCTGCAGGGGGAGGGATAACAAAGTCTTGATTCAGTTACATGGATGACTTCACAGGATGATTCTATTTCATTTCCCCTGTGGCAGATGGCAAAAGTGGTCACAAGCCTTTGTTCCTCCTTTCATCCCTGCTCCTCATGCTTATCACGGAGAGTTCAAGGGCGGGAGTCTGCTTTCCCTCCCCTTTGAATTCGGTCCGGTCTCAGGACTGCTCTGGGCGAGAGAAAGTGGCAGAAGTGGCAGAAGCTCCACGCCCAAACTTGTAAGAAGCCGCACACACTTCCACTGTCTCTCAGAACTGCTGCTGCCACGTGAGCAAGTCCAGGCTAGTCCGCTGGATGGCAGCAGACCATTGGAGAGAGTCCCTGTCTTCCCAGGTGGCCCAGCTGAGGCCATCACAGACAATGCCAGCCCTGAGCAGCTGCCCCCACCCCACAGGCTGGCTGCAGACATGTGAGCAAATGCAGTCAAGATCAGCCAAGTTTGGCCCAGATCAGTAAATGACAGAGCTGACCCATAGATTCATAAGCGACTCACTGTTGTTTAAAACATTAAGTACTGAGATATTTTCTTACAGTAAAAATTAACTGTTACATGCCCCAAGCTATTAAAACACACAAGCACATTCTAAACTACCCTGTAGTTCTTTAACATTTCTCATAGTCTAAGTCTCATATACATGAGCAGGGGGTACCAGACCTTACCTCTCATGTATCCTGGGCTGGGTAAAATTCTATAATGAACCCACTTATACCTGGATCAGAGATGTGGTTATAATTTTCCTTCTAGCCTTATGCTTCCCTTTAAATTTCTCTTCAACCGATTTCCTATTGAGTTTGAATAATTTCAAAACAATCTCATTAGCAATGTGTGTTATATGGTTTATAATTTTTGTGTATCCTGGGGTGAGAGGAAAGGGGGGTGTATTGGAAACTCAGTGGGGTGAAGGAGAGACCAAAACTTACATGAAATCACATGTTAAAGGGAATCAAGGACTATATGTAAACAGTCTCTTGCAATAACCACTTTTTTTTTCCTGCTTTAAATAAAAATAGAAGCAACATCAACTTTCAGACCATGGCCTAAAATTCTCCCCAGGCTTTCCTCAAACACACATGTTAGTAATCCACTTATTTATCTACTAGTGGCCCCGTGCACGAAATTCGTGCACATCAAAAGGGAATTAATTAGAGGAAATATTTTAATATTGCTATTTGCCCTTTCTCTATAATAGGAGAGATGAAAGGAAATTAGTAAAATGTATATGAAAATCTCCTTCCTGTCAGAGTCTGGGGCGCACTGCGGGACCCAGAGACAAATCCCTGCCCACCACCTGCATGCACTTCGAAAACACAGGAGACCCAGATCCGGTCGGCCCCACCCCCATTGGGTAAGACCCAGACCTGGACAGCCCCACCCCTGTCAAGCCCCTCCGGTGGGGGGTGCAGCCTCAGGTCCCCCAGCCCAGCACGTGGGCAGAGGGAATGACCTGAGGTCCCTGTCAAGCCCCGCAGGCTGGGGGGCACAGCCTGAGGTCTCCCGGCCCAGAGCCGGGGTGGGAGCCATGGCCTGAGGTTTCCCGTCAAGCCCCACCAGGAAGGGTGTGCAGCCTGAGGTCCCCTGTCAAGCCCCACCAGGCGAGGGGCATGGCCTGAGGTAACCACCAAGCTCAACCAGGCCAGGGGGTGTGGCCTGAGGTCCCCTGGCTTGGCGCCGGGGTGGAGGGTGCGGCCTGAGGTCCCCTGTCAAGCCCCACAGGGTGGGGGATGTGGCCTGAGGTCCCCATCTAGCCCTGCGGGGTAGGAATGTGGCCTGAGGTCCCCCGTCAAGCTCTGCCAGGCAGGGGGCATGGCCTGAGGTCCCCATCAAGCCCCGCTGGGGCAGGGGGTGTGGCATGAGGTCCCCATCAAGTCCCGCTGGGGTCGAGGGCGCAGCCCGAGGTCCCACATCAAGCTCTGCCGGGCAGGGGGCGTGGCCTGAGGTCCCTCGCCCTGGCCAGGTGCCATGCAGCCTCAGATCCCTGCTGTTAGGTTGAAACGTTAAGTTGTCCCGGCTAATTTGCATATTCCTCTATTATATAGATAGACTAGAGGCCCAGGTAGGAGGGGGTCCCTCAGCCAGGCCTGTGCCCTCTCCCAGTCCGGGACCCCTTGGGAGATAATAACCTGCTGGCTTAGGCCTGCTCCTGGGAGGCAGAGGGCAGGCCCAATCCCTAGGTGCAGCCCTTGGTCAGGCTCAGAGCAGGGCCGATTGGGGAGTTGGGGCGCCGCCCCCTGTCATGCACAGAGCAGAGCGGATCGGGAGGTTGCGATGCCACCCTCAGTCACGCTCAGGGTGGGGCCGATTGGGGGGTTGGGGCACCGCCCCTTGTCACACTCAAGGCAGGGTCGATGGGGAGGTTGCGGCGCCACCCCCTGTCACGCACAGAGCAGGGCCAATCAGGGGGTTGGGGCGCTGCCCCCTGTCACGCACAGAGCAGGGCCCATCAGGGGGTTGGGGCTCTGTACCCTGTCACGCACAGAGCAGGGCCAACCAGGGGGTTGGGCACTGCCCCCTGTCACGCACAGAGCAGGGCCAATCAGAGGGTTGGGCGCTGCCCCCTGTCATGCACAGAGCAGGGCCGATCAGGGGGTTGAGGAGCTCCCCCCTGTCACGCACAGAGCAGGGCCCATCAGAGGGGTGGGGAGCTCCCCCCTGTCACGCACAGAGTAGGGCCAATAGGGGAGTTAGGGCACCGCCCCCTGTCACACACAGAGCAGGGCGGATCAGGGGGTTGGGGCGCCACCACTGTCACACTCAGGGCAGGGCCAATGGGGAGGTTATGGCTCTACCCTGTCACACACAGAGCAGGGCCGATCGGGGGGTTGGGACGCCGCACCCTGTCACACACAGAGCCATAGGGCGATCAGGGGGTTTGGGCGCTGCCCCCATCACGCTGATCCGGTGCCAGGAGGCCTCGTGGCTCCACTGATCCCGGTGCTGGGAGGCATATTACCCTTTTACTATATAGAATAGAGGCCTGGGGGCTGGCTGGTTTGCCCTGAAGGGTGTCCTGGATCAGGGTGGGGGTCCCCACTGGGGTGCCTGGCCAGCCTGGATGAGGGGATGATGGCTGTTTGCAGCTGGTCACACACCCTTCAGGGTGGGGGTCCCCACTGGGGTGCCTGGCCAGTCTGGGTGAGGGGCTGAGGGCTGCTTTCAAACTGGTGATTGTTGACTGAAGCTCCCAACCGCTCCTTTTTTTTCTCTTTTTAAAATTTTTTTCTGGGCCAGCTTTAACTCTGGCTCTACCTCTGAGGCTTCCGCTGGTTTGTTTGCGTTCTATAATCTAAACAATGTATAACTCCAGCTCTGAGATCTTCTGAGGTTTTGTTTAGCTTCTATATATTTGTTAGAATGTTTCAAACTGCCAGCTCAGAGGCCGGCAAGTGAGGTGGGGAACGTTGGAGTCTGCAGTCACTGCAGCAAGCAAGCCTCATGTTCGCTTCCAGCTGCCTGGCTGCCGGCCGCCTTCTTGGCTGACAGTTAATTTGCATATACTCACTTATTAGCCAATGAAAAGGGTAGCGGTCATGCGCTAATTACCATGTTTCTCTTTTATTAGTGTAGATTGCTTAATTCCTTCAAAAAATATAGAGCACACAGGAGGGCTGTCAAATTGTAGCAGACATGTGCATTTGCATAGATATTCTCCCCCCAAAAGAGAGTTTTCAAGCTAGTGAAACTAACATAGTCCCATAGAATGATTCATAGGGGAAAACCTGTGAGCAGGGCATCTGTCCACAGGTTTTACTGGACTGTCCAGGCAACCACAGAAATCAGGTACACAGAGCCAATCTGGTTTTCTCCAGAGCTTTCCGAACACATATCCAGGAACAGAACATAGAAGAATATGTTCCCTGACAAACTCTAGCTCCTAGCATCACAAGTGCTCCGATAATCGACAGGTGGCTCTGGGCCACCTGTGAATGCCAGTCGGCAGATGCTGAGTGTCAGACTTGGTATCTAGCTGGAAGGAATGAGTGTGAGACATTGCTGCCCTCCCACAGTGTTTAGGTTGTGTGTGTGTGTTTTTAAAATCATCCTTTTATTATTCTTGAGTATAAGAACCTAATAATTTTAAATGCCTTCTTTGTAATTCAATTGTAAATTGCAATGTCAAGCTTATTGTAAATTCTAAACCTAACATGAGTGGAGAGTTGTTTTTTTTTTTTAAATATATTTTTATTAATTTCAGAGAGGAAGGGAGAGGTGATAGAAACATCAATGATGAGAGAGAATCATTGATCGGCTGCCTCATGCACGCCCCACACAGGGGATCGAGCCTGCAACCCAGGCATGTGCCCTGACTGGGAATCAAACAGTGACCTCCTGGTTCATAAGTTGACGCTCAACCACTGGCCACACCGGCCGGGCTTGAGTGGAGATCTTTTAAAGATATATTGTCTCTGAGGAGCAGATAAGGATCAAAAAATTTATAACCTAATTAATCAAGCCCTAGACTTGACTTTAGGCGAGGTTCCTGTGGGTAGGTTGTGTTTTGTATCAAGCCTTTCTCAGCCTAAGAGTGTAATGTGGCCAGTGAGTGAACTGTACTTAACACTAAAAATGAGCCAAACAAGCTTCCACCGAGCAATTGTGGAATGCAGAGGTTCGATACCCACTCCAGTGGTCGGCAAACTGCAGCTCGCGAGCCACATGCGGCTCTTTGGCCCCTTGAGTGTGGCTCTTCCACAAAATACCGACTTCTGCTCATGGGCCACGAAGTTTCAATCGCCTGCACGTGGTATTTTGTGGAAGAGCCACACTCAAGGGGCCAAAGAGCCACATGTGGCTCTCGAGCCGCAGTTTGCTGACCACGGCACTAGGCCATTCAGAACATTGCACGACAGCCGTGGGACCTCAAACACTCGCCGCCTTTGAAAGGTTACAGGTGGGTGTTGGTTACAGGAAGTGTGGACCCAACATAACCCACGAGGACATGTTCTGCCCCAGGGCCTTCTCAGAATGAGGGGTTCCGCAAGAGGATTTGCCAAGAAGAGTGGACAAGTTGAGGGAAAGACACATTTGGTCCTCAATTTAGGCGAAAGAGATGTGTTTAGGATTCGCATCACAGTTGGAGCTGGGCTTCCTGCTTCTATTAGGTTGGAAAACAAATGCCTCGTCATTATGAGATGATGTCTTTGCTGCTGTGCCTTCTGCGTTCCTCCGGTTAAAAATTTATGTCAAAATAATTATAGAAAAAAATGTACGACATAGAACAGCTGTGACCCGTTCCGCCTACAGCTTGTCGCTGACAGGGCCGCAGTAGATGGTACAGGAAGACCACAGACTGAGCGGCAGGGGGGCTGCTCACCGACTGGGAAGAGAGGCTTTAAGAGATGGCAGAAATGATCCTGACAAGCTAGACGCAACCTGGAGAGAAGGGCGCGGCGGCAGTATCAGAGGAGGTTCAAACAAGAAAAACAAATCATGTTTTCCACCCTTGCCTTTCCTTCTGTTAGAGAAGTGTGAGTGTCAGATTTCAAAACTACCCAGAAGGCCTAGCTTTGAGCCCAGGATCTGTCATCGATGACAGAATTGCTGGCAGGTAATGCCCTACACGGAGGCCCCTGGCATATGAATGAACCAGGAACTTAGGCAGCCAAGCCAGGAACCAGACCCAAACGCTTCTGACATCCTTAGCCACCCACCACGAGTGAACAGGCAACAGTTGTTCCCAGGTTGGATGTGGGGAAGGTGTGACGTTTTGATTTTCAAATGTCATCTGTGCATTTAATGCTTGTTAATTCCTGGTAATGAGCTGCTCTTTTCTGGGGAGTTTGGCGTAAGAATGCCAGGAAATGGATGAAGCAGAACATGTCTGCTGCATATTTCAACTCCTGGGAGTGCTAGAATGGAGTGGGGCGTGGAAACATGCCCAAAAGGCAATAGTGTGTGAATTAATTACCTGCAGTTAGTCATGAATTGTGTTATGTGTATTTTGAACACAAGAGCAATTGCTATAATAGCTTTATTTTCAGGGCTTTCCATGTATTATCTCATTTAATTCTTATAGCATCTCTAGGGAGCAGGTACTGTTTTTAACTCAATTTCACATAGGAGGAAACTGAGGCATGGAGAGGCTAAATAACTTGCCCAAGGCCATGCATATTGTAAGTGTCTGAGACGGGATTTGGACAAATATTGTCTATGCTGCCTTCCAGTGTTCATAGATGTGCAGATATGGTTTCTGTCTGTTCTATTTCTATTTGAAACTACATCTTCTTTTACTCGTTATGTTTATCAACAACTTGGTCCTAATCTATCTGAATTATTTATACACTAGAGGCCTGGTGCATGAAATTTGTGCAAGGGGCTCGGCCCTCGCAGCCCCAGCTTCCTCTGGAAGGTTGTCCGGAAGGTTCTTCGGCCCTCCAGTCTAATTAGCATATTACGCTTTTATTATTATAGATAATTTTCCTGTTGAGCACGGAGTCTCAGTTCATCTCTAACCTTTTACATTAACAAATCTGAAGAAACCCAGTCTCTTCTTACCTCTTATCCACACGTTTAGTCTTGAAACGCGGCTGCTTTTCCTCTACGAATGACGTGTTTAGCGCTCTGTGTAATCTCTGGCGGAAAGAACAGAGTCACACACAGAGGTTATTAGAAACACACAGTCAGGGCCAAAGCACTGCCTGAGATTCAACGGTGTATCTCGTCATTACAAGCCTTGGCTTCTGTAAACAAATGTCCAGAGGTGCCCGAAACAGATCAACATTCAGCCCCAAATCTCAAGAGAACAAAAATTCTAAGTCTACTAGTAAGTTATTCTACAAGGAGGGGAAACAAGTAATTTGATAGGAAGCTTAAAAAAGCTCTGGGTTGTAAAAAGGTATGTGATATATAGAAGAGCTGTCGTGACTAAGGTGTGACAAAGGGCCCAGTGCACTTGCTAAAGGTGAGTAAAAAAAAAAAAAAAGTCTGCCCCAGCCATAGGCAGCTGCCTAGGTTGCTGTGTACCTAGGTAAGTGTTACACAGCTGGGAGAACAGCAGCCAGAAGCTGGTTGGCATTCTGGGCCTGGTTCATACCAACTCTGTTGTTAACTATACCAGGATGCCTGCATAAAAAAAAAAAATAAAAAAAAGAAGAAGTCTGAACTCCCCAGCAGCTAAAACAAAGAAGGAAAGAGCACTTGAGAACAAAACTGATCTGTGGAGTTCTCTTTTTTAAAAAATATGTCTTTATTGATTTTAGAGAGAGGAAGGGAGAGCGGTAGAGAGATGCAAACATTGATGAGAGAGCCCCCACCAGGGACTGAGCCCGCAACCAGGGCACATGCTTTGATTGGGAATCGAACCGGTGACCTCTGGTTCATGGGTTGACCCTCAACTGCTGAGCCACACCAGGCAGACCAGAGTTCTCCTTAAGAGGCCAAATATTTCCCAGGATGAAGGTAGGAAAACAGTGTTCAAGTGTAACCAAGCCAGTGATAGTTACCTACCTAGAAAAAAAAAAAAAAGTACTGTGACAACAAGGTGGTCAGCAAAACAGATGAATGGGGCAAAAGTGGCCCCATTTTCTGTACCATTGAAAATGCAGAGAGAACCAGGGCCGGTGGGCTCAAAGGGAATCAGGGACTTCAAGCTCATTTAATGGGTTTCAATTTTGGCATGAAAAGAATCTGTAGGGAAAAAAACCTTTCACAGCATCTCCTCAGATTGCTACTATTTAAGTGAAACCAGGTTTAAAAAAACCCAATTCTATTGCTTCCATTGTGAGCAGCAGTGGAGGGTTATAGAAAAGGAAGGGGCTTTATGGGAGAGCTTAATTTAAGGGGAAAGTGAATGAATGGGATGGAGGAGACTGCCCTGTACACTGAGGGTGTCTACACCAGCTCAGTTGGTAACGTGTCACTGTCGGTCTGAATTGGGGCTCTGGATCCTCCCACTACTGGAAATCCTGACGGTTGGGAGCATCGGAGCAAGAGGCCCGCGGCACTCACCTGACTGGTGTGGAGCCAGTACTGCAGCCTCGACTTGTTCTTGATTCGTGGTAGCAGCAGCCTGTACACGATGTGCTCACCAATGGCTGTCAAGATGGACAGACCCAACCCGGCGCAGAGCAGCACGAAGAGCCCAGAGAAGTGCTTGATGCCCATCTGCAAAGTCTGGGGCAGAACAGAAAGGAGAGGCCATGGGTGTGATGCTCCATTTGCACCCACACTTGTTCGTTCGTGGATGCAGATTCTTTTTCTCCTAGACCCCGAGGATGCGGAGTCTGTCCCCCCTGCGTGCCCTGTGGACCCCATTTCCACTGCACTTGAAAGCAGTCCAGCCAGGGTGGAGCGCAGGTCCTGGGGTCCCGCTCACACATAGTCCTGTTGTATGAATGGCCCTGGACTTGTGCAGAGGCCCTGAGTCTGAACCATGCGACAGCCTCTACAGAGGCAGTGAGAGAGAGTCCGAGGGATGAAACAACTTAATATATTAAAACAGTGAATAGTTATCAAGAAAAGAACCTCTCTCAGAGACATAGAGTGAATAGGTTTCAGGGGGAAAAGATGATGAATTCAAAAATTTTGAAATTTAGCTCTGTCAGGAAACATGAAGATCAACTAATTCCATGTACTAATTTTACAGATGCAGAGAAGTGAGATAAATTGAGCCAGATCCCCAGATTAGTCAGCCACGGAGGAGAAATTGAAGCCACCTAATGTTTGTTGATTGCTTACTCTTTTGCCCAGAGATAGGCATTATAACTGCAATTTATAGTTGAGGAAACTGAGGTCCCTGCAGGTTTTAGGTGACAGAGTTGGTCTGCAAGTCCAAGTTTGTTTTGCTCCGAAGCCTGGGCTCTGCTCCCGTTCCAGCAACCACAGTGCCAATAACTACATGTGGCCGCACTTGGCTAGGCGATTTACATGTGCTACCTAAGGGGACCCTCCCAAGTTCTCTACGACACAGGTATTATTCCGTCACTGACATCGACGGCAAGAGTCAGTCATGCAGGCGGATGGACCTTGGATAGGTTGAGTGCCTTCTGCGTGCCAGGCACTCTTCCAAGTCCCAGGGGATGGAGACAGGAGGGTTTTGTCCTTGCCTTTAATCAGCCTGAGTCTGGGGAGGAAGCAAACCTGTATAGCCTGTGATACCTGATCCACACCCCCTGGGCTCTGTGGAGAAGCTGACTCAGGAGGTAAGAGAGGCAGACAGGGAGGCTCGGGTGGAAAAGTACCCGTTCTAAGCTTATGGTGGTGGAAACAAAGAAGGAAAGGTGTGACCTTCTGGCACAGTGATGCAGGGGGTTGTGAAACGGACTGTGACTTAGGGGTAGGGTGCAAGAGGCATGCATCGTGAGGGAGGGCAAGCCCTGGGATGCCTGGGTGTCAGCCCTTTGCTGGAGGTCTTTGGTCATCATCATCATCATCATCATCATCATCATCAATATTTACTTAACACTTTATATGTGGAAGGCATGGTTCTGAGCTCTTTATCAGTGCAGCAACTTGTTTAATATTCATAACGACCTATCAGGTGGGTCCTGTTATCTCCATCTTATCGGCGAGGAAATTTAGGAACAAACGAGTGAAGTAACTTGTTCAAGGGCGCAGAACTAGGAAAGGTTAGAGCTGGAGTTTGAACCCAGGCAGTCTGGCTCCAGAGCCTCACTCTTTTTTTTTTTTTTTTAAGTTTTTATTGATTTTTAGAGAGAGAGAGGAAGGGAGAGAGATAGAAACATCAACATCAACCTGCTGCCTCCTGCATGCTCCTTACTGGGGATCGAGCTCAAAACTCGGGCATGTGCCCTGACCTGGAGTCGAACCAGCAACTTCTGGGTGCATGGGACAACACTCCACCAGTGAGCCACACCAGCCGGCCAGAGCCTACCCTCTTAAACAACTCATTTGACTGATGTGGGTGAGCCTCCCATCCTCTTGAAGAGATTTCCCTTTCTTTCATTTCCCCCACCTCCACTCCCAGTCCGGGAGAAACTGCCAGTCAGGCACGGTTCAGGCATGGCTAGGCCTCCTGGGTATTCCAGGAAGTGTATCTAGGGGGCAGGGTTCAGGGGCAGAGCTTGGAGACCTCAGGCTTTGGTGGAGCCTGGGCCACAGATCTGGTTTCCTCCATGACGCTAGTTCAGGCTGTGGCTCAGGCTCTAAGATTGCTGGTGAACTAATGACTACAGGTGAGCAGGGACACAGCAGGTCCAGATCCAGGAGGCTGAGACACAGGCAGGAAGAGTGGGCCGACCACCCGAGGATGCCAGCGGAAGCCAGCCCTAGGGAGAGGAATGCTGGGCCCCAGCAGGGCTCTGTGAGGAGGCGTACGGGCCCGAGGGCTACACAGGTACTGGAGCTTTCCTGGGATGTCTTTCTACAGGTGGTGTCCATTGTATAACTTCATCTCTGGAAAGTATATGCAAATGTGTTTGGAAATAGCTTTTGGCCTGCACCTGTCGTAATGGATACAGGAACTAGCCATCACAGAAGGGCTCAGTGTGCTATTACTGCTACGGATGAAGAGCAAACTGCGGCAATTCACTTTGGACTTGAACATCATCAACCATTCAGCAAAACACTGAACAGACTGGCACTGCTTTCTGAGAAGGCGCTGCCAAGATGAAGAAGAAAAGTGTAACATACAGTGAGTCATCTCGCCTTTAAACACACAGCTTCCCTCTGTGTGTCCTTGTGCAGCCAATAGTCTCATTTTCCTCTTACCACCTCAGTAACAAAGAGGCTGTTTCAGCTTATTTTATACCTTTCTTCCTTTCAATTTCTGTTGTTTACACCCACACACTAATGGACAAATAGAAGTGGTTACTTTTAAAAACTGGGCATCTAATATGTGGACCGGATACCACATACGTGTAGTATGATCTTCTAATCATCCCGTTAAGTTAAATACTATTATCCCCATTTCACAGTCGAGGAAACTGAGGCTCATAGAGATTAATGACCTAACCCACTATCACACGGCTAACGAATGGGGAGCCAGGCTGTGGATCCAGGTCTGTCTGTGGCCAAAGCCCATGCTGCCTTTCAAACGAACACCATTGACAGATCCCTGGCCATCTGAGCTCTGTCTATTCCCTCTAACAACTCGCAGACATTTTTATTCAAAACTCACCATCTGAATTGAAAACCCGCAGTAACCTGCCTGTGAGCGCCACCGGAAATGTTTACATTGTGTCTGAGCCTGAGTGTGCGATGCACAGCTGCAGCCGCAGTTCGGTCGCTCATCCCCAAGGACCAGGGTGAATGCGCTGTACTTTTCCAGCCGAGCCTCCCCTTCTGCCTCTCTTACTCTTCGTGCACCTGCCCCCTCCTCCCCCGCCCTCCCCTCTCCTGCCGTCCCAGGAGAATTTGTTTTCAAATAAGGTGGGACCGACTCAACTTGACGTATATCACTGGTCGGAGGAAGGAGGAGGAGAGGAACAATGAATATTCAATGTCAGATCTTTCAAATAAAGTTCAGTGATGGAGACAAAACGATGATTGCAGTTGTGACATGAGAAGAAACATCACATTCAGAGACGCGGTAACAGCCCAGCCTCAGGCTGTCGAGAGCTGCATGATGAGAGTGAAGAAATGCAAACTAAAGTGTGTTTTTTATTTTCTTCATTGCTTCACCTACAGCTTCAGCTGATCACTCACAGTCCACACTCCCAAGGGCCGAGGACAGAAGACTGTCCCAGGATTCAGCCAGGGACAGATCTCAGTCATTGATGGCTCCCCTCTGTCCTTCCAAGCTCACTCCGGCCCACCCAATCTCACTGAACTGTTTAATCAATAAGTAACCATTCCCCAAATTGCAATGGGTGGGGTTACCAGGTCAGATGCTGCAACTGTTTTGACTTGGGGTGTACCACAGCCACTGTTGACAGCCCTTCCCAGTGTTGCTGGCGATGCCCCAGTCACGGATGCTCACTCCTCCAATAACCCTGCTCTATAATTAACCCTGTTTTCAATATTCTCCCTTGTATTTTTCCAATTGGTGAGGCTAGTTTTCAATGCTTGTTTTCCCCATCTCCTTTTGTCTGAATCATATTTATATCGTTTGCCCAATTACGCATTTCGGAAAAGTTTGAAAAAAGCTATTAACCCCTTTCCTAACATATTGGTGTTTCTCCATTTTTAAATTTCCCTGTTAGCTTTTATTATTAGACAGTGGCTTGAAATGTGATACAGCTGTGTTTGTGTTATGTGAACTCTTCTGTTGTTGCAGTTGTTAAAAAATACCATTTGTTGGGATAAATGTTTGATGACCAGTTGTTTTATTTTTGAAAAGAATGACCACGCCAGTCCACCTAGAGCTCTTGTCCTGAAGAGTGGAGCATGTTAGTTTCTCCAGTGGGGAGATTTCAGCCCACACTTCAGAGGTAATTTAGCCAAGAAAAGGCCACCCCACCAGGTAATTTTGATTTTTAAGAAATCTTCCGTTTTTTGAAGATTTTGGCAAATAAAATATTTGTGAGGATAAACACCATGTAAAACTAACAGTGCAACAATTTATTTGTGGGTCAGATTTAGCCTCTGAGCTGTTAGATTGAATCTGTTGATCTATATGGCTTTACTGCTGCTAGTGTCCTTTCAATGTTATGGTGTTTCATTTGAAAAAGACCTCTCCTTTTCAAGTCATGCAAAATAGATAGAACAAGGTAGCCAGAATAACTACCTACTCTACATGCTAACAGAGAGGATCAAAAGCATAAGTGAAGAATGGAGTTTGTAATTAAAAAAAGAAAATCCCTCGAAGGTTTTTCCTTGAGAATTCTTCTAAAGCATGATAAACTTAGAGGATAAACCAACTGCTCTGGGTCCATATTTTGTTCTGTGTTTCAAAAGAAGTGTCTAGTGGTTTGGGGATTGCAACATATGGTAGAGAGCAGACACAGGCGGTTAATACAGGATTCATGAGGACATATTGTTACTGATCTCTATAGACTCAAAGGATGCTGGTTGCTGTTAGCAGTTTAATCTAAATACTGTCACTATTTTTTAAGATGCGATGAAGGCGGAAAATGATTTAAGACTGCCTTGCCAATATGTGTGTGTGTGTTTTTTCAATGCATACCAAAGAGGTGGGACCTCCTTGACAAGCTGTTCACCGCTTTTGAGAAAACTGAGGCTTGAGCTCAGTGATAAGACCATCAGAAATAATTTGAGGTAGTAAATACAGGCACCACCAAAATAGGAGATAATGCAGTGAGGTTGGAAAAGCTCTGCATTTGTGGCCAGAAAGGCTGGTTCAAGTCCTTGCTTTGCCACTAACCAGCTGGGAGACCCTGGAGAAGATTCTAGATCTCTCTACAGCATCATCTGTAAAACTGAGAGATGGCACTCACCTCATAGTGTTGCTCTGAGGATTATATGATACAACAAATGTAACTATCTTGGACAGTGGTTCAGTGAATGTTAACTACTTATTCCACCTGCCCCCCCAAATATTGTACAGATTTTGTTGGCAACCAGCAACAGGGAGAAAAGTTAAAGCATTCTAACTTGGAAGTAAATATGGCCTTCCTTCCCCCAAAGCCACATCAAGCCAGATCTTCCCAGTTGCTGAAGCTAGAAACAGCTTCTCAGTTCAAGGTTCATGCCTCACAGCCTTGGGTAACCATAGTAAGTAGATGGATCGAGCTATTGGTTTAATTCCAGCTACTCTTGAGCTGAAATACTTCTACTCCTATTAAATGTGAAAATGCAATCCACATGTTTCAAACCCTTGGTCATGATTTTAAAATTTCCGTATTTTACCGTGCACATATCAGAGTATATAAATAATGTCTCTTTTAGAGGTTATCCTGGCCGGCATTACATATACCCAGAGATTTCTAGATGCATCCTGAGGGGGCTGCGGCCTGGGAAAGGGAAAGATGGTTTCTGTTGCCCACGGAGTTGATTAAAAGGTGCTCAGGCAAGAGAAATATATGCGTCCCTGTTGCTACAATGGGACGTTAAACATCTGTCAAAGACACCTGAACACCACAAGGACATGAAAACTGTTCACCGGACACTGGATGTGTACAGATATTCCCCATATTTAAATCCGTGAGCCCTGGCTGGGTAGCTCAGTTGGTTAGATTGTTATCTGATAAGCCAAGGTGGCCGGTTTGATCCCCAGTCAGGGCACAGACAAGAATCAACCAATAGACCTGGTTGGTGTTGCTCAGTAGTTACAGCCTTGGCCCTTAAGGGTCTTGGGTTTGATTTCCAGTCAAGGGCATGAGTTGCAAGTTCGATCCCCAGTTTGGTCAGGGCGCGTGCAGGAGGCAACCAATCGATGTGTCTCTCTCACATTGATGTTTCTTCCTCTCTCTCTCTCTCTCTCTCTCTCTCTCTCTCTCTCTTCCTCCTCCTCCTCCTCCTCTTCCTCCTCCCTCTCTCCTTTCCACTCTCTGTAAAGATCAATGGAAAAAATATCCTCGGGTGAGAATTAACAACAGCAACAACAACAACAAATTGACCAATGAATGCATAAATAAGTGGAACAACAAATTAATATGTGCCTTTATTTTGCAATCTATGTGCTATTATTTTGTATGTATATATTTTTATTTTGCAAAAATGGCATTATATTAGAACTCATTCTGTTTCCTACTTTTTTCCACTAAGGTCTATGCTTCTAAAATCCACTATACATTGTGCTTTTAAAATTCAAAACTGTTGGTATATGTACATGATTTCCCATGTTTTAGCATCTTTCTGTTACTATATAAATATAATTCATTTTTCAAAGTTGTAGCCTCCATATTTTCTCTATCTACTCTCTCATTGTGGAGCTCTAGGTTGTCTCTTAACTCTTTACCAACCAATAACTTTTATGTGTTCTTATAGTTAAGTGCAAGAAAAAAATGTTTGTCCATCCATTTGTCCATCAGTTGTTGATCATCATCTCCGTACAAGAGTGTAAATGCTGTATGATAGGCCATGCATGTATGTAAATATTGCCGATTTGTTCTCCAGGATGGTGGTGAACAGATTACAGTCCTACCAGCAATATACAGATTCCTACATCTCCCAAATCTGGCATTATCCAGCTTTTAATTTTTACTCTTTTAATAATCGATACATCATTCTTAATTTGCATTTCTTATCATAAATTTGTTAATTTAGAGGATTACCTTTTCAATTAATTGCCTATTCATTAGTCTTTTTTAAAATTGAGGTTGATCTATATTTTTTGCCAGTAGTTCTTTGTAAATTTAAATATTAATCCCTAAAGGGTTTTAGATAAAATGAATATCTTTTATCTGTAAATGGAATACGAACTTTGTCATTAATGTTTATTGCTAAAAAAATTAATAAATCCCTAATTCTAATATAATCCAATTTATAATTTTTGCCTTGTGGTTTGTACTTTAAGAGTTCCTTTACTATCCTTACAGGCAAAGGCTTATCTGTATACTCTTTTTCTACTTACTTTATATTTCACATTTTTTTCCCTATAGAGTCTAACTTTGCATATAATCCTATTAATATCTCTCTCAAATCAATAAAAAAGAAGTCAATAAGTGAAAATTTAAAAAATACATACAAAGTAAAGGCAAAGATATATATATATACACATATATTTCTTCTTCTTTAAAATATATTTTTATTGATTTCAGAGAGAGGAAGGGAGGGGGAGAGAGAAAATAATGGCTGCCTCCTGCACGCCCCCTACTGGGCAGAGAGCCCACATCCCCAGCATGAGCCCTGACGCGAATGGAACTGGTGACCTCCTGGTGCAGGGGACGACGCTCAACCAACGGACCACACTGGCTGGGCTTTTTTCCTTATTTATTTTTTAAAACTTTTAAAGTTCATCTCCACTCTTTACAGTTTGGTCTCCAAATCAAAACGAAGACAAAGACATTTATCAAAGCCATTTCCTCCTCTTTCCCCACCAGGCTCCTTCAGGTGTCCCCCTCGAATCACGGTGAGAAGAATTATTAACGACACTGAGTTGGTTATGAGGTTGGTGTCAGAAAAGGCGGCTTTACAAAGAGCAATACTTCCAAGGGCGTGTTGAGCTGACCTTGAAAGAGATAGCGACGTCAAGGTCACCGCTGGGTGGCGCTCTTCCCCAAGGCTCACACCTCCACCACCAGCTGCTTGTGGACCTCCAGGTCCCCCACGGCGGCTTTGAACTCCTCGAAGGAGAGTCTCCCGTCGCCGTCCCTGTCCAGGATGATGATGGTTTTGTCCACGACCTGCTGCAGCTCCGAGTCCTGCAAGTTGCTCCCCACCATCATCTTCAGCACCTGGAAGAGCTCCCCGTTGGAAATGTAGCCGTCCCTGTCCATGTCGTAGATGCTGAAAGCGAACCGCAGCTTCTGCTCCTCGTCCCCCCGGACGCTGAACTGGGAGGTGCCCACGATGAACTCCTCGAAGTCCACCTTGCCGTCGCCGTCGGCGTCGAAGACCTCGAACACTCGCTGCGCCAACGGGTTGCTCCACAGGCCGGGCAGGGACAGGAGCTCGTTCGCGCTCAGGGCGCCCGAGGAGTCCACGTCCAGCTTCCTGAACCTCTTGCTCAGCCTCTTAATCTCCTCTTGGTCAAAGCGGGAGCACATCTCCTCGGGGTAGCTGGCCTCATTCCCCATCGTGGGCGCCGGGCCGGCTCGCAGCGGGGCGGGGGCGGTGGGCGCCCGGCTCCTGCGGGGGACCGTTGGGCCGAGGGAGGGTGGGGGGCTGGGGGGAGGGGGGTGGCTCCCGGGATTCCACCCCCAGACCAGGGAATGGGCGGCGCTGGGGACGGGGCGGGGCGGGGCGAGGAGGGGCTGGCGAGAGCGGAGGGAGTGGAGGAGGGGAGACGGGCCGGAGGGGGAGCCTGCGGGGTGGAGGAGGTGGAGAGACAGGAGGGGAAGAGGCTGAGAGCGGGGCTGCCCTCCCCTCCTCCTGCTCTCCGCCCTCGTAGGTTTCCGCGATCGCCCCGTCCTCCGGCTATTACCTCATTTCCTCACGTCCTCACTTTCCCTTCTTTCCTTGCACAATAAGCTGCGAGGGGCAGGGGCTGCGTTGGTGCCATCGCCGGCCCGGGACAGGGCCTGGCGTACAGCGTGCCCTCCGTGAATGTGTGCGGATGGCAGAGTGAACTGCAGCCAAGGGCTCCTTCTGCTTCCTTATTTCACAGGCCTCGTGTAAGGACCAGGTGAGGTAACACCACACCGGGATGCTAGTGCGTATTCCCCCAGTTCTCCGAGAGGGTAAGCCGGGACGGACAGCCTTCGGGTGCCGCGGGCCCTGGCCCGTTTCAGGACCCGGGGTCCAGGGTCTTTGCAAGAGACTGCTCACACAGCATCCCGCTCCTGGGATTGCACACAATGCTGGATTCCGGGCCTTTTTCAAGACAAGTTCCCAGGAGCAGAGTCTCCATCACTCTATTTCTTCGCATCCATGTCTCCTGCACAGTCCCCGTCTCTGCTGGATGGTGCCCGGTGGCCGCCCCGCAGAGCACCGTGTGCCCAGCGCAGCCTTTTGTGTGTGTTGAGAGTGACGGTGGCTCTTGGCCATCTCACTCTCCCCCCCTTCGCTTGAACTGACATGTCCTTTTACTAGTTGAAGACTAGTATCACACGCCCTCACATTTCTTCTTCCTTTAGGAGCACATCAGGTGCTCCCACTGCACACGAAATCAGTTTGGTTCAGGAACAACACAGGACTCACTCGGGGGAGCCCCAGGCCACAAAATCAGTGTGAAGGGGGCAAAAACTCCCTCATTAAAAAAAAATGCTGGCATGTTCTCTGTGCATCAGTTCAGCTGAAACATCACCTACAGGCAACCGTGCTGAAACTGGCACACGGCCACAGGGTACCTCACCCCTGGATCCAGACAGTGTAACGGAAAAGGAGAGGTTTGGAGTCTCAAATATTTGATAACGGAATTATTATCCTAACTGGCCGAATTAACTAGATCCGAAAGAGGCATTATAAGATAGAAAGACCCAGCATCAAACCTTACCTGGACAAGTTGCTTAACTTCAGTTTTCCATCTGTAAAATCCAGCCAGTAATAGATTTTGTACACGTGTGTGAGGATTGAAGCTGGTGTTAGCCAATATGATAAATCATTATTATTGTTATTACTAATTTGATTATTATTTACCCTGCTGGTGGAGAAAGAATACTTGGCAAAGTGGGCACTTACATGCATGTTATGTTGCTTTAATGAACACCCCCCATATACCGTTTACAGTAGGCCACTCACGGCTCTAAGCATTTTACCAGCATTCTTTGGGACTGACTACAGACTTTCCACTGCAGGCTTGAGGAATCCAGTGACCAATCTCACTGGCCCATCAGCCACTCTTACGGAACCCTCACTGACTTTCTCCAGAGTTGGCACCTCGATCGATGGTCATCATTTAGAAAGGAGTGGTCAGCGTGGAAACTTTTAGTAAGTGTATTCCTTTATGAGGGTGTGTTGGTAGGAGGTATCAAGAGGGTAGTGGAGGGAGCACAGGAATTAAACAGACCCTCCCCAGGCTCTACTCTGCCTCTATTAGCTGTGAGCTCTTAGAGGAGCTATTACTGTCCCAGCCTCAGTGCCCTCATCTATCAAAGGTGATAATAATTACACCCACTTTATCTACTGCATGTGGCTATTGTAAGAGTGAGATGAGGGAGTGGATATAGAAATATGATGTAAGAGGAGAACTATCTCAAGAATTAACTAATTTAATGAGGGGATAGACAATCTTGGGAAGATGGTACCGTTTCACTGAATGTGTGCAACCAGACTTGCTTTACTCCTGCCTCACAGAGGATGTGATGTGATTTTGGATCTGACATAACAACGTGAGGCTGAGCACTGTTATTCCCCATTTCATAAACTTTGCATTAGTTCAGCATTGTTACGGGACTCACTGTCATTGTTTCAATTTTTCTCTGGTGATTAATCTTAGTCATTTCTATGGAAAACAGTTTTTGTTACTCTTTCAGTTCAAAACTGTACTGCGGAGGCATCTGGAGAGTTGGACATTCACTGTAGCGACTAAATTAAAAGTGTTGACAGAGTGCTTTGGAAGAAATCAGGAGCCTGATGGTCCTTCCATTTCAGCAAGTTATTCTTTTCTTCCTCAAGAGTTTTCAGATGAAGAATTATGAGATGGTTATGTGCAAAAATCGCTGACATTGGAAAATAAGACCAATAGAAATGTAAGTGATGAGATCGGAGGCTCATAAAGGCCGATCTGGGAGCTTTACCCAGATCCTGGACCTTTAGCTCGAATGGAAGCCCTCCCCTTTCTGATATTTTGTGACATCTCGCGTCATGGCCACTAGATGGCAATCTTCACACACTTTCATGCTTTGTTTACTTCAAGCCTGGAATTTCCAGAGCCTGGAGGCAACTACTTAGCACAGGGAATAATCAGGGAGGAGACCTGTTTCCTGTGATCGATCACCCATAGATTTCAGTGTAAGGAAATCTAAAAAAAAAAAAAAAAAAAAAAAAAAAAAAAGGAAGCCGAAACCGGTTTGGCTCAGTGGATAGAGCGTCGGCCTGCGGACTGAGAGGTCCCAGGTTCGATTCCGGTCAAGGGCATGTACCTGGGTTGCGGGCACATCCCCGGTGGGGGATGTGCAAGAGGCAGCTGATCGATGTTTCTCTCTCATCGATGTTTCTGACTCTCTCTATCTCTCTCCCTTCCTCTCTGTGAAAAATCAATAAAATATATTTAAAAAAAAAAAAAAAAAAGGAAGAAAGACTCTCACAATAGTCCTAATCAGTCTGGCCACTGTTCACACCTTTTAGTTGCATAGTAAATAAATAACATTCATAAATGTTCATGAGCTCACTGAATTTAACCAGAGGAAAAGCAACAACTATTGACAGTATAATTCATGCCCCAAGCATCTCTGGTGTACAAAAGAGGAGACCCTTATTCCATGAGATCTGTTTACTTGGTCATTAAGCCAAGGTGATGGGGCACTCGCTGGAATTAGTTTTCATTGTATCAGAATTCAAACTTAGTAACCAGAGAGCAACAAAGAAGCCGCCCTAGCCTTGCGATGATATGGGGTGAGAGGAAAACACGAGGAGAATTGTCAAATTGTCCTTCGGTCTCCAGTCTGCCTACCCAGCAACCCGACATGACATACCCTCCATCACATTTAAAGTAAACAGTACTGCTTTTTCTTTCAAGATCTGTTTAAAGTGAATGGCTTGTATAAGCCATCTTCTTGTTTTCTCACTCAAACCTCAAAGCTGAGTTTGAAGAAAGGAATAACATGATACTATAAAAGCTGGTTAATCAACATATAACTGGATAAAGAAGATGTGGAACATATACAATGGAATACTACTCAGCCATAAGAAAAGATGAAATACCGCCACTTGCAACACATGGGTGGATCTTGAGAATATAATAAGTGAAGTCAGAAAAAAAAAAGCTAAGAACCATATGATTTCACTCATATGTGGGGTATGAAAGAGAAAGCAACAAATACACAAATAAAAAAAACAAACAAAAACACATAGATACATACAACAGTGTGGTGGTTACCAGAGGGAAGGAGGTAGGAGGTAGTTAAGGGGGTAAAATATATGGTGACGGAAGAAGATTTGACTCTGGGTGGTGGGCACACAATGCAATATACAAAGGATGTATCATAGAATTGTATACTTGAAACCTATATAATCTAATCAACCAATGACACCTCAATAATTTAATAAAAAACAAAAAACAAAAGTAAAAGCAAGAAAAAAAGCTGATTAATCCAGCACTTTGCATGAAGAAAATGCCAGAATCATGTATTTCTCAAGTCCTGCCCAAAAAGTTTTCAGTTGTATAACATATATAAGTCATAAAAAAAGTTTATGTTGGAATTCTAAGATGCTTATAGTTATAAAATGCTCCTGCTTTTTCGCAGTTGGGTCCCTGAGGGGGGTGCACCAACTGTAATTTCTTGCATGTGCTTATTTACCAAATATGTTTTTCTTCTGTGTGCACAGCTCTATACTCGGGGAAGAAGAAGGAAACATTTGTTCAGCTAAGTATACTCCACAAACCAGCTCATTAAATATATTTCACTACTTACAAGTAGACTCTATTAATAATAGTTTTGGGGTTAGGATGGGAAGTTTTAGAAGCTGCATGGCTTGCAAAGACACACAATGATGGAGACAGGAGTCAAACCCTGGTGTGTCCACTCCCAGAGCAGAAATTCTTGCAGTTATTCCAGACGACCTTCCATACGGAGCTAGAAAGGATGTCCCCGCTCTTGCGGAGGTAGGAGGGGGCTACAAGGCAGAACGCAGGAAAAGCGAAAGGCCTATCATTTACTTCTGCTTCTAGCTGTGGCTGCAGAACAGCTGAGCTAGGGAAGGGGGCCGACTGTGACTTTTGAATCCCCAAGGAGGGCACCAGTCAGAGGGCGTGGAGTCCTGTCCATCTGGAGTGTGGCGTCTCTGGAGGGTGGGGCCAAATGGCATTGCTTGTAATTCCATTCTTCAGTGTCTTGCTCAGGCTCTAGCTGGAGGGTTCTCCCCCTACAAACTCTACCTCCTCCAGGTAGCCTTCGCTGACTCCTCCTTGCTCTCCCATGAGTGAATCATGGGCTTGCCTGTGTCCCAGTTCTACGCTGTAGCTTCTGCTGCTGCTGCCCCTGAGGTGGTGTGGCGGGCGAGGGGGTTTGCCCACAGGTCTGCCTGTATCTCTTCCTGCGTGTGAGCTCTGTATTCATCTCTCCATAGGCTGCACCGGGTGCATGGAGGGCACGCAGGAGTTCAATGTTTCCTGACGGACGGATGGATGAATTTCTTCTGGGAGCAGAGTACAAGAAGGTGAGGCTTTTCTGAGATTGGTTTCCCTTTCTTCGGCGCAATTCCGCTCCACGTCCTAAAAGGACACGTGAACAGCTCTGCGCTTCTTGAGGTTTCCAGAAGGCACTACCTGGATAGGTTCCGTGTGACCCCCCGCTTGGCTTAAATATTAAACCTAATTACGTAGGCGATTCCAAGGGAAGCACTCAGCTGTCAAGGTGGCTCTGGGCATACACGGGTTTTCAATTTAGAGCAATCTACAGTCATTAACTTTCCTCGCCTCTCTGTACGTTTCAGCAGGTTGAATAGCAGTGACATTTTAAATTGAAAAAGAAAGGGATAGGGATGGGGGGGGGGGGGGGCGGGCAGGGAGCTACTGAGACGTGACCTAGTTGTCAAGAGCAGAAAAGACTGCGGTAAAACTCACCCCTCGCTCACCCCTGTACTATTCCTTTTGGGTTTTAAAAAATAAACTGGACAGAAAATTGACCGACATTGAAGCTTCTTGATGTGGCTGTGTGATTTCTGTGGCTTTCAATGTATAGTTGACTAACCCTTCCTTCGCCCCTGCCGCTCAAATCAACAGAGGGAAGAATGGATCTGCCGTGAGAAAAGTCTTTTCCTCAGGGAACAACATTAACAGGTTTCAAATGTGCATATAGATGCACATTTTGGTGGTCTGGGGCCATGGTCAGGGATGGAGGCCGGGTAGTTCACTGTCCCCCGTGTCCCAGGATCCGTATCTCCTAGGTAGGTCAGGGTTCCTCGAAAATGAACCCCCTTGAGAACCATGGCATTCTCTAAGCTGGACTGCTGCACGCTCAGTCTTAAGGTGGAGAAGTGAGCTTAGGAGAGCTTAGGTGATTTGCCCAAGGTCACTCAGTGGGTCACGGTAGGGTCAGGATGGAGACATGTACCACCCACTCAGCACTACTACATATCCGGCACCTTTATGTACATTATCTCTATCCCTTATGCTATGTCAGAAACCTCAAATAGCTCTACCTACAGTTTGCAGAAGAGGAAGCTCAGAGAGGTTCGGTAATTTTTGTTCATGGTGTTTTCATGCACGTTTTTGAGGTGGATATATATATTTTTTTAAAAATATATTTTATTGATTTCTTTACAGAGAGGAAGGGAGAGGGATGGAGAGTTAGAAACATCATCAGCTGCCTCCTGCACACCCCGCTACGAGGATGTGCCTGCAACCAAGGTACATGCCCTTGACCAGAATCGAACCTGGGACCCTTTAGTCCGCAGGCCGATGCTCTATCCACTGAGGAGCCAAAACGGTTAGGGCTGATGTGGATATTTTGACACCATGGTTATGTTTACATTTGTTCCTCTACAGCAGTGGCTCTCAACCTTCCTAATGCCATGACCCTTTAATACAGTTCCTCATGTTGTGGAACCATAAAATTATTTTCGTTGCTACTTCATAACTGTAATTTTGCTACTGTTATGAATTGTAATGTAAATATCTGAGATGCAGGATGTATTTTCATTGTTACAAATTGAACATAATTAAAGCATAGTGATTAATCACAAAAACAATATATAATTATATATGTGTTTTCCGATGGTCTTAGGCGACCCCTGTGAAAGGGTCGTTCGACCCCCAAAGGGGAGTCTCGACCCACAGGTTGAGAACCGCTGCTCTACAGGCTCCTGAAAACACACGATTTAAACTTAGGCTTTAAAAAAATTACTTAATAGTGTCTTAACAGACATCTTCAGCCTCACCCTGTGGCCCATCCCTTACTAGAAGTTCAGGATTGGGGAGGTCAAGGATGGGAAGGGTCAAGAGTGCATTAAAGGTCAGGTAGAGGTTGGCAGCTAGAAATGGGGTGAGGTCAGGGAGGAAGTAAGTTCAGGGATGGGGGGAGGGTCAAGTTGAAGGTGAGGTCAAGGATGGAAGGGGACAAAGGTTCCTACAGTGCACCTGCCTTGATCATAACGAACACTGGAAAGTGTGATGACTTGCTTTTCGACTGTTTCAAACGTTACTGCTCCTTTTTCCTACCCCAGGTAATCTAACTCCCCGGATTCCAAGGATAGAGCTCCTTTCACTGCAACCTTTGACCTCTTGCTTGGTGAGTATTTGTTTCCCTCAGCACTCAGTAACAACATGAACCCCCTGGACTCAGAGACAGAAAACCTTGTAACAACCCAGCAAGATATGAATTAAACCGGGGCGCTGAGGGACTACGTAAATTTCCCAGCGATAGAAAGCTGCCTGGCCCTCCTAGTCATGGAAGAGCCAGGGTGGTCTGACTCCCAAGATCAGCGTCGTTTCAGTGGACCTGGTCCTACTTCTCTCTCCTTCCAGCACAAGGCCTGGCCTCTGCCTGCAGGTGGACCTCTGTCTGCAGGTGGACCTCTGTCTGCAGGTGCGGGAGCGGCATTCTCAGATGGTCAGGCTGCAGCACTTTCTTCTAACTGGCCCAGCCCCACCTCCATCTGCCACGAGGGGCCCGTGGACATTCTCTTGCCCTGCCCGCCCCCTCAATCCACTCCTCACCTTTCCCCATCCTGCTTTGCGCCCTGGGAAGGTCTCCTATGGACCCCACAGATGGCTGCCTTGATCTAAGGCCGTGGAGGGAGATGGGAACACGGAGACTGATGTCAGGCATTTACTCCCTGGCCCTCTCGTCCAGGTCATGGGGTTTTCCCTAACCAGGGGCGCCAGCTCCGGTAGAAAGCCCCCTCTGTTCCCCACTGGGTTCTAAGAATGGCGCTCCCCGTCGTCCCCCCTTGAGCCTGGGCGTGGTAATGGCTCCTTCACGGTACCTGCCCTGGGAGACTGCACACTTTCGGCTGGTTTCCTTAAACTGTATCTTTGCAAATGGTTTCTGGAGAACTCTGCTCGGGCTGTTTGAGTGTGATATTTATTTTGTGCCAAGGTCACCGTTCCCTCTTCCCTTTTTACTATTCCCAGTTGGTTAAAGCTACACTATTCAGCCCATTACTTACAGTAGACTTTAGAAAAGAGGTATCATCATGTATCTTAATAATTCCTTGAAGAATCTGGGGAACTGGCTAAACTGTGATCTGCTGCCTTCCCTTTCCTGATTTGTAAATAACCGATTTTACAAAACGTTCCCTGGAGCTCTTAAATTCACTCAGTGACTTGGAAAAAAATAAAAAAAATTTCTTTTTTGTTCTGAGACAAAGGAAATGAAGGACATGTAAAGCCTGCCATATGCTTTCCCCGTGGAATTGATCTACGATGAGTCTACTGTGGGCAGAGGCACGGTTGTGGGGGGAGGATCGTGAGGAAACATCTAAGGGCAATTTAAAATTCCTCTCTGAAAATTGCCGGAGTCTGGTCTGCAGAATTGGACTTGCAATTTCCTAGGTGACTCTGGGGAGGAGATAAAGCCCTGGAATTTGGAAAAAATGAGTTTTTCCTCCAGAGAAACCGCCGCTAGACAGTTCTGGGGTTGCTGAGAAATGAGAGGTGAATAGATCAAGGTTCTCACAAGGGACCAAGTATTAATGTCCAACTGCCAAAGGTGTCTCTCATGTCTTATTACTAGGTGACCATATAATTCCTTAGCTGAACTAGGATACTGTTTTTGGAGTGAAAGGGTGTTAATTACTCTGTGGCAATAGACGTAGACTTGGACATAGAATTGGAAGGCAAGGTCAGAAATAAACAGGCGGGCCAGTGTGGCTTAGTGGTTGAGTGTCGATTATGAACTGGGAGGTCACGGTTCGATGCACATGCCTGAGTTGCAGTTGCAAACGTTACTGCTCAAGCCCCCAACTGGGGCATATGTGCTGACCAGGAATCAGTCCCAGTGTGGGGTATGCAGGAGGCAGCCAATCAGTGATTCTCTCATCATTAATGTTTTTATCTCTTTCTCCCTCTCCCTTCCTCTCTGAAATCAATAAAAAAAAATAGATATTTTAAAAAGAAATAAACAGAGAAACATCTTCCTCAAGAGCACCTGTTAGGTAAGATACCCTCCAGAACATACCTGCTTCTGCTGCCCTGTGCCCTGCACCCCTTCCCTGACCCCCAGGGGAAGGAGGTGGGACATGTTCATTTAATGACTATTTTATTTATTCTGCACAAGAGCCACTGAAGAGATGAAGAAGCTGAGACGAAGGTGGGTTAGGGACTTGCCCAGATAAGTTGATGGTAGAGGCAGGCCTCAAATATGTCTTGTCCGATTTCAAAATAAGTCCTGGTTTCTTACACTAATACAGCCCAGCAGCGCATGATAGTTGAAGTTAAAAGAATAGCAAACAAAGCATTGCCAGGCATGCTTCCTTCTTCTGACCTTTTCCGGGAGAAAGCTTAAAAAAAGAGGCAGCAAACAGGTGGAGACTCGTGGAAGTTCAATCCATGAGCTGAAGATTGGCTTCATTCCATCTTTAGGTTCGGTGACATCCTGCAATTCTGTCTTGGGTTGTTCCAGACAAATGTGCCACGAGGATATGTACTGGTGTTTAAATGCACCAGGTGAGTGCCATTAAAAGCAGTTTGTTATTGCCTAGGCCAGGATCTGCCATAGTGCAGACCACCATCCCTGAGAAAGAAGAGCTCCATGTGTGTTCGTAACATCCCCTGAGGCTGAGGCTGGGCCTCCCAGCTCTACACACATGAATGTCATCAGAATTTTCTTTACTTCGTATATGTATAACTGATTTCAGAGAGGAATGGAGAAGGAGAGATAGAAACATCAATGATGAGAGAGAATCATTGATTGCCTGCCTCCTGCATGCCCCCTACCGGAGATCAAGCCCCCAACTGGGGCATATGCACTGACCAGGAATCGAACTGTGACCTTCTGGTTCATAGGTTGACGCTCAACCACTGAGCCACACCGGCTGGGCTGAAGTTCTTTATTTCTGTCTCTGAAGTTCCAACTAAGAATATACCTCTTTTCCATTCTCCTCTTTCCTACACTTCTCTCTCCCTTCTAAATTCAGCTGACCTGGAAAGCGGGACCAGGGTTGTCTCAACAATAACTTGATGGTTATGCAGAAACTGAGATTCAGAATGGCCAAGTAACATGTCCAGTATCACATAGCTGGTAGGGTTCAAAGCTAGAACTATTTACAGTTGTTCAGATGGAAAATAATATAGTAATCTATATATATAAAAAGCCAGTGACCATAACACCGTAAGGACTGCAATGACCGGTCACTATCATGCTCACTGTGGCCAGGAAACCGGCCTGATCAGGGGGTGCGGCCGGCCAGCCAACCTCCCGCAGCCCCAACCCCTGGCCAACCCACTCCTGATTGGACTCTCCCACCCTGATCAAGGGCGAGGCTGGCTAGCCAAATACCCCTCCTAACCCCCCCCGCCTTTCCCCCGAGCCAGCCCCACCTCTGATTGGCCCACCCCACCATGATAGGCCTGCAGCCCCTTCCCCCAAGCTGGCCCCGCTTCCAATGGGCCCCCACCACCCTGATTAGCCCACAGCCCCTCCCCATGGCCGGCCCCACCCCAGATCAGACCCCCAACCCCAATCAGGGGCAGGGCTGGCTGACCAACCACCCATGGCCCCTCCCCCAGACCACTGGTCCCCAGTTGGCACCCCCACCCCATTTGGGGGCAGGGCCGGCTGGCCCACCACCCCTCCCCATGGTCGACCCTGCTCCCAGTTGGCCCCCCAACCCCAATCGGGGGCGGGGCCTGCTGGCCAATTGCCTGCGGCCCCTCCCCCCAGCCGGACCGGCCCTGATCAGGCCCATATCGGGGTACGCTGGCCGGCAAACCTCCCACCATCTCCTCCTCCCGACAGGCCCAGCCTTGATCTGCCCTGATTGGGGCCGGGCTGGCCAGACCCCACCCATGTACTAATTCATGCACTGGGCCTCTAGTTAATAAATAATAACACGAGAATAAACTCTGTGGTTTGCATACTCACAAATGTAAACCTTTTGCCCCACCCTGTGTTCGTGTCTCAGGATGCTATAAGGGGAAACCATAGTCACTGTATCTAGGTTGGGAGGGCTCTTCAGGATGATCAAACCCAAATACCTCACTGTATATATATATATGGCTGGAAGTGGGCCAGTTGAGAGAGAGAAGCAACTTTCCCATTCACAGAGCGGGTGCAGAAGTAATGGGTTGTCTATTTAGCATCCATTCTCTCGTCTTCTCCTTCCTAAAGGAGTTCTGCTTTTGTTTAGGTCTTCACTCTGATCTGTGTGAGTATGTTTCAAGAGAAGCTGTCCCATCACCAATCCCAGGGGGTGAGTCACAGTTGGTAAGTTATCATGGGGATCCCATTACTCTCACCATGGATTGGTTTAGACATGAACTGATGACACAATTTTGGCCAATGAAATATGAGGAAGTTTACTGGTTGCAGAGACCAGAGGAGCCAGCCCTTTGAACACCCTAGTCATTTGAAAAACCCCAGCCCTTTGAAAACTCCCAACCCTTTGCATACCCTCAGGCTTTTGCAACCCTCAGCCAATATTACCTGTAAACTGCCCATTTTGCATACCCATTATTTATTTTTTTTAATTCCTTATTGTTGAAAGTATTACATATATCTCCTTTTCCCCCCATTGACCTCTCCCTGCCTGCTCCCACCCCCCAGCACAGGCCCTCATTCCCCTACTGTCTTTGTCCATTGGTTATGCTTATATGCATGCATTCAAGTCCTTTGGTTGATCTCTTATCCCACCCCCACCTTCCTTCTGAGGTTGGACGGTCTGTTCAAATTGCAGCTGGCTTATGGTGGGGGAGGGGAGAGCAGATTTTTGTGGATGACCTGCTGTTCTCCCATACTGCCAGCATTATTCCCTGTATGTCTCTACACATGGCCTTGTAAGGATTTAGGGGCCACCCAATTCAGTACTGCCTCATCTTATCCTATACTAGTGGCCCAGTGCATGAAATTCGTGCACATTAAAAGGGAATTAATTAGAGGAAATATTTTAATATTGCTATTTGCCCTTTCTCTATAATAGAAGTATCAGATATGAAAGAAAATTAGTAAAATGTATATGAAAATCTTTATCCTGTCAGAGTCTGGGGTGCGCCATGGGACCCAGAGTCAAGTCCTCATCCAACTGCGTGCTCTTCGAAATCGCGTGAGACCCAGACCTGGACAGCCCCACCCCCATTGGGTGAGATCCAGACCCAACCCTGTCAAGCCCTGCCAGGTGGGGGGTGCAGCCTCAGGTCCCCCAGCACACCCTCAGGTCCCCCAGCCTGGCGCTGAGGTGGGGGGCATGGCCTGAGGTCCCCCATCAAGTCCCGCAGGGCAGTGGGTGTGGCTTGAGGTCCCCTGTTAAGCCCTGCCAGGCGGGGGGTGCAGCCTGAGGTCCTCCGTCAAGCCCCGCTGGTGGGGGGCATGGCCTCAGGTACCCCCACCTGGCCTGCCACTACGCAGTCTCAAATCCCTGCTGATTGCTTGTTACGGCTCATTACAGGAACCCCACCTCCGCTGTGGGCGTAGCCATCTTGTGTTACTGAAACCCCGCCTCCACTGTGGGTGCAGCCATCTTATGACGGTGTTATGGCGTGAGGGTCAATTTGCATATCATCTATTTATTATATAGGATAATAAAGAGCTAATATGCTAAATAGACCGGATGGTAGAATGACCTTCCTGAACGACCAGTGGGTGGGGAAGGGGGGGAGTGGGGCCGCAGGGCTGGAAGGCAGCCGGGCCTCTGAGGGCCGAGCTCCTTGCACAAATTTCATGCATTGGGCCTCTAGTCTTAAATAATTACCTCCGAAAAAACTCTATTTCCAAATAAGGTCACATTCTGAAGTTCTGGGTGGACATTAACTTTGCGGGGGACATTATTCAACCTAATATACTACCAATATCACACTTGCTTTATGTTCTGACCTTTTGCTTCCCAACTTCTTCTCATATATATTGTTTGGTTTCTCTGGTTCATTTATTCCACAATTACTTACTGAGTGCCTACTCTGAAGCAGGCATTGAGAACAGAACAGTAAACAACATGTTTGCCCCTTGAGGTCCTATAATCTAAATGAAGGAGAACTACACTAATATAAAGCTGATTAAATATACGTTAATGAATAATAAAATTTAAATGATGCTAAGGGCTATGAAATAATGTGAGAGATAAGATAAGATATAAAGGGAGATATGATTCAGACTGAATCAGGACCAATGGCAGGCTCTGAAGAAGGGAGATTTCAGCTGGGAGTGTATAATGAGAAGGCATTAGCTGGGTAAGTGTCAGGGGGAAGAGTATTTAAGGAGGAGGAGGCAACAGCATGTGCAGAGGCCCGAAGGCAGGGAAGCCACTGGGGTATCTCTACCTAAAATGACTCCAGTGGTGGGGCTGTCATGATCTAAGAGAAAGTGGCATGAGATGAGGCTGAAGACGTAGGCAGGGTCACATCCCACAGGACACTGCAGGCCACGCTCAGTACTTTAGATTGTTCCCTAATTAACAGGAGGCCATTGCAGGCTCCTAAGCAGAACCGTGATCTACCATGTGGAGAACTAATTGAAGAAAGGCAGGGATGAAAACAGAGAGACCAGTGGGGAGACTTTTACAGTGGCCCAGGGGAGGGACAATGGCTTGGAGACTAAAGTGATGACCGTGGAGATGGCAACAAATGGGCACATTTGGGGCATATTTTATAGAAAGAAGAGATGTGGCTTGTTGATGGATATAGAGGGTGAGACGTGGGAGGCATTAAGGACACCTGGCAGCTTATGGAAACAGTAACAGGATGGACAGAGGTACCATTGCCGAGATGTGACGCACGGGAGGGAGAGCACCTTTAGGCAGGAAGATCAAGGATTCGGCTTTTGACCAGTTAAATATGAGATGCCTCTAGGATAGTCACGTGGGGATGCCAAATAGGAAATCAGATACATGGTTCTGGAACTCTGGAGAAGAGTCTGTGTTGAAATAGATAGTTGGGCGTCATTGGTAAATACAAGCTGTTTGAAGCCATTATCGTTGGCTTTAGTTTTTTTTTTTTCTTCTTCTTCTTTTAAATGTCAGGCTGACCTTGTGCTGGTTTATTTGGCTTCTTTTTTAAATGCCTAAGCTCTCGGGGCTCTTGGTTCACCTTTTAGTTTCCTATCTTAATCATCCAATTTCTGGCTCACTTTGCAGGTTTCTTTATAATTACATCGTAAAGGCAGAGCATTGCCATGAAAGCAGGTTCTGATTATCTGTATGCCTTGGGCAAATCACTTAAGATCTCTGGGTATTCATTTCACATCTATGAAAGGGAATTGGTTGTTTTCAGTTTGAAAAAAAAAACCCAACACCTATTCTTCAAGGTAAAGCTGTACAAAGCGTTAACGTTATCCGCAGTTTTCCCTTACCTCGGTGACAGCAAAACTCCTCTTGCCACAGGGAACCACCTTGTACCACTTGTCGTGCAGCACATCCATAAACCCGTGGGACTTGTATTGACTGATCAGCTCAGATATGTTGGAGGTCAGTGGAGAGTTGGGTGGGAGCCCGATGCCATATCCTAGGAGAAAAGATAGTCTCAGATGAGTTTTTCACCGGAGAGGCTCCTAAGAGGTTGCCGCTACACTCGTGTGACATGGCCATTAGGCCTGGTAACAAGGGTAGGGCAAACCATCACCATCTTGCCTTCAAAGGACTCAAAAGGTATCTGAGGTATGATTACCTTCGATCTGCTGCCCCTCGGAGTAGATGAGTCTGGAAAGGAGAGGGATGGGCTGTGCATAGTATACAGGTGGCGCATTGTATGCCAAGGCCTCTGTGCTTCCTTTCAAGATATTTCTTAGAAGCCATCGTTGAGGTCTTCAGCAGGGTGAGGATCCCCTATCCGCCTCTGCTAGAGCCCTTCCTCTAGACTAGGGGTGGGGACGTCCAGCCTGAAGGCTGTATAAGGCCCGCAAAATCATTTGGCCTGGCCCTGCCATGGCATCAGGGGTGAGTTAATTAAGTGTTTGACTAAATATAGCAGGCTAATTTTCAAGCTGATAATTTTGTATGGCTGAGGAATGATGTTATAAATATCCAAATGGCCTTGGGCAGAAAAAAGGTTCCCTATCCCTGCTCTAGACCTGAAGTACACACAAGTGGGTTGTAATTATAATCTTTGGCTTATGACATAGTCTCATCATTGGTCATGCATGACCCTCTTTTACTTTTATTTTGTTTATTTTTAAATAATAAGACCATGAAACATATGCTATAGCATAACTAAAATATCAATAACAAATTATAATTAACTTCAATGATTAAAATAATGAGTCTGGTAATGCCAAGTGTGGGAGAAGACAGATCAATAAGATTACTTACACATTGTTCGTGGTCATGAAAATTGATACGACCCCTTTGGAAAACAGTTTGATATTTCAAGTACTCATTAAATTTTGTATAGGTGAACATTTGTATACTCTAAGACCAGCAGTTTTAAGTACATTCTCAAAAAAGTCTTCCACAAGCACATCAGGAGATAGGCTGTGAGAGCCACTGTTCACAATAGCAAAAACTGCAAACAACCCAAAGGTGCTTTGACAAGAGGATGGAAAATAAATTGTGGAATATTTACACAATTGGAATATTATATAGTGTGAAACATATTGAGAACTACATGCAATAATAAGGATGACTCTTAGCAATAAGATATGGACTGAGCCTGGCCACAGTGGCTCAGTGATTAAGCATGGACCTATGAACCAGGAGGTCATGGTTCGATTCCCAGTAGGGGCCTATGCTCTGGTTGCGGGCTTGATCCCCATGCATGCAGGAGGCAGCTGATCAATGATTCTATCTCATCATTGATGTTTCTATCTCTCTTCCTTTCCATTCTTCTCTGGAATTGATAAAGATATATTAAGAAAAAAAAGATACGGAGTGAAAAGGGCCAGTTCCAGAAAATTACAACATGAATCCATTGTGTAAATGTAAAAAGATTAAAAGTGAAACAACCTATTTTTAGGAATTCATATATATGTGATTAGAGTATGTTTAGAAAAAACATCAAGGAAATGATAAACCAAAAAGTCCAGGATAGTAGTTACTGAAGGCGAGGGAGTCAGGGGAAAGGATGAGGGAGGAACACAGGTGGAGGGAAATTGGGGTCAGCTCTGTTAAGCAGCTTGGACCCTACAGCCTCACTCTGTGTGGCTTTATTTGCTTTCCAAACTGTTACTGCACTGTGAATCTCTTTGATGAGCCATGTGGAAGAGCTAATTACCTGCATTTTATCTTGAGCTATTGAATAGGAGAATTAAAAAAAAAAAGATATTTTGCCCTCAAGATAATTGAAGAAGATAAACTAAAAATATAGTTACTTTCTTTTTTCATAGATAAAAACTGAAAGGCTGTCACGAGTCCAAAGATATTTACTGGTGACAAATACCTGCCATAATTATTGTATCTTAACAATTTATTTCCAAGTAGATTAGTTTTTGTTCCTATTTTTATTGCAGAGACATAAATTACACAAATCCTTCCTTAAAAAAGGATGAGGTCTGAGATGTGTGCATAACCAATAAAAGAAAAGACATAACTAATGCGGAGAAAATTTTTGAGTTTTGAAGAGCTGCATGTTTTCTTTTCCCTGGTAATTTTGTTTGTTCCTTAACAATGGCAAGTCAAGGAAATGTTGACAATGTCAAGAGCATGATTAGAATTTTTAATATACAAAGCTATTTTGAGGGCCTGTTTTGTGCCTAGTTTTGGTTGGAAAGGCGAGATTGAGAATAAAAGGCTTTACATGAGCAGCCTGTTCTGCAGATGTTATCATAAAATAACATTTTTTTTGTGATGAGTAATTGTAAGGATGTAGCAGTTTTCTTTAGAAACATTTCTTATAATGAATGCTATTGACAGTTCCGTCGCACATACATTCACTCAATACTTATTTACATGCCAGGCACAATCCTAGGCACCTGTATAATAATATTCACTGACTTACTGATTCACTCATTCATTCCATGGACAAATACACTGAGTGAACAGGCACTGTGTTGAGTGGTCGGGATTTAGCAGTGAGCAAGGCAGATATGGCCCCTGTAGTTGCAGAGTATCCACTCCATTAGGGAGACAGATGTTAAACAATGACTGTACAATGATTATTTTATTACATTGAGATAAGTGCCATGAGGATGAAGAACTGGGGCATCTACAAACATATACAGTGGGGCCTTGACTTACGAGTGTCCCAACTAACGAGTTTTTTGAGATACGAGCCGTCTCTCGGCCGATTTTTTTGCTTTGAGTTGCGAGCTAAAATTCGGGTTACGAGCCAGCTTCAGATACTCCACGGCTAGTTGGCGCAGCAAACGTCACAGTGAACGCCACAACATCAGCCCAGCATCACGTATCTCACTTGTTCACTTTAAGATTTGACATATGAGTAATTTGAGTTACAAGCTCCGTCACAGAACGAATTAAACTCGTAAGTCAAGGCCCCACTGTAGTAGGAGGAATTGGAACTCTCTGATGGAAGCGGGTTAATGGTCAGGATAAGTAGGCCTGGTTTGCTGAATATTATTATATTTTTTCACAACATGTTACAAACTATTATATCTAATAGTCTATAACTAACAAAAATACTATAAAAATACAATAATAATCAGCCCCTGTGGCAATAGTTTTCAACAACAACGACAAGTACATCTAATATTTATCGAGGGCTTATTATATACCAAGTCCTGCTCTATAATAAACCTTTTGCAAACCTTACCCTGTTTTGCAGATCATGCACTAGACCAGCGGTTCTCAACCTGTGGGTCACAACCCCTTTCACAGGGGTTGCCTAAATACATCCTGCATATCAGATATTTACATTATGATTCATAACAGTAGCAAAATTACAGTTATGAAGTAGCAACGAAAATAATTTTATGGTTGGGGGTCACCACAATATGAGGAACTGTATTAAAGGGTCGCGGCATTGGGAAGGTTGAGAACCACTGCACTAGACTAAGATAATGTACTAGAGTGTGGCAGATAGTTCAGTGAAATCACTCTGAAATTCTAATTATAAGAACTAGAACATACTGAGACCTACTGTGTGTCAGACTGTGTGTCTAATTCCACACTGTGTGTCTAATTCCTTTAGGAACCCAAGCAGAATATGTATTCCTCAAGTATTAAAGACTGAATAAGTAAACTGCCCAACGTCACACAGCTCATAGTTGGCAAAGCTAGCATTTGAAAATAGGTCTGTTTGAGTCTAAAGCCAGTGCTCTGTCCACTGTATCTAGTATAGCATGTGACCAAGTCAAGGAAATGCTTGGCTATTTCTGCCCCTTCAATGCAGGCCATATCACCACAGTCATATTGATGTGATCCCCCCAAACTAGGCAGCAGTTCAGTAAAAAACCACAATCATCTAAACTGGTGGTTTGTTTTCAACAGCAGACACAAATATATCATTCATGGGCATATTTTGTCCATGTAAATGTGTGTGTGTGTGTATAGACAGATATGCCATCTATACATTGGAAATTAACTAGCAAGGATGCTCCCTGACTCTATTATTCCCCCTACAAATCCTCTTAAATTACTCAGCCCACCTTAGTGTAGTATTGGCAGAATTGTTTTCATTCTTCACTTGATAAGCATTTGTTGCACACCTATGCATCTATTCATTAATCCCACAAACATGTAGTGAATGCTCATTGTGTATCAGACACTCCGCCAAGTGCTGTAGAGGCTGCCACGTTCAATCAGACACTCGGTCTAGCCATGAGAAGCTCATGGTAACATGGGGAGACGAGGCACACATACATAACTACACAACATGGTGGGAAGTCACAGGGCTTTTCTTGGGAAAAAAGATAGGTGAAGCATAAATTCAACATGGGTGAAATATAATGACTAGGATGCAATGAGGAAAATGGATAAAACTCTGTGGAGTTCAGAGGAATGATAGATTGCTACCATACAAGAGAATGAGAGAAGACGTCTGAGACTGATTCTTACAGTGGTATTTTGGGAAGATGTGACAAAAATACATGATAAGGCAGTTTAAAAATCGGAAGTTAATACTTATAATAAATCTACATATTCTAAGAAAAGAATTTTGGCACTACAACAAAAGTATAAAAATCGCCCCAGGGCAAAAGCTATGTTGAAGTTGCAGAGACATTTATAAAAAATCGCTACATAGGAAATAATAAATTTTAAATCACTCCACTCCATCATGTCAAAGTTAAGCTGCGATTGCTAAAAATAGATTACTGTCCTTTTTAATTTTCTATTTTATTGCATATATTGAATATTGTCATGTTAATGATTTTTTAACATTAATAATAATTATTAGATAATTAAAACAAACTATCAAGGGGAGAAATAGGAAAAAAGTTACATAGTAATGAGAAGAGGTATTTGTTAAAAGACATAAAATTCCATTTTACTCAGAAACATAAAATAATAAAAGTTAAAAGGTTTCATCCCCATCCTCTCTTTATCAGTTGCTTTTCGAATTTGATGTGTTCATTGGTCAAAGAATTCTTCTTTTTAAATTGCTGACTCAACTTAGCAGCCTGAGCTGCTTTCCTTATCATTAGAAACATGGCTTTGCAATAAAGACGAGGTTGACTATTTTGTGGTTGATGGATGAAGCAAAATGGAATCCTTCAACCCTAAAGATGAAGGCATCAGGCACCCTGGAAATTGCATACAGCTTAATAGCCCAAAAGAACAATTTTCAGAATAGAATCCTGATCTTTTCCCCATGGATAAATCAGCTTTACTCAGCTAAGAGTGGTAGAAATATACTTTGGCTAGGAAATGTATAGTTAAAAATTCATGGACTAAGAGAACTTCCTGAAATGTGGTTGGAAAATAGATATTTTGAAAATAAGATTTCAGGTAGCATTCAAAAAAAAAAAAAAAAAAAAAAGGCTTCAGGAAGAAAGACTAAAAGACTAATTCAGTTTTGCAGCCCATCCTTGCAATACCATTTTTAGCTACTCTGGGGCAATGGTTGACAACATACTGAAATAGTCTCAACTATAAAGATGACACTAAAAATGAGGTTCGTTTATCCCCAGCACATCGAAGTGGAGAGAGAGTGTGTGGGAGAAGCTGAGTATCTGAAGGCTATCTATCCTGGGACAATTTTATGTGAATTGGTCTTAATCTCTTAATTCAACACATTGAATAATAATTGATTAGGCACTTTCTATGTGCTTGTACATACTTTACATGTCTTACTTTACTCAATCTTTACAACCCTATCCTAGATATATTGTTCATCAACCCATTATGCAGATGAGGAACCTGAAGACCTGATTAAGAGACCTGTCCCACGTAGCACAGGAGTAACAGCAGCTCTGCTCTAACCCAAGCACTCACATTCACATCGGGTGCTCCAAGCACTGTATTCAATAATTAGTGGAAAACAAGTAAGAGAACAAACTCAAAAACGGGCAAAGGTCTTTGGCAGAAAGGTCACAAATCATTACTGTGCAGTTCCATTTCTTTTTTCTCGTTTGACCTTTATTGTCAGCTCACGCCAGTGCATACATTTGGGACATGTGTTCATTTATCTCAACACTTTCTTCCCCTTTCCCCAACCCGCAGAGCACACACTATGTTGTTGTTTTCTCTGGTGTATATAGTATTTGAAATGACCAAAGGTTTTCTACATGCTCTGAAATTCCTAATAGTTTTGGTTTGCTGTGCTAAGTACTCATGAAAAGGTTTCAAACTCAGTGTGGAGCCACTGTCTCTCTCATTTGCCTCACCTTTTATCTTTCCAGCCTAAATAAATGGTGAATGGTGAAGTTGGGGGTGTATTCAGTAGTCACGGTGGGTGGTGTGATATCAGTACTATACAGAGTGAATGTACATTGAGCGTGAAGAAATCAATGTACTCCATTTTCCCTCCTAAGTTCCCAAAGTCATTTAAGCACCTGGAAAAGTGCATGCAGAACATCAGGGTTCTTTTGATGACTACATTAGCGACTGAGTTAAGTACTTATTTCAAATCTAACCTAATGAGTTATGTAATGGGTAATACATCATTTATCACATAACTGTTATAACGCCTAGATCCTGTGAAAGGAAGCAGACATATGCAACAGTCCTGTAAGTAAAAATTGTTCATAAATTGCTTTGATGATATTTTTATGCCTATAAAATCTAATGAATTAATAATAAAGTCTACATTTTCATAAGTTCCAGAAACATAAATGTTGTTAGAGGAAAGCAGGTAATATTTTTTAAAATTTCATTAAGAGAGAAAGATTCCCTGCAGTAGGCCTGTGGGAGGGGGTGTGGCGTGGAGGGGGATCAACAGGGAAAAAGAAGGGGGCATCTGTAATACTTTCAACAATGAAGATAAATTTGAGAGAGAGAGAGAGAGAGAGAGAGAGAGAGAGAGAGATTTCCTAAAAATCTATAAATTAACATGCTTTTTCAAAGAGCAGCAATCAAGCCTTTCCCTAGTATCTTCATCACATTGCTGATTATAACTTAGAAGTAAGTTCTCTTTGTGTTTTACTAAGTTCTGTTTTTAGGTTGTGAAATTGTTGCCAGGGGCAGTATTGAATTAAATTTTCTGATTTGCACCTCACCCAGAATAAATCAGCAACAGTTCCCCGCCCTCTCCCCGCCTCCCCAGAATAAACCAACAATGATGATGAGAATGCTCTCTCTGTTCAAGTCTGTAGCCTTTCTGCCCTCTTGCAGGGAGAGCTCTTCCATGGGCCATTTTTGTGCTTATCCCCTTTGAAGACACTGTGGTGTCTGGAGATGATGAGAATGGCAAGAGGAGAAGTCTCAGGAGCTCAGATGGAAATGTAAACAGGGAGTCAGCGGGAGTTAATTGTGTGGCATCTGGCACTGGGGTCCAGCAGAGGCAAATAAGCCATCTCACCACAGCCTTTTGACAAGACAGCGTTGCTCTCTGAAGTGGAGAAGGTGGGAAGTGGAGTCCATCATTCTTATGCCCCCAACGAATGATTCATTGTTTAGTAGCTGCTAATGGCAGAAGGGACCTCAATTACCTAGTGAATCTAGGACAGAAAGAAAGTAACATCCCTTCTGTATCTGCAGAATCCACACACACAAAAATGGGAATTTTCCATTGCTACATCAAAATGGGGTTATATAATAAATGTTCTTTGGGTTTTTAAACGTTCTTCTTTTTCTTTTTGTGACTTTGCTACCTCAGACTGTAGTATTTTTTTTTTAAAGATATATTATTGATTTCAGAGAGGGAAGGAGAGGGAGAGAGAGATAGAAGCATCAATGATGAGAGAGAATCATTGTTTGGCTGCTCCCTGCACACTCCACATGGGGGATCGAGCCTGTAATCTGGGCATATGCCCTGACCAGGAATCGAACCATGACCTCCTGGTTCATAGGTTGGTGCTCAACCACTGAGCCACGCTGTCTGGACTCAGACCGAAGCCTTAATAGAAGACCACTACCATGTAATCTCTTTCTTCCTGAATTCTATCCCTGGTTCAGGTGGAGGTCACTTTTCCTGGAGAGGAGATTGATTTTTTTTCTGAGGAGAAGGCACGAAGAAATAGCATCAGCTGTTAAATTCTCATTCATCACAAAAGCAAAGACTTAAGTACAAAATTTGCTGATGTGTTTAGGGGAGACAGAGACCAGCTATAGCTGGAAAACTGGAATCACAATAGTCTCACTGCACTAGTTAACATACAGGAAAGTACAGTTTTATGGAAACAGGACTGGGACACCTGCCCTGGGACTGTTTCAAGTTGAAGTGTTTTCTGACAAGTGAACATGGCTGTCTTGAGGGTCAGGGTATACTGTCAGGGGAGGGAAGCTGGGAGCTGGGAGACATGAAATTTGCTGGTTCAAACTACCAGCTCCATATATCAACTGTTGTCCAGAATGGAAGGAGCTACTGACAAAGCAATCCTTCTTTGGTCCTGAAGTTTGATTGATTGGTTGATCACTTGGAAGCAAAAGTTTGCTGCCAGTGGGGAGAGAGGCACACCTGAGGTCCCAAACAAGGTTTTGTTTAGTACTCTTAAGGTTACTAAGCTACAGAATGAGATATTTTTCTATTTGTTTTCCAACTAGTAGGAAAAGATTTATTTAAGAACCACGAGGTTGGGATTCTAATTCCAGTATTATCACCTAACTGTGATTATGAAAAAGTGATGTAACGTCCGCCGGCTTTCTGGTGTATAAAGTGAGTAGATTAGGTTACTCAGTGGTCGGCAAACTGCGGCTCGCGAGCCACATGTGGCTCTTTGGCCCCTTGAGTGTGGCTCTTCCACAAAATACTGGCTCTTCCACAAAATACCGACTTCTGCGCATGGGCCACGAAGTTTCCATCGCACTGTACGTGCGCGCCCGCACGTGGCATTTTGTGGAAGAGCCACACTCAAGGGGCCAAAGAGCCGCATGTGGCTGGTGAGCCGCAGTTTGCCGACCACTGGGTTAGATCAACATTGGGGTCCTTCCAGTGGTAAAATGCAATCATTCTAGTTTTTTGCATCAGATTCATTATAGTATTTGGCCATTGGAAAATCAAGATTAATTTAAAATTGGACTCCCCATTTATGACATTATGCCACCATTCCCAGGTATCTGCAGCAACATCATTTGAGTAACAACAATGTTTTCTTTTTTTTCCCCCCTCTTCCTAACAGCGGGTAAATACATGTTTGTTGTGTAGGTGAAAAATAAATTCCTAACTTCAGCAACTTAATAGCTAAGTGCTTATGCGTTGAAAATGAACACCAGGGAAGATGAATAGCATTTTGCCTCTGACTTTGGCATTTGTGACTTGCTAGGTTGGCAAAATGAGCACATCCCGAGTAAGAGTGAATTAAGAGTGACTGATTAATACCTTCTATGGCAAATGGCTTCCCCACCGTAAGAAGTTTGCAGTCAGCATCTATTGACACTTCATAATCCAGAAGGGCTTTGTCCATGATGAAGGCGTCTAGTTTCTCTGGATCATTCCTACATTTGAGACCAAGAGAAGAAAAGTGAAAAATGATTCCTTAATGAACAGGAAGCACTAAGGCTGACGGCTGGCTTTTGTTTAGGGGACAGAAACCTGGACACGAAGGGCAGCAAGAGCTAGCTAGCTGCTGACTCAGCCTTGTTGGCATCTCACTGACCTGTAGAGAAGAGACCAGGGGAAAGAGCCTCTCTTATGAGAGAGCATGACCTCTTTCCAACGGGTTTATCCAGCATTACTTCTAGAGCCAATAAAAGAGCCAGAGTGACTCTGAATTGAACAAGAAGGTTCATTTCTCTTACACTGACTGAGGATTTTTTGTGTGCTAGGCATTGTATTTATTATTCTCCATAAATTTCATCACACGTGAAATCACGAGTGGGTGGAACTATCCCATTTTAACAGATGAGGACATTGAGGCTCAGAGAGTCAAAGTAACTTGATTCAGGTTACATAGCGAGTAAGTGTTGGAGCTAGGTGGGTTCATTATCAGCATGTGGATATTCTTATTTCTTTCTGTCATGATCACTATCCTATTTTTTAGAGACCAGGTATTATTTCACATTTAGGAGGAGATATAAGGAAATGCAAATAAGAGATCTAGCATTCCCGGGGGAAATGGAGTTAAGGTCTCTTTAAAGTCTACAGGCTAGCTTTCAATAAATGCAAGGGGAATAATCTGTGATAGATCTTAGTAATCTTTTTTATTAATTTATCTCCAGAGATTCATGTCTCACTCTCATCCCAGGAAGCAGTTCTGGCAAGAATCATTTAAGCAGGTGTCCCTAGATAATATCAGTGAGTCAGCCATGGGCTGGGATTAAGATGCCAACAGATGCCTTGTGTGTCCTTTCTGTGTTCCCCCCATTTTTTGGATCCAGGCCCAGAGATGGTCCAGAGGAGCTCCCACTTACAAAGGGAGGGAGGGTGAGGAAAGGGGAGTTTCCCAGAGAATTGTTTAAGTTGTATGCAATGACTCTTGTTTTCAGTCTCCTCAAATCCTTTTTGGAAAGATGTGGACATACATCCATCTAAGAAAGGCTTTCTGACTCTCAGGGTTGTCCAAACAGCTGGGCAAAAACAACTCGTCTCTGCCCCGTTTGGGCTCAGTCATTCCTCACTTAGAGCCAGAAATGAGGCTGTTGGAATTCAATACAGAGAACATGGCCACGGCCCATCAAGATCTAAAAAAGAAAGCCAGTCCCAGACTCTAAGTTTCATCATTGGGCAGATGTGCATCTTTACACAGATGGCTTTGTCTGGGGCACACGTGGACATATAGTAAGTAGGTCAAGTTCCTTCTTGGTGCCAGTGACCATTGCTTCCTCCTTCTACTCTTCCAAGAAGTAGAATCACCAATTCACAATCCATCCCCTTTTCCACGGGGTGTTGGATTTAAGGTACAATGAGGCCCATGTTTAACTTTACCCCAAATGAAGAACATCATCTCCCAGCTCTACGGCTGTGGGAAGCTTCAGAAAGGGCTCTCCTAGGAACTGAGGAAGAGGAACCTTAATGGAATCTTGGCCATAAAATAAAAAAGTGGAATTGAAAGATGTTTCTCCGAAGTTTTACCACTATATTAGCAGAATTTACCTTGGGAGCTATAGAGCAACAAGTCACCATTTACCAATACTCTGCAAATATTTGCGGTTGCAATAAAAATTGGGGCTCAGTTTTCCTAACAAGTAATTCGTGAGGTCCATTCTCAGTGGTATCCTTAAATAATTACTGATTTCAGACTGCAAAGTGCGGCTAGCTGTGACAGGTCTCTATTACATGGGAAGGCAAGGAGCAATCAGCTCACAGACCCTCATGGGGCCCTGAGCCAGTGGTGAGGAGGTGGCTGGGTGTGAGCCAGGTATAAGCAGCTTCTAGTCTGGCTGAATCATCCTTACAGTTGGTAGAGCCTCCAGGGATTTTTCTCATTATAGACTCGTGCTCTTTTTGAACATTCATTTCATAATACATAAAACACAAAACATAGTCATATGTAAACATACTAAAAGAAATGAATACTTTAAATAGGGATTACTTTTTAAGAAAAGCATCATCTCAGAAATCAGAGCCCTAAGTGAGTAGGACTAAGCCCAGGGAAATTTTGATAGGAGAGGGAGGGACAGGCTTCATACAGGAAGAGCCTTTCCTCTACAGAGGACTCCAGGGGTTGTGTCCTGCAGGTCAGGGCTCTGGGATATCAGGTAGGTAACATGAGGACTGTAGTTGCTTGGAGTGGTGGCTGAGAGCTCAGGCAAGGACTAGGCCACAAGTGGAGACAGAAGCCCAAAGATTAGAAGTGAGAAGGCATTAATGATAAGCTCTGCCTCTATTCCAATTTCACTTCGATCAGGGAATCGCTGGGGGAGCTTGTTATAGAGAAAGATAGTCCTAGACTCTAATACTGTCCAGCAGATTCTGGGATGAGTCCTGAGATGGTGCATTTCTCACATCTACCAGGTGCTAATGGGAACATGGGTGCTGCTGGAACACAGACTACTCTTTGACCATCCGGGTCCTACTTTTCTGTTATGGTTCCTAGACCAGCCTACAGTTGTGGTTGGATTCTAGAGACGTGATTCTAGTCCTGAGTCTGACACTTGCTAGCTGTATTATCATGAGGAATTTGCTTATTCTGGGCCTCAACTTCTTCATCTGCACCTGCCTTTCTACCCGTTTTTTTCTCTCCAGGCTGGACTGGGGTCAACTCTGAGCACCAGGGCCTTCTCAGGTGAAGCTTCTAGAATAAATGAATGCCCTGAGTGAGGTGGAGCTGGGGAGAGCACCAGTGGCCCATCACACCCGTTTGTGCCAGAAGAACCTGGTTTGTCAGCCAGTGATACCTCGCTGGAAGCCACTATTATCTCCCTGACATCTTATTCTCTCTCTCAGCCACAACTTTGCCCGAAGAAGAGAATACAGAAGAGGAGCGGGGAGGCCAAGGAGCACTTAACTCGGTGTCTTAGAGGGACTCTAATGTTTTTGCAAAATTAAAAGTACCATTTCATAGTATTTGAGCATCATATATAACGTCGCAAATTTGAGAGCACTGGGCTTCCTCTCTAGACTCTAGTTTAAAGTCCATAAGATTGTTTTAGGGGCCTATTACTAGGGATCTTGAGAAACACAAAGCCAGCCATTCTGTCCCATGAAGTTATTTGTTTTCCTTCTTTCTTAAAAAAAAGAATTTGGGAAGATTATTGTGGTCAACCATAGAGAAACCAGTTTCCTGATGCTGTGCGATTCTAGGGATTGGAGGATTGACCATATGTCATTGTCCTGGGACCATTAGGCAGGAGGGAGAGGACTACTCACTGTCATGCTGGGTGCTTATTGGAAGCCATTCCTTCCCCTCTCCTAGGCCGACCAGATGAGCGGATCCATACCTACTCACCCTCCTTTGCATTCTGCCTCACTGAATTACAGGCTCCAGTAACCTGCCATGGCAATGGCATTGCTCTTGATTGCTTCTCGCAGATTCTGATGGGAAGGATGCAGTCATGGGATCATTGCTTTTTATCTTATTTCCTATCTACAGGAAATCTCTAAGATAAATCCCTCTTCCTTGTGAAAAGAGGAGAGAGTCCATGGGCTTAGAGACTCACTGTGAAGGAAATGGGTACTTTGGGACACTTCATCTTCTGGCCAGATTCCCTGAGTGTTTTATCATTTCTGCACCATTGTTTTCTCAAGTGAAATCAAGCCAACATTTGCTTCCCCCACCATCTGCTCCACTAATGACCCCACTGGCATTTAGAGCAAAGCTACTGCTAACTTGGGACTATGCAGTAATCTTAGTCCCATAATCAAATGCAAACTATTCCATACTGTCTCCTGGATCTCACACAGTGTGAGGTATTACTGAACACACAGTCGGTATATTGAACTGTCATTTAAAACAAAACCAACAACAAACACCGCCTCAGTGAGAACTTTTTGGCCCCAAGAGGCTGACACTCACTTCAGATACTCCACTCCATCGGGGGTGGCTGGTACATTGTACCTTCTCATATACTCATGCATCTCGGGGAAGCTTTGCCTCACATAATCTTCAGCACTGCTTTCCCGGACAGTTCCAAAGCGGAAGCCCTGGGATGGATGATGGAGCTATGAAGGAGAAAAAGAAATGTCTTTAATATAAATTAGTCTTAGAATTGTTTTCAAAATGTTCTTTTTCCACCACTCTTTGAAATCTAATAATGTAGAATTCTATGCCACACACAGGCATAAATATGCATATAGAAATATGCAGACATAGGAGGGAGATGCTCTTTCATATCCCAGCTTTCACATCAGTAATTGTTCTATCTTCAGAAGCAAAGAGATGGAAACAATAAACAGAAAATACAAAAACAACTTTCTGCTTTATATTGAGAACCCATGACAATTTTTTAGAAGCGGTATACACTGGCATGTCGAATAAATCTAGTTATTATAAAGTGCCTATCAGACAAAATACTATATGGTTAATTAAGGTAATAAATTGTGCTCCTCCTTGGTTAGAACTAGACAAAGAAAGGACACTTATGTAATACCCTTTGTAATACTTTTAGCAAAAAAAAAAAAATTAAAAAAAAATAAAGCAGTGATTCTCAACCTTAAAAAAAAAACACAACTTTGCATCCCGAGATTGAAATACTGTGGACCTGATCCAAAGTAGTGACTGCATCTCTTTCATGCTCATCTGTCTTTATGCTATACAGTAGGTCCTCAAATAATATTTCATTCAATGTCATTTCATTATAATGCTGACAAGATGCCATAGGAACTTAACCCTACTTCCCCTTTGTGTAGCTAGTCCTTGAAGTCACTCTTCAGAGGAGTCTGCCCTGACTCTCGTTGTACCCTGCAGTTTCACAGAGTAGATAACACTTGGAATTATTTGTTCAATGTCTGCTTTTCCTGCCGACTCATAAGTTTTTAGGAGCTCAGGGCCCTTGCCTCCCTCATTTGTGTGGTCATAAGTCCTGAGCATATAGCTGCTATTACTGGCATCATCATCACCGCCATCATCATCATAATCATACAACACACACAGTGCTTGGAACATAGTAGATGCTTGATAAATATTGGTTGCCATTATTGACACAAAATTCTTTTAGGTTTGATATATTACCAGTATAATATCTCTGTCACACTTCACGTTATCTTTCCCCTTAAAATTATTTTTCGCTTAATTTTTATCTTAATTCATTCAAAACAATATGCTCTTTAAAAATGTCTGTGTGTGAGCTTCTAATGGAAAAAAACAACAACGACGGGCTGCTCAGCAGTCACAGAATTGTAGAATCAGAAAAGGGATCTAAGAAGCGATTGATGCAAGCCGATGGACTAGCATCGTCCGCCCTGTGCATCCCTGTGGTGTGTAATTCAAACAGCCAGGGATGTCAGAGAGCCTGAACCAAGGAGGGAGGATAACAGTATACACAGCGCTGGAGCACTTGAGCTGGATTGCAGCCATCGCCAGAAAGTCCCGGGGAGAGAAGAATTTCTTTAAAGTCTCAGCTAAAAATTTCAGCAGCTCTTCCACGCCTGTTTATATTTGCGTCAACCTCCTCAGGCCTTGGGGAAATATGTGAGGTTAACCTACCTCCTTGTATGTGAATTGTTCAGAATTACTGGGACACGGAACTCTACGCAGAGCGCCCACACAGGAAGAGTCAGCTAGACATTTTGCAGAAAGCAGACAAATGGGCTCACCACAAAACAGAAGCAAACTCGAGAAAGAATCAAGCGCCTCCGTCCAAGGTAAATGTGATGCTTCAGATTATAAAACAACCCGAATATTGAATATGTTCACTTAAGGTTTACATTTGCATTTATCTGAGATTTATATTTAAATAACAAATGGAATGTCTCACTGGACTTGGTGCAATGCCCTTTGGAACTGGGTGGAAAGGGCCATTAAAAAATATATTTTTATTGATTTCAGAGAGGCAGGACGAGGGAGAGAGAGAGAGAGAAACATCCATGATGAGAGAGAACCATTGGCTGACTCCTGCATGCCTCCCACTGGGGATCAAGCCCACAACCCGGGCATGTGCCCTGATCGGGAATTGAACTGTGACCTCCTGGTTCATAGGTCGAGGTTCAACCACTGAGCCATAACGGCCGGGCCTAGGACACGTCTTTAAAAAGCAATAGTATTGATAATTACACAGGAACATCAGGCACACTAGGACAGTCCCCAGCAAACAGAAATATGTGTTTGCTGAGTTATTAATCATACTCTGAACCTTAGAACCTTTTTCATCTCATGACACACAAACTAATCACTGAAATTCTGCAGCACACACAATATATATATTTTTTGCTGAAATGATAAAAATTGGTATAATTTTGATTCATTCACACTGGATGGCAATTGTTGTATTGGCTGATGTCATTTTTAAAATTTAACAATCTAAGGGAAAAGAAGTCAGTGCCCCTGACTAAATAGTCAGGTATTACATGTTTTAAAAATGCTTGCGGCACACTGGTTGAAAATTGCTGCCTTAGAATATAGAAAAACAAGGCTGCGAATAATGTTTCAGACCCCTACCCAGTTTCCAATGTGAATTACTGAGTCATGTATGTTGCAATTTTTTTCCATGTTATTCTTATTGTCTTCTACAGAAGCTAAGTTTCTCCATTTCAACTTAAGCATTTTATTGCCTCTCTTCATTTTCGGTCTGAAGTCCCATGTGTTAGGTCAGCTAATCTCTAGTCAACACACACTTGGACATCAGGTTTGATTTATCTGAGCTTTAGCCCAGGTCATTCTGACAACTTGAGTCATTGCATTAAGTCCCTCGTATAGACTAAGGCTCAGCAAATTATGCCCCACGGGCCAATCCAGCCAGCCACCTGTTTTGTAAATCAAGAGTTACTGGCACACGGCCGCGGCTATTCACACTGCAACGGTAGAGTTGAGTAGATGGGCAAGAGACTATATGGTTTCACAACACCTAAAATATTTACTATCTGGCGCAAACAGAAAATGTTTTCCAGCCTCTGGTATAGACAATATTGATCTAATTATTTCCTTGACTCCCACATTTCAAATTTCCCTCTCTATTCAAAAATCCCATTGGTCACTGAAGAGATGCCACCTTTGCGGGTGAATGAACAGAGTAGGTTTGATAAATCTCCGCAGGCTTCCTGGCACTGCCCAGATTTAGGCTTTAGTATGACGACACATCTCATTACAGCTTCGTGGGGTATTCAGTCCTCCAATAGGAGGTCCTGACTACTCAGTACTTCCTTTCTCTTTATGGTCAATAATAGGAAAGCTCTGGTTACAACATTTCAAATAGAAGCATTAGTATGATGCTTGGACTAATTTTAAATAGAATTTTTGATCCTAGGGGCCGGGGATGTTGCAGCAGCCTCCACAGGTTTGAGGATTTTGAGAAATGACCATACTACACAGATTCCATGTAGCTGAGTTGCTTCGTCGCATCCTTTTTTCTGCCACTTTCCTCCACTACTCATCCTTCTGATGAAGACTTTGTTAGCGATAGAAAATATTACCTATATTTGTAGATAATATTTAATTATTTAAAATATAGATAACACTGTCTATATTATTTCTTCTATTATTTTAATAATGGTAATAGCCAACCCTTATAGGATACCTCCATTCCAGGCACTATGCCAAGACCTTACATTCATCACTTCCTTTAATTTTCATAGCATCCTTCTGTGTATATACAATCATTATCCCTATTTTATTTTTTGTTAATCCTCATTTGAGGATATTTTTCCTCCATTGTTTTTCAGAGAGGGTGGAAGGGAGGAGGGAGGAGGAGAAGGAAGAGGAGGAGGAGGAGGAGGAGGAAGAGGAGGAGAAGGAGGAGGAGGAGGAGAGAGAAACATTGATGTGAGAGACACACATCAATTGGTTACTTCCCACATATGCCCCGACCATGGTCAGGGATTGAACCTGCAACCCAGGTACATGCCCTTGAATGGGCATCAAACCTGTGACCTTTCCATGTGCAATCAGATGCTCTAACCATTGAGCCCATCAGCCAGGGCATTATTCCCATTTTAAAGAAAGGGGAATTGAAGCTTGAAGTTAAAGCAACTTCTTGCCCAAGACCACGCATAACTAGAAAGGAACTGAATCCAGAAACCTGAGAACTTGTACTATTAATCTCTATACTGCCTTTGGGAAGGATTCTTTTTTCTTTGAGAAGCTATAGATAAGATAGACATTCCTCAAGCCTAATGGTCAGTTTAATCCAAACAGCTAGTGCCGGCTTAAAGAAAGTAGACAAAGAGCCCATATCCTTTGGGTTTTTAAAGAAGGTGTTTATCAGTTATAGCAACAGCAGCAAAAACAGCAACATCTGACCTGTGCTGTTTACAAAACTCATTCATGCATATTATTCCATTCACCAGGCACAAGCAGTCTGACAGTTTCTGTGTTCTATTCATTAAACGTAAAAAATGAGCTAGGTGGATTGACCAAGCTCTCTATAACAAACACATTCATCCTGTATTCCGTGGGGGTCAAATGCTTGGGCTCAATATCCAACAGTCTTGGGGGTGGCTGTAGGAGGACTGAGCCCTATTCCTCCCTCCCTTGCCTGCATCACCACATCTTCACACTCATCTCTGTTGCCTCACTGGTCATCTTATTGCTTCCTTTGTTCACTCTACTTGGGTTACAGGTGGAGGCTGAACCTGAAGATGTCAAAGTTGGGGAGGCTGTAAAAATATGGAGTTGAGGCTAGAGGAGACATGAGTAGCTGCAGATGCTGAAGACCACTTAGTTCATTCATTTATTTTTATCGGTAATAATTCAGGGAGCTTCTATTTATTAAGTGCTTCCTATGTGTCAGGCATTGTGCTAAAACCTTAACATGGATTATCTAATATAAGTCTCATAACAATCTATGAGGTATTTATTATCATCTCCAACTTTCACACAAGAAACTAAGGCTTGTGTTTAAATAACTCGCCCTAAATTGCTCAGCCAAAAGACATATAGGAGGGCTCTGAACTTTGTCAAACTCCAGATTTAGGCCCATGATGAGAAAGGTAAAGAAAGGACTTACTCCAGGTCACACAAATAATGGAAAGGTGAACTTGAAAAACCCTCACTCAACCCCAGATCTAATCCTGTGGAATGTATAATCCCCTCCCTAAATGAATATGGCTGATAAAAATAATTGTTCTTTATTTTTTCTTTATAGTATGTTCTGTTCAACACTTCCCCATCTACTCTTTATGAAACCACAAGTTTCCAGTCTTTATTTCCTTCTCTAAAAAATAATTTCTTGAATTAAATTTGCTTAGCAACATCTACAAAATGGCCCCGCAGTGCTCACTTACCAGGCCTCTGAACGCCCTTGGTATCTTTCTGTCTCATGCGGAGTAATACAAAGGGAGGGCCCATGATCATGGTCTTTTCAGTGTCTAGCCCTTAGACACTATAGAAAGCAACTCAAAGAATTACGGACTTTCTACAGGGGACTTATCACTATTCTACTACCAATGTTCTATGCCTGTTTCCTCTTTTTGTTTTCCATGTAAGTCATTTTGCTTTGCTTCTTCTCTGGCCCTGGTCTCAACGTCTTGTTCCATTCATCTGGAGCAGCCTATCCTCTTCAGTTCACTGAGACCCTTCCCATCGTCTCCCTCAACATCCCCTTCAGATCCCATTTCATGTTGACTGATCTTATAGTGCTAAGTCCATTTCTCCCTTCTATGTCAGACGAGTTATTTCGCTACTGATACCACCAGCACCAGTGGTACTTCCAAGTATAGTGCCCCGGAATAATCATCATCACAATGGTGGTGATGATGACAATGTGGCTCACCATGTGCCAGGCATTGTTTAAATGATTTAGACATATTACTTAAAAAAAAATTCTTACAATAATCGTATGAGGCAGATTCTATCATTACATACATTTTATAGATGAGAATCCAGAGGCACAAAGCAACTAACTAACTGGTCTAAGCTTATGGAGCTAGTAAATGACAGAACTGAGCAGCCTGCATGGCTCCATTGCTTATGTTCTTGACCACTATAGTACATACTGTAATAGTATACACATTATTTGCTTTATCAGCTATTCCCTTAGCTGCTGTGACACAGACTCAGGTTCCCTATCCACAAAATTGAAAGAGTTCGGCCATTGTACCCGTATCCCCACAGCCAATCAAGGGAGCTTAATTAGCTCCTAACGATCTGTTAATACTGGTGTCTATGATTTATTGTGCTGATGACATGCATGGCCCTGCACATTCATCATGTCATTTCAGACTTCCTACGCCCCTATGAGGTAGGTTCTGTTAATAACTCCGTTCATGGATGGGGAAATGAAGCTCAGAGACATGGAATAATTTTCCCCAGTCTCTTCAACCCAGGCTGTTGGAGCCAGTTGTGATACACAACCTATCAGCTGACTCTAGAATCCAACCACCTGTAAGGTATTGTCTCACTGGGATTTTCAAAGTTAACTATGATCATAATGCAATTATTTTAGAACCATGCTCCCTCTGAAGATGTGAATACACTGTAAATAGCAGAGTTGGGGCCTGAACCAGGTCGCTGAGGCCAGAACAGACATCTCTTATGGAAAACGGAAGGATTCCTTTTAGCCCACGGCATCAGAATAACTCTTTTGTCTATGTAATCGACTTACTATCAAACCAAAAACTTCAAGGTGAAAATGACCTGTGGCCCATGGAACCCAAACTTCTCACTTAGTTGCTGCCCCTCACCAGCAGTACTGTCCTTGCCGACTGAGCAGGCAGGAAGGCCCTTGCCTGAACTAGAGTCAGCAATTATGGGCCGATTAAATGCAAATGGATGAAAATAGCTATAAACTGACCTCCAGTCTAGTGATGTAAGCTTTTTGGCACAACTCTACCCAATCCTTGTGGCTGAGAAACCAGTTTTAATGCCAGTTTTTATTTAATTATATGACTCAGAGAAATTAAATATTGAAGCATGACCGGAGGAATGTGGCTTTCATTCTGGGTAGGTTGGGTGCAAAAGTACAGTCGGAGGTTTAGCCTAAAGGTCTGTAATCCCACAGCTTGGACCCCAGGAAGCCAGCCTCTTAGAGAAGGTGCTAAAGAAAAATATCACAGGGGCCAGCTGGCGTGGCTCAGTGGTTGAGCGTTGACCTATGAACCAGGAGGTCACAATTCCCGCTTGGGGCACATGCTTGGGTTGAAGCTTCGATCCCCTGTGTGGGTCATGCAGGAGGCAGCCAATCAATGATGTTTCTCTCTCTCTCTCTTCCTCTCTTCCTTCCTCTCTGAAATCAACAAAAATATATTTTAAAAAAGAATATACCATTTTCTTTAAAAGGAAAAAAAATCACACAAACAGAAAGACAAACTACTGAATAACAGTAAGAAGAAAAATCCTTTCCTCTTCATTTTTCTCTGAGGCTAGCTCTTGGGGGTGAGTTGGGCTGTATCTAATAATTTTATTTGCCAATGACTAGTCTGCCTGCCTATGCTGTGGAGTGCTCAGGGAATCAGTGATGGTGCCATGATGAGGGGCCCCCAAAGAGTCAAGCACCGACTCTGAATCAGTGCATCCAGGAGGAGGTGATGCCTCCCCTCCCCTCCCCCAGGGCAGCCTGCCCGTAGCACTGTCCCAGCTTTTCCACTCCCAGTTTACAGCCGAGCTGTGTGCTTGCTTATCTTTCCTTTCTGTTCAGCACATTTGCTCCTGTTAAATGAATCACAAGAGCAGCACAACTGAAGTAGCATTTTGCTTTGTGAGCCAAGCATCGGAGGGCAGCAGTCAGCTGAGTTAAAAAGGCATTCTCTTTCTCCTTCTTTTGCAAATTTGAGAAAATTTTCATGCAGCAACAATAAAAAAACAACGTGCAATGATTCATAAAGTTTGCAGTTGAGAAAAATGAGGATCAGCAAGATTAAGCAATTTGGCTAAGATGAGACAATTGAGTGGAACTTTGCCACCCCCACATTTCACAACTTGAACTTGTGTGCTGCCTCTGGAACTTAACCCGCATGGAAGTTCTGATTCCACTATCTTGAGTAATCCTCACAGCAAACAAACCAGAAGCATGAAACGCGTTTATAATTCATATGCAGAAACTGGCTTGGCGCAAACTGGAAGAGTAGATCTACTAGTATGAACTGTCTCTAGTGACTACAGGAGCAGTAAATGCTTACTTAGTCAGTGTATGATGAACGAATACTCCTCCAGTGTAGAGAAGAAAAAAGTGAAAGTTACTCAGAACCTAAAAACTCATGACATTAATTAATTTACACTAAGTTTAAAAGCATGCGTTCTTTTTTTATTTTAGTTTTTTTAAGAAGTTAAATGTATCTCATTGGTATAAAGAAGTAACTGTAACTGGAAGCTATTTTAAAAATTTTATTTTTCAATTAGTTTACATTCAATATTATTTTGTATTAGATGTCCCTCTTTTGATTACAGCCTGGAAAATGGACTAGCCTTGTGTGAGGCTAATGTTTTATCTAAGGAACTAATGTTTTGTCTAAATGTATGGCTAGCTGAAAGGCAAACCAAAGAGTGACACCCATCTTTTAGATTTCCATAAGAACTTGGTCTATGTTTTTTCAGCTAAAGAACTTCAAACCACCTTCTATACATTTCCTCCCAGTAATCCTGGGATGTCAAGATGAAGAAGTTGTTAAACTCATAGATAGAGAACAAACTGAGGGTGTCCAGATGGGAGGGGGTTTGGGGAACTGGGTGAAAAAGGGGAAGGGATTAAGAAGTACAAATTGGTAGTTACAAAATAGTCATGTAAAATACAGCATAAGGAATATAGCCAATAATATTGTAACAGCTATGTATAATGCCAGGTGGTACTAGAATTATTGAGGGTACATTCCACTTCGTAAATTATATAAATGCCTAACAACTATGCTACACACAGGAAACTAATATAAAATAATATTGAATGTCCAGTGTAATTAAAAAATAAAAATGAAAGGTGGAAGAATTGTGTTTCCCACTTATAGAGTAGGAAACCGAACTCTAGAGAGATTATGTGGGTGCAGTTGGTTGATTGGATTAATGGGTCCAATTCTTCACTTTTTGATTCCTACCCTTTGCCATGTGACCTTGAGTGCCCTCCCTCTTAACTCCAGTCCTGGCCAGGTGACTTCCTTTTGTTACTTGAATGCTAGCCAACAGATATAAGCAGTTTTGGAAAAGAGCTTGCATATTTCTACCTGTGCTATCACCATGGAAGGACGTGCCTGGATTAGCCCGCTGGGAGACGAGCCATGTGGAGCAGAGCCACATCAGCCCAGCAAGTATTGAAGCCAACAACCAGCTGACCCCCAATATAGTGAGCCCAGATTAGTTCAACTAAACCTGACAAGCATTTGAGCTACATAAACGCTTTTTGGCCGAAACCGGTTTGGCTCAGTGGATAGAGCATCGGCCTGCGGACTGAAAGGTCCCGGGTTCGATTCCGGTCAAGGGCATGTACCTGGGTTGCGGGCACATCCCAGTAGGGGATGTGCAGGAGGCAGCTGATCGATGTTTCTCTCTCGTCGATGTTTCTAGCTCTCTATCTCTCTCCCTTCCTCTCTGTAAAAAATCAATAAAGTATATTTAAAAAAAAAAAAAAAAAAAAACGCTTTTTGTTGTATGCCACCAATGTTTTGTGGCAGTTGGTTATGTGATACTACTGTACTAACATGTAATGGATACAGTGGTAACAACTATAAATGAAAGCCCAGAAATTTAATGAAGACCTTCTGTCTCTGAGCCTAGTGTTCATGACATTTGATCCAATTTTCACAGGTTATTTATTACCTCTGCCTGGGGTTCCCGTTTATGTTGGTCCTTCTTATTCCTCCTTTAAAATCCAGGTTGATACTGTTCTATCCCCTTTTAGAGCCTTCACTGATTTTCCCCAGAAAGAGATAACTATACTTATGGGTACCACCTCTCCCTTGTACACATTTTTATTTTATTTTTTAAAAATATATTTTTATTGATTTCAGAGAGGAAGGGAGAGGGAGAGAGAGAGAGAAACATCAACGATGAGAGAGAATCATTGATCAGCTGCCTCCTGCACAGCCCCACTGGGGATTGAGCCTGCAACTCGGGCATGTGCCCTGACCAGGAATAGAACTGTGACCTCCTGGTTCATAGCTGATGCTTAACCATTGAACCACGCTGGCCAGGCCACATTTTTATTATTTCACTAATCACAGTGTGGTGCAGGTAACTGTTTATTGAATGTATTTCTAAAGGGAATATGAGTTTCTTTGAACTCTTAGAAACTATCAAAGTGCCTCATTAATATTTTTGGAATTATATTAATTTGTAGAAAGATCATGGAAGGAGAAATGAATGACGAGGAGATAGAAAGTCAGGAGAGGAGGCTGCTGTGACAGGGCGGCCAGGATACCAACCTCCTCACTGGGTACTGAACAGTGAACACACTTCCTTTCTTGGTTTTACTGCAGTGCTTTCATCTTAATCACACATTTAAGGATGAAATTGTGTTCATTGTTCTTCATACCTTCTGCAGACTCTAGGTACAGAGCATAACTTGCCGGCTGATTTATTATTCTGATAATGAGGGGCACAATAAGTTCAGTGTGTGTGTGCGTGTGTGTGTGTTTTCCTTTCAGATTTTAAAATTAATGCTACTTGCCTGGAGGGTTAGTATAAGTCTGTAAATTATACAAATGAATTTCATATTCCCTCATAATACTTCTGGGCTTCTTCTGAGAATTCCCATTTAAAAATGGTCACAGGCTTCATTTTCAAGATGTATGTCAAAGCATAAATCCTGAATGCCACTATTGTTGGCTGTAATTCTTCCCGGAGAAGCCAAGGATGCATTTGGTCTTGGCCTATTGTTAGAAGTATGAGCAAAATAACTAGAGCGGATCCTTGGCCCTTATATTAGGTATTATCTGTCCTTCTTCATTCCTCCTGTCATCTGTAACTCTGGGATTAGGGTCATCTACAATTCTACAATAGATGGAACAAATAATTACAGAACATTGTTACGGGCCAATCACCGCACTCAGGTAATGTATACACATTATCTCATAATTGCCTAAGGGCAGGGCTATAGGTGTGTATTTTTATTTTCATTTCTATTTCTTAGGCGAGAATTTGATGCATACAGTTTCAGGACCTCGTCCAGGATCACAAAGCCCAGTCCTGTAGCAGAGACAAGACCAAACACAACTTTTCTGATGTGAAACAGGACTTGGAGATCTTCCTTCATTCCTCCAACTAATGTTTATCAAGTGCCAGACTGTGTGCGAGGTTCTGAAAATACAAAGATGATGGAGATGCTTTCCCTGTCATCCATGAACCTCAGAAGAAGACAGGGAGAAGAGGAAACGAAGGCAGGAGGAGTGATTTTGAGTATTCTATGTAGCAGTTTGCCTATTTAGGAGAGCAACTTCTGTAATGAATTCCTTGGAAAGCCAGAGTGCTGGTAGTTCTCACATCCTCCTCGCATGGAAGGCACTGTCCCCTCGTGATGGAATTGACAGTCAATGGATTGACAAAGGATCCCAGGGAGTAAGCCCTGCAGTGCCCTGTGATTGGCGTTTTCATGCTTTTCCCCACCCCTTAGACCAGGGATACCTGGGACTTGGGCAGGCTAGTTAGCTTTTATATTTTCTTTCTTTTTCTTAAAAACAACAACAACAACAACAACAACAACAACAACAACATAAATGTACTTCTCACAGTCTGGAGGTTGAAAGTTTGAGATCAGAGTGCCAGCATGGTGACCTGAGGGCCACATTCCAGGTGCCTGACTTCTCATTGTATCTTCATGTGGCTGAAGGGGGCGCTTTTATATTTCCCTTCAGTGCAAACTAGTCAAGTAAACTTGTTTTATGAGGCATGGTTTTCTATCAGCATTTGGTTTTTTATCTATTCAAACTTTTCTCTAATATGCATAATTGTTGAAAGAAAGGCTGCAGAACAGCCATGAATTATGCCTTTTAGGGGAAAGAACATTGTAGCTAATGTTGCAAGACAACTTCCATTATAATCCTGTTCTCACATCCTTGTGATATTTGGGGTGGGGGAAAGAAGAGTTTTTCTTTAAGCTAAAATTTTCCATGGTTTGACTCAGCCCAAGGTGATTTTCAAAAAATGTGCACAAATGTTTCCATTTACTTTTGAGTCATTGTATTTGGAAAATGTTGTTCATTTTTACTTCAACTATTATTAATGCATAAAAATTCCAAGTATGAATGGCTATTAAAACTTCAGTCATTACATGCCACTTGTCCCAGGAATGACATCTGAGCAAGATTTTAAAAGAATTATAATTCCCAAAGGCTAGATTCTTTCTTTATGTGACTACATTATAGCACTTAATGCAAAAATGTTAAAAATATTTCATTATTTTGAGAGTTTCATTTACACACAGCTTTTCAGAGAGGAAATAATTATTTGAGTAACTTTTACAATTTCTAAATTTATGATAGACTCTAAAGTGACAAAAGACATTTTAAAATAATTTCTATATTTTTGAACTATATTATTCAAGCTTTTAAATTTTTTAAAGCTTAGATCTGTTTTAAGTGTGTCTCTTATAACTGGCACATTATTGAGACTTTCTAAAAATGTCATTTTTTTAAGTGAAACCTACGTTTGGGGAACAGAATTACTAATAAATATCAGAAAACAAAAAAAGCAATTCTGTCTCTATCTGAGGATCTTTATTTAGAATGTGGGGCACATATTTAAGTAAGTCTTTTGTCCTATTGGTTTGTGTCTCTAATTGGCTTTTCCCTTCCACCTATTATTGATGTACTTTGAAATTCTGAAACATAATCTTGTGTCTATTTTTTATTTTATGTGTATGACTTTAGATCACATTTTATTTATATTTAGCTCTATTAAAATTCTACTGTCAGTGTACCTAGTAACTAAGGTGAGAAAATATTATGTCTATTCCAAAGTGTGATACAGTGAAAATTGTATTAACACTGAAAATAACAATATAATTTAATTGTTTCAAATTATATTGAAATATTGTTGAGAGATGACTTGTGTGATCAGTTACTTTTTCTGGGCTTTTCCATTTGATGGCAACCTTTATATTCTCCCCCAGAATGAATGATATCATCATTAGGTAAATGTTTTATTTAATGTACTTAACTTCTTAGTCTCTTTTAGAATCTTGTACCTATAGTTTCATTCAACATAATATTTTATGATCTTATCTGATTTCATCACCCTTATTAGGTATTCCTTAAATATTATCTCGATAGTCTTTGGACCTTAAATTATTCTTTTTTTGTGTGCCTGAAGACGAGGCATTTTATAGAAAATGGCTTGGTGTTTTCTCGTTTAGAATTCTGGTCTGGTACACACACATGTACACATATACATCCATACATAAAATATACATGTACTAGAGGCTGGGTGCACGAATTCATGCATGGGTGGGGTCCCTTGGCCTGGCCAGCGATCGAGGCGATCAGGCTGGCCGGAGGGAGGGGCCATGGGAGGATGGCCGGCCAGGGGGAGGGACCGTGGGAGGTGGGCCGGCCCACCCTGATTGGGGCCGATCAGGGCTGGCCTGCAGGGGGTAGGGACTGTGGGAGGTTGGGCAGCCATGGGAGGTTGGCTGTGGGAGCACACTGACCACCAGGGGCAGCTCCTGCATTGAGTGTCTGCCTCCTTGTGGCCAGTGTGCATCATAGCGACCAGTTGTTCGGTTGCTTAGGCTTTTATACAGTAGGTCCTAGGGTTACATTGGAGATCCATTCCTACAGCGCAACGTAATGTGATTTTTGCTGTAAGCTGGAACCCACCTACATAAGCACCTACGTCACTCACATGGAGCACTTACACAGCAGTAATGAAGTGAAACAGTAAAAAAAATTTAAAAGAAAGATAACAATTCCTGACCTTTACTTGTGGTAAATAAATAATAAAAACCATAAAGCACATATGTGCATACATCGAAATGACCGAACTCTTTTTTTTTTTTTTATAAATACTATAAATGGGAGATGGCGATGTAACCATGAAATGACGTACATTGAGTCCGACATAACCCGAGGACTGCCTGTATATATAGATTATATATTGTGTTATATATGCATACATTATATGCATATATTATACACAATATATTATGATATATATGCTATGCTATATATACTATATGCATATAATGTTATATACATGAGAAATACATATCATCTATACATATGAAATGTACATATATGTGTGTATACACATATGTGCATATATATTTCTTGTGAATGCTTAGGTTGCAATATTTTTTGATCCCTGGTTTTTCCTCTAGCATATCCATATAGCAGTTCCATCATTTGAGGGAGGTTAGATCTCTGTGTTCTGCTTTCAAGGTCTCTTTTTTTCTCTCTCACTTGCATTATCTGTTTGGTAAGAATGAGCTTTCTCCTCCTCTTATCCTTCATAGTTCTGATTCATCCTTCAGAGTTCAGCTCTAGGACTACTTGTTCAAGGAGGCCTTCTCTGATTGTGCCTCCCACCCCCAAGCTGGTCAGCTTCCTGTTAGCACATTGGTAAAGTTCATCATCAAAACCCTTATCACATAGTTATGGTCCTGTAATGTCTAATTCCCCCACTAAGTGGAACCTCTCTGAGGGCTGGGTTAGGGATACGACTGGTCTGTTGTTGTAACCTCAGCCCTTATCTTAGTGGTAAGTATACGGTGACTTACACGTATTTATAGAATAGATGGGTAAATGAATTGCCTGTCTGCCATTTTCATTAAAAACATAATTTGTATATTTGAAGTCATTTATCAAAATGACTAGGCATTTAATATAGTTTTTCCTATAATTGACATAAAGGACAGGATAGTAACGGCACTCAATGGTTGAAAGCATTTCAACAACTTTTGCCCACGGGGAGCTATAATTTCACCTTATGATATCATAAACCACTCAAGGATTTCATGTAGTTACCAGAACCTCAGGCTAAAATTATAACCCTGAAAGCCCTTGCTGCCTATTAGTCATGTGGCATATGACACAAAGTAAAATATATTCTGTATTTTTGGACTTGAGTTTGGCTCTCAGGATGCTAGCTGCTTCAATTTATATTTGACCTGCAAAATATTCAGCTCCCTGAAAGGTTAAACCATCTAAAAACCTAAGGTAATTCACAAGTTCTAGGTGTGCAGAGAGCAATAATCAAATGAACATATTATGAATTTCTTACTTGTTCTGATAATTATTTTCTCAAGTTACCTTCCCGAAGTGCTGAGCAAAGCTTTGAGAGCCATGAGCATGCTTACCCTTGAATGCCTAGTCATTTCTTTAGTATAGTTTAACACGAGGGAGCACTTTGCATTGAAATTGTGATGGATCTGAAATTAGGAAGCTTGAACTTTGGCAAAGTCACTTAACTTCTCTGAGCCTCAGTCTTCTCTCCTGTGAAATATGTTTTCTGCCAACAGATGTAGAGGGTAAACTGGGGTGCTGGACTGAAAGGGCTGGGGAAGTAACGGAGTGCTTTACAAATGGCTTGTGGCATTGTCATATTAGTGAACCCAAACAGTCATTTTCTAAAGGCATGTAAACATGAAGAGAAAAATCATGGGGTCAGGGTCAGAGCTTGTATTTCCTCCACGTAATACATTTTCTTCCCTCAGCACTCGGGTGTCGTGTAAGAACCTGTGCAAGAGCGTGTGATGGTAACGTCATGTGAGTTCAGGGATGCCACGGCACCTTGCATTCCTCCAGACAAGCTGGATGCGATGATCTCTTTCAAGCCACTTACAAGATGTGAAGACCGGGATGAGAAATGGGTTAATAATGACTCCAAGGAACAGCTGATAAACTGGTTACCATCTCCATGGAGAAAAGAACAAGAGTGAAAAGGCTTACAAAGCAACACAAGGGAGAACTTGTTTGCACTGAGGGTAGAGCAGTGACAAGCCCCAGGGATTGTTTTCTGAATTTCTTCTGAAAATGGACTGGTGTGTTGCCGGTTTGACCGGAAGGCACAGCAGTAACACAGATCACACTGACAGCAGGGTAGGGAGAATGTGGGTGGACAGTGAACAAAATTGTATAGGTCCATTAGCCAAGTCACCTAGCAGTTGGGTTAAAATTATACCTGGCAGGCTAGGGCTCTGAGTCAAAGCATCGCCAGGATTCTGGGAGAGGACCAGAGCTAAGCAGAGTCACAGTACAAAAGTCATCGGAAACTTGAACTTGGTCATAGGGCATGATGCCGATTATACGATGGGGGTAAAGTCCAGTCCCGGAACATGTCACTCACTCAAGGGTAAAGGTAAGAATGGGCCAGCAGCAAAGTGACCTGATGCTGGGCTGTGTCACTTTGGGGAACTGCTTCTCCAATTGTCTTGTACAAATGAAACAGGCAGGGAGCTGGTGAAAATGCAGATTCCGGTTCAGCAGGTCTGGAGTCGGGCCTGAGGTTCTGCATGTCTAACAAGCTCCTGTAGATGCTAAAACTGCTGGCTCTTGGACCACACTTCTGAAAGGATCTGGACAGGGCATCTGAAATTCTCCCCGAATAAGAAGAGGATTCGTTCCTGAGCCTGGGTGAGGGAAAGGTAAGGAAGAGGGCTGTGTCTGACGTGAGGGAGAAGTGGCCTCAGCTATGAGGAGTAGAGAGTGAGAGGAGGCTGGCTCTTGGCAGGAAGCTCTGCTGGCTGCCTCCTCCTTTGGTCTCTTCTTCCTCAAACTTGATAGTTGGTATCTTTCCCCTCAAATTCATGAAACTGTCCAGTGGTACAGACCTTGTTCTCTCTGTAAGCAGAATCACTTAGACTAAATTAATGATCTATACAGGAAACTAATAGAAGTCTCAATTCTTTCAGGGAACGTCTGTCTTATCTGAAACACATGCAGTATATATAGGGACCTCTGGAGGAGAATTTCTTAACACAAAGAAATGGCTGTTGGGAGAATTTCAGGACCTGTGGCAAGAAGAAGGGTTTGAGGTGCCCCTGATATCACTATACTAGAGGCCCGGTGCACAAAAATTTGTGCACTCTGGGGGTTGGGGGCCGGCCCCTCAGCCCAGCCTGCGCCCTCTCACAGTCCAGGAGCCCTCAGGGGATGTCTAACTGACAGCTTAGGCCCGTTCTCCCGGGGGAGCTGGCCTAAGCCACAGTCTGGCCTCCCTCTATGGGAGGCAAGCAAGTGGCTGATTAGGGGAAGGCGCATTGGCGCAGCCCCGCCCTCCTCCCCCCATCGCCTCTCTGCCGCCACTGTTGGTTGCTGCCGCCTCCCCTCTGCCCCCCTCATCGCCGTCCCCTCCCTCTGCCAGCTGGCACATGCCTTGACTGGCTTGGTGCCACCTGCTCGCTGGACCTGCCCCCTGCCGACTGGTTGTTCTGCCATTCAGTCGATTTGCATATTACGCTGTTATTATATAGGATTTTAGTGGTGAGCGACCCTTTTACATGATGGCAAATTCTTTAAACCAAAAATGCTGGTAAAATGTTCTTACAGACTATTTCATTTTATATTTTCTATAATCTATGTTTTTACTTGACAATATATACCTACTTCATTATTGATGTTGTCTCTGTTCTCTTTGAACAACATTTACATGAGTTGGGTGGTGCTGAATGTGGAATGGAGTAACAGCTCAAGGGATTTAACACTGGGGAGATGAATTAGCACCAGTTCATACTCAGACACAACAGCTTCATTTGGAGATTTCTAAATGCAAGCCAAGAGAAGCTGCCGTTTCACAGGGAGTGGGGTGAGGGAGCAGGGCATCACGGGAGGCTGTGACAGTATGCCACCATGGAAGACACTATGAAGATAAACCGCTCCTTTTTCTTAGTTTTTGAAGTACCTGGAAAGGCATCTTCTTGCTGGAACACTCCGAGTCTCACTTCTTCATGCCATACTCAGTCACACACTGTGTGCACAAATGCCAATGTCACAGCCTCAGCAGCAGTCTCTGCCCTTGAATCATCTTTGTGTGTGAGCAGCTTTCTCAGACTAAGTTCAAGAGTCAAGAAAGGGCTGGTTGGCATAAATGAGGCTGTGGAGGACACTCTTACTGTATGTGCAAATAAAACATTGAATAGAAAATAATTTACAGTCAGATATTGTTGAGTATGAAACTGTCCCTACCACTGATTAGCTATATGGCCTTGGACAAGTTAAATAAATTCTTTAAGCCTTATTTCCTTATGTGTATGAATGCAGCAAGGTTTAAATGAGAAAAATCCATATGAAGCAGTTAACATAGTCCTCAAAGATAGAAAGTATCCAATAAATGCTATTATTATTATTTATTGAAATTGATATTTCCCGTTCCTGTTACTGAAATTATATCTATGTTTTTATTGTGAAGTTACAAAGTGCATGTAGGACCTTCAGGATGTTGATTGATCATCATTTTAAACACATAAACTATAGGAGGTGTCCATATTTATATATCTACATTTATTTATATTCTTATTTGTCAATAGATTCACCTCCATTAATTCTATGTCTTCAGATCATGTGTGGGGGGAAAATCTCTAGCTCAAATATAATTTAAAAATATTTTCATTTATTCCTGAGAGGAAGGGAGAGAGAGACAGAAACATCAATGAGAAAAGAGAATCATTGATCGGCTGCCTTCTGCATGCCCCACACTGGGGATGGAGCCTGCAACCTGTGCATGTGTCCTGACTGGGAATCAAACCCTGACCTTCTGGTTCACAGGTCAATGCTCAACCACTGAGCACACTGGCCAGGCTAGTTCAAATATAATTTAAGGAAACATTGATAGGTTGTGTTTGGGTTAGCATTCTTAACATTTTTGGGCATTTGGCATTTTTAGGCATCAGCTTCCTGATAAAATGCCAAGGTAAGTGCATTTCTTAAGTTAAAAAATATTAATGGGATTCTGACAAAATGTCTTTCTGAACTTGTTATAAATAACTACCATATCTATCTAGCTATCAATTATCTATCTATCTATCTATCTATCTATCTATCTATCTATCTAATTGGCTAGAGCAGACTTGGATGCAGAACCAATAAGGAGAACTGAGCCCTTACATGGCCAAATTTCCCAGACTGAGTTAATAATAGGGCTGAACTCAGAGTTCAGTTTCCTGACTTGCCAATGGATACACTGTTGGTTAGATCATGCTAGCTCCTGATCTGATTAAGGAACAAAGTGTGAAGTTGAGGCTCAATCATAAAAATCCAACATTCACCTTAAATCATACTGTGTATGGAGCTAAAATATGTATTTTAGACATAAAAAGAGCCCCTTTGGGGATTGCCTGCAACTTCTTCAGACACACATAGATATTTATTGAGCATGAAAACGAGCCTAAATTGCATCATATTTCTATCTGTCCAACACCCGTACTTATTTGTCCTTTGTATTACAGTACATCGCCCCCTACTGGGGCTCTCTTTCTGTTTGTTCCATAGCATATAGTGTAAGGATGGTTTTGAATGGTTTGAATGGGTGTGAGGCCAAGCAGAGGTGACCAAGATGAGTCCAGAATGATAGAGGTAGAGGGTGGGGGCACCAATCACTTGAAGTTGGAGGGTGTAGCCAGGTGATTTCACCTTATGTACAAGAGTGGACTGGAGTAACTTAGTTCTCCCAAATTACAAGTTTGTGAGTTCATTAACCTGCATTAACTTCTAAAGTAATATAAATGTATGTGAACATACAGTCCAAAGACAAGTATATGCATAATTTTTTATAATTATATATGATGTATGTGGCTATTTAAAGATACCTATGACATATTCATTAATATAGAAAGTATCTATATATGAAGATAGTGCTCGCTAAGCAGGTTAGTAATGTAGACAAAATTATAAGTCTATTTCCCCCTATTTTATGAGAAAGGTTTGCATAAATTTGGCACATTCTCTGTTTGTAGTCAAATGAAGGAAGTGAACTTAGACATTCATTAAAGCAAATCCAGCAGGTGTCTAATTGAAAACGCTTTGCCGCAGTTAGTATGAATTAGTGTACCTATTTGAAAGTAATAAAGCTGCAGTTATTTTAAAATTTCTATGAAGAACCATCTCAAAATTATTTTGCATGTAGATGAGGAAATAAACAGATCACATGCTCATTTGTTCAGTTTTCCATTTATCAACCTGAATTAGCTAAGTCCTGATGGTTCTCCTAAGGTTCCTTGAAGAACATTCAGGAAGGGAAGGGAAATACACATTTTTCAACTCCTAGTAAGTGTCGCGTACTGTGTGTCTCATCCTTTCTGAACCACTAAACGGTTCTGACCTAACTCCACAATCTGCCTCTAGGGACCAAGAACCACCCAGGCTGGGGCAGTATCATCTGTGTCACACTCCCATTCAAGGACACTGCACCTCTGACCCTTGGCTCAGAGATGGGCATCATGGTCTTCGGTTTTCTTTGCTTTGATAATCTGATTATATCAATCTCAAGGCTCAAACACTCCTGGTCACTCCTGGATGTAATTTGGCACTCACTTGGGTACACTCTCCAATTTCAAGCGAGCGGTGCTCCTGCCCTCTGCCTCTACCCTACTGGACACCTCTGCTTGGCCTCACGGCCAAGTCCATCATTTACCCAACACTTACCTAGATGAGTGGCTGCTGCATGCGTAGACTCTAGGGATACAGGTGCGTAAGATAGATCTGGTCTCCACCCTTGTGAAGTTTATAATTGAGTGGTGGATGGAATCAGAACTTTAGTTAGATCTTTAACATTCATTACCTACTGGAATACTGTCAAATAAAGACACAGGGGCCATGGCAAGTAGTTTGCTAAATTTCATACAACTAACCTCTGATTGAGGCATATATTAAACAAAGATCTGTCCAACACAGAGATTTTTGCCTTTGTATCATAGGATAGCACCCTTTACTGGAGTTTTCCTTCTATTCGTTCGATAGCATCTAGTATGAGAATGGTTATGAAAGGTCTTATCAAAAGCATTGATTTCAAAGTAATCCCCGCAGAAGGTTCTACCCCTATTCCAATGATGCTGCCATTTTTTATCCATTTATTACAGAATATTTACTGTCCACCCAACACTGTGTAGATCTAGTGATGAGCAAAACACAGGGGGGCGATTACCTAGTAAACAAAGAGATACCATGACAATTTCAGATTGCGTTAAGTCCTGTGAAAGAAATAAACTGGGTGGGAATAAAAATTTGCTTCAGAAAGTAACCATGGAAAGCACAGCATCTTTAAGATGCAAACATTTTATTGTGGGAGTGCTGTTCATTGAGGAACTCACCCTTCCTGGAGCTGAGAGGCTGCGGACAGCGGCAGTACATGTGGAGCAAACACTGCTTTTGGGACTATCGTCTTATGTCTCAAATATTCTCATTCTTACTTAGCTTATCATGTACTTTCTCATTACATAAATAATATATGGCCCATTGCAGAAAGCATGGAATAAAAATAATAAAATAAATATTTCCTATAATTATAGTGCGTGGATGTTGCTGCTGTTAACATTGTGTTATATTTCCTTCTAGTCACTTCTCTTTATAGCACATACATATGCATATTGCAAAACTGGAAATACAGATATGCTCTTATATCCTAACTTTATATTTAACATTTTGATATTTTGATATTTTGACATTTAAAAACTCTTCAAAATCATCTCTACTGGCTACATTTTTATAACACAATGGAGAAATATTACAATATATTAATTGTGCTACTGTTGGACATTTACTTGGTTTTCAAGTTTTTGCTATTTTGAGTAAGACAGTAGTAAATCTTTGCAATACATTGTTGACTGAAGGGTCCTGGTTTCGATTCCAGTCAAGGGCATATATCTCGGAGATTATCGTGTGGGAGGCAACCAATCAATGTGTCTCTCTCATATCGATGTTTCTCTCTCTCCCTCTCCTCTCCACTCTCTCTAAAAATCAATGGAAAAATATCTTCAAGTGAGGATTAACAAAAATAAAAAATAAAAGAGGAAAAAATTAATATCATTTCATTACTGTTTCAGTTAGAATTTCTTTGATTACAAGTAAGATTTAACATTTTTATATTTCTCAGTCAATTTTATTTCTTTTTCTGGATTGCTATTAATATTCTTTATTTATTATTTGATTTGAACACTACTTAATGCATATCTTGGTCTCTTCCTGAAAGGATTTAAAGCAGCTTAAAGGTCACAAAATGCAGAATAGCATTATTAAAATAAGATAAAGTAGAAAAGGAAACAACACGAAGCCAAGAATCATGCTTAAATGCATACACCAATGACAATAAATCTGCTCTTAGTAGGCAAGAAATTTGCCTCCAAGCTCTCCAGATGATATCCCACAAAGAGAATCTTGCCACTTAACAAGTTCACATTGACAACAAGGAAGAGAATGAAAGAGCAAGAACTAATTGTTCAGGATAAATATAATTAATATTGATATTAAAATCTGACAAGACTATATATATATATATATATACTATTGATTTCAGAGAGGAAGGGAGAGGGAGAGAGAGATAGAAACATCAATGATGAGAGAGAACCATGGATCAGCTGCCTCCTGCACACACCCCTCCCTGGGGATGGAGCCCACAACCCTGGCATGTGCCCCTGACTGGAATCGAACCCAGGACCCCCCTGTCTGCAGGCTGATGCTCTATCCACTGAGCCAAACCAGTCAGGGCTCTAACAAGACTTCGAACTATTTTTGTCATTTTGCATTTTTTGTATAAGTTGCTTCACTTGGATTATTTTATTTTCCATGACTACTTAATGGGGGGGGGCATATATTATATTAATGTGATTTACAAGAGTGTCTGGCACATGGGAGTGGTCAATGAGTATTAGCTTTTCTGTTAGTTTTACTAGTATTAAGTTTTTAATATCAAATCCCTCGAATCTATCTTTATATTAATGTTAATATATTATTTTTAGAAGATTAAGCAACAAACAAAAAAGTCCTTTGGGATTTTGATTGGACTTGCTTTAGAGCTATTAAACTAAGAGAAAATTTGACATATTTCATTATTCAGACTTCCAATTTGGTAACATGGCAACTTATTTGTTTGCTTGTTATTAAAACAGCTTTATTGAGATATTGCTCACATACCATACAATTTACCCATTTAAAGTGCACAACTCAATGGTTTTTAGTATGTTGACAAGATGTGTGCCACCATCAGCACATTCAATTTTTTATCCAAATCATCTTTTTTGTTTCTACATTAAAGATTTCTGTAATGCAATTCCTATAGAGGATGCTTTTCTGATCTAGTATGAATTCTTGTTGCCAAAGCGAGTGGAACATTTCCCCCATTATGTTTTCGATCTGGAAGTACATGGAGCTCATGGGAAATGCACCTATCCTCAGACTGTAGCATTGCTTAGATTTTTCTTCTTTTGAGAAAACTTCTCTCTAGAAATTTTGATCATCTGATGATCAAAATCCACTTGTTTCCTTTTCCTGGCTTTCCAATCTCTTAGCTCATGATGGGGTGGTAACAACTGCACGCCTCTCCCTCCAGTCTAGGGGCTTCGGCATATGCTGCCCAGTCACCCTGAGATGCTCTTCTCCTAATACCCCCAACTCCTGAGAGCTCATTTACCTCCTTCAGATCGAAGCTAGATTTACTTTCCGAAGGGAAGGGGTCTGGGTTGGGGGCCCTTCTCCGATTCTCTGGTAGATCAGGTCTCCTGTGAGGTTCTCTGATTCTATTATAATTTGCCTTAACTTACTATGTAAGTTACCACGGTTTAATTCATTAGCTGGTTTATGGGCTCCCCTGATAAATGTCTTTCCTTTCCCATTAAACTCCACGTTGCAAGGACAATATCTGTTTTGCTCACTATTTAATACCCAGCCAGCTAGCATGGCGCCTGGAACAGAAGTTGCTGTTACTGGATGAATTAAAGAAAGAATGAATGGTTTGGAGTAGTTCAGTTTTCCTTCCTCTCACCTCAAACTCTGTTTTCAGTGTCTTGTTTGCCTTGGAGTTCTGGCATCCCTCCCTTCTTCAAGGCCAGCTTTTATTATATGAACTCATATGTTTTATGAAGCAGCCACATGCTGCTTTATGAAGATCAATAAAGGTGGTCTTTATTGTTTGGGGAAATGCTTTATCCCTGCTAGAGCTATGTGAATGTCCTTTACTTTAATATTTCTGGTTAAAGTTTGCTCTTGCCTTCTCAGCGGGTCTATTTAACTTTAAATATTTACTTTAATGTTCACTAGGACTGTTTTTCTAAAGCAGTACCATAATTTGCCTGTACAAAAATGACACAGCTTCCTATTCTCTCTAAGGAGATGACACTTTTTTAATATTTGAGGGAATAGGGCTAAAGGGGGCATTTTATGTGACAAGCTGGAAAAGAAGAACTAGAAAGTCTATTAAAATCAGCAGATAGCTCATTTCAGATGCTCACGTATCCTTTCAGCTGGGCCACTTCAACTCCAAGAGCAGAGGTAAGATTTATTTTTCAATGTGCTTCACAATTTATGAAGTGATATTTCTCATCTTGTCTTATATCTCAGCACATTGGATGTCAATGGCTGGAAGGTGCTAAGAATGCCCAGGTCTATACCTTAGATCAGGGGTCCTCAAACTTTTTAAACGGGGGGCCAGTTCACTGTCCCTCAGACCGTTGGAGGGCCGGACTATAGTTTAAAAAAAAACTATGAACAAATTCCTATGCACACTGCACATATCTTATTTTGAAGTAAAAAAACAAAAAGGGAACAAATACAATATTTGTATTTGCATGTGGCCCGCGGGCCGTAGTTTGAGGACCCCTGCCTTCGATCATAGACCCAGGTGAAGACCTTGTTGGATAAAAATAATACTGCAGTGTTTATCACCTGTCAATCATCTCACAATGCTAAGAGAAAATATCTTTGGATGATGGGCCAATGGTGTTTATTTCCATCTGTCTACTTTGCTCTATTTTCTGCATTGCCTATAATGAATAGTGCTAGTTCTATGTCAGAGAAATACTCATATAATCTCTTAAATATGTCACTCAGAGATTCTTTCATGGTCTTATGCTTCACCTGCATAAGACCCACCTGCTTTGAAGCATGGAACTTGCTTCCTAGAAGAGACATGGTGGGGGGCCATGGTTGGGAGCCATGAGAAGCTACATGTATTACTTTTAGTGTAAAATAAATTATTCTGGCAAAATAGTTAGGCGAGGATAGAACCGTCCTCTTGAATTTCATTTGCGCAGCAAGCCAGTCCCTCTTCCTTGGGGTTCTCTGTAAGAGCAGCCAGAAAAAGGGTTATTTCTTTCCTCACCCCATCAGAAAAAAAAAGGTTCCAGCCTGCCTTGGCTACTGCAACATGTAGTGAATCACAAATTGGTCTGTCCTGCACAGCCTTTTGCTTTTCATTTTATTTCTGATTCAAATTAGTTGGTTGAAACAAATGAACCTCAATGCTGAAATGGTGATGAAATGTTCACATTCTTAACTCTTAACAGTTTTTTAAATTGTGTTAAATGTGTAGCTAGCATGCTAAACAGTTATGATCAATAAGAAAAATGGAGCTATTACATTCATTGAAAGTTATCTGATATTGTGATTACAGATACTTAAGCAGCCAGGACTCAATTCACCAATGAACTGTGTATAAATCCAAATCACAAATCCTACTTTTTAAGTCAAGTATTGCTTAGTCAAATAATCTGGGTGTCCTTACATGAAAAAAAAAAAAAAAAAGAAAAGGTAAATGAGACTTTAACATAGAAACAACAGTAGGAAAAATATATACATTTTTGAGAACCTTAGCAGAAATTAATTTATTACCTGAAATTAAATGTGGTTACATTGAGGCCTATCTCACTGCATGAAGAACTTGCTAGTTATAACAGAAACGTGACCTTGTCCAGTTTTACTCACTTTGTCTGTGGGCTGGGGTAGGCTTATAATTTCACCTTTCTATTGTGGTGGAGTGGGGGAATGGAATGATTGTTTCTTTTGCTTAGAAACTTGTTTTACTGCTATGTATGGTTTACCTTCATGATTTTACTTTTAATCCCCTAAAATCATTGCTTTATGTTTCTCCTGCAAAGCATCCTGACTTAATTTTGGCAATCTTTGGTTCTGATTTGTGAAACTTAACTACTGCTTTACCAGTTCACCTGAACTCTACCCTCCTCCTTCCTTCTACCTTTAAAGTCAAATATCTAGAATATAAAAGGCAGCCTATATTAGATACAATTTTCTGAAATGTCCTTGGGCAATTGTAATGTAACTGTTGGTGACCTACCCCTAACCCAAGGTGACCAGCTCTACAGCTTTCTGTACTCTATAAGGACACCCTGTTCTTAGCTAATCTTGCCACCTCAGTTAGTTCAGCATTCCTTCTTATATACCCACTGAGCTCCCTAGCATTTGACTTTGGGAGCTTATGATAAAATGTTAGTTCTTAACATTTTACTATTTTTCAATGGTGAAAAAAAGATTCTTTACTATTTAAAATATGGATTATAATATTTATTTCCATTCATTCCCAAGAGAAATAATCTGTTTTTGAAATATGCTTTGGGTGAATATGCTTGGTAAGATTATTCCCAGAGAGCCATTCTGTCAGTCAGATATCACAGGGAAAAACTGTGCTAATAGATGTTTCTATCAGAAAGACTTTCTCTAGCACAGATGCCCCCTGAAACTCTTCACTCTTTTTATTTCACTTAAACAGTGGTTCCCAAACTTATTTGGCCTACCGCCCCCTTTCCAGAAAAAATATTACTCAGCGCCCCCTGGAAATTAATTTTTTAAAAAATTTTAATAGCAATTAAACAGAAAGATATATGTATTAATGTTTCTACCTTTTTCGTAAAATCTAGTAAAGAAAGGTGTAAATTAGAAACATTGAAGTTTGAAATTATGAAACTATTTATTGAACTCAGAATAGAAAGGTAATACAAAAAAAGTTAAAACAAATGCACCTGTGGCCATCACCGCCCCCCTAGATCGCTGCAGTGCCCACCAGGGGGCGGTAGCGCCCACTTTGGGAATCACTGACTTAATACAACAATAAAATGTATAATTCAACAAGGCAACAGATTTTTGGACTAGTCTACAGAGAGCTGAGAGAATATTTTGTGTTAGATGAAAGAACATAAACAAACTACAGCATAAGACACAATCTATGGAGATAAAGAGAGTTAAAAAGGAAGCATTACCTTAGGGTCATGTATCCCGGAAAGCTCTTCATAGATCTTCTCACCTACCATGACAGCAGCCAAGTTTGCCGTGTATGTAGAAAGGCAAAACATACAGAAAATGGCCCAAAGGTTCATGAGAAACCTTCCAGTCCAGCATTTTGGGGGTTTGATGGCTGCTGTTCTGCCAAACAAGAGGGCATAGCAGACATTCAAGGCTGAAGAGAAAGAGAAGACTTTACTCCTATTCCGCCCCTTGGGAGTCATACCAAAGGGGCTCTTCCATTCATATAGGGTGAGGAAGATGGCAGTGATGTGCAGAGCCACAAAAATCCCTAGCCACAACGTCCAGTGCAGTGGCCACATGAAGGCTCCAATGGGAGCTGCTGTGTCTCGGGTCCTCACTAAGATGCCCAAGCTGGTGGAGAAGAAAGGACTGGTGAAGTCTATCACCTGACTTCGTGCAGTATTGATGCTGAAGGAAGTGACTGCCATGTGGGCTGAACCACTCAGGAGATCACCCACTAGTCCAGTCCAGTGCCCATTTTTCCAGGCTCCATATTTTCCATCTCCAACGATATAGAGGTCAAAGTCAAAGTTCATGTCTTCTGCTAGCTTTTCCAGCAGATCAATGCAATATCCATAGCAGCACTTCTTGAGTTTGACAGACACTGTATCATTACTGCTATGGAGGCTACTAAAAAGGCTGTCCAATATGGAAGAGTCATTAGTCATGGGGTCGAGGCAGAGTTGGCCAGCAGGGCACAAGCCTTCATCATCTACCTCCCGTGTGAAGACAAATGGATGCTCGACCAGGGTAACCACTCTCAGGTGTAGCTTACTTGGGTTTTGGAAGTGAGTTTTATGCCTCTGGGCCTGCTCTGGCCAAATTCCATAGTCCATGACAACCTTTCCTCCCTGCCAGCTGCCCAAGCGGGTCCACATTCGCTTTCCCATGGGGTCATGCTGCAGATTCCAGATGAAAAAGTTGTTTTCTGAGCTGATGATAGAGGAACCTTTTACTTTGATGGAACCACTGAGGCCTCTGAAAGTGGTGTTGGCTAGAAACCTGGGAAAGAGGAGCAAAGGCGAAAAGAAAGAAAGAGAGGTGAAGCCAAAGACAGAAAGCCATGCTCATTTTTACTTCTTTGTCTCAGTAAAAAGAAACTCTGATCTTTTAAAAGAGGCATTGCCTATGATTTCTTCAGGAATGAGTAATATGGACTCTTTCTAGGAGAAGAGTCCTATCTCATTGAGCCAATGGGCTCCTACCCTCAGGTTCTAACATCCTGGCTAGATGCTTGGCTCTTGGTCTTACTCCAAATTTCTTTATTCCTAGTTAAGGGAGGTGTTAATTGTTTTTTGTTGTAAACTGGTAATTATATATTTTCCAAGCTGTGCAGTTTCTCAGCATCTTTAACATGTCTCATCTTTAATATGTCTTCTGGTCACTACATTTGATTGCAACTAAATCAGCTGAATAAATTTTTTTTTGGTGCAAGGAATAAGTTTTGGTAAATATACATATCCTAGATAATAAAAGGCTAATATGCAAATCGACCTAATGATGGAACAACCAGTTGCTATGATGTGCACTGACCACCAGGGGGCAGATGCTCAATGCAGGAGCTGTCCCCCGGTGGTCAGTGCACTCCCACAGGGGGAGCGCTGCTCAGGCAGAAGCCAGGCTCACAGCTGGCGAGCGCAGCAGTGGCAGGAGCCTTACCAGCCTCCTCGGCAGTTGGACATCTCCCGAAGGCTCCAGGACTGTGAGAGGGTGCAGGCTGGGCTGAGGGACTCCTCCAAGTACACGAATTTTGTGCACCAGGCCTCTAGTACTTTTATAATTGCTTAAAAATTGTATTCATAATTCTAGAAAGCTGACTAATCTTGTTACAAGTGTTTTTTCTTGATAGAGCGAAAACAATCAACATATCTGCCTCCCTGAGACCAGTTAAAGCTGCATGTGGGCTATCCTCTAGGGGACAAACAAAAAGATGATAAATAGATCTGCAGTTCTCCGGGAAGCCTCAGGCTATCCTCCCTCTAAGTCATTAGAGAAGCACAATTGGCTCTGGCTTAGAAAGAGCTTCTGCCAGAAGACAAAGGGAGGGAAATTATGAACTGAATGATACCCTGATTCCTAACTCTGCTAACCAGGGCACTGTCAGTATATATATGTTTTGATGTGGGTGGGACAGGAAAATGCTTTGTCTCTTTAGAGTCTAGGAAGATAAGACAATAGAGGTAACATGAAAGTTTGTGGCACTTATGTACTCTTACTTGTGGCCTCGTGTCAGAATGGAAGCCCAGACTTTGACATCAGACACACCTCTGTGAATATTAGCCCAGCCACCTTCTAGCATTGTCCTTGGACAACTTACCGAATTCTAACCTTCATAATCAGCAAAATGGGTAAGATAATACTTCCTCCATGACAAGGGTTGGAAATAAAGCACATAAAGCACATACCATACCTCCTGACATATAACAAATATTCCAGATATGGTAGCAATTTTTTCGTGTCATTCAAGTTTTTTCAACCACGGCTGCCCCCAGGTCACTTTCCTGTCTTTTAGTATTTCTCAAGTTGGAGACACAAAATTCTACATTAGGATAAACTCATAAAGGATACTCAAAACACATTTCAAATGAAAAGGAATTAAATTGAAATGTGGACTGTACCATAAAATATTTTTTTGAGGAATTCAGATATTACAAGTCTAGGCTCTCAGCAAGACACATTCATCCATTGCCTGCCACAAACATTACCCTGTAATTTACAAATGCAAATACAAGCAGTAAGAAGTTATGCTGCCATAGAAGGGAGATAGAGAAATCAGAAAGTGTGAAGAATGTACTAATTTTCATTAGAGATATAAATGTAAGTCATATTTGAAGATGCTACTATCACTAAATGCAATGGTGAATCTACTCATTTTGGTAGATTGCATGTAATGGTAATTATTCATGTTAGCACTCCCCAGTGGGATTTAACCACTTAAAATGAGTTCTATTTTGCAACAAGTAATGAAGTCTCAGTTATCTTAGACTTTAAAACGTTATTCTGCTTCTTTAGAGAAGTAGGATTCCAAGTCATTAAAATATACAGATTAATCAATTGATAATTATCTAGGTACCATAAGGAAAGGATGACTACAATTGTGTTTCTGAAGAGCAACCTACTTTTAGGTTTGTTAAGAAACACACACACAGCGCGCGCGCGCACACACACGCGCGCGCGCGCACACACACACACACACACACACACACACTCTTGCTGACATAGCCTAGGGAATAAATAGGTTAATTTCATTTGGTTACTTTAGTGGATGGGAAAGTAAAGTTAAAGTTGTAGAAAGAGGAGCCCTTCATTATTTGAAGAATATTGCGGCTTAATGATTATAGATTTTCAACTGGTTGGGCCCTTGAAAGACTACCAATGAATAAATATATACTTAAGTTATCTCAGAAAAGAAGGCACTAAGAAGTCATCAGAAATCTTTCAGAGATTACATAACCCCCTCATTCCAGTAAAACAATTCCTCCTTATCAGTGACAATAACACTGAAGAGGGCCATGGCTGAAGGACAGTGCTCAGTCCTCTTTGAGGTATTCATTTGTCACAGAAAGGCAAACCAATCAGGACAGAAATGTCTTCAATTTCCCAGACCACAGTGCAAGTTTCACTATGCGATTGGCACCGAGAAACTGGGTCTCAGAGAATCCCCATTTATGACATTATTTCTGTCTATTTTATTTTCTGTTTTATGGTGAGGGTAAATTAAAATGATCTCACTGATAGCTTTAATAGTCGCACATCACACTCTTTGTATTGTAATGACAATGTGAGGTAAAGTTTCAATGATCACTATGCTAATTAAAAGATTAAGACTGATACCCTAGTTTTGTTTAAATCAAATTCTACCATGTTCATTTTGACCTTGCTCGTGTCTCTTCTTGAATGAACAGGAAAATGAAAAATCAGGAATAATTTTATTGGCAACAAAAACTGATACAAACACCAGGCAACTGTCCTTAACACTGGAGATATAGAGACGAAAGACACACTCGTTCACAAACAGTCTGGGCATGAGGAGAAAGCAAAGCGAATAGGCAATTCTAAACCAGTGTACGTGCGTCATAATAGAGGTAAACCTGGGTGCTACTGGGACAGAAGCAGGGCCCTTGCACAGTGTACTCTAGGAGTGACAAGGAAGGCTTCTCAGAGCAAGAAGTGCCAGAGCTGAGTCTTGAAGAAGGAACTACAGTTAGACAGGAAGAAAAGCTGGGAACTGAGGCTGTCAACCCAGGGAGACAATGTGTGCAAAGCTAGAGACAGAGAGGGTGAGCCGTGGGATGATAAGCAGAGAGGAATAAGGCTGGAGATGTGGGTGGGAAATGAATTACAAAAGGTCTGAGGCCACGGTGAAGGTAATGGACAGCCATTGAGAAATTTTATCTGGGGAAGGAAGGGATCACCAGATTTGATTTTAGAAAGATCACCAAGACCGGTTTGGCTCAGTGGATAGAGCGTCGGCCTGCAGACTGAAAGGTCCCAGGTTCGATTCCGGTCAAGGGCATGTACCTTGGTTGCGGGCACATCCCCAGTGGGAGGTGTGCAGGAGGCAGCTGGTCGATGTTTCTCTCTCATCGATGTTTCTGACTCTCTATCTCTCTCCCTTCCTCTCTGTAAAAAATCAATAAAAATATATTTAAAAAAAAAAAAAAAAGAAAGATCCTCCCCCCACCCCCCACCACCACCCACCACCACCCCCCGCCCCGCCCCGCCCCTAGCTACATAGGAAATGGTTTGGAAGGAGGAGGGGGCTGAGATAGTTTCAGATGTGAGGAATAATGTTCCTTTCCCTTCTTGCTTCCTCTTTTCCTCCCTCTCTGCTTTTTTCCACAGGGGCTTAAGGCAACGAGGGCTATGATAATAGCAGAAGTGGAGAGAAGATGGCACAATCAAGAGACACATAATTTCAAAAAGAAAAGTAGTGGTTTAAAAAGGGCCAAAGCCCTAGCCAGTCTAGCTCAGTGGACAGAGTGTCGGCTCTCGGACCGAAGGGTCCAGGGTTCAATTCTGGTCAAGGTTACATACCTTGGGTGCATGCTCCATCCCTATGAGAGGCAACTGATTGATGTGTATCTCTCACATCAATGTTTCTCTCTCTCTCCCCCCCCCCCCCCCTTCAGTCTCCCTCTTCATTCCACTCTCTCCCTAATAAAAAAAAAATCCTTGGGTGAGGATTAACAAAAAAATAAAAATAAAAAGGGCCAACTGCAGACAGTTGCATTTCGTTCACAAACCATACTAAGAAGGTGTGAAACTCGGCCCGATGGAAGGTCATATAAATAAGATCTGGAGTGTTTAGTTGAATATCAGCTCTGTGTAAACCCATAGAGCAATGCCGGTATAAAAAAGGGGAAAAGTAATCTTAATTTTTTAAAATAGAAATTTAGAGCCTGAGTCACAAGAACCAATAACAATACCACACTATGTGCTGATCACAGTGCTGCTCCAGCCTAGATATGAATTCTAAATAAATCAGATTCAGGAAGGCTGTAAGGAAAGGCAAGGAGGTGGAGGTGGTAAGGACAATGAGCTGATTGGAGTTCTGAAGACTTTTGAGCTTCATATAACCAGAGATCTGCCTTAGTAACACTGATCTGAGAATAAAATGTATGTTTAGGAAGGGAGAGATAGCGACTGGGTAACCACTTAGAAGAATATTTCAATAGCTTTGTCACGGTATGACAAGGGCTTGGGTCTCACTGGATAAGTGAGAACCTGGTTTAGAACTGTGCCTTGCACCCCTCCACTCAAAAGAATGTAGCTTATTAGTTAATTTGTAATGGGGTAACTTATTACTTTAATAAAAATTCTCAATTATGGCACTAAGAATACGTGTTGATTTATATAGGAGCTGAGGTAAAATTTGCACTTTGAAAATTATGTAAAAATATTTTTGAGGCAGTTCATAGTATAAATAAGATCAGTGGAGAATGTATTTAAGATGTATTTTAATAGCCACATTTGCACACAAAACTTGATGTACTAATTAAAGAATTTTTTTATTCATTAAAACAAATTAATAAAGATGTTAACAAAACAACACATCACCCATGCAATCATTTATTCATTTAATAATACTCACTATATGCCAGGCACTGTTCTAAGTGCTGGGGGATATAGTAATGAACAAGACAGACAAAAATCGATGCAACTTGTATTCTATTGAAGGAGACAGAATAAATATTATAAAAGGTAATGTATATGAGACATTAGATACTGCTAAGTGCAAAGGAGAAAAAATAAAGCAGAGTTAGGCAATAAGATGTGTCAGGGTTGGTGGTAGTGGGGTGAAAGTTTAGATCAGACAGGTCAAAAAAGACCTTTCCGAGAAAGTGATATTTGAGTAAAGAACTGAATAAAGGAATTTTTTCCCCCCTGTTTTTAATCACTTTCTCAACCAGGAGGATATCTGAGTAAAAAGGGCATTTTCTGTATAGGGAGCAACATATCCAGTGTCCTTGAAGATGGATTGTGCCTGGTATGTTTGAGGAGCAGCTAGGGAAGTGAAAGGCAGGAGAGTTGAAGATGATGTCAGAGAAAACCTATAAGGAAGGGAGTTGGGAAAAATAGGATTTTGTAAGGACTTTGTTCCTTCTCTACATGCGATGGAAAGTCATTGGGTTTTGAGCAGAGAGGCGATATGACTTAACATTTTAACAGGATCATCACAGTGCTGTGTTGAGCGTAAACTAAAGAAAGACAAGACAAGAGCAGAAGCAGAAAGACCAGTTAGGAGGCTGTTTCAAACACTCAAGTTAGGCTTTCCATTTATTTCTCTGAGTCAGTTTTGGCAAATGATGTTTTTCTAGGAATTAGTTGCTATAGACCCACATATATCATTTGTACTAACTTAAGGATTTTTCCTCAATTAATTGGCTTTTGTCTTAATCCCTTCTTTCTAGGTCTTCTCCCACTTCTAGTTTTTTTCAGTTGAGGACATGTTTGTGTTCATAGATTCTTTTAACAATAGAACATTAACTGTAGCAGTTACTTTCACTTATCTGATTAACTACATTATTCATGCCCCATTTTTACTTTTCAAAACTTGCGAAAATGTACTAGTTACTAAATTTACTCACATTACATTTTACTGATATGGGAATATCGATGGATCTCTTCCCAACTCTAAATTTGCTAAAATTTTTTAAAGTTAAATATACATACGTCATGTTCCTAAAGATTTTAAGGCCTGTTGTTTCTTGATTTTTCTTCTATTTTATTCAGTATATAAAGTTTTACTAATATTATGTTTTTATATTTATTATAAATTTGTGTCTTTTATTGCTTTTGAGCTAGTTCTATCGTAATTGCATTGTTTCCAGTGTTTATTTTGGAGACATTTGAATTTGCCTTTTTGTCTTTAAATGTACCATCATCTTCACGTGTCTTCTTCCATGCTCAGTTGTTTTTAGGTCATATATTTATTTCTACTTTAATCTTTTTCACTCACCAACTTGTCTTTTTGTATATTTGCTTTCTCATTTGTTTTTTATTTCTTATTAAGTTGCCCTCCTATCTTTGCTCTTTTCCTGTATTGTTACCTTCTATTAATCATATGCGTACATGGGAATATCTATTTTGCTCTGTAAAGCCTTAAAATTTATTTTTCCCCTTGAGAACTTTCTTTGTATTATTAAAAAATCTGTACTCTCATTCTTTTATATCTTGAAAAATGAGCTGATTTTCTTTTCCCGCGATCATCTCATCATTTTTAATATTTCCCCCCTGAGGAATGAGAGATTTGTTCATCTTCCATAAAGCTCTATACAATTTTTTAGCCTGTGAGAACTTAATTGTGTGTGTGTGTGTGTGTGTATGTGTGTATGTGTGTGTGTGTGTGTGTGTGTGTTTGCCTTTGCCTGATTAGAAATCTTTGGCTATGTTGTTAGTGACATTCTCCTCAACTCCCCCACCTCCCCTCACCAGCTACCACATAATTCTTGTCAGGCTTACTTGCTCCTAGGCACGGAATCTAAATATGTATTTCTTGGCCACATTTAATTTAGTTCCAGATCTACTGACTGTAGTAGAAAAGCTCAATAAAGTCCTTTCAGTATAAAACAAAGGACTATTCCCACAGTTTCCCATGGACGGAGAGTTGGGAAGAGCTCAGTAGATGTTCAGAAATCCCATCTTTTCTTCATATGATTCATATCTGCATCATGTAACTAATCTTCCAATCCAAACCTCACCTCTTCCACAGTTCTACTCTATTGCATTTACCACAAGCTCACACTTATATTGTTGCTTTCTCTTCTTTATCACTGAGGAGCCTCAAACTATTCTCTTTGGATAATCTCATGTCTTTCAGAAAATGTACACCCTATTCACAACCTCCATAGACCTTCAGTTGTCTGAATCACAGAAAAATCTGATTTTTCTTAATTCGTCAAGACTTTTCTCTAATGCCTCTCATTCCAGGAATTATTCTCATGTTGTGTCTCTTCCTTAGGCTGTAGATTATCTCCCCTACTTCCAGTAATCTCTCAGTTCTGGCATGTGGGTTATTCGATGGTTACCTCATTATTCCTTGAATGTTCTTCCTTAGATTTTATTTTTATTTTTCTGAATTTTATCTTCTCTTTCTTTCCCTCCTTCTCTTCCCTTTGGTGGACTTTGTACCAATAGTCTGTCCTGTTAGGAAGAGATCTTGTCTTAAATCAGCTATTGACTATCTATAATTAAGTATTTTTTGTTGTTGCCACTCTAGGCCCCCTTCCACTACCCTCTGAGGTCCATGCATTTACTTCCCTTCATGTTTTTCATTGTCTCTTTTGCCATCTTTCCTTTTTTATGGCCCTGGAGAACCATTGTCTATTTGTATGACATGTTGTTACTGGTTCAGTTTTTACTCTGTGGCATCTTTCACTGAAGCAGACCCCTGTGGTATGTGCCTCCCTTTTATGATCACATGAATTGCCTTCTTAGCTGCAGAGCTCACCGATGGTCCAATTCTGTCAAAGGGCGTTGCTTTGATTTTGTTCTCTGTACATGGGACAGCTCCCCAAATCAAACATTAAATGTAGATGATTTCTTGAGCTGAGTGTAAAATGACTCAACTGTCTTCTTGAATCCTGCTTAATCCCCCAGCATATAAGTATTTGGCAGCCAATTAAATCCATCTTCAAATTTTTAGACTGTTAGATCCTCAAAGGCATGGGTTTTGACATTCTCCACGTTTTGAGAGCAATCTCTTCCACAGAGTTGCTGTTAGGAATGACCAAACCCTCCCTTTCCCACTGCTCTGCTTCCTAACGCTGCAGACTGTCCAGCCAAAAGAGACAGTCATCTAAGCGCCAATCTGAGTCATCTTTAGATCTTAGGCAACACACAGGGCTTGGCCAGGGTAACTGCTCGATAATACCTGTGGGGTAAATGCAGTAGAACACAGGTCTTCAGCACAAATCAGACATCCATCTCTTAAAGAGACCTCTTCCTCACTCTGCCAGAAGAACTGCGCTCTGCCTACTAGGAAGTATTTGTATTTGCAATTCATAGATTGTTCCAAGCACTACAACTCCAATTCACTTCCCCCTGAATAATGAATGGATAGTATCAATAATAGAAAGTAGCTCATTGGGAAATCTCTCTGATGATAAGGAATTTAATTGGAAATAGAAATTGTTAAATTTCAATCTTCAGAGCAAAGGGCCCCATATATTGTAATCATTGATTGCATTTTCTATTAAAGCAACTTACAAAGTTCATCTTTTAAAATAGATTTTTAACAGTTAATGGACAAGAGTAATTTAATAACATATTAAATGTACATATACATGAAACATTTGGATCTGTTTTGTCAAAATCTGCAAAAATCAGTTACTTAGAAATGAAAGGAAGGGGTAGGAGACTGGTTTTTCTTGCCTTTTTTCCCCAAGAGGAGAAAATACTAACAATGTGATTGGGTCATAGTTTAATCTAAAATTTCAGCTGTGTTACTATGTGAGGGGGGTCACCATGTCTGATCAGACACATGGGCCCAGCATTCTCTTCTTTCTGTTTTCATGTGGCACAGTGGCAAGCTGGTGCTTTTTTTTCTGTTTTTCTCCCACATGGTAGTTAGATCTGCTCTGTGCCTTTAGATTGTTTTTCCTTTCCCTTTGTTTTTTGGTATGAACCTCCACTCTTCCCCATAACTGTGGTCTATGCCCACCCCTTGGACTGCTCCTGGATGCTTTGTGGAAAACTCCAACTTCATTCATCCTAGCTCTCTAGCTTTGGCCCCAGCACTAGCCCAGGTGCTGCCATCCCTTCCCTTAGCATAGCCCTGGCAACGGGACATTATGCAGTATTTACCAGTCAAGCATCCATGTGAAGGGTTACAGGGTCTGCAGACTGAAGTGAGCCCAAGAGACAGATCTGGAACTCAGGGTAGAGAGGCAGTACTGCCCACTATATCTTCATACCTCTTTTTGACATATTTCCAATTTTTTTTCTTTTTTTCCTCCCCAAATTTTATAGTAGATGCACACAAAGTAAAAAAGTCAACAGAGAACATAATTACCTTTCAGGCAAATAAAAGCTTGGAAGCTCTCCTAAGTTGGAAACATTCCACAGTTTAAAACCTGCTGGGTGCTAGATTAAGCAAATTTAAGCTGTATTCATCAAAATAGGATCCTGAGGAAATACACATTTTTTTTTATTGCTCCTCACTTGAAGCCCCCATGAATTAGAGAAAATTTCAGACTCAGCTCTTGATATGACTTAAGTGACGGAGAAGGAAGGGCAAATTCAAAGGATTTAAGCCAAATTAGTCCAGTGATAGGAATTCCTATTAAAAATATCTGGAAACAGATCTTAAGGGTTGGTCTCTAAGATTCATAACACCAACACATGTGTTTTCTAGAGGTACTGACTCCTCGGTAGTAACTTCTCTTCCTGGCAGAGAAGCTAATGTGGAAGTAATAGCTGGACAAAGTAGGTCACCCCACAGCAATGGGTTCTCCTTGGGGATCCAAGGAACCAATGTTACCAGTACTCAACCCCTGGCTTCCACGTTCAATGCAAATGCATTTCTTTTCAGTACCTGTCGAACATATAGGCTAACTAGTTTGGCTCGATAGAGGTCCTTAGGACAAAAATGCTTATACATGGGTAATCATGCCTCCTGATTTATATAGCTTTTGGCTGAAATACTATAAAGCAATGAGATCCCAATTAAGGAAAGTTTATATTAATTCTGAGTGAGCCTGGAACTTGGATTTAGATGAACTGATTTAAATCTCCCCTGATAACATACTCTTGCTGAATGATCTTAGGCATACCACTTAACTTTTCGAAGTAGAGAGCTTTATAGTTCAGGAAATTAAAGCTTCACAGAGATTAGACAATTTTGGCGGGGTCACAATGCCAGCAAATGATTGTAAAGGTGGATGGAAATATCCCCAATTAGAATCGCATCAAGCAGCCTCAGGTTCTCCTGGAACTTTTCTAATATCCAGGAATAAAATGGGAACTATCATCAATTTATACCCTTGTGGTTTTGGAATGGATATTTGTTTTAGTCTTTTTTCTTTCTGGAGCTTCTTAGTGCCTCACAATACCTGGCACATAATTGGTATGTGCAGAATCAATAAACAAAGCAACATTGATTATTAATGAAAAGCCAGTGAATCTTGGTACTGCTTGACCATCCCATATAATAAAAGGCTAACATGCAAATTCACCAAACAGCAAATGACCGGTCACTATGACATGCACTGACCACCAAGGGGCAGACGCTCAATGCAGGAGCTGCCCCCTTGTGGTCAGTGTGCTCCCACAGGGGGAGTGCCTCTTAGCTAGAAGTCGGGTTCACGGCTGGTAAGCGCAGTGGCGGTGGCAGGAGCCTCTCCTGCCTCCCCTCCGTGCCAGTGGGACATCCTCCGAGGGCTCCTGGACTGTGAGAGGGGGCAGGCCGGGCTGAGGGACTCCTCCCCTACCCCCGTGTGCATGAATTTCATCCACTGGGCCTCTAGTATAAGCATAAAAATGAACACAGCTTGGAGGAGAAAGAATCTTTAGCATGTTGGTCCATTTTTCAGGGATAACCGAGGAGGGGGCCTAACAACGCCAGCTAATACTGAAGGATAATCACTATTGAGAGGGTGTTGTTCCAATGAAGAATAATCACCAAGTAGCTAGGTGGAAAAGAAAAAAGGATAAAAATTATAGGTAATAGGAGGAGCATATCCTCTCCTGGTTGGAAAATAAACAAAGAAGGTTGTAAGCTTCCTGACAGCAGAGTCTCTGTCTTCTATTCTTTGTGTCTCCTGCATTAGGCAAGGGCCTAGCCTCCTATATGTAAGCTTCAACAAACGTCTGTGATGAATAAGTTAATCATTACGTACTTAGAACAGAACTGAACTGCAGAACCTGTCCAAAGAAGAAAGGCAAGCCTGGCCAGTGTGGCTCACTGGTTGAGCATCAACCCATGAACTAGGAGGTCACGGTTCAATTCCCAGTCAGGGCACATGCCCGAGTAAGGGGAGTGCAGGAGGCAGCCAATCAATGATTCTCTCTCATCACTGATGTTTCTATCTCTCTCTCCCTTTCCCTTCCTCTCTCTGAAATCCTATCTAATAACAGACAAACATGGTAATTGACCATACCTTCACTATGCCTTCCATAGGCTAATCAGCACGATATGCAAATTAACCCAACCAAGATGGTGGCCGGCAGCCATGCAGCTGGAACGAGCAGGAGGCTTGCTTGCTCCAGTTATGGAGGAAGCCAAGGTTCCCTGCCTGCTGCAGCCCGGCTCTGAGCTCCGAAAGCAACAAAGTTTCAATTATAGAAGCTAAACAAACCCCAGATACCTGCTTTCAGCCGGCCGTGGCCTCAGAGCTGGAGCGAGCAGGAGCCCGGCTCTTAGCTCCAGTGATGACAACAAAGTTTCAATTATAGAAGCTAAACAAACCTCAGATACCTGCTCTCAGCAGGCCGTGGCCTCAGAGCTGGAGCGAGCAGGAGCCTCTCGGCTCTCAGCTCCAGTGACAGCAACGAAGTTTCAATTATAGAAGGTAAATAAATCTGAGAATTAAAAAAAAAAGAAAAAAAGGAGAGGCTGGGAGCTTCAGTTGCCAGCCAGCCTGAAAATGGCCCTCAGCCCCTCACCCAGACTGGCCAGGCACCCCAGTGGGGACCCCCACCCTAAAGGGGGTGTGGCCAGCCTGAAAACAGCCATCAGCCTCTCACCCAGGCTGGCCAGGCACCCCAGTGGGGACCCCACCCTGAAGGGGGTGTGACCAGCTGCAAACAGCCATCAGCCCCTCACCCAGGCTGGCCAGGCACCCAAGTGGGACCCCCACCCTGATCCAGGACACCCTTCAGGGCAAACCAGCCGGCCCCCACCCATGCACCAGGCCTCTATCCTATATAGTAAAAGGGTAATATGCAGACTGACCCTAACAGCAGAAAGACTGGGAATGACTGGTCACTATGACACACACTGACCACCAGGGGGCAGACGCTCAATGCAGGAGCTGCCCCCTGGTGGTCAGTGCGCTCCCACATGGAGAAGCTCTGCTCAGCCACAAGCCAGGCTGACAGCTGCCAGTACAGCGGTGGTGGTGGGAGCCTCTCCCGCCTCCTCAGCAGTGCTAAGGATGTCCAACTGCAGCTTAGGTCTGCTCTCCGCTGGCAAGTGGACATCCCCCGAGGGCTGCTGGGCTGCCAGAGGGATGTCTGATTGCCGGCTTAGGCCTAATCCCCCAGGGAGCAGGCCTAAGCCAGCAGGTGGTCATCCCCCGAGGGGTCCCAGACTGCGAGAGGGCATAGGCTGGGCTGAGGTACACCCCCCCCCCTGCACAAATTTTTGTGCACCGGGCCTCTAGTCAATAATAATAAAAATGTTTTTTAAAAAAGGCAAGATTCCATATTCTACATAGAAAATAGAATAACTATCAGGACTATGATTAATTAGCCAAAGGATCGGGGATTTCTTAGGCCAAGGGGAACAAGGTGTGTATCAGTATGGAGACCCTTGGAATTCTTAAAGTTTAGTTGCCTTTGACCAGGCTGTGCGTAACCCAGGAATAATAGATTCACTAGGACCCAGGTTTTCAGGTAAACACGGACAAAGCCTAACTCTAGGATCAGCAGGTAAGTCCCCCAAATCCTATTTGTTTTCACCAGAGTCTTGTGTTTAGATTGCAACAAAGCAATAAATATGGGCAAGGTTAAAGCCAATTTTCAGTTATACAGAAATTTATATCCTAATAGTTTTTAAAAATGACTTGCAAGGTTTTCATGCTATATTACCGCATTTGATTAATTTGTTACAGGATTATGATTTTATAATATGTTATGGCTAATGTTCTGCTTTTCAAGTGATATCCAGTATGCATATAAAATTCAAATTTCTTAGCTTGGCGTAAAAGCCCTGTGTGGCACGCTATCAAATTAACTACTTTTCCAAAATCACATCAAATCCTCTTCATATGCAATGTATGCTCCAACTGTATTCAATTTCTCTTTCGGGTCTCAGGTAATTTGCATCGTCTGTGAATTTGCTCCAAACAGTGTTTCTCCCTTATCACCAAGCCTCAGAAAAGAGTTAATTACTTCCTCCTCTGTGTATCTGAACATACCTCTATTTTTAAGAATCATGTATCCTTTGTTTTATAACCATTTAGTTTTCAACCTCATGCAATAGCCAGTGGTCGGCAAACTGCGGCTCAGCAAACCGCGGCTTGCGAGCCACACTCGGCTCTTTGGCCCCTTGAGTGTGGCTCTTCCACAAAATACCGGCTCTTCCACAAAATACCGACTTCTGCGCATGGGCCACGAAGTTTCAATCACACTGCACGTGCATGCCCGCACGTGGTATTTTTGTGGAAGAGCCACACTCAAGGGGCCAACGAGCTGCATGTGGCTCTCGAGCCGTGGTTTGCCGACCACTGCACTAGGCTGTCAGCTCCAAAATGGCTGCAGGCAATTCTTCATTTTGTCTACCTCACCCTAGTTCAACAAATACTCATTGGCTGCCCCAAACATCCATGCATACATATTTATGAAGCCATTACCAAGTAATGTATCAGATTTCATAGCTTTAAACTGTTAACATTTAATAAAACAACTTGCAAATAAATTGTTAAAGATCATGCTAAGAACAAGGCTCGCACCACCTCCAAGTGGTTTTATCTACATTTAGTTGTGATGGACATTTGCTCTGGCCTGTGGAGACCCAGGAAGAGTAAAATCCTTTAGACCTGTAATTATATCTATGTAGTCTGCCATGAGAAGTGATTTTCCTAGTCTAAAAAGGCTATGCTGGAAAAGCCCTGCTTTTGGTGATTTCATTAACATTTAAAACTGTTAACAATTCTGTCAGCCCAAACTGAAAATGACTGTGTGAGAAATGAAAGCTTACGTAACGCGGACACTTGCTCTTCATGGCTCATTATCCTCGTGGCTTTCATTACGCAGCTAGGAAGTGGGGTCAACGTCACAAAATTCGGGAACAATTAAGAAAATTACTGCATGCAGAGGTGACTTTAGAAAAGACTGTATTCGGCAACATAAAAAAGAATGATGAAAAACCCACAGATGTTTTATAGCTTAAGGCAGACTTTATCCAGGGTTTTGCCCACTTCCCTTGACCTTTTCCTGAACACCTTGAAACTTTCTCTTTGATGGCATTCCCAAGGAGTTTAGGAAGTCCTGGGCATATTTCCTGAAGTTCTCTGAGTTCGTTCTCAAACACACCCATGGAGGTGAGGATATTGTCACTGATCCTTATACGTTTGAATTGCAGTCAGGCTCCAAACCTTACAATCTTCTTTTAGAGTTTTTATAGTTTGTGGAAATAGCCACATGAACAAAGATTATTCACTAACCTAACATTTCATTTTAAAAAAAAGTAACAGATGAAAACTAGATGGTATCTAGGTAAGTTAAAAAACAACTATTTTTAATTTAGACAAAATCTTGTATATCTATCAACCACTTGTTTTTCTTCTACAGCTACATTTGACGTAGGGTGTAAACGTAATAGAAAATGTCTTTTCCTTCTTATTTATTTGTTTATTTATTGTTAATCCTCACTCAAGGATAATTTTCCCCCATTAATTTTTAGAGAAACTGAAAGAGAGAGAGGGAGGGGGAGAGGAAGAGAGAGAAACATCAATGTGAGAGAGAGATACATCGATTGGTTGCCTCCTGCACACACCCTGGTTGGGGCCGGGGATTGAACCTGCAACTCAGGTAGGTGCCCTTGACCGGGAATCAAACCCATGGACCTTTGGCCTGAGGGCCAATGCTCTAACCACTGAGGAAACCGGCCAGGCATCCTTCTTTCTGTATCAATTTCAATAAATGCATATTAAGTGACTGCTATACGCTAGGTATTAAACTAAGCTGGGTAATATTTCTACTTAATAAAATTCATATTTTGGCTCACAAGTCAGACACAGGCAAACAGTGATGATTTGTACATAATTTCACGTACAAAGTGCCATGGGCTCCTTATGGAAGGAGACATAACTTTCATATAAATTTAATCTGGAGAAGCCAGAAAGATCAGTATGATCTTGATAAAATAACCCCTTAAGATATATGTTATAATCCATGTCAATAAATATTTCTCCCTGTAGTTTTTAAACATTTTTAGGATCCAAACAGAGTCATTTTTCTTGGGCTCTCCATTGTACATGAGACAGAAAGATGCTAGATAACTTAATGTAGTTTTCACAAGTGGTTTTTCCTGCCTGCTATTTACAATTGTCCTTTCAACATAATGACTATTCTGAATTATAAATAAAAACTTTGCTTATATTTTTGTTATGAGGGTGAGTGTTTCTTATTCTAGATAAAATTCTGAGCCTCGCTTATCTACTAGTTCAAAAATAGTAGATTAAATCTGGACAGAATCTATAAAATAAAAATGTTCATAGAATTTATCTTGTGGAATTTCAAATACAATATGAGAAAAATGAAAAGATCAGATTATGGTAGAATACCTACTTTTATCATTAGAAGGTTCCTAATAAATAATTTTTTCATTTTATTAACAATCTTCTTTAGGAAGTATATAGGTTGTACTTAAGCTCTGCCATACACATGGCATTTAGCATGTTGCCTTGCACATAGTAGGTGCTCAATCCACATGTGTAAAATTCAATGTAGAATGCGTAGGCCCTCCTGACCTTTCATCAAATCATCATGTCTTTCTAAAAGGTAAGACACTATGAGGTTGTCTTGTGTTTCTCAATATGGTCAGAGTGTCTGTTCTAGGAGGATTGCCTAAAAATGGGCTCAAGCCTAGAGCTAAGCCTTTTCCTCTGAAAGACCAGTAGTACTACGATGTGGCTTCTCTGATCATAGGTGATCCTCTTCAGAAAAAAATCTAGGCCCTTATAAAGTAACCTTTAAGGATACTGTCCTTTTGGGGGATCATGAGAACCATTTCTATAAAATGGGTTATTGTTTCATTTAAATGGGCTTTTTCATTTTAGCTTCTGAGCCAGACTGAGGAACTGGAGAGGAAATATACCTAAATTAAAACATTATATATATATAATGTGTGTATATATATATATATATATATATATATATATATATATAGTGTAATACTCTTGGAGGAACTCTTAGTTCTTTTTCTATGTATGTATGTATGTATTTACCTACCTACATATGTATCCATCATAATGTCTCCATGGATAGTAGGATCTACTGTTTGCATTAGTGAATATGTAACAGGAAACCAGGGCGCAGAGGAATAAGGTAACTTGACCAAGTCACACAAGTGGCAGAGCCAAATTCAAGTTCAGAGTCTGGTTCCAGGTTCTATGCCTGTAACCCCTACGCATACTGTCTCAAGCACCTGGGAGGAGAGAAAAGTCTATTTCCTGCTTGACTAAATTTTTGTTCAGGTCTGTTGATAGGGGAAAGTGTGGGCAGGGATAGAAACATTTTTGTGCATTTCTATGAGCTGAGCATCATGTTAGGTACTTTTCATATATAATTTCAAGGTATCTTTATTATTATACTAAGCTACTCAATATTACCCCAGTTTATCAATTAGCAAACTGAGGCTCAGAGTTGTTAAATAACTTGCCAAGGACATACAGCTAGAAAGGGACTAAGCCAGGGTTCAAACGTAGGACTGAGTGTTCCCTACTACACACCATATGCTAAAAGTCTACAGATCAAATTCCAGATGACAGATCATGAAATACTAGCCTCATGTAACCAGAAATATTATTAGAGCTTGAAGTTTCTCAGAAATAAGATTTTTGCAAAGGAGACAGACAGGGAAATTTTACTTCCTGTCCCAGCCTGGTGCATGGGGATGTAACCCAGGCCTTGTTTCCTACCTTGACAGATATTGTCCTGAAGTGAGGTTTGCAGTTTCCACATCCATGCAGTTCATTGTGCTGGGGATGAGAGCAAGTTCTGGCTGGATCATGGTGGCTGAGGCTACAGCTCTTGCGACCAATTCCATGGCATCTTGCACATAGTACTCAAAGACCGACTGTGTTGTTTTCCCATGAGCGATGAGCCCTAAGGGAAGACCTTCTGTCCTCAGTTCCTCGACGTTCTGTGAGTCCCCCAGCACCCAACGAAGCTCAGAGGGCATCACCCAAAACTGGGTGGTAATCTCGAAAATCCGCCGGATACTGTCCATGTGGCAGCCGAACATCACCACTGTGGGCGTGCTGTTCTTAATGCTCTCAAGCTGGACCTGCAGGAAGCTGAGGAGGTCCTCGGTGGAGGAGAGGTTGGCGGTGATGTTGATGATAGAGCCGAGGTGGAACCTGGCGTTATCCTGGGTAAGGAGGAGGAAGTCGGTGATGTTCCAGTCTTCCTGGCACAGCAACAAGCTAAAATTGTACCAGTTGTTCATGGTCAGGATTGAGACAGTGACATCAGCATCAGAACTTAATGAATTTTCTAAACTCAGCTGTAGGTGAAGGGGATTCTGTATTTAAAGATATGAAAAAGAACAATTAGAAAGTGTTGGCCAAGGATTATAACATAGGGTGCTTCTGCTTTCTAGTGAGGCTTAATCCTCATATTTTCCCCTGTAATATTTAAATGCACATCTGGGATAAAAGTCCCATAATTTGGAAAACTATGTTTCCTATCTAATGGAATTATTGATTCCTTACAACTCATTTCCCTATAATTTTTGCTAAGATTATCAGATGATTCTTAGTGTCACTATTGGGGTGACACAACCATATATACATTTGGTCTTTAATTTTTATTAGGCCTGTCTACTTCCTAACAGACTGCGCCCTTTATGCATCCCATTTCTAATTATTACTGTTATTAACCTGTTTGTTAAGTTTTCCTCTCAGGTGAAATAGTTGAAAAAATTACATCTGCTTTCCTTTAAAATTAATAGCAGGTACTTATATAAGGACTAGAGACCTGTGCATGACATTTGTGCACTGGGGGGAAGGGGGAGGGGAGTCCCTCAGCCTGACCTGCTCCCTCTTGCAGTCCAGGACCCCTTGGGGAATGTCCGCCTGCTGGCTTAGGGTGATCGGGCCTAAGCCGGCTGTCAGACATCCCTCTCACAGGCCGGGGCTCCCTCATTTTTTACCGCCTGCCTGCAGCTCAGCTTCTGGCTGAGCAGAGCTCCCCCAGTGGGAGCATACTGACCACCAGGGAACAGCTCCTGCATTAAGCATCTGCCCCCTGGTGGTCAGTGCGCGTCATAGCAACCGCTCTTCCGCCTTTCGGTTGATTGGCATATTAGGGTTTTATTATATAAGATGGTGTGGGAAATGGATGCATCATAGTTTCTGAGACTTCTAGCACTGAGGAAGGCACTTCTAATATTCATGGTGCTATGGTCTGAATGTTTGTGTTCCCCCCAAGTTCATATGTTGAAATACTAATGCCCAGGAAAGTGATTAGGTCATGAGAACAGAACCCACATGAGTGAGATGAAGGCCTGAGAGGCTCGAGAGACCTTCCTTTCCCCTTCCTCCATGTGAGGACCCAGTGAGATGTTGGCTGCCTGTGACCCAAGAGACGGCTCTCACCCAACCATGCTGGCACTGTGATCTTGAATGTCCAGCCTCCAGAACTAAGAAATACATTTCTGTTGTTTATAAGCTACCCAGTCTGTATTCTAGCAGCCTGATCAGAATAAGACATATGGCATAATTAACAATATATACACTAAGATTAAGTTCAATATTGAAGGCTTGCTTACATTTCTGTATCTACTGAGAATGGATTCTTGCTGTGAAATGTGAAATGTGTGTTCCATCACAATTTCATCTACTTATGGAACTCACCAATTCCATGAAGGAAGAATATCATATTTGAAAAGTCACAAATTACTAATCAAATAAGTGGAAATAGTCCTCTAATGAATAAACTTATTAAGGTGTTCTTCCCAAGAACAGACATTTGACACATTTATCATTTCATATTGACATCCTGAGAATGTTCAGCACAAATCCTTACACGTATTAGGTGCACAATAAATATGGCCGCATTGAACTAAGTATGTTCCCATTGGGAACTATTAGACTATTGAACTATTTCTGAGAAACTGTCCAACATTCAAGTCAATAATAGTAGAGAAATGAGCAGGACATTCTCAGTAAAGTTTCAAGCCCTTGAACAAAAGGAAGTGTGGCCTTTCCTTACCCACCAAAAAAAAAAAAAAAAAAAAAAAAAAAAAAAAATGTCACAAGAAATAGCATCTGATATGTGTAGAATAAGGAGTGAGGATTCCAAAGGGATTTATGGGAGACAAACTATGGCCAAAGGCAGTAAATGAGCACAATAGGTAGGACTGAATCTTATAACTTATTTTGAGAATTTGACTGTCCTTCCAAATTAAGCTGTGGGCAGGGCTTGTAATGATAAAAGCAGAGCATTTAGGGGACCAGCTATAGGCTGCAGTCCATGGGGAGAGGGAAACTGAGCCCTCTAGGATCTTGATTAAATGCTGTTAAACTGGAAGGCAGTGCTGGCAATGGTAGAAAGGGGGATGGGAAAAGTGTGTGTGTGTTTTTTAAATTAAAATCTAATGACAAGATTAGATATGAGAGGCAAAAAAGAGAAAGCTGTCAAAAACCAGGAGACAGTATCCAGTAGGTAGTTCCTGGTTTCCAGGTTGGGGGGGCCCTAGAAGATCTTGAGATAAGAGGAATGAACGCTTTGCTTCCTCCCTCCTACTACTGATTCATATAAATTGCTCCAGAGAGTTTTTTCTGTCTTCCTCTTTTAGCTTTCTTTCTTTCCTTCTTCCTTTTATTTCTTCCTTTGCCTTAACCCTCTTCCAGAAGCAAAGAGCACGGGAAGGCAAGCTCCGTTTTTAGCTGGCAGAAACAAACTATTCCCAACTGTTTTCTTGGCTTCAGCTCCCTATTCTGTTGCCAGTTTTCTTTCTAAAACATGAATATGACCATATCATTCTTCTGCACCACAACCTCTGAATCACCCATAGGACACATTTCAAAATCAATAGTATGGCTTAGGAGGCCGTTCCTAGTCTTTAACCTCCAATACTCCAAATATGCACACCAAGACAAGTCACAGTGGACAGTGTATTTCTCTTGTGTCAGAGCGAGCTTTCCATGCCTACACAAATATGATATCCTGGTCTCACCACCTAGAAATGCATTTGCCTGTATTCATCGTCATCCTTTAAAACTCAGCTTTTCCATGCAGATTTCCAGAAACTAGTTTATGTAGTGTTTATGACTGTTTCTGTTGCTGCTGCTGAGGATCTTTTACTTTTTTGTCTCACAATATTTTTGCCCTGTTGATTTCCGGCAGTGGTGAACTGGGTTTTTGTTTGATGGTTCCTCTGATTGCCGACCAACAGAATTAATCATCTCATGTCTGTGTCATGTCCGACCCTTTATTACAGAACTCTTCACACCATAGTGTAGCTACTTGGTTATGTGTATATCTATCACACTAGATTGGAAGCTTCTTTAGGACAAGAAATATATCTCAACCACTTCTTCCAGCACAATTCTTATTCAACGTGAGAGTATTTGTCAAACAGGATTCTTTTTTTCTTGGCTTCAAGTTCTGGGCTATGATCATAATCTCTTCCCAGAAAGACTAAGAAGAAGGCCATTCCTAGCAGAACTTCTAGATCTGGTATTTTGTGCCCAGTTGCAACAAAGTCCCGTCATACACTTTCCATGAAGGGATTCATTAAACAGTATGTGAGGAGCAAGCTCTAATGGATACAGTGATGAAAATGTTCTCTTCTTGCCAGATGCAAGCTGGCCCAGAAGGCGGGGCCCCCTCACTGCTCCCATGTGCCAGCCACACAGGCATGCCATTCTAACCCATGCCAGGACACATCTCAAAGTGACTTGACCCAGGGGCCTTTAGGATTACTTGCAAATATTAAGTCTACAAATGCCAAGGCTCTCCTTCACATGCTCTTACCAAGTGGAGGGAGCAGTACAGAGGACTGGCCGAAAGCACAGGCTTTCAAGTCCTACAAACTTGGGTTTGGGTCCAGGCTCCCTTTCTTAGTAACTGCAGCCTTGGGAAAATTGTTCTTTCTGAGCCTCATTTTGGTTATCCGTTAAAGGAGGCTGGTCACTGCAGTCACCTCCTGAGGCCACTGTTTGGATAAAATAAGGCAATATGCATAAAGCAGTAGGGACATCGGTAGCTATTATGAGCTTTTCATTTGTATTATTATTAGGTTATAATTTCTGGACAAAGTCCATGTATTATGTTTTCCTGCATCCTTCATGCAACCCTAAAACTAGTTAATTTCTTTAAATGCCTGGGCTTTTAAAGGAGTAAGATTTAATTTTCAGGAAAAAACTGGAAAAGGGGGAAGACTGTTCTAGGAAAAGTTCAATAATTATGATTAGTAGGGGTAGGTGGATGCAAGTGTCTCACTATACAGGCATTCTCTGAGACTTTAAAAAAAATAAAGAAGCATATAAAAATGATTATTCACTATATATAGCTAAACATATAAGGATTTAAAAAACATACATATTTAACCAAAGTAAGGCAACATATGCTTAAATTCTGGCTGCATCATTTAGGAGCTCTGTGGTCTTCTACAAGTCATTTAGTATTTTGGAGTAAAATTCTTCATCTTCAAAACGAGACGAATTCACTTCGAGAATTAAATATGAGAAGGGAATAAACACATGGAAAGTGCCTGGCACAGGGAGGGTCGGTGGTGGTGGCTGCTACAATCTGCTTGAGTTAAGGCGTTGCATTGGAAATGCTTGCTAAAGTGAATGACTGTGGGACAACTTTTCTCTTTGCTATTGTTCTTTTTCCTTTCTCTTGCCAGTGGTTCTCAACCTTCCTAATGCCACGACCCTTTAATACAGTTCCTCATGTTGTGGTAACCCCCAACCATAAAATTATTTTCGTTGCTACTTCATAACTGTAATTTTGCTACTGTTATGAATCATCATGTAAATATCTGATATGCAGGATGTATTTTCAGGGGACGCGACCCACAGGTTGAGAACCGCTGCGTCTTGACTCTTACCAATTACACAAACTCTTTACCAGGAAAACAGCCACTCTGTCTCAGGCTGGGAGAGACCATTCATTTGGCAGATATTATGTTTATAGCAGAGTACCCGCCCCCCCCCCCCCCCCCCCCCGGCCCCCAAGCCTCTTTCCAATTCTAGTGTCACTTCACAAGTTAAGGAATTTTTGGTGCCAACTGCTGGAGATCCCCCATCAATTTTTGTTGTCCCTGAGAGTACAGATTAAGCTATTTTCTGGATCAGTAGAAGTTTCAAAAACAGGATTGGCTGCAGTGAAGAGCTTGCCAGAGAGCTTTGAGATACTCCCTTGGCAGAAGAAAAGAGGTAATGAAACCAGGTTTGCTGTAAGAGTGGGGAAAAGATGAAATTCTCTTAGCTCTTTTCTGGCAAGCAAACCCATTCGGTTTTGCCTTCTAGGCCAAAGCTCAGAAAGCTCAAGTGAACATAATATTTCCGCTCCTTTTAACAGAGACGAAATCCCATTCCTTTCATAAGTCTGCTGTTGCTAAACTGTTTAAGGAGCCCAGAACCAACTTTCTATGCTGCTATAGCTACTGCTCAGCCAAAGAGGCCGCAGGAAGTTTTCTGCTTCTCATCTCACACCTCATTTGACTTATGTGATACAGAAGTCATTTTTTTCTGAAAATTAAAGCTTATTCCTTTAGAAGCCCAGGCCTTTAAAGAAATTAACTAGTTTTAGGGTTGCATTAAGGATACAGGCAAACATAATGTATGGATCTTGCCCAGAAATTATAACCTAATAATAATACAAATGAAAAGCTCATAATAGCTACCGATGTCCCTACTGCTTTATGCATATTGCCTTATTTTATCCAAACAGTGGCCTCAGGAGGTGACTGCAGTGACCAGCCTCCTTTAACAGATGACCAAAATGAGGCTCAGAAAGAATAATTTTCCCAAGGCTGCAGTTACTAAGAAAGGGAGCCTGGATCCCAAACCCAAGTTTGTAGGACTTGAAAGCCTGTGCTTTCGGCCAGTCTTCTGTACTACTCCCTCCATTTGATATGAGCATGTGAATGAAAGCCTTGGCATATGTAGACTTAATATTTATAGTTCCAATTATTTGCAAGTAATCCCAAAGGCCCATGGATCAAGTCACTTTTAGGATGTGTCCTGGCATGGGTTAGAATGGCATGCCTTGTGTGGCTGGCATATGGGAACCAGTGAGGAGGCCCAGCCTGCTGCCCAGCATGCACCTGGCTTCCCAGCCTTTTTCTTCATTCACCCTCCCATTTGTAGCAAATTTTGTGAAATCGAAAGATTTGAATTCTTCATTAACAGCAATTTAGCAAAGAAATTCAGTTGTATAATTAATGACATCTGTTTTGTGTTCGGTAGAATAAGAAAATTTGGAAAATCTCAATTTTTCATTTAGATGCTACTGAATTTCATGGTTGAAACCATCATCCATAATGGTGTCCAACCAATATGTATGGGGGAGGGTCAACAAAGATCTCAGGACATATCCCTCAGGATTTTGAGTGATTCTATATAATAAAAGCCCAATATGCTAAGTGTCTAGTTGACTGGTCGGCCGTTCAACCAATAAAAGCATAATATGCTAATGATAATGGTAAGGCCGCTCAACCGTTCGCTATGATATGCATTGAACACCAGGAGGCAGACAGCTGACCGGACAACCAGTTGCTATGATGTGCACTAACCACCAGGGTGCAGACACTCCAACCGGTAGGTTAGCTTGCTGCTCGGATCCAGCCAATCGGGACTGAGTGAGATGGACTGGATACACCCTGGAGCCCTCCTGTGACCCCTCCCTGGCTAGCCAAGCTCCTGTGTCCCTCCCCGGTTCCGATCATGCACCGGTGGGGTCCCCTGGCCTGGCCTCCTAATTCGGGACCCCTCAGGGGATGTCAGAGAGCCGGTTTTGGCCCGATCCCACAGGCTAGGCCAAGGGACCCCACTGGTGCATGAATTCGTGCACCGGGCCTCTAGTATATTTATAAAACAATACATAACAGAGTAGTAAAATAGAATGGATGCTTTAGAAGGTAGCACTCTGGTTGCATGGTACACTTGGCATAATATTGCCAATCATGCTGGGTGTGGTCTATTTCACTGCAGTAATATTGGGGAGGCTGGTTTGACCTCTTTGAATAGAGCAAACAGTGACAGACTGACCCAGTCTTAGGGGGGAGTGTTAGCATGCCTAACACTATCTTAAAAAAAAAAAAAGAGTGGATAGAGTGTCGGCCTGCGGACTGAAAGGTCCCAGGTTCGATTCCGGTCAAGGGCATGTACCTTAGTTGCGGGCACATTCCAAGTGGGGGGGGGGGGTGTGCAGGAGGCAGCTGATCGATGTTTCTCTCTCATCGATGTGTCTAACTCTCTATCCCTCTCTCTTCCTCTCTGTAAAAAATCAATAAAATATGTTAAAAAAGAAAGAAAGAAAGAAATGGCTGATTTACTCATCCAACAGAACATGTGAAAGCCTATTACCAGCCAGGCCATGGATACTGAGATGCATGTCTTCAGGCAGAAGAAACAGTAGGAGCACGCATGCACTTCCCTTTGAACCAACTCAATCCTTCTTTCCCCAGGCCCTATTTCCAAAAGTTGTGGCAATCATTCAAGCTTCCTGCACTGTGCTTTTGATCATGCCTTTTTCCCATTCTAGTTCCATCTAATTATTATTATTATTATTTTAAAATATATTTTTATTGATTTTAGAGAGGAAGGGAGATGGAGAGAGAGAGAGAAACATCAATGAGAGAGAATCATGGATCAGCTGCCTCCTGCACACCCTCTACTTGGAATTGAGCCCACAACCTGGGCATGTGCCCTGACAGGGAACTGAACCATGGCTTCCTGGTTCATAGGTCGATGCTCAACCATTGAGCCATGCCAGCCGGGCCCATCTAATTATTGATACTCAACTAGTTTATCTGTATTCTACCCCACTTCTGCCTTTTGTTCTAGATGGTTATACTTTCTCTTGGCTGACCCTGGGTATCTTTGAAAGCCTTTGGCTGCCACTCACTCTCCGAGCCCTGATATCCCAGCCCACTCATACAAGATATACCTACCCAGGTGCAACCTCTGGGGATGAAAACTGTCACTGGTACACAGTCCTTGGGAAAGGGAGAACTTTGATCAAGGGGTGTGGCTACAGAAGATATGTAGTCATACTGTGCTTAGGAGAGAGTCAGCTTGGGCAAAATGCCCCAACACAGGAAAGGGTGAAGCAGGGACAGGTAGTTATTGGAAATGTGGGCGTTTGACATCAGGAAAAACTGCCAGCAAGGAACAAGGTCCAAAACCTTGGTCTAGGGTTCAGAAGGTCACTGCAATTCCCATGGGAAGCCACAGGAAGGAGCATGGTGGCTCTAGGTCAGCGATTCTCAACCTGTGGGTCGCAACCCCTTTGGGGGTTGAACGACCCTTTCACAGGGGTCGCCTAAATACATCCTGCATATCAGATATTTACATGATGATTCATAACAGTAGCAAAATTACAGTTACGAAGTAGCAACGAAAATAATTTTATGGTTAGGGGTCACCACGACATGAGGAACTGTATTAGGAAGGTTGAGAACCACTGCTCTAGGTAGACTCAGATCTTTGTTCGAGTTTGTGGTTCTGCTATTATCAGTTTGTGTGGCAGGCTCGGTGAAAATCATTTAGCCTCACAGAGCTTCATTTTCCTCTTCTCTACAATGAAAATGACACTAGCTGCCTTGCAAGGTTTGTGAGGATTAAATAACATAAAGTATATAAACCATCTGCACAGAGTAAGTAGCAAGTGGTACCTTATAATGATGATGGTGATGATAGTGATAATGACAATAATATTAGGAACATTACACTAAGAGAACTGAAGTATAAAGGCTAGGCTGGTACATTCAATTTATTTAACAGAGTTGAAACCTTATTTTGAGTACCTATTTTGTGCCAGGCATTAGATACTGACTACTGAGGCCAAAGTAGTGAATAAGACCAATGTGGTCCTTTCTTTCATGGAGTTTACCATCTAGAGGTACTATTATCAGCACCAGAACACATATTGGGGGATAGTATAGGTATAAGGCAGTAGACTAGGACAAGAAATAGGGTCTGAAGTTTGAGCCAGACGAAAAGAATTAGTGGTTTTGTTTTTGAGTTTTAGAATATGAGGCAAATATCTTCACAACCTTCTTGCCTACATTTTGGACAAGCACTGGGTACTGGGGCAAGGCCAAGTCTGCACGTGGCGGTCAAGTGACCATGGATGGTTGGGAAAGTAGGATAAGCCTGGAAGAAGGCAGAATCTGACAACCATGGAGGCTTCATCACATACATGACATGCAGTACTTGGTACGTATTAGCTTATTATTATTATTATTATTAGTGTTAATAAAATGATCACACTTCTGTGAGCTGGCATAATTGATCCTTCCCCGATGCCCACAGCATTCTGATGCCAACACCAGTCACTGTGCCTGGCGGCAGGACCATGTGCCAGGGACAGGGAGGCAGCTGGTTTCCGTGTTGAACCAAGTGCAGCTGAGCTTCCGCTGACGCTAGAGCTCTCGAGTCTCTTTAGAAAGTGTATTGTCTCCCTCTCCTGCCATAGGGTCAGGTTCTCTGCTCTCCGTCCCTTCTCATTGTGTCAGTGTGCCTGCTCTTATCAACTCCTTCAGCCCCTTTTAATATACTTTAAGCTAGAGAAGCATATAACTCTAATATCACCATTTTGCCTAAAATAAGAGTAAACCACATCAAGACTATCCTATAAGCACAATGGGTTAGCTTTAGCAGTATTGAGGAGGCTGTGGACTGGACTGGAATTCAGGACTGTTCTGGGAAACTTGATATCCATTTCTTCAACTGTGACAAGAGAATAATGAATAGTCAACCACCTACTTCGGGGCAGTGTTGGGACCACATGATGTTATACATGTGAAAGCGCTTTATGAAGTAGAGGGCACTATTAAAATGGAAGACACAATGCATCTGAATATCTGTTTCCTGGACAGTAGGGGGCGGCAGGGTCAGTAACCTAGATAAAGGCAAAGGAGGCATTTCTGGAGTAGAATATTAAAGTTAGATATAATTTTCAAATTCTAAGTCAACTTTTTCATCTTTATATTAAGGAGGACAATATTATTTGTTATATTTTCAGAACTTTTGGAATAAAGATGTTGACTTAAGAATGATTTTAGGTCCTATATCACCATTCCAGGTTTTGGTCAAGCTAAGTAACATTTGAATGAACCAACACATTTATATGTATCAGCAAGCAGATGATTTTGCAGATAATGAAAATGTATTCAAATTACTGTAATAGACACTCTTAGTGACAAACTCTGGCATATTTTCCTTTGAAGACATTTTAAAATTTTTGACAAGTGAGTTCACAACAGGGCCAGAAACTATTGAAATGTGCACCAGATAATTAAACTGTCTAGCATGCAAGTTAAATTTCCTATGGAAATTTGATTATGTCAATACAGCTTAAAACCATTATTAAGGGATGGCTTATGTCACATGCTAATTTGCTTTATTACACTAAGAATGAAAACTCAGCTAAATGCTGATGATTAAATGCTGATGATTTCTTTTTTAAATACCCTTTAGAACTAACACCATAGTTGCCACAAATTTTTTCCTCAATTCCATAGGCCATTTTTTAAATTGATACAAGTACATACTTTATACATTTAAACCATGGTTCAACTAATTGTGATGTAATATGGCTTTTATATATACTAGTTTAGCACCTCAGATTAATTTCATAATTGTAAAGTCATTTTAATTGCATAATGGCTTATTATTTCATTTGGAAATGTAAAAAAAGAAAAATTATTGACTCCCATTCATTGCTTGATACCTGCCATGAACCAGTTTAACACTAGAAATAGTATTATGTGGTCACTTCGGCAGCACATATTCATTTTGGAAATAGTATTAGCATGCCATTAAACAGTGTCTCAGTAAATTTCCATATTAGCACCTTATCTCAACACTTGTGATCCACTAATTATGATTAAGCTTTGCTGCAATGACATTTTATTTCACTGGCATTACTAGGCACACATTAACATAATTAATCCTTTGTACCTTTCAAATCCTGGTTCAAAGCAAGAAAGCATTGGAAATGTTAATTTTAGTTTTAAAGTTTCTGGTCACAGAGGCAGTACTTTCTCATGAATTAGTAATCAAACTCAAAGGTTCTTTAAGCAGTTTGGGTGACCTCAGGCCCAGGACAATGAATTCTGCATGAACAGGCCTGTGTTCTTTCAGGATGGTGGTCTATGTGAGCATTCTCACTGATTCAAAAAAGACCTAATTGGCTAGTTTTCAGATTTAAGATTTGGATTGAATACGGCCCTGTGGTGAACTCACTTGTCAAATGACCGCCCATATCCATTCAATAATCAAACAATAATCAATCAGACAGGGCAGAAATATTAAATTTGGAATGATTCACCAAAAGCCAATTAGTGCACTTAGGCTTTTAGCCTTTTGTTTGAAAGGGACCTGAAAGCTCACCTAACCCAGATTCCTGTATAGTTTATGGAATGCCATGAATTAGGCAGTGAGTAAAAGGCATTTCTCCTTCCATTAGAAAGGTTAATAATTTGCTTAATTGAGGTGGTTTGCCTTCATTATGGTCTTTAGTGAATATGACTAAAAATTTAATATTCAGGAATAGTTGCTTGTGTTTAATTTTATCTCCTGAATTTTAAAGGAAAGATTTAGGCTTTGCCCAACTTACACCCTCTAATATCTCTCTGTAGTCCTTAAGCCACAAGTAATTGCCCTTTATAACAGAGGTAAGAAGAGTGTACTAATTTATGACTTCATTACTTCTTCTTCTCCACTGTGACAAACATATGCAATCACATCACGTCTTGAGAGCACTGTAACATTAATGACTAATTTTAGCTAAAAAGAATCAAATCAAATCAAATGAATTTTCTGAAATTATTTACTGTTCATATATATTCATTCTGATGGCATTATTTAGCCTCTATTGGCATTATTTTCTTTAAAACTCTTGCACATCACACCAAAAGCTTTTAGGGAAGAACCTCCAAAGATCACCATTATGTTTTCTCAGTCAGTCCAAGGGAGCACAGACCCAGAGAGAAGCAGGGGCTTTGGGAAGTCTTTATTATTTTCAGAAAAAAAAGAGAGAATTGATAATCCAGCATCTCAAAATATGAAATTCACAATGTTAGTAATATTCTATTTCCTTTCATTCTGTGTCCTGGATGATCCCGCAGAGTTCTGATATCCTATCTCTTGCCTCCCTTTCCAGATTATGCAAGATCCATCAGAGCAGACTGTTACATCTCTATGTATTCCAGCCCACACGCTTATCTCCTTTGACACAACAGTGGTGTCATCTTGTCCTGTTTATTCAAGTGTCTAAGAACATCTTAGTTTTCTTTTATCTTGGAAGCCACTCAAACACACCTGGAATTATACAAGTGCTCCGGCTCTCTTGTTTCCATATCCACAGGCAGGTCATTTTCTCTTTACCCCCCTTTTTACATCACCAACTCCCAGTCTTCTTTCAAGGCTGTGCTCAGGCTCTTTTTCTCCAGGTAAACATTCCTGACTTGCCTCACTCTCAAGGTGTATTACCTACCTCACTTTTAACTGCTGGTCCACCACACCCCATACATCCCCCAGTCATTTATTACATGGCATAGTCATCATTAGCTTACTCATCTCTCTCCTTTCTGGACTATTTGGAAGCCAGAGATGGTATCTTGTGTAGTAAAACTATAGGCCTGGTGCACGAAATCGTGCACGGGTAGGGTCCCTAGGCCTGGCTGGTGATCAGGGCCAATTGGGGCCTTCCTTCCCCTGGCTGCTGGCTGCCGGCCGGGGCCTTCCTTCATTCCACGCTGGCCCCTGGTGGTCAGCGCATATCATCATAGTGAGTGGTAGAACTCCCAGTTGGTCGAACTCCTGAGGGGACAATTTGCATATTAGCCTTTTATTATATAGGATTCCAAGTTAACAGTGCCCAGAAAATAGAACCACAGCAAAGATTTGTGGGTTGAATGAATAAATGGTGATGTATAGTTAGATTTAGACAGAGAATTCTGACCTTCAGCTGAGCTGTGTGTCGATTTTTTATGAGTCATTTTCCTTCATATTTTACTAATACAATTTCTCTCCAGAGGGCAGAGTAATATTATCTGCATTCCCATAAAATCTTATCCTTCTAAGAAGACACAAATCTTCTCTGGTGTCAATCAAAACAGGGGCACCTGAACGTCCAGAGGACTGACAGAACTGTCAAATGCACATGCCCCTGAGGCACTATTTAGAAGTACAAGTGAATCAGAATCCACACAAACTTAGGGCATGTCAGTCAGTCATTTTCTTTACACTCAAAATGTTTGTGGGGAAACATTTATTGTGCTTTATAAATTATTCATAATGCAATTTGTTTAAATGCTCCACACTGATGCATTTAAAATATGATCCACTATACAGAGGTACCTAAAGTGAGGTACCATTATAGAACTGGAGAAATAACTGAAATTGCAGCAACCAACCTAGAATAGTATTCTAACAAAGTAAATGGAAATAGCAGTAAATAAACACGACTATGTTAAGGGCTAATGGACTGTGAAGGGGCAGATAAAGGAAGATGACAGAAGTTTTATCATGATTTTAAAACTTAAAAAGAACACATGTATTATTACTATGCATCTATTATTACTAAGAAAGTATCTTGCATTTTGCATTAAAGAAAAGCAAGCAGGCTTCTGTTTACTTGAATTCAGAGACACAGCTATAGATGGCACGGAGGATGGGGAGAGGGAAATGCAGACAACTAACCTACAGTATAAACCTCTCCATCCCCTGAATTAGTCTGGTTTGCCACAGTGTATATGGCAAAAAGTGAAGATGCTTAACTTTCTCAAGAAAATGAAATACAGATTGCTCTGAGCTGAAGCGAGGCAAGCCCAGAATGAGTTCCCGAAGCATCTGGCAACTTCCAGTTGTAGAAATGATGGGTAGTTTTTCATTCCTCTCTCTCACCTCCGTACTGACCTTGTTCTGGAATTGGCTTCAGCAGTTTCTCTCCCCTGGGATCTCCCATCGGCTTACAAATCTCCTTAATATCAACCACTTTCCTCCTCCAGCTACTACTCCATATTTTACTCCTTCTCTTCAGCACAAGTCTGAATATTTATTGATGTTTAAAGTTTCTACTTCCTTGGCCTTGGTCAGGTAGCTTAGTTGATTAGAGCATCGTCCCTATAGGTTGTGGGTTCGATCCCCAGTCAGAGCACATACAAGAAACAATCAATGAATGCACAAATAAGTGAAATGACATATTGATGTCTCTTTCTCTCTCTCTTTAAAATCAACAAACAAAAATAGTTTTTATCTACTCACTTTCCATTATTAGGAATTTCAAACCTACCATCAATTTTTATTAAAACAATCAATGACAAATACTGCTGAAATCAAAGGCTGATTTTCATTCTACCTGTCACTCAACCTCTAGATACCATTTGACACAGTTGTTTACTTTTGAAATACGTCATCCTCTATGCTCCTCAATCCCATATGTCATTTCCTTCCTACCTCACCAGTTGCTTCTTCTCAGAGTGTCATTTTATAAATTTGAGGTAGCCCAGGCCTCTGTCCTTGCCTCTCCTCCTCTTATCGACACTCCAATCTACTAAACTTAAATACCACCTATGCCCTTTATTCTCCAACCTGGACCTTCTATATTTGACTGCCTTCTTGATATCTCCCTTTGGATTCCTGTTAGGCATCTGAAAGTTAACAAGTCCAGAGACTCCTATGTTCTTTTCTCTTAGTCCCATTCCAGATACCTGTGTCAAATCCGCTTCCCTGAAAGTCCTCCCCAAGTCACCATGATTGTACCATCATGCACATCAATCGCTCAAACCAAAAACTAAGACATCAGTTTTAATCCTTTTTTCCCCTTCATATCACTCGTCAATCCATCCTTAAGTCCCATTCACTCCGAAATATGTCGAGAATTCAATCGCTTTCATCATCACACCGCCTCTGGAGTGAGCCTCCATCTGTCACCAGGGCTAATGTGACAGCCCCTCACTAGTCTCCCTGCCTCCACCGCTGCCTGCCTGGCAATCAGTTCTACACAGAGCAGGCAGAGTGATATTTTTAAAAATCTAAATGCACATCATTCCTTTGCTTAAAACACTTTAATAGCTTCCCACTGCAATGAAAGCAAAATGTAAACTCTTTACCCTTTGTCCTCAATGATCTGGCCCTGCTCCACCTGTGTGGTTTCAAAGCCATTTTCCTCTAACATTGTATATGCTGCCCCTTCTTTATGCAAAGTGGGAACACTCTTTCCCCAGATGATTGATTCTTTCTCACCATTCAGGGCTCAGCTCAAATTTCTGGGCTTTTCGTCAAACATTAGCAGCCTCCCACGGCACCACCCACCATGAAATTCATCCTTTTCTCCACAGAACAATTTTATCTTCTTCAGAGCACTGATCCATACAAAAATCATCCTACTTGTTGAATATTTTCTCACTACTGAAATGGAAGTTTCTAGAGGGCTCAGGCACTTGATCCTCACTATATCCTCGGAGCCTAGATGGATGTTTGATGGTGTTTGTTGGCTGACTGACTCACGGACTCAGGATGCCTGATTTTTAAATCATATATTAAAATCTATCTTTTTTACTGAAAGCTTCAAAAGCTCATTTTTTGACTGATAAGACATATTGGATAATTATTTTGGGGTGGTTGACCGATAGAAATCTGTCTTTCTTCGCTACCTCTGGCTCCATCCAAGCCTGTTGGGTTCTTCCTTTTCACTTCCACCTGTCTGTCTTGCTCTTGATCTACCGGGGTCCCTAAATTTCTTCATCTGAACATTTACCTCCTTGTGGCTTTATTATAGCTTTCTCTCCTGTTTAAACAAAAAGCCAAGGGCTTCCTTTAATAGGAGCACAATAATGGCAAGTGTCTGTATTTACTGGGCACTAGGAACCATTATCATATTCAAACAGCTTGCTGCTTTGGCTACTGTCTTAAAACAATGAGACAGTTTAGCTATAATTAAAAAACTCATTGTGACACAGCTCTTTACCGCAAAATTGGATATCAGTGGATCAAATTATGTTTCCTAAAATATCCTCATATAGTATATCTTTTATAAAAACATGTTTTTGTTGATTTTTTTTTTTTTTTTTTTTTTTAGAGAGGAAGGGAGAAGGTGGGGGGAGAGGGAGAGAGAGAGAGAGAGAGAGAGACATCGATAGGTTGCCTCCCACATACACCCTGACCTGGGATGTAATCTGCAACATGGCTGTGTGCCCTGAATTGAACTGTCACCCTTTAGGACTCAGGGGTGGGGAGCGTCTGGCCCGAGGGCCATATAAGGCCCTAGAAATCATTTGGTCTGGCCCTGCCAACGCATTAGGGTGAGTTAATTAATTGTTTGACCAAATATAGCAGGTTAACTTTTAAGTTGATAATTTTATATGGCATGAGAATGATGTTAAAAATATCCAAATGGTCCTTGGCAGAAAAAAGGTTCCCACCTCTGCAAGTTGGGTGCATGGGAGGACGCTCAACCAACTGAGTCACACTGGCCAGGGCTCATATAGTATATATATCTTGATAGAATAGGGCTAGTTCATTCAATACCTCAACATAATGTTAGAGAGAGGCCAATGTAATCTTTTGGTGTTTGAGGTCATATTCACTTCCAGATGAACTAACTCATGTTTCTAGGTACTATATTTCATTCAGAAAATATTTATTGAATTGCTATTATGTGCCAGGCACTGTAACATATACTGGGAATGTGATGGGAGTGAATAAAACAGACATGTCATCTGTCTTCACAGAGCTTAGAGTCTTAAGGTGAGGAATATGTTAATACAATAAAAATAATAATAGGTAATGATTGTTGGATGAACGCTTACTTTGTGCAAAGCTGTGTCCTAAGTGTTTTACAACCATTAACCCATTCAATCCTTACAACAACCCTCTGTGATGTAGGAACTACTCACATCCCCATATTACTGAGGAAGGTCAGACAACTGGTAAGAAGCCAAGATGGGATTCAAAATCAGGCTCAAGAGACATCCTTTCAATCACTATGTTTTACTACCTCATGAGATTTATTTTTAAAAAATGAAGGGAAGTATCATTTAAAGTAAATTCATAATATAGTGATAAATTCTATGAACCTAAGGTAAAGAATATAAAGAGAGTGCATTCCAGGGTAACCTACAGTGGGGAATCAGGGAAGATTTTCTTAGGGAAGAGGCATTAGAACTGAAATAGGAAGAATTTAATTAAATTATATTTCATTCCCTCTAATCCTGTTCTGCCCCACCTAATTCTAGTACCTTCTTTTCAGAAGAACACAGAGGCTCCTCACTGACAATTTGGTAGTCCTTCTCCTGATCTTCCCACTTCCTACAATATAATCGATGTTGTTTAAGATAATGCGGAGTCAGAACAAATAAATACGGGTCAGATGCATATAAAAAACTCCCGGGCTGGCCATGGTTTGTCTCAGGGTAAATGTGAATTCAGGATGAATATGTCACCTTCAATGATAACTCTAAGAAGTGAACAGTATTAACTCCCATTTTGTGACACATTCTAGCCACCTGTAGATAAAGCTTTAGTGTGGAGAGGAAGTATTTAAGGATATCAGATTATGCAGTCAGGGCACTGGAAAAACTGACATTATGACATTTAATTTATGACACATGATTAGAAAAACAGTCCTCCCTGCCCATGAGGCCAAGTACCAAAGCACTAAAGTGTGCCGCTAGAGGAGGTCACCATAGGTTCCCTTGAAGTAACAGCTCATTTAATTCCCAGAGAGACCAGGAAGCTTCAATTTGTTCCTTGGTCACAGATTTCATTCTTTACCCAAATCCTTATCTAAAAATACAGAACAATGCGTACAAGGGACACCAAAGGAAAGGAGGAGAATGAATGTATTGCCAGATGACCAAGTCCAAGAGGATCAATCTCCTTATTTATTTATTTAGAACTTGCAGATGAAACTCACAGATTTCAGAAAAGAAATCACAGACCTGTAATAAGGTGGGAGACTAAGTCAGCAAATGAGAAGCAAGTAACATCCCAACGGCAATTATTCAACAGCCACTGAAATTTGCAAAAGATGCCAGCATTTCCCAGGAGAGTAAACAATCATGATGTTGAAATGTCAGCTGCGGAGATAGTACGTTAAAAATGCAGAGCAAATTTCCCAGCAGCCTATTTTGTCTTATGGAGTGTAGCATTATGCGCTACAGTCCGCAAGTCACCCAGGGCTGAAGCTACATCAGCAGAAATGCCTTTACTTTTTTGTCCACAGTAACCATCAATCAACTGAACTGGGGGCGCACTGGCTAGCTTTGTTATTACCACCAATAATTGTTTATGTGTAATAAGGTAAAATGATAAAATGCAAACCCAAATCCTTTGACTGCTCTACTTTACAGCTGGTTTATTGTCTGGTCCTGCATATCTTTGGCACAATCAAGAGAGACCTCCCTTTTGGTTGTCCCGGTGATATCTTCTCTATTAAGCTTTTAAAAATATCCCAGATTGGCAAGCCCCAGAAATAAGAAATAGATATAGATGGGAGTCATCTAATTAAGAAGTAGCCCAGGCGGTGTTGCTCAGTGGTTGAGTGTTGACCTATGAATCAGAAGGTCACATGTTTGATTCCGGGCCAGGGCACATGCCCGGGTTGCGGGCTCAGTTCCCAGGAGGGGATGTACAGGAGGCAGCCAATCAATGATTCTCTCTCATCATTGATGTTTCTATCTCTCCCTCTCCCTTCCTCTTTGAAATCAATAAAAATATTTTTAAAAAAGAAGTAAACTATTACTAATATACTTATGTCTTTAGTTTAAGGAAACATTTCTAACACTACATAATATGCATACAGTTTTAAGGTAATATCAAGGCAACTGTCTTCATCCTTAACTGTGGCAGACCAATCATCCTAATGATTTGAAATTAGTAGATAGTGAACTTTTACTTCCCCCTTGGAATGGGAGCTTGTGGGCAAGGATGATGTCCCACCCTTCTTCATGTTTAATGTTTCTGAGGAGGAGGACAGTGGAAAGGTGAATGAAGTCAGAAGTTGCTCACACTTCTCTTTTGATAGTTCTTTGGGATGGCTTTCCCCTAAATGGTAACCAGTTGCATCTTGCTGATTATCAGGCGAGGAAAAGAGGGAGTTCCTTAATGCAAAAAGTGGGAGGGGCAGTCCTTGAAGGTGTGACTATGTGACAGACCTAGATAAAAAGAGAATGGGAACATCCTACCATTTGGATGAAGAGTCTAAAATGAGTTAGCTGATCAGAATAAAATATTATTCATCATAAAGGGTCCTGAGGCATGTCAGTGACTGAGTGCTAATAGTAGTCAATAGATCACTAAGTTGACTAATGCATTCCCATTTTAGGACTTGGATAGCTAATTGAATTTTATGATTTCTCAGGGATTTAATATTATTTATAATGTAGAATGGGTTGTCCAGGGATAGACTAGCATCATGTGCCTTTTAAATTTATTTTCCAACAAGAGAATGTCATTTTTGTGATGACTTTCTACATAGAGCCAATGAAAGCATATTTTGCTCCACTGGCACTAGGGAACTATGTGACAGTATTGCTAAATTATAGTGGGAATAGAATGCTCTGCATGAAAGGAGAGATGGGGTACTGTGGCTTCCCTGCCACCCCCACAATGAGCTCAAGGTCATAGATAGAGGTTATTGTGACCCAGAAATCATCTATAGGATACCTACCACGATAAGGTTCTATTTATATAATGATAATTAATAATGAATGAGTCATTTTGGTTTAGAGATCCAAATTAAATTTATTACTTGTTTAAGACATAAGTCTTCAGAAACAATGAGATTATTTCTTCTATGCATTTTTATGGCTAGCCTTATATTTTTATACCAGATGAGTGAGCCTCCAGCTCCAAAATTTTAACATCAACACTAATGTCTCCCAGATGTTTATTAAAAGTCCTTCAAGAAACTCTGTGGACTCTCACATTAAATTCTGCAGTAAACTCCCACCATGAATATAGGACATATTTTCTGAATCTCACATAATAGTAGAAAGCTCAATATCAAATTTTAAAAATATATTTTATTGATTTTTTACAGAGAGGAAGGGAGAGGGATAGAGAGTTAGAAACATTGATGAGAGAGAAACATCAATCAGCTACCTCCTGCACACCTCCTACCGGGGATTTGCCCACAACCAAGGTACATGCCCTTGACCGGAATCGAACCTGGGACCTTTCAGTCCGCAGGCCAACGCTCTATCCACTGAGCCAAACCGGCCAGGCTCAATATTAAATTTTTAACTTCTGTAAATGTTTTAAAAAACCTCCGAGAAAGATTAAAAATGTTCATAACACATAGGCAATTTCAAAATGCCCCCATGACCCTTGGCAATGTACTCACTCTTTTAACAACATGCTCACATTTCCCCATATCCTGGGCTGCAATTAGAGTTTTTTTTTCCCCTTTTGAAATTGATATTTCCCAAATGGGTTGCTTAAGGTTTCTAGAGGCTACACATGAGTAAGAGGAGCTAACGGCAAATATGTGAATATGTATGCAAGATCAATACAGCAAATTCTAACAATCTTTTCCAGAAGGAAACAAGATTCATTATTTATCCATCTCAACAGCTTCAGATGATGATAAATTTTCGCATGCCAAAGGGTAATCTAAAGGCAGTTTCAAAGAATATATCCTTTAATGAAACAGAGCACAACTTTCTGCTTAGGGGATCTCTGGTAGACTAGCCCTGGTTTTGTTGATGCAGCAGAGCCTGGTGATTAAAGTCTTTAGAGTTGGTGCCGTTGGTGCCGTTGGTGCCACAGCCGCTCACACACTCACTATCTAAGTTCTCAGAAGAAGAATCTCTGAATCTGCAGTGGTTTAGATGACAGAGGACTGGGTTTAAAATCAGAAAATTTCATTTTAATACTGGCTCAGTAAAATAGTCTACCCGAGGCTCAGTTTCTTTATAACTTTGTAACTTGGGGGAGTAATACCTTCCTCCCAGACGTGTTGTAGAATGTGATGTGTATGTGAGGTTGTGTGAACTAAAATTACCTTATAAACGGTAAAATCCTCATCAAATGAGACTTACTGTTGCTATTATACAGATACAAAAAAAGGCTCATGCTTTCTACCCAAGACCTAAAGGAAATGAGACGCTCTAGTGTACCTTCATACTGTACTTATTCCTCTTTTAGTTATGAAAGAATCGGTTAGAAAATGTAGGAATGTTATTTTTATGATCTACCATATCTATAATATGAGGATGTTAAGGGTCTTTAAAAAGTGTTATTCAAATATCCCAAACTTAGACTTATTCTATATACAATGTGTCTCTTTTACCATTAAAGAATAATCATTATTCTTTAATGGTAAAAGAGACACTTTTTCATGGAAATCCTTTGTTTTAAAGAACTCTTGAATGAACTCCAGTAATTTGGGAGGCCGGTAGAAGGGACCATAAAGAGATTAGATTTTATATATTGGCCATATCAGTCCAGGCTTAAAAAAACAAAACAATACTCATTTAGTATGTACACGTAAGTGATCAATGGGAGTTCGGGCAGAGTTGAGGTGGGTGAGTGGAACTAAGGCAGCCGTGGGCAAACTATGGCCCCCGGGCCGGATCCGGCCCGTTTGAAATGAATAAAACTAAAAAAAAAAAAAAAAAAAAAAAGACCATACCCTTTTATGTAATGATGTTTACTTTGAATTTATCTTAGTTCACACAAACACTCCATCCGTGCTTTTGTTCCCGCCCTCCGGTCCAGTTTAAGAACCCATTGTGGCCCTTGAGTCAAAAAGTTTGCCCACCCCTGAACTAAGGAGTTAAGATAATTAATGATCTAGGTCTCAACTATCAAAAAATGTTGAATGACGAATAACAATGATTGTGTATTCCAACCAAATTCTCTATGTCAGAAAATTCTTATTGTTTTTTAAGTCTCAAGCATAAACACAAATTAAATAAAAAAGTATTTTTTGTTGCATGAAGAATACCAAAATATGTGCAAATATTAGTAATCTCTTATGGAACTCAGTGGGTATATTAAGGTTTGGCAATGATTGATGCCCCAAATCTGTTCTTAAGGGCAATAATGTATTATCTAAATAGAGATCTCTAGTCTAGAGATCTGCAGCAGGCTGATACTTTCTGATTTCAACCCTGTTTCATAGATCCACCTTGTAACTCAGAGATTTCTATTTATGGCAAAGTTGCATAATCAGTTTATCCAAGTTGCTTTTCAAATGGAGAGGCTACTGAGGAGAGTCAACCTCTGGTGATGAGGTACCCAAGGGAGGAATTTTGCCAAACAATTACAGTGACATTATGTGGCCTGAAGTCAACTGGCAACCAGGCATTGTTCCAGAAAATCTGAAAGACAAAGTAGATGGCCAAAGCAAATAATTCACATTAATACATTTTTTTCTAAATTTCATAGTCGGATTCAACTATCTGTTTAGTACAGATGAACTGGAAAATTGCCCAGTCTCCACAGTTCTCAGCAGTGAGGCACACATGCCTAACATAGTAAGTTAAATGCTGTGAAATAATAATTTCATTGATAATAAAACAAAATCAAACAGTGTTGAGCAAAGAGACATCAATTGCTCATAAATGCATCTCAGAAGAAACTATAGCAACAATGCCATTCACTGTAGGAGGCAGAGCTGTGTAGAGGCTTTGGAGCTACAGACTGAACTTGATTCCTGGGTGTGCCTCTTACTAGCTGGGTGGCCTTAAGCAAGTAAAGTCCTTAAGTGACCTTGAACAAGTAATCCCTAATCTTGTCACAATAATATGAGGATAAAAATATTAGCTACGAGAGAAGATTTAGTAAGAATCATATGGGATAATGCATGATGCCTCGCACACGGTAATGGTGCAATGAATGCTAGCAATCATGACTGTTTCTTCATACTTTGAGTATTAGATATGGCTGTTGTTTCTCAGCTCCAAAACCACCTTTCTCTCTCTATTTTGGAATGCTAGAGCTAGTAGTCTACAAAGCACATTTATGCGTTGCTGGGGGATAGGCTCCTGCAGGCTCTTCCAGTGGAGGCCACTAAGGAGAGACTGCAAGGCTGAAGAAAGAGGGGGATCCTGGTAGGCTCTGCTAATAGAGGCCATGAGGGGGAGGCGGCTTCCTCCTGTCTGCTTTCTGTTTGCTTCCTGGGGGTTTTCTGAGGCCCCTTTAAGCATCACCCCAGCAACGCTTCTTCATCCCTTCATTCCTTTCCAGGAAAGCCGCTAAATCCTCTTCAACATTTCCAGCCCTTGCAGAATCACTTTACCCTACTAGTTAGAGGTCTGAATCCAAGCCCCTTAGGCCCCTCCTTGGAGCTCAGAGACACCATGGCCAGCACTCCCTTTTCTCAGATATCTGAGTTTCAGCTTCACAGAGCTTTTCCTCGAAGCTTCTGAGCGTTAATATTCTAGCCTCTTCCTATTGATCCTCAGCTCCAGGGATGGTAACTGCTTCCAGAATTGACTATTTTCACACCATAGAGTTCTCTTATTGTTCTTCCAGTCATCTAACAACTTTGTACCTAGTTAATTATATATTATATTAACTTTTCTCTCCTCAAATAACTGGTGTGGTTTCTATTTCCTCAGCAGCACTTACTGATACAGCAGTGAGGCACACATCTGACCGTTTACTGAGCCATTAGGACAGCTTAGAAAGATCTCGGTTTTGAGCTAAACTGCCCACCTCGTGGCTATCACCAATGGGGGCCTTTAGAACCACACAGAACAACTTCCTTCCTGGACTTCACTAGCTTATCCAGTACCGACAGGTTTCAAACCAGTTACTGCTCCAAAGTCACAGAAGTAGATAGAACAAGAAATGAGGTAGGCAAGGCAGGCAATAGGAAATAGCATAAAGGCATGGGCAAAAATGAAATGATTGATTGCCTGTTCAAACTGAAATTACAGTGATGGATCACCATTCAAGGACTTATCCATAAAATCCCAATAAAACTCAGGAACCGACCTGATGCAGCATTCTACAATTTCCCACTTGAAATATCAAATGAGACATGAAAATATGAAAGCCCGCAACTCTAAAAACTTTTATTCACAATCAACTTATTGCTGGAATGGAAGGATGTTCCATAAACTACAAGCTGGTGGAATCAGAAGGAAAAAAAAAATGAAGTTGATAATTGTGTCTGGAATTAATAGTAGTTAATATTTCTTCTTCTTTTCTTTTCTTTTTTTTTTTTACCCTCACCTGAGGATATGTTTTTATTGATTTTAGAGAGAAAGGAAGGGGAAGAAAGAGAGCGAGAGAGCGAGAAACATCGATGTGAGAAAGAAATAGCAATCAGTTGCCTCCCGTATGCACCCTGACCAGGAGTCTAACCCACAACATTTTGGTATATGGGATGATGCTCAACCAGCTGAGCCACCCAGCCAGGGCAGTAGCTAATATTTTTTTGAACACAAAATATATATATCGGGAATTTATTAACACTTCCTGTAAGTTATTTCATTTAGTCTTTCTCAAAACTCAATGAAATAGATCCTAATATCCCTGTCTTATAGATGAAAAATCTATGCCATGAAAGGTTAAATGATTTGGTGCAAAGTAACTTGTAGGGATGGGATTCAAACTCAGGCAATCTGGATCCTCTGGCTCTTCACTCCTATGACTATCATCTCTTTCCTTCTATCACTTAGTTCAATTAGAAGAGTCACCAGGGTCCCTCTACTGCATGGGTTCTGCTCTTTGAAGTAGTCAGAATGATATTCAATCACTTCCCTTCTTTGATTAAAAAGAATACATATTTTTAATGTAGATGAAAACTGAACCTCCAAGTGGAGTGTGTATGGGAGAGATTTAATTTTCACAAGAAAAGCATCATAGAAGGTAGCAGAATCAGAAATCATCCTAGTAGGCATGCAAACCATCAGCTGTGTCTTTATTTTTTATGTACATCATTCAGTAGAGATCAGTGTATTGAACTTTTGGTTCAGATCAGTGATTCCCAACCAGGTGGGCATTTATCAGAAACACGTGGATTATCTTTTATATGCACAAACCTACGTCTCCTAAGATTTTGACCCAGGAGGTTTAGGATGGAGCCTAGCTATATATTTTGAAAAGGCTACTGGTTCATGTTAGCACAAAGCCACACAGCAGGGGAGGAGCAGATTCCAGGTCGGCACAGCAGGGCATAACACCACATGCGTGGTGACAGCTAAGGACTGGGATTTGTTTTAGGCGACGTGCACAGCAACTTCATGTCCAGCTGTATTTATTAGAAAGGGATTTAGCTAGAGCACAAGTGAATTCAAAGTAAGGCAATTATCAATCTATGCTGCCTGTCTGTTGGCAAACAGAGGGTTTAGATAGATTTCTTATTGTTCTAGAATAAGAACTCCTCCACCCACCCAATAAAAAAGCAAAACAACATGGGCCCTGTACAAATGCCGCAGAACAGGCGAAGAAAAGGAAAGGCATTTGGAAAATGATTTATTTTAGAAGCCAAAGGAAAATTAGATAAAAACCCACAAAGACCCTGACACTGAAACAATAGCAGGATAACATGACTTTTATGAAATATGAGTAATCCACAAGAGGAGAACATGTACATGTTGAGATGAACAATAATAGGATGGCATGAAAAATATGGAAACAGGAAAACTGAAAATTCTATAATAAATTTCAAATATGTTTTAGAAGCATACAAGGCATGATAAATATTGGTAAGCACTGAATTAGTGATTTGGAAGACAATTTTAGAAAATCTTTTAGGATACAGAACACAAGAATCAAGATCTGTAAATAACGGAAAAAGGATAGTCGGGGTGGCTGTGTGTCTCAGTTGGTACTCAGACAATTCCTGTTTTATGCCTATTGTCCTGTGTAGTTGTTAACTGCTCCCCTTTTCGCTTTTGAAATTGCCCTGGTTTGGATATAAACTAGTCACCTAGTATGGGAAATAAACTTAAGAATTATGGTATACCCAAGAAAGAAACCATTATGATAACAGAAGGACTAATCAAAGACATCTCTGATGAAAAATTCTGTTTAAAAAAAAATCTCAGCTTGATGGACTCACCTCATTCTTGGCAAACTCAATAAAAATGAACTGTACTTAGACATATCTGGCAAGATATTTTAATAAAAAAACTGTCAACCATTTTGGTAAAAAGAAAAAAAAGTAAACTTCAAAGGAATAAATATAAATATCATGGGTTTCTCATTTCTGCTGCATTAAATGCTCAAGAGAATAAAGTGATATCTAACTGAATTTGTCTGGGAAAGGTATTTATGCCTTGTCAATTTTCTTCTTATTTGTAATAAAACTAACAAAGACATGCTGAGCTATACAAGTGTGTAGAAAATATGCCCAATATGACATAGATACCTGGAAATACTCCAATTAACTAGCATTTATTTTCACCTTCCAGAAACATATGCTAAGGAAATATTCTACAAAGTGGACAAAGAGTCTATAAACAAAGACATTTATTGAGAAACATTTTATGACAAAAACTATAAAAAGAATTGAAATGTCAACATTCTAGGTATATCTAAAAATTTGGGATAATATGAAGTTGATAAAATAATGGTGACAGGCAACACGTGGTTGCTATGGGTTGGCAGGGAAGCCCGAAGGGAAACAGCTATGGTCAAGGACACCCTGGGCGAAGCAGGGCTGCCCTGTGATGAGTTGAACCCATCTGGACCCAGAAGTTACCCTGAAGACCATAGAGCTCAAGGAAGAGTGGAAGGACTTTGTGGACAAAATTAGCCAATTTCAGAAAATGGTTGGTGGTTTAATTGAGCTTGTTGACCAACTTGCAAAAGAAGGAGAAAATGAGGAGATAAAGGCCATTTGTGTTCGAAGCTCGCTCAAATCTATAGCAGACCAGAGAAGCCCAACAACAGCAACTCCAAGCACTAACAGCAGAAAAGAAAATGCAGCGTGAAAAGTATTGAGTTGCATATGAAGCTTCGTGTAAAGTAGAAGCAGAACAAAGTGAATTTATTGATCAATTTATTTTTCCAGAAATGAACTGAAAATTTCATTTTATAGCAGGAGGGGAAGAAAAACAAAACAAACCCCCAAAACCATACCAAAAATCCTCTGTAAATTCCAGTGACTTGGACTAATGAGCCAAATATGTCTTGTGAGATGGTGTGAATGGGATGCAGCATCTGTAAAGGCAATTCGCAAGTCTGGGGGAGTTGTTTCAGACTCCAGTGCATAGACCATGGTGGACCAGGTCCTCACATCTTACATTCTTAGTCTGAACTAAGCAGTCTGTAAACTTTGATTATACACACACACACACACACACACACACACACACACACACACACACATATATTTTCACAAAGCTTTGGATGAAAAAGCAATAAACTATTGTTCTCAAAAATAATAAATAAAATAAAATAATGATGACAGTGGGTTTCCCATAACACAGGAAAGCACTAGCAATGTCACATCAAATGAAAGAATCTGAATAGAAACTCTCCACATTTAAAGAAAAAGTTTTATGTAACAAAAACTACAAGAAATGTCTCAGCAAGTAAAAAGTGATTGGTTCTGGAGTGAGATTAAGACTTTTTTCCCCCCAGGCTTTCGTTTTTCTGATTTTATAATTAGAAGAAAAATGAATAAAACAGGTAGAGAAATATGATTTGTTTGAAGTTTGTAGAGACATAAAAGATTCATGACACAATAGAAGTGAGCAAAGCAGAATACAAAATTGGCTGTACATGTATCATTTCAGAGCTTCATTCATTTATTCCCTGAACAGATATTTGAGTGACTTCGTATGTGCAAAGAACTGCTATAGGCCCTTGGATTATTATGGCAAGTGAAACAGAAGACACTGACCTCACAGAGATAAAAACATGTATTATACATGGGGATAAAAATTGGACTGAAGGGTATGTGAAGGTAATAAAATTATCAGTCTTTAAAACTGTAAATAATTTTTTTCACATAATCACCACATTGTTTTTAAAATATAAAATTACAATTTTTTAAAAAGGTCAATGATCCGACCTTCCTAAACAGAGTATTGTTAGCTTTTTCAGAATCATCCACAAGAATCCTTGAGACCATTTGCTTAGCAACTTCCTTGGCACAGGATTTAGAATCACTGAACCCACAGTACAGGAAAGAGAGCCAGTAAGGAGATGCAAGGACATTTTTGTATTTTGAAATGACATTTCTTATGAGGCACTTCAATCACTCTGTCATCACCACCTTGTTAATTATCTCATGGAAATATTATCAGTTGTCTTTGAAGAAACACACACACGAGTATCGAGGGACTTTGTCAGCTTTTTGCCATGAGCTTGCTTTTTCTTTTAGTGCCTGTTAAATTTTAGTGTAACAGAACAAAGGCTTAAGAAAAGGGAAAATAAGGGAATACACACACACACACACACACACACACACATACATATACACACATATATATAGATATAGATATATACAGATATATATGTATATATATGTTTTATGTTGAGTACCTACTATATGTCACATGATGCTGCTAATCCACTTGATATAAACCATTCTACTTAATAAGTCAAACACTACATAGTTATCATTATTGCATCTCTATTGTCCCGGTAAGGTTTCTAAAATTTATTTTATTACATTAATTATCTTTTAGTGCTTTTTCCCCATCTTGTTTTCTTGCTTTCCAATTAGGGTGGCTCTCTCCTTTACAATATGTACTTATTCTAGCTCTTTCTAGCTGCACCTTAAAGTCATTGTACCTGCTATGGCTACAGGCTGTGCCACCTCCTATTACTTAGCATTGAGGTACTTCCAGTTAATACTTTCCTACAACAAATGCATTGACATTTCCTATTCCAAAAATGTTGAACTGGTGAACCTCCAGCCCTACTGGGCCTGCAGATTATTTTTATTTATTTATTTAAATATATATTTTTATTGATTTTAGAGAGAGGAAGGGAGAGGGAGAGAGAGAAACACTGATTGGTTGCCTTCTGTACGTGCCCCAATCTGGAACCAAACCCTCCACCCAGGTATGCGTCCTGACTGGGAATCAAACCTGCAACCTTTCAGTGCATAGTATGATGCTCAACCCAGCCCTCCGGCCAGGCGCCTGCAGATTAGTTTTAAAAATGTGATTTACTCAATTAACTTGATGGGAGGGATCCTTTCATAATGTATAGTTGGCCCTTGAACAACACTGGTTTGAACTGTGTGGGTCCACTTATATGTAAATTTTTAAATAAATACTGTAAATGTATCTTCTCTTTCTTAGGATTTTCTTAGTAATATTTTCTTTTCTCTAGCTTACTTTATTGTAGGAATACAGTATATAGGACATATAACATAGAAAATATGTGTTATTAACTATTTATGTTATCAATAAGGCTCTAGTTAACAAGCAGGCTATCAGTAGTTAAGTTTTGGGGAGTCAAAAGTTATATGTGAACTTTTGACTGCATGAGGGTGTTGGTGCCTCTAACTCCCACGTTACTCAAAGGTAAACTGTACACATACATCAAATCATCTTGTGTATACTTTAAATATCATACAGTTTATATAATAAAAGCCTAATATGCTAAGTGTCCGGTCAGCCGCTCAACCAAAGTGTAATATGCTAATGATATGCTAAGTCTGCTCAACTGCTCGCTATGACGTGCACTGACCACCAGGGGGCAGACAGTTGACTGATTGACCAGTCACTATGACGTGCACTGATCACCAGAAGGCAGACGCTCCGACCAGTAGGTTAGCTTGCTGCTGGGGGCCGGCCAATCAGGACTGAGCAAGTTGGGCCAGACAAGCCCTGGAGCCCTCCCAGGGTCCCTCCCCAGCTGGCCAACCTTCTGTATCCCTCCCCAGCCCTAATCATGCACCAGTGGGGTCCCTTGGCTGGCCTGCACCCTCTTGCAATCCGGGACCCCTTGGGGTATGTCAGAGAGCTGGTTTAGGCCCCATCCCACAGGCCAGGCCAAGGGACCCCACTGGTGCATGAATTTGTGCACTAGGCCTCTAGTCTATTATAATTGAATAAAGCTTCAAAAAAGTGAGTTAGTTGTCAACATTTAAGGAACTGTTTACATTAACAAAAATCTATAGTCTGGCTTCCTTTGAAAAGTTACATGCCCATGAGTTAACAGCTGGTTGCAGCTGAGGGGTGGCTAGCTGCCTCCTTTAGAAAGGTCAGGGCTCTTCAATTACCTACAGTTTTTATTACTCCCTACTGTATTATTTGGGACTGTTTTTCACATTTTCATTACCTTCTTGTTCCCCTATGAGGCATCTGAGTTTGAGACCTCTGCCCCAGGTCATTGATTCTCAAACTGTTCGGTGCATATATAAATCCCCTGGGGAGGTGTTTTTAAAATGTATATATTAGGGCATAGCACATCATTTAGTAGAACTCAGTGAGGCCAAAAATCTACACTTTAAAAAATTACCTAATGTAATTTTGTTTCAGGTAGTTCCTGGTCCAGTAAAAAAATCACATTAGGGGAGACTCTTAGGATAAAGTGGTTCCAAAATACACTCAGAACTACCTGCGGACACAATCACCTGTGGAGTTGTTTGTTTTTAAATAGATTTCTATGCTCCAGCCCCAGGGGTTGTGATTTGATAAGTCTGGGAATCTATGTTTTGAAAAGTTTTCTGGGTGTGGCTAATAACAGGGGGCCAGCCCTCCGGGGCTGAAGGCCTAAGGAACTGTCCTTGATGAAGGAAAGGCAGTGAATACAATGGGAAGCTAGGAACAGAACAGGGTATTCTTAGCAGGTTTGAACTCTTGTCTCATTTCCTGATATGTTGTTTGATGAGAAGTGACATGATAAAATACAATTCTAGGTTTTTTTCTCTTTTTCATGGATGATTATTTCCAGTAACTACATTTCACCAACTCTTACTTTCTTTAATTTTACATGTCAAGAATCTTTGGCTTCAAAATATAGTGAAATTGGCTGAAGGAGGGGGTGGGGATGAGAATTAGGGAAAGCTGTGACTCAAAGACATGAGAACAATGTCACTTTCTGTCACTTGTAGTCTACAGGAAATGGAAAACCAATTGAGGGACAATGAAGGGTGCATGAAGAGTTCAATAGGGGAGTAGAAACAGGTTTTCTATTTCTTACAAAATCAATGTCCTCAAGGCCTTTCTCTTCCAGCTTTGTTCTACATAACACAGTAAATCCTGAGTGGTCATGAACTCTGTCCACCACAGTGAAAGGGGATACTTTTCCTTAAGGCAGTATACTTTCTTAGGCTCACATCAGCCCACCTTGACAGATGCTGGGTTTGCACAGATGTTACTTAGTTCTGTTACACTGGAAGGGCTGGAAATGGACCATTGGTTGAGTTTAATCAACAGTCACTAAGCATGAATTATGAGACGCACGCTGTGCTAGGAGCTTAGGGTTCAGTTTAGCGGAGGAATCACATGTTAACAAATAATGACACGGCTGTGCCACAGATCTAGAAAAGAGGTAAGTACAGGTAGGAAAGTCATAGGGAAGTGTTGGGGAGAAGGTGGGGCACTGAACCATGCACAGATGATATTTGAGCAAAGGTTTGAATGTTGAATGGGAGTTTCAGGCGGACACAGGGCAAAGGGCATTCTAAGCAGTAAGAACAGCATGTGCCCAGGCTTGGAACAGCATTCACCTTCAGGGATTGCTGAGCACAGAGGATAAAGGGTAAGGGTTAATATCTAGAAGAAATGAGAGTAGAGCAAGGCTCAGGTAATGGAAGGTCTTGGTTGCCGCTTAGAATTCATGCTATGGTGGTTCGTGGGAGAATTTAGGATGTTCAGGGACCTGACATTAAATAACACTGAATCACAAAGTGAGAAATTTAATCCCTTTTCAATTAGTATTTAATCCTCCTGCTAAATCAAGAAAAAAAAAAAACTCAGTTTGGTATCAGTATGCTATTAACTTCTTTAACACCTGGCAATTTTCCCACTTAAAAACGGGCTCAGGCAAGGGTACCTAGCTAAGATTGTTTTGATCTCATGTGTACTTATTTTTACAGTTTACTTTTATTTGTGGCAAGGGTTTTTCATTACTGTCACGATGGAAAGATTTTTTAAAAATATATGTTTACTGATTTCAGAGAGGAAAGGAAAGGGAGAAAGAGAAACATTAATGATGAGAGAGAATCATTGATTGGCTGCCTCCCGCCTGCCCCTCACTGGGGATCAAGTCTGCAACCTGAGCATGTGCCCTGACCAGGAATTGAACCATGACCTCCTGGTTCACAGGTTGATGCTCAACCACTGAGCCACGCCGGCTGGGCTCATAGCTCTGTTTTCTTTCCCTACTTCCCAATTACTTTGTTTGGCCTCTTCTATTTTACCTCTGTTCCTTAGCATATTAGATCACTTAAAGATCCAAATGTATTCCTTTTGGTTTCTGTTAACCAAATTTATTTAAGTAAAACAGTAAGCTAATGAAAAGCAATAATAGCAGTAGATGATGAAGGCAGCACATGAATGCCTAAGGTCTGGAGAACAACGCTGTTATCCTTAGGGAGTAGTGAAAGGGTTTAAGCAGGCTCGTGGACTAGTTGTCTGTCTGCTAGCAGCTTGGGGAACATCATGGAGAGTCAGGAATGGAGGCAGGCAGTTAGGAGGTCCCTGAATACTGCGGCAGAGTTCGTGCAGCCACGGTTTATACTGTTGGTGTATTCCTGGTCCTTCCCAGTGCTCAAGGAAATCCTCAACTTTCCCCTGGTCTGGGCTCTGGCTAAATCCTGATGGACTGGATGTGCCAAGATCTTTACCTGGGCACTGCCCAGCAAGCGTTAAAAGGCAGACTTGGAATGAAGGTTAGAGTGGGATTTAATTATTTGCCCAGGAACCCAATCCAGTGCAAGGCATTATTTAGAAACAATCTCAAAAATCTTAACTAGCCTATTTTATGAGCAGGCAATCTCAGCTTTAATATCTGGTTTCCAAAGTGTCTCTCTCACTTTAATCTGTCCTGGCTGTGGTCCTCCTACCCTGTCAGCTCCTCAAACTCCCTCCTTCCCCCTAAGATAGGGAGCTGACTGTGGGGGCACTGAGTGCCGGTCTGGAAGTGGGAAACCCTGCTCCCCTGGCCTCCCTTTCCAGCTACTGCTGACCGTTTAGGAGAGACAGAGCGACCCCCCCCCCCCCCCCCCCCCCCCCCCCCCCCCCCCCCCCCCGTTCAATGCAGGAGGTGGAACAAGGGTTCCTACTGACAAATCGGTTCTGAGGAAGATAGGTCCTGGCTGCTGAAATTGAAGCTAGGACTATTTTCCTGAAGAAAAAGATGTTTCAGTGACGGTACTTCTCATCTGTTTTTCAAATTTAAATTTACAGTGTTTTTATGTTTATTAAGTCACTGAGACCCGTATCAATTATTTAAAATAGCATAGCAGCTACTCAATGAATACCCATTTTGTAACTAGTTGTAATTTATTATAGGGGAAACTGAGGCTCAGGGCGGTTTTCCAGGGCTATACAGACAAGTCTGGAGCTATAACTTGAAGCCAGTCCTCTGGTTTTCCTCCTCACTCCACATCCCCTTGGTCTCAAACAGAAAGAATCTGTTATAGACATTGTTTAGTGTCCACAGAACTATTAATGCCATAGTTCTGCTATATTATGGGTCAAAGAGGCTTTTCAGCCTGGCCCGAAGTCTTAACAGCCACAGATAACATTGTTTCAATGGAAAAATCAATTCTGAGTTGGAGCTTAATTCATCTGCAGATCGTTACAGCATGGGTGCACATCTGTCTTTCTACAGGGATACATAACAGAGAAATGCTTTTTAATATAATGATTTACATTTATCAATAAAAATGTCACACACATATTTCTGTTTCTAGAGATCTTATGCTTTTTGGGTACCTATTTCTCAACAGAGTGTCACAAATTGGAAAGAGTTATTTGCACATACTTGAGGAAGGCCTTGAGGAGCATGTTCTGTAAGTTTGCTGATGATTATTAGCCTGTGTTTCTCTGGCTTCAGGGGAGGCATGTCAGAATCTTGAATTGGGATGGAATGCTCTTTTGAACTATACTCACAAAACCTGGAGAACTGGGTACATTCTCTTAAGGGTGGTGAATTCCGTTCCAATTGCGCAAATCACTCTTGTAGTGAATCACTGATGTTAAGGTGTGTGTTCACCCCTCTGGAATGTTGGGGTATGAAAAAAAGATTATCGCCTTAACCGGTTTGGCTCAGTGGATAGAGCGTCAGTCTGCGGACTCAAGGGTCCCAGGTTCGATTCCGGTCAAGGGCATGTACCTTGGTTGTGGGCACATCCCTAGTAGGGGGTGTGCAGGAGGTAGCTGATCAATGTTTCTCTCTCATCGATGTTTCTAACTCTATCCCTCTCCTTTCCTCTGTGTAAAAAATCAATAAAATATATTTTTAAAAAAAGATTATCATTGTCACAGTAAAATAAAATGCATGTTGAGCAAGAGGGTGGCATGAAGCTCAGTGTTTTATACTTGACGTGTGTTTGTTGAATGAATGAAAAAAATGAAAGTTGCTCTGCTTTAGAAAGATTTATCTAGCAGCAGTGTGCAGATTGGTTTGGAAAAGAAAACCTAGAGATATAAAGCCTATTCAAGAATAGCCTTATTATAGCAATAATCCCAGTTCAAAATTTCTGGTGTTGCCACAGAGAAATTCAGGAATCTAAACCTTGAAAACTGTCCATATGTGCGTACACGATGCCTTGCTATTGACATTTCCTTCTATGAGATTGTGCCCCCACTAACAAATCTCTAACAAATAGTGCTAAGGATATTCAGGTATTCAATAAATATTTATTGCTATGCTCATTCCTACCTCTGGGCCTTTGCACTTTTATTCTCTTTGCTTGTAATTCTCTTCCCCCCAAAATTTGCATGGTTCATTCCTTTCTTCCTTCTTTGCTCAAACATCATCTCATTAGACAATCCTTATTGACTAACCATAGTCATTCTTCTAATCCTTCACCCTGCTTTATTTTTCTCTATCACGCTTGCCTCTACTTAGTAATACCATATTATGTATTTGTTTGTATGTCTTTTCATATATCGTCCCCATCAGAATGTAAGTTTTTTGAGAGTAGAGGCTTTGATATTTTATTTACTGCTCTATTCTAAGGTTTATATTGAGCACTTAATCCAGGAATATGGCCAGTGCTGATTGGATTAAGGAAGGACATATAAACTGGGGGTGCAGAGGTAACAACAAATCTATGTGGGTTGAGCCAACAGATGTCTGGAGAATGTAAAGAAAGAGAAATAGGGACCATAGTTAGATGCTTTGATTAGAGTTATAAAGTCAGAAAAAGAGAATAGTTGCCCTAACACTCTCCAGTAGTATAGCCCGTCTCTACTTGCAATTCCGCTCCTTTTCATTTTCTTGTAGTTTTTCAGCACAAACCCCTTGTTTTTTTTTTTTTTTTTAGCTCAATGGAGTTTCTGTTCCTTGCAACTCCATGCCCTTAAACAGCAATAGAACTTCCCAACAGAACTTTCTGTGAAGATGGAAAATGTTTTAAATCTGTACTGTCAGACATAGTAATCACTACCCACCTGTGGCCATTGAGCACTTAAAATTGGGTTAGAGTGCTTGAAAATCTGACTGTTAAATTTTATATAATTTTAAATAATTTAAACCTAAGTATTCATAGAGGGCTAGCACAGTCATATTGGACAGCACAGAACTATGGTTATTACTACAAGGGGTCAAAGAAAGAAGCACAATCAGTAAAAAAACAATGGAAGAGCCAAAAATACGGAAAAAAACCATGATGGTGTCATAGAACTCAAGTAGCAAGTGCTCTATGGCTCCCAAAACTACAAGAATAATAAGGGAGAAAAAAGCTGGCCAAATCTCACCAGAAGCAGTGTTATTGGTTTTGTGATGGGAAAAACCTGAATTCAAACAACAGGGATTAAGAAAATCACAAAACAACCCTTTCAAAGGCAAATTATCTGGCCATTAAAAATAATGGAAAAATATTAATAACATAGAAGATGTTTATAGTATATGGTTAAGTAAAAAAGAAACTCATAGCCTGGTCACAACTTTATAACTCATACATATGTCTAGATCTTTGGGGTTGTGGGTTTACAGGTAACTTTTATTTCATTCTTCTTTGTCATTTTATTAATTTTCAGAATTATCTACCTAGAACACAAAATTTTTATAATAGGAAATGAAGGAATAAATGCTATACTTTAACACAATAAAATGGCAGCATCTTTTCACACTGCACAATGAGCCGAATAATCGTAAATACAGCTACTAAAATATTAACCACACTACATTTCTTAAGTTAGTAAGAGTCACTCTCAATTTTCTCCCAGTCTGTCTAGGCATACACTTATTAACCTAGATTTCCCCACTGTCTAAAGTCTAGGAAAAGAACTAAAAGTTGCTTGGAGGCCTTTGCCAGTCTTGTAAGGTTGGATTCATAAGATGCTTTAACTTAAAGTTATAGTTCAGGTACCACTAGGTGGCTCTCTGTGCCTGTGACCAGGCGAAGGCACATTGGATTAACCCAGGTATAGATTTATCATTCATTATCAGGTGTACACTGAAGCAGTTCCTTATGTGTATAACACAATGTGTGATGCGACTCAAATTAATTCTGCATACAGCACCAACATAATAACAGCTCTCTGTCTGTACCTATTAAATACACCACGCAGTGAAGCAAATTCTTTGTTTAATGAAATTCCTGTTTCAGTACCTCCATTTGGGACTAAACAAATTCCATAACTGAGCCAGATTGTAATTCTATTAGATAAAGACATGCTGAGCATCTAACTTTGTTTATGGAAATATATATTTTTAAAATTTTTGACCTAGAGAATATAAATTACTTTTGACTTCGAGTTGAGGTTTTCAAGACAAAAAACAAACAAACAAAAACCATGAATAGGTTATTTGCAGGTTGTGCAGCCATCACAGTGCTTGACACTGAAAGTTCAGCTAATAACCACCCCTAATGGAGAGGAGAGCAGTGGCAACCCATTTCTAAGGATGCTGCTGGAACATCCAGACAGAGCTGTCTGCATTTGGAACTGTGCACTCAGCCACTTTGCAGAGTGATGACAATATGAAGCTGGATTGCAAATAAAAAGGAAAAATCCCACCTTTTAATATAGAAAGACCAACTCAAAGTCCCCAAGCTTCAAAATTCCATGTCAACTCTGAGTTTTCTAAACTATTTTTTTAAAAAAATGTGCTTTCCTCTATTCTTTGACGCCAATGTCCAATTGGAGTGACAATAAGGCTTGCTTTAAATTGCGGCAACTGTTTCTAATTTTTAAAAACCGTTATAGCCTCGAGAGATTAAAGGCATCAAAATTTTACCCACAGTGACCTGTGGACGCCATGGGGTAGTAGTGCATATACATTATGTTTGTCATCATAAAAGCAATATGCGCTTAACAAGTCTCTCAAAGTTGTATCAAACAGTTTGATATATTTGGCATTCAATAAAACAGCGTCTGCTTTTTGGTTATCAATTTTCTATAAGCCTTAGTATATAAGAAGGCTACTGTCCCTTAAACCATGAGCTAACCTATGCCACAAGTCCGTTACATTAGTACAAATAAAGCCTGAATGTAAAGGGGGAAACTTCTGAACCTTCCATCCACGTCAAGTTAGATGCTGCCCTTTCCAAGAACCCCTTTCTCCCCTAAGAAGCCTACAACATCCATTGGGTCATGGTTACAAGTAAGTGGGGTCATTGTATCTTGAAAGACCCAAGTTCTATCTCTCTTAATATTTTTCTTTTGTCCTGCTGCAAAACATGTAAGCTGAACGAGAATCTGCCTCCCCAGGGTAAGCTGGGCCAGGTGGCCCTCGGTCTCTTTTTCACCGCCTCTATGCATAAGTCTGTGTCACCGAGCGCATGAGTTTTTACTGCGGCTATAACTGAGGACCACAAATTAGTGACTTAACACAAGTTTATTCTCTTGTTACTAATGACTGGAGGTCCTAAGTCTGAACTCAGTCTTACGGGCTGAAGTCAAGGTGTTGGCAGGGCTGCATTCTCTATGGAGCCTCTGAGGAAAGAATTCATTTCCTTGTCTTTTCACCTCTAGCAGCTGCCTGTATTCCTTGGCGAGGGTCCCTTCTTCCACCCTCAATATGCACCACCCCATCTCCTTTTTCATCATGACATCATCACAGCGACTTCGCCTCAGACACTTCCTGCATCATTTTAATGTAATTACATTAGGTCCAGCAGGATGTTCCAAGATAACCTCCCTGTTTCACAATGTTTAATGTAAGCACAGCTGCAAAGTCCCCTTTACCACAGAAGGTAACATATTCGCAGGTTCTGGGGATTTGGACATAGAGCTCTATGGGGGACCACTGTCCACCCTCCCACAGCAAAGTAAGCCAGCTCCTGTTCTTCCAGAACCCATACCTCTGGTCCACCATCTTGTTTTTTCTTGCCACTTCCTCCTTTTATTTGCCTGGATATAAGATGGTAGATATCAACAATTAGAATTAGAAAATGCTGCAGAAGCTTGAAGCCCAAGCCATATGCTCCAACTCAATATTTTTCAGAAGAGCCAAGCACCTGGGAACTAGACATTACTGTTCCTTAAGTTTAGGTCCTGGGAAGCTCCTCTGAGAAATCAGGGTAGGAGATAAGACAAGACTTGTGAATTCCTCACTAATACTAGCTAATAGGAATAGAACATTATTCTTAATCTCTCCTGTGACTGCTTTGGAGATCTAATCATTCAGAACCCATACAAAGGAGCAACCAGTTGAAACTCGACCTCGAAAGTCACTTCATTGCTAACTTTTCACACACCTAACAGTCACTGGATTAGAACCCTAACGTAAGTGGGGTTTCAAAACAGCAGATTTTTTCATTTTTTCTTTGGGTTGGCTCACTGGAACTGGATCTGCTAAGCCTAAATATCACATTCATATTGAACATACATATAAAAGAACTCTGGGAAAGCAATCTAGAATACTTGAGTTCTTATCCTAATTATTTAAGTTTTTATTAATGCCATGTCAACAGACCTACACTTTGTGCTAAAATAATGATCATATCATAATAAGAACACACAATGCTCTGGGTACTTTGCTTAGAACTCTGCATACATGACGTTGTTCTCACCTTAACTCTATGAGATTATTCACATTTGATGCACCAGGAAATTGAGGCAAGGGTATCAAGCATGCTTCCCAAGGTAAGAATGTCTAGAAAGTTGTAAAGTGAAGATTCAAACATAGGTCTGGGCTTCTCAAAAACCTATTCTCTTCCTTCTATTTCTTCCATTAATATGCTACAATTGTCTCATTTGCAAAATAAGGATAGTAATACTATTTGTCCTGCTTACCTCACAAAGTAATTGTGAGAATAAATGGGGGGGAAATAAAAATGTGTATGAAAGGACTTTGATAAATTTAAACATATACTCTACAATTTATTTTTTCTTGAACTCTACATTTTCATATTGAAGTATTGAACACATTAGTAAGGAAATGTGAAGGTAACTTATCTTTTTACTCTTACTGTTTTTCATTGTGTAGGAAATACGTACTTATTTTTAGAAAAATAGAAGTATGGATAGGAAAAACGTGGGTTTCTACCATCTAGTTACAATCACTGTTAATACTTTTATAAATAAAATTCTACACTTTATATGGGGTGGGGCAAAAGTAGGTTTATAGTTTGTATGGAAAAATAATACAACTGTAAATCTACTTTCTCCCAGTGCTATATTTTACAGAAGTAATGTCATCTTTTACATAAATGTTTTTCTACCTTTCTGTCAATAAATATATTTTCATTTTGAATAAATAGTATTCCATTGTAAAGACATATCATCATTCATTTAATTCAATTTGCATTATTGGATATTTAGTGTGAAATTTCTTTTAACAATCAAATCTGGAAGTGGATCTATCTTGTTTATCCTTTTCCCTCCCCCAGGATAACTCAAAAGCAGTGATGGATCCAGTCTGTTTTTGGATTTTAGGCTGGCAAACACACTAAATTCAAAAGGAGCTATTCGTCTTCTCCTTGTTGACAATGCATAGCTTTCTAGTACTCTGTATGTTATGTTGTCTATACATTGTTATCTGCCTCATAGGACTGCTAGGAGGATTATAGGAGTACATTTGTGAAGAAGCCTTAAAAAGCATACATGTAACACAAATATATATAATTGAATTTTTTCCTGTATCTATGTCTCACATGAGTAATAATGAGGCATATTTCAGCCTGACTAAAAAAGAAGTCATCTGCTTAATTCTTTACCACTTGAACCTTTGAAGGCTCATTCCCATCAGTAGACTATCCTGGCCAACCAGATACTAGGCTTTCAGTGTCAGGGTTAGCTACCAGCCCAGGTCAGTACCTGCTCCCTCGATGCATAAGATCAAACACAGTCTCCTCTGAAAGTGTCTGAATCTTACACATCCGGAATAAAATCTGATCATCTGGCTGAGGTGTTAGGTTGAGGGAAGAAGAAGAGGTGGGAGGTGGTAGACAACTGGCTTATTCCTTGCTTACTTTTTCCCATCCCATAAAAGAAAGACCTAAGAAAGACAAATGAGTGGTTTAAAGAGTTTTCATTAGTTTCTTATTCATATATCTCTCAAAAAGCAATGTGGCAGATGCTGAGTTTTATAGAGCATTGTGTCTTCTTGCCTAGTTTTATAGAGTTGGCATCCCATTTCTGGTGCTGTACAGTTCCTCTACTCTCCTGTGTATGTCAATGGGAGCAGCTAGAGTGGTCAGGAGGAATGGCAATGAGATTCCCATGTCTACATTCAGTTGTGTCACTAAGATGAACAACACCTTGCTATAAGAAGCCCCATATAATTGTCTAGGGCAGTGGTCAGCAAACTGTGGCCCCTTGAGTGTGGCTCTTCCACAAAATACCATGTGCGGGTGCGCACGTACAGTGCAATTGAAACTTCGTGGCCACATTCAAGGGGCCAAAGAGCCGCATGTGGCTCCTGAGCCGCAGTTTGCCGACCACTGGTCTAGGGAAATGATACTCGATGTACTGTAGCTGCTTTGCAAACTGTTATTTCTCCATACTGAGATAAGGAGCCCGTGCCAATGTGAACCATCACACTGCTTTCTTCATCAAGAAAGACATGCTGTGAAAATAATGTCAGATGGGCCAAACAGTGTGCTTAGTGATACAGTAGGCGGCCTAGGGGAGAGAGAGAAGTTAGACTGTGTGGCCATAATCTCATGAATGATCTGCTATAAGTGTGTCTATGGTAGAAACTTACTACCAATAAGAGACCAACCTTTCTGAAAAATATTGGGCATCACATTGAAGCTTCTATGGCAATACCTAAGGCTCTAGAAACTGTGTTAGAGGTATCATAGGTAAAATGATGCCACTGGTACAGAACAGTACCCTATGGCATGTCTTCTATTCCTAGGCAAATACTCAACAAACTTAGGAACCCAGTTTTATTTTGTTTTCCTTTATTTTGGGGGTGTTTGTGTGTGAATCCACTTATTTTTTTAAAAAACATTAATTTTATTGATTTTTAGACAGAGAGGAAAGAAGAGGGAAAAAGAAACATGATATGTGAAAGGGAAATATCCATTGGTTGCCTCCAACACACCCCTCCCCTCCACCAGGGATTGAGCCTGCAACCTAGGCATGTGCCTTGACCAGGAATCAAACCATGGAGACAATGCCCAACTAACTGAGCCACACTAGCCAAGGCTACCTTTTTTTATTTTTTAAAGAAAAAAATGAGGAAGTGGGTAGAGAATAAGATGGATGATGAAGACATGTGAATCACACCCCACTTTGATTAATAACTACTAATGGAGAATTAGTGGAGATTATGACTTGGATGATTCTTATCAGATCATAACCAACCTCTCTACTAGGTATTTAGCTAACACTATACATTTTCCACAGAACTTCACTTCATCATTTGATTCACAAAACAACTCTGTTGGATGGTAAGGAACCTTCTTTTGACAGGTAAGCATAGATGCTCAGATACAGAGATACCTGCCAAGATTAACTGGAGAGTAAGAAGTAGAGGTAGACTGAAGAGTCCTTTTAACCAACATGCTTAGAATCTGATTAGGAGTATTCATGAAATAAAACCTTATGGCATAAAAATCCATGGTGCTTTCTGCAACAGCAGAAGAGAAAACATTAAGGAATTAGACACTGAAATTGGTTTTCAGATGATTCAGATACTTAGCTCAGCTGATTCAATCATAAGTTAACTCCAAGATATAATAGCCAAACAAGATCAAGATCAAATCCTCTTTATGACTACATTGTGGCAGGCACAAAGAAAAGTGGGTGAGACAGACTAATTGCCTAATACTGTCTGCTAGTCTCCTCTTTTCTATGTATCTGGAAAAATAAATTAATGTTATAAAGAAAAATTCCCAAACTAACAATAAAAATTTCCAAATTAATCCCAGGTCTCAGTTCTTCAAGAGGAACCAGTAAAAGATCACTGCTAAGAAAAGTTTTGCATCACTTGACATTTAATTTGAAATCGTTTATCTTCAAGTCAGCAATAATTAGGTGCTGCTATCAGCCATTCATCATGAAATGTAGAAAAATACATTTCCTCCAGAGAGAGAGCAGTGTGTAGCTGGAGCGAGTCAAGGCAAGCCAACACAGTTGAGAGCAGATGTTTTAAAAATAAATGTCCTTTACTTATCCCCTCATGAGGTACCTCAGTTATGTAGTGGTATCATTGTTCTGTCCCCTGTACTGTACAAAAGTGGTGCTGTGCTAGCCAAATTCTAATAAAAAGTCTTCAGTACTTAGCCTTGTATTGTCAAAGAAAATGGATCATCTAAAGCACTTGTATTTCTAAGGGAATGAACATATATTAATTAGTTAGTATATATGGCTCAATGAGACATACAAATTGTGGATGGTACACCCAACAAGAGTTGAAAATTGTAGTGTAGTCACTTTTTAATTGCATGTGTTTGGATCGAAGCCAATTACATTACTCCATTAACTTTGCCTAATGGAACCAATATGGAATTAACATGAGACATATGTTTTAGAAAGAAATGTATATCTGGCACTACCTTAGCAGGTAAATTTTAAGGAGTGTTAACCTAACTTTGGAGAAACTATACAAAACCCCTACAAGAAACAATACTATGGGAAGGGAAGAGAAAGAACAACTATAGAAACTTAATGTGACTTGTATGTAAATGTAACTGGATCCATATGCAACATCATCCCTTGAAGGTCATAGAACTAAGAAGTGATCATCTTAATAAAATAAGTTAGCTTCAAGTAGAGATTTGAGTGTGGTAGTCAAGTCAGATTTTATTTTTTATGGAAACGTGCTTTGACCCTATCCTGTGTGTAACGTTGCTTTAAGCTTTTATTATGTTGTGATAACATACATATGGTTTCCAAAAGTGGATAGTTAATTATCTTACTTTTCAATGGATTTCCCTGCTTGAATGAAGTTGATTCCTTCCAAGCTGATAATCTGTTTATGTCTTGAACAAATAGTGTATTGAAATAAAACTATTATGCTTTTCTTAGAGATTGGATCATGTCAGTGGTTTCTCTTTCCATTCAGAAGTTGTGGTAGGTACCATAAAAACCATTATGCAGTAATTAAAGGCTTTATGTGAAAGAAATCAGCAGCTCAAATGGGAGAGAAAGCACTGTTGCTGCTCCTGCTCTAAAGCAATTTTGATTTGTCTAAATGTGAGACACAATTTTACATCATTGGTTGTGTGGACAAGTCTGCTTTCTGCTTGAATCCTTTGTTCAGGCACTGGCACAATCAATAGCTTGGGTCACTGGGCAGTAGACTCTAATGAGGACAGTGGCTACATTAAGTCAATTTTATTTAATGTGTAAAACGAGTTCGACATTCTTTTATATTTAGATAATTTTAAAAAATCACATCAGTATATTAGAGAAAGGTCTACTTTTGAGGAGAAGCAAGGGAAAGATTAGTTTTTATTTTTGCTGAAAGCAGATTATGGTCACATCCTAAAATTATATATTACAATGACTTGGCATTGAGCTGGACATTCTTATTATACAACATTATAGAATGACATTTAAATGATATATTAAAAGATGAGTTAGATATGTTTGAATTTAAGATAAATGAAATAAAATGTCCTCAGTTGGGCAAACTAGATCTGAGTTAATATCATAATCTTTGCCTTTCAAGCTGTGTGCCATGAAAATAAGTGACAACAGTGACTTAAAGTAAGTTTCTGAATTGAAATATAGAAGGAAATGTGCTTGGCAGAGTATTTATTTTACTGTCTGCTTATAGAGGTTGTCCCTAGAGGACTTTGTTCCCCCTCAGGGTCCTAAACTTTGAAGTCTGCTGATGTTAGCTGCTGCCTCATGGTTGCTCTGGCCCCCTTGTTGCAATGTGCTGTATACTGCACAGATCCATCCTGGAACACAGACAATTTTCCTTCTAACTAAGGAACACTAATTTTGGGGAAAATTCTTGCTATTGAAGACGCTTGCCAAACAATCTACAAATGGAGAGGAGTCTGGAGACTGTGAACAGTACTGGCAACGTATGAAATATTAGATAATAAAGAAGCAATGAAGAGAAACAAGTGATGCTGACTCTTGCATTTCATTAGATCTGATTCTGCATATAGTATATTAATAATGATACACCCTATGGATGCAATTTCATGTTTATAACACTTTGGCCATTGGCAGCATTGTGCACCTGTGTTTTCTATGCCTTCCCATCTGCTGCCTACAGTCATTCAGATTCAGGTGATGGAAATATTTTAGATAAAAGTTAATTAGCCTGCACTCTGCAGATTAAATCTCCATAGTTCAGCATCAAATAGGAATCTTCTGGGCAACTGCTGAAAGTAACTAGTGCCTGCCTTTCCCAAGATTAAAAATGTAAGATTCATTTTTCTAGAAAAATAAATCTTTAGTACTTTCTTGACATTTTATGCATGGATTCTATCAAACTTTTGATATCTGTCCTTACTCATTTACATATATATATATTTCCCCTTAGTTTCTCAGCCCCTACAATGGGACCAATACCAATTACCTATTTGTTTCATAAATACTTTCTGCAAGGCTTAATGAGCCTTGATATTTTGATAAAAATAAGGCACAAAATGCATACAACTTCTATTGCTTAAAGGACCCTGCCCTCCCTTAAATATTTATCTCATCATCATTGTTAACAGCTAAGTTTACAAATAGCTTCTTTTATTGAAAATATATTTGATCTTTTTTAACCCATAGGAAACTTCCTTTATTTCTAGATAATTGGAGCAGAAATGGGCTGAACAGAGCAACTGCATACAGCCAGCCTCTGAGCCCACATCACATAGAAAGAAGACCGGGACAAAGACATAATCCCAAATGACTCATCCCATCCATTTTCACGCGATCACATAAGAGCCAAGACTAATTAACCACCCTTCTTTACCTATTGCTTCTGTACTAGTTACAGCTTTCTTATTTACTCAAGGAATTCAGAGGGATGTGCTTCCCTCCTGACACCATCGCCTATGGCTCAGGCACATCTTCTAAGTCAAAGAGAGCAGATGCTGCTCTTTCCGCCACATGCTCTCCGAATTCCTCAAGGGAGTGAAACTCTGGCAGTCGCGGATCCTCCATCGCCCTTCCCACAACCCCTCCTCCCCCCAAGCTAGTCAATAGAACCCGGATCCCTCTCCAAGATCTTCAACTTAGACTTCTACTTCGTCCGGCACTTTTCCCCATTTTTGCTTTAAGTATTTTTCTTTTACTTCTATCTACCAACTACCGAGGTGGTCCAATCCTTAAACAGTGTCAAAGTTGAAAATCCCTAAGTCCTTCAGGACTTCCGGGTCCCCTTTCTACCCCCAGCAACCTCCCGCGATGGTCCCAGCCCCCAGCGGCGCCCGTCTCCACTCCACGCGCCCGCGTGCTCTCACCTGACTCTCCCGCGGAAACTCGTGGCGCACGATGCTGATCACTGGAATGTGCAGAACAGAGCTGACCAAATCGAGCTCCATCATCTCGCCCTGGCTCTGGGGGAAAGCCAGCAGCGCCGATACCCCCTGCACCACCACGGTGTGGCACACGCTCTGCAGAAAGGAGAAAGGGTCACTGCTCCACGGCGAGCTAGGGGAGGAGAAAGGCAAGAGCGGCAGATCGCCCAGGCCCGCCTCGATGGCCATCACTACTTCCAAAGACAGGTTGTAGGGCAGTAGCCCTTCCACGCGGTTCAGGTTGTCCACGGCGAAGAGGAGGGCGTCCCGAGGCCACAGGGTCTCGGCCCCTGCGCCCTCCCCGGGCTTCCGGACACCCGGCGGCCCCCGGCCATGCAAGGCGCTCCCCAACCAGCGCGCGCCCGGCGAGGGCGCCGGGGGCCGCCAAGTCGCGGGCTCAGGCTCATCTCGCTGGGCGCCTGCCCGGCTGCTGTCCGGAGCGCGGCTGGCCGCGCGGGGGGCCGTGGTCCAGGGCTGCAAGTGCACGGCGCCCACCCTCACCGCGTGTCCGATGCGCTTGAGGATCTGGCAGGGCTGCGGGTGCGAGGAGGATCCCGGCACCCCGGCCAGCACCAGTGCGCAGGGCGGCGGCAGCAGCAGACAGACCCTGCTCAGCAGCCACCACAAACTCAGTCTCCTCATTACTGAGACCCGCGGGGAGAAAGCGCGCCCCCTCCTCCTGCGTCCGGCTGGCCCCCCTGCAGCCGCCGCCTAAGGTCCCCGCCCCCAGGTCCCGCGCACAGCTCACAAGGCGCGGAGAAGCGGTCCCGGGAGCAGGAGCGGTCCCCGGGCCATCCAAGTGGCAGCCTAGCGCGCCCCCGTCAGTCTCAGATCCCGCTCCTGGGTCCGTGCGCCTCGCATCCTCTGCCCGCCCAGTCCCTGCGCGGAGCCAGGCGGGCGGGCGGGCAGGTGCCGCTCACCCGCAGCTGGGGCGCCCGTTCCTTACCCGCCCCATCTGCAGGGCGGCTCTGAGTCCGGCCCCGCGGGGAGGCTGGCGTGAGAAGCCCCCGGAGTCCTAGGGGGCAGCGGTGACCGAGGAGGTAACGAGCTCACTTGGATTCTCTTCCTTTTCCACCAAGGCGAGACGCACGGATTTCTTTGGTGTCGTGCAGGAGCGGGTGCTCACGGCCGGGATGCGGAAAAGAAGCCAAATCCGCCTCGCTCCACCGTGGGCCATCCCCTCGCGGGCTTCCCCAGCTCCGGCTTCATTTTTCTACTTCCCTCGCTACTTCCTCTCTTCCTTTCGTCCTCTTTCCGCCCAGTCGCTGCCGCCGCTTGCTTCCTCCGAGGAGCGACGCGACTGGCCAGCAAAGGGTGGTTCTGCTCGGAGCGCAAAGTTCTCCCCGCCTCAGCCGGCGCCTCCCTGTTGCTGAGCCTTGGCACCAGCCGGTCGCTTGGCTGCGCTAAACGCCCACTGGTGGTGAGATTCCCGGTAGACGCTTCCTGCGCGCCTGGCAAGGCCTCTCCCCTCCAAGGCTAGGAGTCCGCAGTTTGCCACATTCCCTGCGACCTCGGAGGGCGTGGGCTCCCAGCCGGGGAGAATTCCGAATTTGGAGTTGCGCCTGAGGAATCTGAAATCCAGTTGTTCACTGGGATAAGCTCAGAGAGGCTGGGACTTTAATGAGCTTCTCTTCCCTGTGTTGGTTTACAGGTATTTTGAGTTAAGGATATTAAAGCAAGAGTCGTTTACACATTTAATCCCCTCAATTCCTTCTCTCTAGCATGTGGGCCGCTGCAGTTTTTAAGGATCCCTATGTTTTTAGATTCACGGAATTAAAGCAGTGAATTTAAAGCAATCATTTGATTGAGAAATTAAAGAGATTCAACATACTTTTAGAGTTTCAAATACAGTACAGTCAACAGCATTTCCTGGTTTAGACCAGAAGTCCCCCAGAGCACTGCTTCTAGTAAGTTCTTTCATTTGTATGCTAATACGTGAGGTCAGTGGGTTATGACATCATCTTTTCCTCCATGATCTACATGATCTGGAATTAGAAGGAAGGGAGAAGTTTAAGAGGAGGTGCGTGGTTCTCACACATACGATAAATTTAATTTATGCCACAATATCAGTTCGGAGAGTAGGGGCCAAGCCCCGGGAATCAGCAATTCTGAATTTCATCACCAATTCAAGAGAAGCATGACCTTGGCAATTTATTTCACCTGACCTTGGCCTGTTGTTTGGATCTGTTAAATTGTTATGCAAATACAGCTGGCTTGGAGCCCTGGAGAATTGTTTTGATTCCTGAGCTGAAGTTCCCATCATGCTTTAAATCCTCGGGATGAAGAGGCCCTATCTAGCTAAATAAAACCCCCAAGAAGGTTGCGAAGTGAATGCCGTTTTCCTCAGACTTTTAAAGGCATCTCAGTGCAAAAGGTACCTGACTCTCAAAATAGCCCTTGCAAGGCTGGGGTGCCAGAGGGGAAAAAAGGCTTCCTAGACCTAGAGGGAAACGTGAGCATCATAATAAGAGGGTGAACCACCAGGCAAGAGTTTCCTTCCGAGGCCCCGAGGCCCCGGAGAGCATCCGGGATGCTGGAAATTCCTCTGGCTCCACAGGAGTCCATGGATTGGGATCTGAGTAAGAAGAGTAGAATTCCCTGGTCCTTGTATTGTAGGAAGATTGGGACTCCATGACTGTGTAGTAAGGAGGTTTGCTTGCCTGTGTAGGAGTTTGTGTGCTTTGAGGAGGTTCACATTCCAGCTTGTGATCATGACCCAAGTGGGACTCTAAAGTCCCTGGCATTACACAGACATTCAAATCTGTTTCCTAAGAGAATAGAAGGTGATGAAGAATAGAGAGGTCTGATCTAGTAGGCAGTTAGACAGACATGAACAGAGTAGGAATGATAGGCCAGGTACAGGAGGTGACCAAGGTCTACTACCTGGTGCTGTTTGCGGGTAACAGATCTATTGGTTAATGGCATCCTACAGTCACTGTATGCTCTTTAGGTCTCTCACAAGTCCATGACTACCTTGAGGGAATGGCTCAACTTGTGGTTCATAGAAGAGAGGATGATTCCCACAGTTCTGGGGTTAGTGCTGCCCCAGGTCATGCTAAAACTGCAGCTGCACCCTGGCCAGTATGTCTCAGTTGGTTGGAAAATCGTCCCATGCACTGAGAGGTTACCATTTTGATTCCTGGTCAGGGCACATGCCAGGGTTTCGGGCTTCATCTCCAGTAAGGGGGCAGGGGTGCAGGAGGCAGCTAATCAATGTTTCTCGCTCATCAATGTTTCTCTCTCTCTCAAATCAATAAAAACATATTTAAAAAAAAAAAGACCGTAGCTGAATCGTGTGAATACTGTGAACGGTGAAGAATAGCCCTTCCTTCCTGTGCTTCCTTTTGCTTCTTTCCTGGGCTTTGCAGTTATGATACACTGATTTCCCCTCCCTTCTCTTGCTGCCTGGTCCTCTTTTTCCATATCACTATAATCTGAGCATCTCTGACATGATTCTTTTTTCTCCTTTCCCCACATCTTCCTTTTTCCTTTTCCCCCTTCTCCTTCTCCTTTTCTATGCTTCAATGATCATAATTTTTCAGATTCAGTCATCATTTCAACAACCATTTATTGAGCTCCTACTATGTGCCGGGCATTGCTGTAGGACTCTCCTGGGGATAGATGATTAAAGTCTAGTTCAGAGAATTTGAGTTTTCCCCCACAAAGTCATATAGTTAATGAGTGAACAAAATGCTAACATTGAGCTTCTATTCTAGTGGGAGAGACAGACAATAAAACACAAATAAGTGAATATAGGATATGTTAGTTGATGATAAGGAGAAAAATAAAGCACCAAGAGGAAATATTGAGAGAGTGGCTTCTAAGCTTAGATAGAGCAGCCAGAGAAAACCTGGCTGAGAAGATAACTTTTGAATAAAGACCTAAAGGGAGGTGAGGAAGCAATTTGTTTGGATACTTACAAGGCAAGAATCTCCAAGCTGAGGGAACAGCAAGTGCGAAGGCCCTGAAGCAGGAGTGTTTCTGATGTGTTTGAAGGATAGTGAGGTGTCCAGAGTTGCTGGAGCAGAATGATCCAGGACAAGAGTGGTGGCAGGTGAGGACAGGAAGGTAAGAAGGATGTGATGGATCATGTAAGTCAATGAATAACATTAGTTTCTACTCTGAAAGGAATGAGAAGGCATTGGGTAGGGGGCATCAAGGAGAGGAGTGACAGAACCTATGTTTTTACAGGGCCACTCCAGCTGCTCTGTTGATAACAGATGAAAGGTGGTCAAGGGTGGATGTCAGAGACCAGACATGAAGCTGTTACAATAATCTACATGAGAGATAACATTACTGAGAGATCACAACAACAACTTTATCAGGTTGGAATTATTATCCTCATTCTGTAGATAGGAAATTGTGTTTGAGGAGAGTTGGGTAATTTGCATGAAGTCCTCACGTAGTGAGCGAGGGGCAGTGTGGCTCTGAATTCTAAGTTCATCCCAGCTGCATTGTTGGTAGCAAGAATCAGCCACATTTCAGACTTGGCTCACCCAGAGGCGACGAAGCGCTTTATATTACCAGGTTGGAAATGAGAACTACTCATCTACTCACGTTGGGAAGTCAAATAAACAAAAACAAATCCAAATGCTGGCAATTTAAAAAGTGCTTTTGTGCACATCTGTGCTTCCTGGTACCAGCGATGGGGTGACTAAAAGCTGAGTATTCTGGAGGTGGCCCGGGAAAGCTGCAGTGAAGGCCACGGTGGGAGTCAGAACTTCGATTCTATCCTCAGCACTGGTTCCCTATGAATGTGACATGTAACGTCCCAAAGCTCAAGCTTCCTCCTTTCTACTGGGGTCCTTGTGACTGTTCTTTCCGATGGTCTACACGGCTGTGCGTGGACCCCTGTGACTCCCATCAAGTCCCTTAGAAATGGGAGGCTTCTCCAGGGTGATCAGTTTTGTCACATATTTATAAAAGTTTGGACAATTATTTTTTTTGGCCTATATCTTGACATATTTCAAGTCCTACCCATATCTAGCTTTGCTTTGTAAGTAGGAATAATAGTAAGTGGAATGTTTTTAACTCTGGGTCAGGCTTTTAAGCAGCAGTAACAAGGTAGGGTTGCTTTTTTAACCAATATTCACATGATAGATGTGCTTACCGCTCATTAATAATACTCATAAGCCCATATTGTATCCCTCCCCACATCAATTTTTTTGTCTCTGTTGCCAGAGGCCTTGTTGTTATGAGAACCTTTCAGGGTAAAAACAAACCAAAAAATATGTGGAGTTGATAGGGAAACGACATAACAGAATTTGAGGAGAGAATGAATCTAGAAAAAATTAGGTCAGTTTAGAGGAGGAGACCCCATCTAAAGAATAATTATTCTTTTCTCATTCCACCAATTAAAAAAAAAAGCCAATATTGACTTGATACCTAATAACACTGTCCTATATTCTACTTATTAGGCATTAATTTTGGCAATAGTCATCTTTTTAAAAAATGCAAATAACTCATGATTATGGGACTACCCACCCATCAAACATTACTATAAATTATTTTACCCTGAATGTTGTAAAATTGATATCCTGTTGGGAATTTTGGGAGCAGGAGGAATTCATTTTGCATTACACAGGAATTTGGGGACACAGAAAAGGACCAGGTGGGGTCTCACAGAAGGAGTTTAGGACAATCTGAGCGTCTGGAAACAGAAGAAAAGGAGCATTCGGAACTAAGAAAACAGTGTAAAGAAAAAGTAGCAAAAAGTTAATTCCCTTTGTCTATTTCAAATAGTCCTTAGGCTTTGTTTATGCTGGAACGCATAAAGGAAAGGTCTTCCTTTTGCACCATGTGACCAGCTTTACCCAGGAAAACAAATTCAGGCCAGAGCCATTACCTAGAGATAAATTAGGGCTTGCCAATAGTTGTTTGCCTTTCAAAAATGAAAAAGAACACTGTGGTGTCCTGAGTCTAGCTGTTTTTTTGGGGAATAAGCTATCAGTTGTGACAAGTGCATGGCCTTTTCAATATCCACCAGGATTATTGGCTGAGTGTTTAGATGTCTTGATTCCTCTCCTACACCACACACTACAAGGGAATAAAATAGGACTTGGGGGGACCAATATGGCAGTGTCTCTCAGTCTCTCTCTCTCATCCACCCCCCACCCCTCCTTGGTGGCAATCATTCCAACATAGTGTTTATCCAAATGAGTTATGGAATAAAACTTGGCCCATCACAGACTGCGACATTTATAAGGGACTTTTTTGTGCCCAGTTTGTAGCACAAATTTTGTACCTGTAGCCAAAAGAATTTGGGAATTTTCTAAGTGCTATTTGCCTTCATAGATCTCCTGCCTTATATCTGTAAAAGCACTTTGTTTAAGAAAAATTGTTTTGTTTCTTTATTTTTATTTTTTTAAATATATTTTATTGATTTTTTACAGAGAGGAAGGGAGAGAGATAGAGAGTTAGAAACATTGATCAGCCACCTCCTGCACATCCTCCACTGGGGATGCGCCCGCAACCCAGGTACATGCCCTTGACCGGAATCGAACCCGGGACCCCTCGGTCTGCAGGCCGACGCTCTATCCACTGAGCCAAACCGGTTTCGGCTGTTTTGTTTCTTTAGAAAGAGACTTTTAGGAAGATTTTCAGGACATGTATAGGAATTCAGAAATCTTTATTATTCTGGAGCTTATTATTATCTTAACTTCTACAGGCCAGGCACTTTGTATGGATGATCTCCTACTTTCATGAATAGACTGCTTATCTTTATTGTATAGATAATGCAGCTGACACTTGGTAAGGTTGAGCCATTTGCTAAGAATGGGAAAGCAAACCTAGATTTGATCCCCAGACTCCAAAGACCATGTTCCTTTCATTTCCATTTCTAGGTGAAATGGAAGTGTCATGAGCAGGCCTGGTTGACTCTAGAGCCATTATCTAACCAATGGACAGGGATGTACATAATCACAAAGCTATTTGATTATTTAGCACTTGTCAGAGTATATAAATGAAAACTCTCAACATTTTAATAGATAAGGAGACCTTAGGAAATGGCTTTCTTACTGTTTAATACTACACATAATGAATCATTATGATTTTCTGTTCTCCTATTGGCCCACAAAATATCCAGCAAATATTCTTTTTTCGTTTCATATGTGAAATGACATCTACCATGGTTGCAGTTTTAAATGTCAGTGGAAATATTATAACTCATTATCCTCCTTACTCTGTTTAGCAACCACATACTGAAGATAGCAAGGAGTTTTTTAAAAATATATACTTTTATTGATTTCAGAGAGGAAGGGAGAGGGAGAGAGAGATAGAAACATCAATGATGAGAGAGAATCATTGATCGGCTGCCTCCTGTGGGCCCCCTACAGGAGATTGAGTCTGCTACTCGGGCCTGTGCCCTGAAGGGGGTCAAACCATGATCTCCTGGTTCATAGGTCAATGCTCAACTACTGATCCATGCTGGCTGGGCAGCAAGAAATATTTTAATATGTGAAAATCTGGGTGATTTGCGATGGTGCCTCTAGAATGTTCTCACTGGGACAGTTTCCATCAAGGGGAACTTTTATTCTTTATAAGACAGACCGGAGCTGCTTCTTCACATAATCTAATTGACAAGACTTTTATCTTGATCAAAGGATGAAAGAGTTTGCTTGGTATAAGCGAGCTTACTAAAAAATGATTTGGATCTGCTTCATATTGTGATGTGGGAGCTTTTGCTAAACAGTTGTCCTTCATCCATTTCCAATTGATGTCGGCAGAAAAAAAAATCTCAAGATTATGCTGAAGCGGAATCTTCTGGGAACTGAACCTCTCTTTGAAATGATTGCTGGCCATCTAGAAATTGTTATTGAAGGAGGAATGACCTTCCTCCTGAATTTGAAATCCCCTCAACACTATACTTCTTTCTTTTGGGGTGTCAATCATTGGGTTAAAAAAAAATAAGTTGCCCTGACTGGTATGGCTCAGTTAGTTGGAGCATCATCCTGTGCACCTGAATGTCATGGGTTTGATTCCCGATCAGGGCACATATCTAGGTTTCGGGTTTGATCCCTGGTAGGGTTGCAATGTTTCTCTATCACATCAATGATTCTCTCATTCTCTCCCTCTCTCTCTGAAATCAACAAAAACATATCCTTTGGTGAAGATTAAAAAATAATGAGAAGTTATCCTCTCCCCCAACAGTACCATCACACTATGAAGAGCAGACTGAGCAATATCATGCTGATTAAACAATAACCATGATGATTAGCTTATGATCACATGGAACTCTACCAAGAACTCAATGGGAAAACATTTCATCCATTAAAAATGCTGCTATAATGAGACTGATTGGGATGAGGCAGGATGGAACTAGCATCTACTGATGACATCTTTTATTTCAATGCATTTTTTTGGAGATTTAAAAAATTCTCTCTAAAGTAAGAAGAGGGCAGACATATTAATATATTTATATACGAGGTAGTTTTAAATCATTTGTGAATCGCTGATGGCTGAGGCAGACAGACAATACATTGATAGCCTAAGGTTCCACAGCATATGGCAGATGCAGAACTAAAATCCTATTTACTTTATAGCAGTCAAAATAGGAAAGCAACATTTACTACCATGACCACAGATGGGGGAGCTGGTGCTGTGTAGGCTGGGTTTCTTCCCTGATCTGCTCCCACAATAAAAGACCCCTGTTTGGCTCTGACATTTGATGCAATTTGTGAGCAGAGCTTTTCTGGTAATGAAAACACTTGTAGCCCATTTGTTTATAGCGGCCATATCTGCCTTTCTTTTTCTTTCTTTCTTTCTTTCTTTCTTTTTTTTTTTTTTTAACTGGGAGAGTTGCAATTTCCTCCCACCTTAGTGTGCCTTCTTCCTAAAGTCCTTGTCTGGTTGGCAGCACAGTCATGTTTCTGTGAAGTTTCAGAAATGGTCTTCAGCAAAAGCAATCTTCCTTCTCTAGTGTAGCCTCTATTCAATCTTCCTCTCTCAGTCTCCCTACTGGCTCCCTGCTGCTTTCTAAATCAAGCTGTGATTTTCCTGGTTTATCAGCTTCTCCATCAGTGGTTTAAATGTGCTATTACAGATTTCCACCCCTCCCAATGGTATCCTCTCTAGTGCCAATATACATCATGTTCCCTCCAGAAGTGGGTGGTCAGTAACCTATCACGGCAGCGTCCACAGTTAACGGTGCAGTCATCTGTATGTGGTTGGGATGAGCAGCGGAGATCGTCTATAGCCTTTTTTGCTTTTGCATCTACAGTTTTCAAGTGACTACAGTGTCTACGGGTTGCCCATACATTATTATTTCATTCTGATTCTACTAATGCCAGCAAGTCTTATTTGTCTACATAGTCAGGGGATCTGGTTTAAAGTTATATAATTGTCTAACCACTATGCTGTACACCTGAAACTTATACAAATTTATATTGAATGTAAACTGTAATTGAAAAAAATTAAAAAATTTCAAAGAGTAAAAAAAATATCTAAAATCTAGTCAGGAGATAAAAGGCCAAAAGATGATTCTGTCCTCTCTGTGCTCCCTTGAATTATGCAATAAAACTTATCCTCTCTGTCCAGTTTTAATGATGGAATGGGTACAAAATTAAAAACATTGTCAAGAAGAAAAACATATCAGATGATATTTCAAAATAAATTCTTATCCATAGGCATAAAAACAATTGGGAAATGCTATTATTATTATTATTATTATTATTATTATTATTATTAAATGACTGCTTTTTGGAAGCTCGCATAGCAACATTGAGAAAACTCACTTTTTATCTAATACTAGGGGCCCCGTGCATGAATTTGTGCACCTTGAAAGGAAGTGTGGGCCACGAGGCTGCGGTGGGCACAGGGGCAGGTCTCAGCCCATCCTCTGCGCCCCCGCCCAGTCCCTCCCACTGTGGCCCACCCCGGTCCCCTATCTGCCGGCAGCCCTACTCCCACTGCTGCCACTTCCATGTGCTGATGGCACTGGTCCTGCTTGCACCTGCTGACAGCATGGAGCAATTGGTGCCAGCACTATCAGCAAGTGTGAGCAGCAGCACTGGCACCGTGTGCAGGTGTGAGCAGGGCTGTCACCAGCAGTGGGTGCAAGAGGAAGCTGCCAACCCCAATCACCCCTCAGGAGCAGGGGGAGGTGGAGAAGCCCTGAGGGGCAATCAGGGCCAGCTGGGGCCACTGCTGGGCCCCAGCAGCAGGTGCAAGCAGCGGCTCTGGCACTGGCAGCAGGTGTGAGTGTCAGGTGGGACTGTGGTGTGCGGGAGCAAAGAATTTTCAGTAACCACCAGAGGCTCACCCCGATGACAGCAGCTGGTGCCCTGCCTTGGTCTGGCGCCCCCATTCACCTGCTCCACCATCCCACCGCAGCCGATGCCCACCATGTTCCGTGTTCTGCCGCCTGCTGCCAATGCCCGCCCTGTTCCGCGTGCACCCCCTGGTGGTCAGCGCATGTCATAGTGACTGGCTGTTCAGTTGTTTGGTTGTTCTGCTCTTTGGTCTATTTGCATATTAGGATTTTATATATATATATATATATATACACACACATACACACACATACACACACACACACACATATATATATATATTTCAGTTAGATTAAAGAGCTAAGTATAATCACATAGGAAAATGAAAATGTATAGATCAAAGTACTTAACGCAACATTGTTGATGCTTTGAAAAAAATAGAAATACTCCTATGCTAATTATAAAATCAAGCTATCAACACGTGGAGGGCCACAAAACTGTTGATCTTTTTTGATAAAATAATTTGCCTCATGGAAATTAATACCAAAAAAAAAGAAGAAAAATAAAAGGAAGAAAACCCAAACAGTATAAATAGAAAGGTATTTTGCAGCACAATTGAAACATTATGGAACCCCCAAAACATATTTAGTAATAGGGAAATGATTAACTTATTTATGGCATATTAATTCTATGTTATTTCATTCAGTCAGTAAAAGTGATGAACATGAAATTTTAGTTTTTGGTAAATCATTTACAAATATGAAAAAAATCAAGTATGGATTGCATACACTTTGATTACAATCCTATATAATAAAACCCTAATATGCAAATCGACTGAACAGCAGAACAACCAAAACAACCAATCGCTATGACACACACTGCCCCCTGGTGGTCAGTGCGCTCCCACAGTGGGAGCACCACTCAGCCAGAAGCCAAGCTGCAGGCGGCAGTAAGGAGCAAGGGGTCCTGAACTGCGAGAGACCTGGACTGTGAGAGGGATATCTGACTGCTGGCTTAGGCCCGATCCATGGCGGACATCCCCCGAGGGGTTCTGGACTGCGAGAGGGCACAGGCTGGGCTAAGGTACTCCCCCGCCCAGTGCATGAATCTTGTGCACCGGGCCTCTGGTTCTGTATATACACCAGATTTGTATATAAACAAATTTGTATATAAACAAAAAATATTTGTATTGAATATAAACAAATCTTTGTTTACACATTGCTAGAAATTGGAAGAGATGAGAAAAGTATCAATATAAAAATAATAGTTATTATTTCTTTTAAATAAGTAGCACCTCATTTACACGTTTTAACATGAAGAAAAATAAAAGGAAGAAAAAGTAATGTGCAAATTAAAGTTATAACTAAACTAGCAAGTAATTACCCAGTTACCTTTCATTTAAAAAATATATTAAGAACCAGAAAATAAGTAAGTACATGTTCAAGGAGCAAAAAAGAAAAAAAAATTCAATGCTCTGAAGTTCACACATTTTATTTCTAGAAAAACACTTCCAGCTTTTATTCAGAGCATTGCAAGGAGCCTGGCTCCTATTCCATAGCAGATAGATAATCAGAAGAGAGGGACCAAACCTCAGGAAATTAATGATAATTCTAAGATCCATACAATCTCTCTCTTTTTTTTTGTAAAGTGCATTTGTGTGTAGTATTTCATTTGAATCAAATAAAAACTTTGAGATATTATTTTTACATTGTGCCCACTGACAGAAGAGGAAACTGAGACTTAAGTGGTTAAGTGTCTTTGCTCCAAATTGTGCAACTTAAATTCAAATTCCTTCATCTCTTTACCTTCCCTGCATCTGCTGTTTTGTAATTGCGCAAAGTGTCATCTGATTGTCTGCCAACTTGGGACGTCAGCATGGCAGGTTCCAGATTAGTCAGACTTGTTCTTGCCTCCTGGCTTCCCTGCTATATGGCAATTCTAAGCCTCAGTTTCTTCATTTATAAAATGAGGAAAGCATTTATAGAGCTGTTGTGATCATCGAATGAGAAAATGCAGGTAAAGTCCTTGGCATAGTGTGCAGCTAGCAGTATGGAAAACTTTAAGTACAGTACACGTGTACTTAAGGTTAAAACAGAATATGAAATAAACTGAACAAATTACTGTACTATCTATTCACTTTGAAATTTGACATTATTTTAAGGCAAAATAGCTTAAACGGCCACATATGTATAGACATTGGTTTCTCTTTTTTAAGAACATCTTTGCCACTCTGATCTTCACAGTTCTCGTAGCCTCTTTGGTTTTCATTTTAATCACAGAATAAAAACGTTAGGAGCACTGGGCTTTTTCAAATACAGGTGCCAATTTTCTTTCTAGAACATCTTAATGAGTGGAAATATGTACAATTCTGCTTGATGTAGCTTTATAGCGTGGCTTTTAGAAAGAAGGTAAGGCCGTGAAAAAATGGGCATCAAAGGCTTCCATCATGAGCAAAGACTTCTGTGATCTACAGAAACCTGAGTCAAACGGTGCTCCTTTGAAATTAGCTTGAGGCATCGTGTTACTCTTTCTCATGTTGTCTTTTGACTTCATGAAGTATTTAATATTTTCTAAAGTCCTTCTGACCAGATTAATTGCCATTTTTTTTTAGATTATCTTGGACCCACAAAAAGACTGCTCAGGGAAGTAGTTTTGGAGCTGGTAATTTTTTCAACACACAAAGAAACATGTGCCCAAACACACCACACATCCTTAGCATTTACTGTCTGGAATTGCATTTCTGTTGTGTCTTTGTTTTAACAAGTGAATCTTAGAACCCAGGAATCTTAGAACAGGACTGATTGTGGGTACAAAGAGAGAATGGGATCTACCTTTCCTTGGATGATATATATGACCTTAACTCATTGATACCTTCCCAAACTTGATTATGATACCAATTAGATGTGCAGTAACTACTGACAAATTCTGACTTTCCTACTACCAGCAGCTAGGTACTAGCTGATTTAACCATACTCCACTTGTTATCCATCAATTAGGAGAGGAGATGTATCACATACTTGGGCTGATGAATGAATAGTAAGTGGCAGGGCCACTGGAGGTTTCAGAGCTGGCTGTCCTTCCCACTCTCCCACCCTGGTTTGCAAGAATATAAGAATACTAGTGGCCCGGTGCACAAAATTTGTGCACACTAAAGGAGAATTAATTAGAGGAAATATTTTAATATTGCTATTTGCCCTTTCTCTATAATAGAAGTGTCAGAGATGAAAGAAAATTAGTAAAATGTATATGAAAATCTCCCTCCTGTCAGAGTCTGGGGCACTCTGAGGGACCCAGAGTCAAATCCCTGCCCACCCGCACGCGCCTCCTCGAAATCGCCCAAGACCCAAACCCGGCTGGCCCCACCCCCATTGGATGAGACCCAGACCTGGCCAGCCTGACCCCTGTCAAGCCCCGCTGGGCGGGGGGCGCAGCCTCAGCTCCCCCACCCTGGCCTGGTGCCATGCAGCCTCAGGTCCCTGCTGATTGGTCGTTAGAGCGTCATGGCGTGATGACCATTTGCATATATCCTTTTATTATTATGATTTGTGATTCATAAACACTTGTGAAGAACAAAGCAATAGGCGAACAACAAAACAAATATGCTCGCCTACACACAAACAAATAAGACAAAGCAGCACCTGGCAGAAGCTGCTGAGATCAGGGCCTACATCTGTAGACAGTCTCTCCAAAGTACCCTTCCTCTTTATCTTTTGTAATACATTTGAACTATGACTGATCAAATAGACTCAACCACAATTGGACCTAATCTTAGATTGAAATGTTTTAATACATGTTCCTTTGTGTTAAGGTGACAAGTCATGGGGAGTGTTATTGGTGATTTTGGAAAATTCATGAAGAGAAGGTTAACCTAAGTGGTGTGTAGAGGGGAAGGCATGGATCAAATATCAACAAGAGAACCTAGCATCTGGGTGAGAATAAAGGTTCAAATTTTAAATGAAGAAATCTTTCTGAACTTTTCAATTGTCACATTGGTGCATAACATGCACTCATTATTAACTATTATTATGAATGACTACAAACTCTATAGACCATAAAAAAACAAAGAACTGAAAAGTATGGGGCTTCAATAAGCAAGTTGTATAACTTAACTCAAGTCTTTGAGAAAATCTCTGCATTTCAATAGAATGCAATAGAAGACAAAGATCAGCATATTCTCCCTTTCAATTAAATTGAATCACCACAAACCTGTATAGTTGGATTGCATTAGTTCATTTCTTTGAAGAATTGCACATCATAAATTATATTTAATATTATGCACTTGTCATTTATTTTAATTGCTACAACAAAATATGCTAAAGCATCAGCTAGAAACAAGGTTGAATATTTTCTCTACTACCCAACTTACTTGTGCCTATATAAAATTCTCTGTAATTCTTTTAGAACTAATTTATAGAAAAAAACTTGATTTCCCTTTAAGAAGTATTATACTTCCTTCTTTTCAGAAATGAGAAATATAATGAGTTCTAATTATCCCCTTTTACTGTCTTTACCAGAAAACTCAATAGCAACTTAGAAATTTAGGTACAGCAAGTATACGGACTTCTTTTTTTCTGCCTTTTAAATATTAATTTCTTAATTTTGTGCTTGACATAATCTATAGTCCACTATTGCATTTCATGCTTTTTTTTTTTTTTGCCAGTTGTCTCAAATCTTTTGTGGAAAATAATAGATCAAAATTCAGCCATGCATTCAACCCAGTGGTTCTCAACCTTCTGGCCCTTTAAATACAGTTCCTCATGTTGTGACTCAAACATAAAATTATTTTTGTTGCTACTTCATAACTTTAATGTTGCTACTGTTATGAATCATAATGTAAATATCTGATATGCAGGATGGTCTTAGGCGACCCCTATTGAAAGGGTCATTCGACCGCCAAAGGGGTCGCGACCCACAGGTTGAGAACTGCTGATTCAACCAATCAGGTCCATCAAGTTCTGTGTATTCTGCTTGAATAAAGAGAAAAGCATTCAAATGACACATTATGCATTTATCTAAATGTACTAAATTTTATAAGGGAAATTCTCAACTGAATGTAATAAAGAGTGTCTAGATGTAAGACCCTTAGAATTGAAAGAACTTCAGAGTTCATCTCGTTATACCTTCAATCTCTTAGCTCTTGAATTCTTGTTGATATATTTTCTGAAGGTTTTGTAAAGCATGGTGTATAATTCTTCCTTTTAAACTTTATAATAAACTAGAGGCCAGGTGCATGAAATTCATGCACTGGGGGAGGGGTGTCCCTCAGCTCAGCCTGCACCATCTCCAATCTGGGACATCCCTCTCACAATCTGGGACTGCTGGCTCCCAACCGCTCGCCTGCCTGCTAGCTTGATCACCCCCTAACCACTCCCCTGCCAGCCTGATCAACGCCTAACTGTCTTCCCCTGCAGGCCTGGTCTCCCCCAACTGCCCTCCCATGCTGGCCTGGTTGCCTCCTACTGCCCTCCCTGTTGGCCTGGTTGCCCCTAACTGCCCTCCCCTGCTGGCCTAACCGCCCACAACTGCCCTCCCCTGCTGGCCATCTTGTGGCTGTGGGTGCCGCCGTCTTTGAGAGCATGGCAGTCCATTAGCATATTCCCTCCTTATTGGCGGCTCTGGGTGCTGCCATATTTGTGATGGAGTGAGGGCCAATTAGCATATCCCCTCTTTAGTAGATAGGATAAGCATTTAAAAAATACATTCATTTAAATTAAGGTAGGAATGCTCAATAAGGATTATGTACATCAGCATATAAAATAATTTTAACTAAAAATAAAAGTATTTTGTGCCTTTATTATTTTACTTGTGTAAATTATATTATTTACTTATATATCATATATATATCCTAAGGCTCATTCAAACCACTTATTTGTGAATTACTTACATTATCAGAATGCTGGTAGGTAAGCACTCTCTGCTATCTAAAAATAACATCAGAGGGCCCAGACCTCCATCCCAGGACCCAGAACTCCATGCCAGGACCCAGACCTCTATCTTGGGCTCAGACCTACATCCAGGTCCCAGACTTCCATACCAGGGTCCAGACCTCCATTTGGAACCAAGACCTCAATCCTAGGGCCCAGACCTCCTTCCTAGGGTGCAGACATCCACCTTGGGGCCCAGTACACCATTTCCGCCCCAGACCTTCATTCCAGGACCCAGACCTTCATCCAGGGCTCAGACCTATATCCGGGTCCCAGACCTCCATACTGGAGATCAGAACTCCATTCCAGGACTCAAACCTGCCTCTGGGGCCCAGACCTCCAACCCAGAATATAGTCCTATATCTGGGACCAAGATCTCCATCTGGGGCCCAAACCTCCAACCTAGAATATAGTCCTCTATCCAGGACCAAGATCTGCATCTGGGGCCCAAACCTCCAACCTAGAATATAGTCCTATATCCGGGGTCAAGACCTCCATCTGGGGCCCAGACCTCCATACTGGGGCACCGACGTCCATTCCAGGACCCAGAATTCCTTCCAGGGCCCAGACCTCCTTCCCAGATCCAAACCTCCTTCTCTGACACAGACCTCCATACGGGATCAGACCTACATCCAGGTCCCAGATCTACATACCAGAGCCAAGATGTCCATTTGGGACCCAGACCACCAACCCAGAATTCATTCCTGTATTTGGGGTCCAGATCTCCATCCAGGGCCCAGAACTCCTTCTCGGACCCAGATCTCCTTCTCTGACACAGACCTCCACCCGGGGCTCAGACCTACATCCAGGTCCCAACCTCCATACCAGGGCCCAGATGTCCACTCAGGGACTCAGACCTCCAAACCAGAATCCACTCTGCTTTGAAGGGCCAATTCTCCATCCAGGGCCCAAAGCTCCATCCCCGGGCACAAACTTACATACTGGGTCCCCGACCATCATCCTGGAACCGAGTGTACATTCAGGGACCAGATCTCCATCCTGAGGCCCAGAGCCCAGACCTCATTCTCAGTGCCTAACCTCCTTCCCTGGCAAAGACACCGATCTCAGGGCCCTGATTTTCATCCAAGGACAGGAGCTCCATTGCTGGGCTCAGACCTCCATCCTGGGGTCCAGACCTCAGTCCTGGGGCCCAGACCTCATTCCCGGGGCTCAATCTCCTTCCTGGGGCAAAGGCATCCATCTTGGGACCCATATCTCCATTTTGGACACAGAGTTCCATTCTAGAACCCAGACCGCCATCCAGGACTTAGACATATATCCGGGTCCCAGACCTCTATCCCATGAACCAGATTTCCATTCCAGGGCCCAGAGCTCCAACCCAGAATCCAGTCCTCTATGGTGGGTCCAGATTTCCATCTGGGTCCCAGACATCGGGGCCCAGTATATTTTGGACCCAGACCTCCATTCCTGGACTCAGGCCTCCATCCAGGACTCAGACCTACATCTGGATCTCAGGCCTCCATCCCATGACCCAGATGTCCATAATGGGGCCCAAACCACCAACCAGAATCCAATCATTTATCCGGGGTCCAGACATCTATCCAGGGCCAAGATGTCTATTTCGGGTCCTAGACCTCCATTCCAGGACTCGGACCTACATCTGGGACTCAGACCTACATCTGGGTCCCAGACCACTATTCCACGACCCAGACTGCCATTTTGGGGTCCAGAGCTCCCACCCAGAATCTAGTCCTCTATCTGGGTCCAGATCTTTATCCTGGGGCCCAGACCTAATCCACAGGGTCCAATCTTCTTCCCGGGCAAAGACACACATCTGAGGCCCCAGATTTCCATCCAAGGCCCAGACCTCCGTTCTTAGGCCCAGACCTCAGTCCCGTTGCCCATATCCAATTCCCGGGTCCCAACCTCCTTTCGGGGCAAAGACATCCATCTCAGGGCTCAGATCTCCATAAGGGGCCCAGATCTCCATCCTGGACTCAGACCTACCTCCGGGTCCCAGACCACTATCCAACAACCCAGACTTCCATTCCGGGGCTCAGAGCTCCCACAGAGAATCCAGTCCTCTATCTGTGTCCAGATTCCATCTGGAGCCCAGACCTCAGACCCGGGGCCCAGACCTCATTCCTGGGGCTCAATCTCTGTCGTGGGGCAAATACATCCATCTCAGGGCTCAGAATTCCATTTTGGACCCAGACCTCCATTCCTGGACTCAGTCCTCCATCCCGGACTCAGACCTACATCCGGGTCCTAGTCCTCCATCCCATGACCCAGATGTTCATTCCGCGGCCCAAACCACCAACCCAGAATCCAATCCTCTATCCGGGGTCCAATACTCATCCAGGGCCCACACCTCCATCCTGGGTGTCAGACCTCCATTCCAGGACCCAGACCTCCATCCGGGACTCAGACTTACATCCGGGTCCCAGACCACTATCCCACGATCCAGACTACCATTCTTAGGCTCAGAGCTCCCACCGAGAATCCAGTCCTCTATCCGGGTCCAGATCCCTATCCTGGGGTCCAGACCTCATTTTCGGGAACCAGACCTCATTCATGGGACCCAACCTCCTTCCCGGGCAATGACACACATCTCAGGTCCTAGATTTCCTTCTGAGGCCCAGACCTCTATTCTTGTGCCCAGACCTTGATCATGGGGCCCAGACCTTAATCCTGGGGCCCAAATCTCATTCCTAGGGCCCAACCTCCTTCTGGAGCAAAGATATCCAACTCGGGGCCCAGATCTCCACAGGGAGCCCAGACCTCCATTCCGGGTCCCAGACCTCCACTGCGGGACCCAGATATCCATTCTGGTGCCCAGACCTCCAACCCGCCCCCCTCAAATAAAGTAACAAATAAATAAATAAATAAATAAAATAAAAATAATATGAAATTTATACCTTTCTAAACTTTTCTAAGGTCTGAAAAACAAGGTCAAGCATATTTTTTTTTATCATTATTTGAATTTGGCCTTAGGCTCAAAATTTAGTAAGTAATAAATTTATAAAACACTTAGAAACTTGTGAACAGTTCCTGTCCAGCTTGGGGACAAAGGTCACAGTTTGTCAGTCACCTGTGTCCCACTTCCTCTAATACCCTGCCCAGTTGCAGAGAATATGGAAAAATTGTGTAGCAGTCTCTGAAAAGCCTCACTGAGGAACTGGGGCCATTGGAATCATAAAAGTAGCTGCCAATGCAAATAAAACTGCTGGTTAGGGTTGGTTCTGTGCAGGAATGGGCAGTCATCACAGCTGGGGCTGCTGGGCTGTGTTGACAAGAGGCTCCTGTTCGTGGCTGTGGTAAAATCCTGCCCTTTGAATCATCCACTCTCCTGATTCAGCGAGCCTGGAGCCTCTTCAGAGGCATTGTCTGTGGAAACACTTTCTTCTAAGAAAAGCCGAGTCTGGTGTAAATGGTTGTGACATCCCCTTTCCCTGATAAAGGAAGGGAGAAAAGCTTCACTTGTTTATTTTAGGTGGTCTTCAAGTACTCCTGTGATGGAGAGCTTCTGCAGTGCTTAGAGAAGACATCGTTCCCTGTGAGAACCCTGTCTTAGTCCATTTGAGCTGCTAGAAGAAATACCACAGACTGTAGCTTGTCAACGACAGAAATGCATTTCTCACAGTCCTGGAGGCTGGAAGTTCCATTTCAGGGAGCCACATGCTTGGGTGAGGGCCCTATTCTGGTTGTAGACTTCTCCCTGTGTCCTCACGTGATGGGAGGGGTGAGGGTGCTCTGTGGGATCTACTTTGTAAGAGCACTAATCCCATTCATGAGCACCCTGATCTCATGACCCAGCAAGTTCCCCAAAGCCTCTCCTACTATTACCATCACCTTTGGAGTTAGGATTTCAACATATGAATCTGGGGCAAGGGACACAAACATTCAGACTATAGAAAACCCTCTGCAAAATGTTTCTTGTGTCCCCCAATTTAAGTTTATAGCAGCACCAGAAATAGGCTGCGGGCTACCCGCAAACTGAAGACCATGGGCATGTCTTCCCGGGCAAATGTCTGGCGTGTTCCTCAGAGAACTGCAGTCCTGGGATGACAGCTTGTGTTTGCTCTTTTCTTTCTCTTGTGTTTGTGCGTTGTTAGTATCACTTCAGAACATCACATGTTCAGTTAGCCAATTAGTGAAAAATTACTTTATTGTCATATGTGGAAGTGTTTGGATACAGATAAAAATACACAGTCCTTTTATTTTCAAAACAATGCCAATAGAAGGTCACTCACTCATATGCCAACCAGACTTGGCCAATTGTCAAGTGAGACAATATCCTTTGCCATGGCATGGCCAGTGACCAGGTAAATCTGCTAGAATTAAGAGTGGATCATTATGTTTTTATACTCAGTCATTGAAGGATTATGGACATTTATTTTCCTCCTTTTTTTCCTGGTTAATTTCATTAACCTTTATATAACTCTTTGCATAGAGAAGTGCACTTCTGCCAGCCCAGAGTATATAAAATTGCAGCCTCACTTGGGCCCCGCCAAGGAGCAATCTGAGATGGAGGTTCTGTTTTGACAGTACAATTTAGGAAAGTTGCAAGATTATTGCCATCTTTCTGTTAGTAACTTGAGTTTTTAAGTTAAGAACATGAGAGCTGATGTTTGTGCATAAGTCAATTTAAGATTACTTTGAGAACGACATTCCAATTTACGCAGCAAAATTAAGAAACAAATGTAAGGCCATTTTAAATTGGATACAATTTTAGATTTCCTTGGGCACTCTAACATTTTGGCATGTTTTAATTCATTTTCATTACAGTAGATGAAGTGGCTCCATACTTGTTAAGTAATTTTATATAGTTAAGTAATTTTACATACTTTTATCATTAGCTTATCAATGAAAATGTTTATGACAGGTTCAAGACAGAAGTAAGAAGGTACAGACAGGTGTGTATCCAGAAATGTGCTTGGGTAAGAATGTGGCAATCAAGGAAAGATGATGCCAGAAAGAGTGGGCCCATCAGGGGGGCGTCCCACCCTCTGTGGTCTGTAGGAGATCTAGACACAATTCTCTGTGAGAAACCAGACACTTGTGGAGCATCCGTGGCTTTAGGAAGGTGTGTGGCACTGTGGAGTCTTCTCTTATGGTCTTGGGCCAGGTTCTCCAGAAACAGACTCTGACATGAAGATTTGAATGTGGGGGGTTTATTGGAGGAGCAGCACCGTTGGGGATGAGGGATTGGGCAGAGGGAGAAGGTGATGCAGTTGTAACAGCTCAACAGACCCCACAGGGAGCTCTGGAGCAGGGCTGGCCTTTCGGGGCTGTCCCACATTGAGGCAAGGGGACAGGACTTTGCTCTATCTCCCCCAACCTTGCCTTAGCAAGGGTGTGAATCTTGGGAAAGGCTGCTTCCTTTATCAAAGGGCATTTTCCCAAAAGTGGCTTGGCTGTGAGTTACTACCATCAGCACTCCTGGTAGCTGGGATAGTGTGTTCTCTGCTCTGAAGGGAGGTTAAGGGGGCTTAACCACAGCATGTCCTGTGGTTACCATGCCCTGTTGGGTGCAGATCATGTAATTATTATATTATTATTACTGATGATTAGAGCTAACATTGTAGTGAGACCTCTTTGTGCATTGGACACTGTGCCTAGTGCTTTACAAGGCCGGTCACTTTAAATGTGACCAAGCTGTGAGGCAATATAGAGCGTTGCTTAGAAACACAGGCTTTGGAGTCCAAGTGCTTGGGTATAATGCCAGGTTGGCTGTGCAGCCCAGAACGAGATCCTTAAACTTACAGATCCACAATCTCACAGGGCACCTGGGAATGTTAAGTGAGCTTGATTGTACAAAGCATTTAGAACAGTGAATGTCATATGATTTATACTTCAGAAATGTTAGCTATAATTACTGTTTTTACCCATTTTACAAAGAGGAAACTGAGGCTTGGAGAAGTTAGGTAAATGCCAAGGCATATGAACTCAGGCAATTTGACTAGTGAATCCATCCTCTGATTTTCTTGAACATTTCCTATAATAAAGTACTAAGCATATTGGGTAAGTAGAAATCCAGGAAACCGAACAGATTGTGTTCTCCATGTTTTCTGGACTAGAGGGTCAAATTGAGTGAAGTTTAACTCCACAAAATATTAAGGGTTCTTCTGACATTGCAGCAAGATCCTAACTTGAAAGGGAACATAATCATTACTTGCTTATTCATTCATTATTCAGCAAAAACTTTTCTGAGTTGGACCATTGTGTTCCAGCTATTCTGCTGGACTCTGGGATTAAATTGGATAGTGGGACCATCATGGATCCTATGCTTAAGGACTTATGGTCAATAAGAAAAGTGTGTGAAGTTTTATAAGCCATGTGGATATGAGAGGAAGGGTGAGGTTCAGATTCAGTTAATACTTAAATGCTTACTACCGTTATGGCCAATATGGCCATTCTTATATTCCTAGCCTACATAAATCAATAATGATTACCCTAACCCTAGCTGGTTAGGCTTAGTGGATAGAGCATTGGCCTGAGGACTTGAAGGGTCCCAGGTTCAATTCCTGTCAAGGGCACTTACCTTGGTTGCAGATTCCCTGGCCCTGATTGGGGTGTGTGCAGGAGGCAACCAATCGATGTGTCTCTCTCACATTGATGTTTCTCCCTGTCTCTCCCTCTCCCTTCTATTCTCTCTAAAAATTAATAGAAAAATATCCTCAGCTGAGGATTAACAAAAAATAAAATAGATAATGATTACCCTATTTCCCCCTGACCCTTGATGTGGCATCACAGTATATAGTAGAAGCACATTAAATGTGCTCAAAGGGGAAATTAAAAAAGTAAAAATTCAGTAGTAGAGGTAAGTCAGTTCATTCGTCAGCTACATGCCCTGGAGAGAACATGAAATGGAAACATTCCCTTGCTATTCAATCAATCGGCTTCATTTACTTCTTATAATATGATCACTTTATGGAGCTGGGCATAATTCTTATGTCAGAGACACTTACTTTTCAAAAACATAAACTCTTTCATCTGTGCTAAATTAAAGAAACAGCAACCTGTTCCAATTCTGCAGGAAAAATTTCTGGCGTTGAACTTACTGGTCTCCAATGTGGCCTAGGATAGCCCATGTATGATAGTTGATCTGTGATTAAGGGATTTTAATGGAAATTTTTATTATATGCAATTTTTGTCTTATATACTGCCTTTAGAACTTAACCTCTGCATTTGATGTGATTCCAAATAGCATGTCGTTAAATAAATAGACCCTGAAGCTAGGTAAACTTGGGTTCCAATCACATTCCCCACATACCATGTGGGATATTGGGGACTTCAATGAACTCCTCATGCTTTATTAGGATTTCATGAGGACTAAATGAAAACAACGTAAAACACAACGTTTTACTGAGCAATAAGTGGTTTATTAACAAAAATCCTTATCAAACGTAGAACTCTAGAGAGTTAGGGTTGGCTCATGGGCTAAAAGTCATTTTGTGCTGATATGTGTATTAGGAGCCAATAAGACATTGAAAAAAGTTGTACATAAAACAGTGACTAAATTTAATTTTGGAGTTAGTGCTAAGCTTAACCCCCCACTTACTACACTTACAAGCTTTGTAACTTTGGACAAGTTATTTGTCTTCTCTAAGCTGTTCGTCTATAAAATGTAGCAACTAATAATTCCTAACTCACAGGGTTGTTGTGAGGATTAAATGAAATGATCCATATAATGCACTTAGCGGAGTTCCTGGCACTTAAGATGCATTCAGAAGTGTTAGCTATTATTGTGGGAAAAACTCATACACATTAGCTTTATAAGTCATTTATTTTACAAATGTAAGAGAGTTCAGTGACTTGTCCAGCTGGTAAGTGTTGATACTTGTCTCAATCACGCATCTTTTGACTCCAAGTTCAGAGCCTTTTTCACAACCTGCTTCCTGACCCTTGTCATACCCCTTTCTTCCCATCCTCCAGCTCCTTGTCCTTCCTGCCCCTCAAATATGGACAAGATGCTTTTATAATTTATGCTCTTGATATAATTTTACAATAGCAGCAACCAGATACTCAAAATGAATCCTACAGCTGAAGTTAAACTCATGAAAAGTCCATGTAAGGTTTTAATAACATACAATGATGTCTAATTGTGAAAGGTTACAATACCAGAATGAGTCTCCAGAGGATATGTCTAGATTAAATATTCAGACAGCAGTATAAACAGAAAGTGAAAGATAACTTTCTGCAAATACAAAGCATAAACTAGGAGTGGCAGGAGAAGGGCAGGGAAGTAAACTTTTCATTGTGGTATTCCTAGTTTAGGAAGAATTCACAATGATTATACTTCATGTTTTAGAAAAAATACAATCTCTTATTCTCTCAATGTCATTTTTCTCTAGTTACAGAAGCCTCTTAATATTTACACCTTTGAAATCCATTTTCATGTCTACATTTACCAATTGAGGGTGCGGCGTTTCCTTGAGCAGAAGAAACAAATTAACGTTAATAGTGTCCATTTGTTCGCTACCTAATAAAATTGATCTATGTGTTTGAACCCTGCAAATCTAGCATGATGAGCAGATCCTTAGTGTCATATTCAGAGTCACTAGAGCCCTGAATTCAGAGTGCTTGCTGCATATCATGTCTGTGACACAAATTCAAGGCAGAGGTGGTTTTAGCCTGGTCCATCTGGATCATGGTCATTCTCCACTTAGCCTGGGTGGTGAATCCTTCTATCCTTTGCATTTAAGCCTGCCTAACATCCACTGGCTCATGCAAGTGAGGCATATAGTTTCAACTAGATTGATGCAATTGTCCCTCTTCCTCTTCTCTTGCTGCCTGTTCTCATTCTGACTCAACTCCTGTTCAATTCCTGGCACTGGGCTGCATCTCTCCCACTCTTCACATTGCGTCTGAGGAGCTCCTAACTTTCATGCCTCTCAAGAGGATTTTGGCTTGGATGTTTTACTGGCATCTCCTGCTTTGAATGTCCTCTGGTAGGACACCTGCTCATTTGGCTTTCCTACTACACACCCACTTACCTATCCGGACTCCAGGAGATAAATGTAACTCAAACAGCTAGTTGGCAGCATTGGGTAGACTTCTCAGATACCTGATCCTCTCTTGGGAGATTTCATATTAATCACCAAGCCATTGCCTAAGTCACTTGATAAATTCACACGCACAATTCTTGAATTGCTTATTAAATCACCACTTTTTTGCATAAACTCTGCTTAACTGCACGTTTACAACCTTCCACCTGGAAATAATAATAATAATAGTAATAATAACTCATACTTATATAGCACTTACTCTATGCTAGGCACTACTCCAAGCCTTTTATACACATCAAACTCATTTAATCTTCAAAACAACTCTATCGGGTGCATAATATCTCCATTTTACAGATGAGATAACTGAGCTGTAGAGAAGTGATTTGTCAAAGGTTACCTGAAACACTACTAAGTGAAACTTCCACAGTATTCTATCTCATATTAGTAGGTTAAATCTACCCAGTGGCTAATAATATTGACTCAATTTACCCCCAAGTGAATCTGAGTTAAAATATTCAGTAATAATGTAGTATATATGTTTGACTACAATGTTTTTCATTTCCCCATCGAAGTACCATCCTTCCTTCAAATCCCAGTTCTTTGAATTGTCTTATCAGGAGAAAAGTAATCCAAATAGAAGATGCATAGTTAAAAAGTAACACGACTCAGAAGAAGAAATGCAAAAGATCCGTGAACATATGAAAAGATGCTCAACCTTACTAATAATCAGGAAAATGCAAATAAAAAAATAAAATATTTTCACCTACCACACTGACAGACTTTTAATCATGATAATCATGAAGTCATGGGAAGTCCCATTTATGCTCTACTACTGGATGTATAACTTAGTATAGCCTTTTTTGGACTGTAATTTGGCAACATCTTACAAAGACTTAAATATGTGTAATCTTCAAGGTAGCAATCCTACTTCTAGGTATCTGTTTTAGAGAACAATTAATATATGGACATATAAGTAGAAGGATGTATACCACAGTATTATCGATACAATATAATTAGCTAGTTAGTTATAATATGAAAGGAAAAAGGGAAGGTCAGACATTATAGGCATGTCATTGGGCAACTTCACCAGAAAGCTGTAACTTTGCACTCCCCAGAGAACCACCAGCCCATTCCCCACAGATCACTGGGGAAAGGGGCCCAAAAAAGGGGACATAGATGCATGCACAGTGAAGTTGGGGTGACTAGGGAAGGTGTCTGTCAACCACAGCTGGGAATAGAGATAGGTTTGGCCACTGAAAGCCCATGAAAAATTGGGAATACATAACCCCCTAAACAAAGGAGCTCTCTCGCTCCCTAATTGTGAAGATCTTATTCTTGTAAAAGATTTTTCCTTTAAATCAGCATACATGCAGATATTCAATGAAGACATTTTTTGTACTTTTTAGAATCAGGAATTTGAGAAAACATATGTAGAAAATGTCTTCACATGATTTGTCTGTATGATCTTCGAAATAACCAAAAGCGTTTAGAACCAGGACATTCACACCATCTGTTTTTTCATCTACAGTCACTGAACTTTGTTTTCTTTCTCACTCGGATTTCTGAGATTTGGCCCAACACCCAAGTTTCTAGGTGCAAGTGTTAACACAATCTGGAGGCAATAGAGTGCTTAGAAACCAGAGCGATTTGTGTTGTTAAAAACAGATTTTTAAAGTAATAACAACTTAAACTTAAGCTTTGCTCTGGCGAAAGCTTGATTAAAAAGAAAGCACTTGCAGTTTGAAAATCAACTTATTATTTGTGCTCTACAGATAATGAAAAGAAGCACTCAGCATAACCAACCAACAATCTTCCAAACTTAATGGAATGCAGTGAGAGTGAAACAACAGTTATGCAGTGAATCACATTCCTAGAAATGTAAACACAACAAACATTCATTGTTTTCACAAAATATAACTCGTTTGAGCGACCTCTCTTTGTCCTTATTGTTTCTATTATACTTGCAGGATCGTTTTCAAAGACAATCAGGGGAATACAAATGTTTTTGTAGCCCCCCACACCACCAGGAGACACTTAATTTTAGCCCTAATTCAATTATATGGAAGTCAAATAATTTGCTCTTTGTACATTGTTTATGTGCACCTTTCTTAATCTAATGTGAAAAGCTTCTAAATGCTTGGCTTGATTCTTCACTGTAATGCATATTTGCAGTCAGTCCTGAGACAATAGTAATAATAATAACAGCTAACATTTATGGAGTGCTTACTATGTGCTTATTACTTCCATTTATAGAATATATATTTCAGCAACTGACTCTTGGGTAGTGGCTCAAGTTGGCAAAGAGTTTCTTCCTGAAAAATTCTCCATTCAGTTCCACATTGAATTACATCATTTTCCTGCCTGGGTCCCAGAAGGGTGAACTTATTAAACGTGTACTCATCATCTGGTTGGAGGCAGTTAGTTCTATTATGTACTGGGAGGCATGATGATAACAGTTACACATTGTGATATTGTGATTTATAATAAATATATACTTAGTCTTTGTCTCCCTTTCTGGCACAGAGCTCCTAAAACACGTTGGAATCTCCTAAGTGATGAAAATAAAAAAGTCTTGCTATGTCCATGGAGTGACTTTAGGAACCCAACTAAGGATGGGAGCTGTTGCCAGGAAAACCAATAGTGGGGTTATAGGGTTGGAACTTTCAGTCCCACTGCCCTGATCAATAGCCAGAGATTTAATCAATCATGACTATGCAATGAAGCCTCCATAAAAATCCAAAAGCCAGGATTCAGAGAGCTTCCAGACTGGCAGACAGATTGAGTTACTGGGAGAGTGGTGCCCATGGTGAGGGCATGGAAGTTCTGTGCCTTCCCCCTAGACCTTTCCCTACGCATGGCCTCCATGTGGCTGTATCTGAGTTATAATATCCTTTTATAATAAACCGGTGATCCAGTACGTAAAATGTTTCTCTGAGTTCTGTGAGCCTCTCTAGAAAGTTAACTGAACCCAAAGAAGGAGGGGGTCATGGGAACCTCTTATGTATAGTCAGTTGGTCAAAAGTACAAATAACAACCTGGACTTACTAGTACAGCTGAAATCTGATAGTCCAAGGAAGGCATATGGGAACCAATCTCCAGCTGGTCTTTTAGAAGCACAGGAATTAATTTGGGCTTCCAATGGGTGTCTGAACTGGGGAGGGTTAGGAGTCTTGTGGTATTGAACCCTTAACCTGTCGAATTTGACACTATATCCCAGTAGATAGTGTTAGAATTGAGTTGAATGTAGGACACCCCGTTGATGTCCAGAGAAATGCTTGCTTGTGTGGAAACTTCTCTCCCCAACAGTAGAATTGGGTCCTAGACCCTAAAGACACATGGTCACTGACTTCCATGATTATGTACTTAGGTGCTGTATATTAAGTAGGACACACGAAGATATCATATGCTTATCACTGTTGATAGGTATGGCTTTTTAGTTGTCTGTCTTTCAGTTAGACAATAAGCTCCTTGAATTTAGAGACCATTCTATGTTGTCTAGCATTGACATATCAAATTCCTAGCATTGTGCCTGGTGCAAAAAATATTTGCTGAATTCATGGCCAAGTGGAGGAGATATAGATATAAACATGTATTATAACAAATGATACAGGAACAAAAAGGTGAAATGATGTTGAAAGCAGAGATTGAAACCACAGTATCCGTGTGTTGCTCTTTTCTCCCTGAAGATTTTACTTTTCCCTCATTACTAATGTCTACTCATTCTGTAGGTTTTGGGTTAAATGTCCCTTCCTCTGAATGCCTGCTTTCCTTGACTAATAATTCTAAAATAAAACACCCTTCCACTTTATCTCAGAACAATTTGTAGTTTTTCCTCAGGGCCCTTTACAAAATTTGTAATTATATATTTACTTGTTTCTATGTTGAATATATGTTTTCCCCTACTCAGTCTTACACTTCTTAAGGGAAGGGTCTATGTTTGCCTGAGTAACATCTATATCCCTAACACCTAACCCTACTGACACAGAATTAGACTTCAATAATACTTGATGAGTCAATAAGTAAATACATGGGAATCAAATCGATATAGAAGAAGGAGTTGGGCAGTCCATTGAAACTAGTGTTTGCTTTCATTCAATACAAGATTATTATGGTTACCCAATATGATAATTTTCTTCTTACTATAAAACTTATTGCATTTTTAGTGATTTTAGAATCTCTGAATCCCTTTATTTGAAGTTATGATCAATAAAATTTCTTTTCTTAGGTGAATTTTCTTGGTGTTAAAAGACTGACATATATTGAGTAATACTATGAATGATAATCTTAAATAATTGCCTTTTAAATATTTTTTAAAAGAAAGTCACAGAACACACAATGTCATTTGTAAATGATGTTGCCCTTTCCTTGAAAAATTCCTCATTTCTTGATTTTAATTGGAAACCTGAGTATCATGATGCTTTTCTTTTTTTGGAATGAGAGTTTAATCCCTGTAGCCTAGTTTATGCTGGCCCAGTAGAATTCAGCATGTCAGGAACAATTTTATCTGTTTTTCATATCAGTTCTAAAGCAAATTCACAGTTGGCTGTAGCAGAAGGAAGGCAGGGATGTCAAAGAAACAGATGTTGGCATTGTTAAAGCAGATGCTCTATGCTTACTTTTACATGCCGAAAAAGAATTCTATTATTAAAATTCAACACCTGTCTCTATTACTCACTCTCAACCAGGTTGAAAATAAGCTCTTGTATTCAATTACAGGGATTCTTTGACTCCGAATGTTATACATTTGAAAATCAAGTCAATAAACCAGAAGCGAACCTCTTCCAATGTTAGAAGGCCTTCAAGGTGATGGATGCAAGTAGTTTCAGACATGAAAAGTCTCCTCTATGAATTGCATCTAATTTCTGCCTCTGGAACAGTCCCTGCTCCACTGAAGAACAGGGATGCTGGTATCAGACTACCCACTAGAAGGAAGACAAAGAGGCATCTTTGGTTCCTGAGGAACTGACGCCTGAGCCCAGGAGTGTTCCTGCGGAGCCTTTTGATCAGCATTGAAGGGAGACCTATCTGAGTCTGTGGTTTGAAATCGTGCATCCTTGATAAGGTCAAAGATACAGAGCTAGCTGCCCTAGGAACCTAATTAAAGCCCTGCCTCTCCGAGAGAAATTAAACATTGGCAGGAAGGAAGGCACCAGCAGCTGTCAGGAAGCCATTTCTTCAAGGACAGCTGCACCTTGACAACACTTTAAAAGTGTTTTCTTCATCTGCTCTGTGAACTCCTGAAAAAGAAAAAATCATTCCTTTCATCTCTGATTTGACAGCTGGCCCCGAACAACTTAGAGTCTGTGTTGCTTCCCCCTGTAGGGAACTGTGTTCATGCAAAGGCCTTCTCATTTGTGGCAACTCAAAGTCACAATGATTGGACAAGGATGCAATGGATGGCCCATTCATTAGGGAGGAGGTGAAGGGGAAGCATAGGATTAATGAAGGAACCCGAGTTTTCACTGCAGTGCATTTCCAACTTAGACTGACAGAGTCTCAGTGCAGCTTTCCACTTGGTTTTTAAGGGGGAGGGTGGGAGAATCCCTTTAACCCCAGCGAAACTGGCTGGCAGAAAGGCACCGGGGCACTCATCATGTGCTGATTTGTTTTCAGACAATCTGACCGCTTGGAAGAAAGGGTGTAATGCCTTGTAAGTTTCTATAATGCTTCCCACAGTGGGTTCTTATGAATCCACTGTGTTTCCCATCAGGAAACTTCAGGGGGAAATTGCTTTTCATCTGTGGGTTTGGCACCTAGATATTGATGTCTGAAAAGAAGGATTAGGGTTTGACAATATCTAGGGGATGAGAGAATACACAAGGGAGTTTTCTGAGCGCAAAAGAGAAAAAGCAAAAACTTGTTAGGAAAGTCAGAGAAAAAAAATATTTCTGCTATAAGAAACCAAATATATATACTTCACTTCTTGCTGAAGACTGAATTTAAAAGTTCTGAAGCACTAACTTTATACATATGCACGATTCTGATGTACTTGAAAGAAATACACTTGGTAATGACTATAGTGGGGGAAATGTCTCTCTTAAGACTATTGGGGGTTAAATAAAATATATGTAGCTGTCCAGAATAGTATTTGTTATGTAATACTCATATCAGTAATTACAGCAACAAACAGAACACAAACATAAAAAACATATTAGATGGCCATTGCTTTTAGCTTTTGATATTGTAAAGCGCTCTTTTTAGCATAAATTTGCGCTAGCACGTTGGCTTTATATAGAAATGGCTGTCACCTCTTTAATAGGGCCACTGATTCTTTCATCCAGCTTCAACTTGAGGAGCTGGGTAAACTGAGACAGAGGGACAGTACCAGTATTTTCTCTAGCGTATAAAGAAAATAGCACAGAAATGTACATTATCCTTTGATCCTTCCCAAGGATTGTGGGCTCTGACAACTGGCTCTGACTCCCTCCAATGCAATGAAATTCTGGAGGAAGGAGTACTCAGATCTTCCTGGGTGAATGAGAGGTTGCACAGAGCTGCTACTGTTTTGACTGAGATCTAAAGAATGAGCAAAAGTTCACGGAAGTTGTGAAGTAGAGAGGTGTGCGCAAGTGGGGTATGCCCAGGCACCAACAAATTCTGCTCCTAACTTTGCTTCCTGTAATTCACTTTTTTACCAGCAGCCAAAGTGCTCCTTTTAAAACAGAACAATCCAGCCACATCAGTCCCCTATTATTATTATCTTTTGGCCAAACCTCTCATTTCCCTTGGTCCACTTCCTTCCTGCCCCAAACTCTTCAGACACACTTGCCTTCTTTCTGTTTCTTGAACTTGCCCACTTCCTTTCGCCTCACTCTTTACCCTTGCTCTCCGTCCAGATTATCAAAAGTTGTCTTCTTATGACTCAGGCTTTTCCTGACCGCCTTCCCAATCTAGTCACACCCTACCATTTTTTTCTGATTTATTTTATTCACAGCATCTATTCCTCTCTGAATTGATTAATTTTGCTACTATTGTTTCCCTAAGGAGAACATAAGCACAATGAGAGCAGGGGCATCACCTAGCTTCAGCAAATTTCTTGCTGAAACAGAATTGTCACACTTGGGAGATGTTCTACCAATGCTATGGACTGGATGAGTGAAGAAGGAAGGAAGGAATATTTTTTGTAAAGTTGAACAAGAGTAGGAGTGTCAGCAAATAAAGCTTGAGAGGCAGATACATAACTCCAGGTAATTAGGGCTGTATGCTGTGTTAGGAACTTGAAACTTAATCCTGGAAGAGTGTAGAAGGCACTGAATAATTTTTAGAAGGAGGGTAGCTTTCATAATTCCTATTAAAAAATATTGTTTGGGCCTTAACCAGTTTGGCTCAGTGGATAGAGTGTCAGCCTGCGGACTGAAGGGTCCCAGGTTCGATTCCGATCAAGGGCATGTATCTTGGTTGCAGGCACATCCCCAGTAGGGGGCATGCAGGAGGTAGCTGACAGACGTTTCTCTCTCATCGATGTTTCTCTCTATCCCTCTCCCTTCCTCTCTGTAAAAAAATCAATAAAATATATTTTTAAAAAATATTGTTTGGCTTCTGTGGGGAAGGATGGATTGACGAAGAAGGCTGGAATAAGGAGACGAGTTAGACCTATGTCCCAATGCCCTTGGAAGCAGGGGTGGGAGAAAGAGGAAGCATTGCATGGTGATGAGCTGTGTGTGCTGCAAAGGCAGAGTGCATGGGTTTGACTAATGGCATCATTTTTTTTTTCCATCCATGAGACTGTGGCAAATTACTTATGCTCTGTGAGGCATGTATGGAGATCTTCAACTGCAGGGAGAGAAGCAGCCCCAGCGGCTGTGCTCTGAAATCCATCACTACATTCCCCCTGGGGCCATGTTTCCCTGGGCCGCTTTCGGCTGGCCAGTGTGACTGAACATGGTGGGAGTAGTAAGGCAGGTCCTTTCTGGGAGACATGGATTCCTCTGAACAGTGGTTTGCATTGAGGACTCTCCATCTGCTTTTCAAAACCCTCTTAGGGCTGCACTGCAATTGAGGCATTTCCGACTCAGTCTTCCTTCTCCCCTCTCCCCTTCACCTAGGTTGGACCTACATGCTGGTGTGGCAGCTCTCCCAGCCCCCTTTGGCTTCCACTCCATTTCCCCCTCACAGGTGTCTTCCCCAATAGATCGCTTGCTAATCCTGTCTTGATGCCTGCTTTTTGGGGACCTGGATTGATACATTCTTTCAGTCTTAATTCCCTGTTGTTGTTATTATTATTGTTAACCCTCACTGGAGGATATTTTTCCTATTGCTTTTTTAGAGAGAGTGGAAGGAAAGGGGAGAGACACACAGAGCGAAACATGGATATGTGAGAGGCACATCAATTATTTGCTTCTCGCGTGGCCCCGACCGGGTCCAGGGATTGAACCTGCAAGAGAGGTACGTGTCCTTGACCAGGATCGAACCTCACTGGCCGACACTCTAATCACTGAGCAAACTGGGCTAGCACTCGTTGTTATTACATGAAAGACAATTTTAGAGAGAATAGATAGCATTTTGTGATTGCCTGGACGTTTCTGATAAAGCAGAAAGCAGAGTGTGCTCCCAGGTTCTTGATCTCTCTTAAGTAACTGGGACAAAGGTGCTACCTTCTAAGACAAGGAACACAGAAGAAATAGGTTTGAGAAAAAAAGGGAAGGAAAGTGGATTTTGTTTGGACATGTTACTGTTGAGACCCTCGAGGTCATCTTGAATAAATGTCCAGTTAGTCATTTGACCCATGGATCTGGAGCTCAGAGAAAAATTTGGGCCAGAGGTTGTGAGGCAGGTGTCATCAGGGTATGAGTACAAGCCATGGGATTGGATGAGAATGCACAGAAAGGACAAGAGGGCTTGAGGAGACAGCTGCAGGGAACAGGAGTTGTCAACAAAGGAGAGAGAACAGAGAATAGGTGTCAGAGAATTGATTAAAAAGCAAAATTAAGTTGAGAAGTAGAAATGCAGATCAGCAATTTTTAATCTTTTTCATCTTATGGCACACAGAAACGAATTACTAAAATTCTATGGTGCACCAAAAAGTGTATTATATTTTTTGCCCATCTGACAAAAGATAGGTATAATTTTTTAAAAAATATATTTTATTGATTTTTTTACAGAGAGGAAGGGAGAGGGATAGAGAGTCAGAAACATCGATCAGCTGCCTCCTGCACACCCCCTACTGGGGATGTGCCGGCAACCCAGGTACATGCCCTTGACCAGAATCAAACCCGGGATCCTTCAGTCCGCAGGCCGACGCTTCATCCACTGCACCAAACTGGTCAGGGTGATAGGTATAATTTTGATTAATTTATATAAATTAAATAATAATAGTAATTACCTACCCTTTTTGCTCCAAAGTTACTTAAAAAAAAAAAAAAATCAGGCGCCTATGCTTGTATGTAAGCAACTAACCAATTAGACACAATCTTATTGTGCGATGTGACCAATAAGATGCAACTCTATTATATGACCTACATATTTATGGTTCAAGACAGGGCATTCACACTGGACAACTATTGTTGTATTGGCTGTTGTCATATTTATATTTGAATATCTAAGGGAAAAGAGGTGAGTGCCCTTGAAAATAGCCAGGTATTGCATGTTTTAAAAACTCTTGCAGCACATCAGTGTGCTGCAGCATATGGGTTAAAAATTGCTGATATAGATCAAAACAATAGTAGAAAAAAAATAGTAGAAAACTCAGGAAATGACCTTGATTTATATAACATTTTTTTTCTGTGACAATATAGTGAAATAGGGAAAATTTAGGAGTTTGGGGAAATAAAATTATAATTCATGCTTTGTATCATAAACCTAAGTATATATGTAAGCAGATAAATTAAATAAGTATAATAGTCAAACTATAGAAAAAACTAGATTATTATATACTCAGTTTTGACTAAAGTTGAGTAGAACTATGAAATTTTAAAGTTAATCGTGTTCTATGTATTACATGGAAAATATCAGATTAAATTACACATTTTAAACATTTGTAAAATTTAAATGAACATTACAAAGCAAAATGAAAATCAACAAATTTAGAACTTTCTAGAAACTTTAGAAATATTAGTAAAATGAGAGACAAAGGATTTATACCAACGTTATTCTACAAAATATTAAAAGTTCAATAGATAAACTGACAAAAGACATAGTTCATAAAAAGAGAGGTACAACTATAGCCAAGCATATTGAAGATATTTTTCTTCATTAGTGATGAAATGTTTGGAATTGTCCTAGCACCTTTATTAAGTGTTCAACTTCTTTATTTAACCAGGTATAAAAATTAAAAGCAAAATGTATGGAGGCACAATTTTATACTTATTAAAATAACAAGACAAAAAATAACTTGACAATAATTATAGATTCTTTTGGTTATTTTTTTCTCATATTTAATCAATCATTACATTTATTGAATAATTTAGCAAATATTCACTAAATGTGTACTGTGTGCTAGATACTGCTGTAGGTACTAAGAATAAATGCTGAATAGGTCTTCCTTAATATTATTCACTAGAACATCCTCTCCTTTTTCTCTCAGTATTGCTTTAAAAGTTTAGTCATTATTTCTTGCTTATGGTGGTAATATTCTAAACTTACTGGCTCTGCCTTTAGTCTGTCAGTTCTTTGCCTTGCTACTAGAGTGACTTATTTAAAAATATGTTTTGGTAAACTTCATTATATATATTAAAGAATATATGAAATATAAAGCTTATAATTGTGCTTTTAATTTATATTTTATTATTATTAATGAAGAAGGGCATCTTTTATGATTATGTGCCATTTATGTTTTCTTTTCTATGAAATTCTTGTTAAAGTCTTTCCCTTCCTTCTTTCTGCTAGTTCAGTTGACTTTTTCATGATTTGGAGATCTTTATAATCTACTAGTGGCCCGGTGCACGAAATTCGTGCACTGGAGGGAAGGGGCGGGAGGGGGGGTGTCCCTCAACTCAGCCTGTACCCTCTCACAGTTTGGGAGCCCCACAATCGATCTCCCCAAAGAGGTAGGCCCTGCCCACCCGGCCAGGGCTCCTTGATTGATTGCTGCACATAGAGAGGCCCTGACCACCTGGCCAGGGCTCCATGATTGATCACCATGCACAGGGAGGCCCGGGCCTCCCTCTGCGGGGTGATCAGGGGCAATGGTGGGACCCTCCCAACCCCCAACCAATCGCATCACACCCGCCTTGGCTGGCCTGGTGCCAGTGCGTGTCATAGTGTGGTCATCTGGAAGGTTGTCGGGATGGTTGTTCAGTCATTCTGTTGATTTGCATATTACGCTTTTATTTTTATAGGTATCTACGAATCTTTTGATACTTGTGTGTGTAAACACACATACATACACGCATATGTTCATACATGTTTTTTTCTTCCTGATTAGCAGTTCTTGCTTTTAATTTTAATGTGGTTATATTGATCAATATTTTCCTTAATAGCTTGTGTTTTTTGAGCTTTTTATGAAATATTTTCCCATTGTATGTTCATAAAGATTGTTTTCTAAATATTTTATAGGTTTGCTTTTCATCTTAAATTTTAACCCTGTATAGGAGTTGATTTTACATATGGTGTATGGTGGAGGTCCAATTTTATTTTTTCCATATAAATAAGTAATTGGCTTAGCACCATTTATTAAATAGTCTATCCTTTTCCTCCGGCTCTGTAATACCATCTCTGTGACAAATCAGTTTCCATATATGCATGGGTCTGTTTTTGGGCTCTGCACTCCGGTGGTCTATTTCACTAACGTCAATGAAGCACCACGTTGACTTAGCATGCATAGCTTTAAAATAAAGTATTGTCGGGGAGAGGTAAGAGATCAACCGATGGACTTGTATGCATGCATATAAGCATAACCAATGGACACAAGACACTGGGGGGTAGGGGAGGCTGGGGAAAGGTCAAGGGGGAAAAAAGGAGACATTTGTAATACTCTCTGTAATACTTTAAGCAATAAAACAAAATTAATATATATATGGCCACTTAAGCTAATAAAAAAAAATAAAGTATTGGTAGTCAGTAGGGCATATCCTCCAACCTTCTTTTTTGATATAGAGAGATTTTATGTAATTTACACTCTTTGCTTTCTCATATGAAGTTTAGAATCAGCTTAACAAGTTTCAATATTAAGAAATCTTATTGGATTGATTCAATTGCATTGAAGCCATAGCTCAAGCTGAGATAATCGGTATCTTTATGATTTTGAATTTTTCTATACAAGAATATGGTTTATCACTACATTTATTTGGGATGGCTTTAATAGCTTTTAATAAAGTTCTATAGTTCTATCTATCAAGGTCCTGCACATCTTTTGTTAGATTTATTCATAGGCACCTTATATTTTTGTTGCTATGATAAATGGTTATATTTCTAAGGCTACATTTTCATCAAACTGTTGCTGGTGTCCAGAAATGCAATTGATTTTGTGTATTGATTTTATATTCAGCAACATCATTAAAACCTTTTAGTATTTCTAAAAATATGTCTGTAGATTCTTTTTAGGTTTTCCACAGGGCCTCATTGCATTTGCAAATATTGGCAATTTGGTCTATTCATTTCTTATCCTTATGACCTTCCCCCCGCCCAGCCGCCCTGCATTGCAGGGTTTCTAACAGGATTTCTAATACAATGCTACATAGAAATAGAAGAATTAGTGATTGTATATATTGTTTTTGATTTTTAGGTATAGGGAATGCTTTTAACCTTTCACCATTATGTTTGAGGTTTATTTTAGGTGTTTGGTAACTAACCTTAATCAGATTTCTAGTATCCTGAAAAGATAATAGCCTTTATTTATTTATTTTTAACAATTTTTATTTTATCTTTATTGTTGAAAGCATTACAGATGTCCCTCTTTTTTTCCCCCCATTAACCCCACACCCGCCCCTCCCAGGCCTTCACCACACTATTGTCTGTGTCCATGGGTTTTGCATATATGCATATAAATTCCCTGGTTAATCTCTCCCTCTTACCCCGCCTTCCCTCTGAGATAATGACTTTTATCAGAAATTATTTTCTCATATATTGAGATTATCATGTGATTTTTCAGATTTAATTGATTCATAGTCCATTACATTTTTTTAAATTCTAATATTAAACTAACACCCTTGAGAGAAACCAATTTAATTATAATTAGTTATCCTTTTTAAGCATTATTGAATTTGCTTTACTAAAGTTTAAAATTATTATTATTTGTCTATGTTAATGCATGAAATACACTGTTATTTAATCTTCTAATTCTGCCATTGTTAGGTTTTGGTAGCAAAGTTATACTGGCTTCATACAGTAAGTAGAGAATTTCCTCTTTCTTTCTGGAAGAATTTGTGTAAGATTGGAATACCTGTCTTTGAAAGTTTGGTAGAAACATCCAAATTTCTATCTGAACTTCCTATTGATAGGAAGATTTAAGTTGGTTTAATTTTTTAAATGATTATAGGACTATTAGGATGTTCTGTTTCCTCTGAAATAATTCTTGGTATTTTTTGGGAATTTGTTCATTTAATCTATGTTTTAAAAATACTATTCATCATGTCTTATCTGTTTATTCTCTGCTACATCTGTGGTTTCATTTCTAGTATTTCCACTGTGTTTTCTCTTACATGGTCTCGTTTTCTCCTGATTAATCCTGTTTCTCTGTTTTATTTAACTTTTTGAAATATCAACATTTTGCTTTTTTGATTTCTTTATCTCATGTTTGGCTGCCATTTCATTATTTTCTGCTCTACCCTCTCTGTCTGCTTTCTTTGGCTTCATTCTGATGATCTTTTCTTAATGTCTTACTTTATATACTTAGATAATTAATTTTGAAAAAAATTGAATGAGAGCAATTAAGGCTCCATATTTTTCTCCAAGTACTATTTTGGTTGCATTCATTAAGCTGCATGTCATAATTTCATTCCTGTTCAATTATTAATATTTTAAAATTTTCATTATTTTTTTCTCCTTTGACCTATAGTCATTTAGAGAAATGCTTTTAAATTTCCATGACTGTGTAGGATTTCCATCTTTGTATAATTAATTTAAAAAATTTATTCCATTGAATTCAGCAAGTGTGGTCTGATTGACACAATTCTCTGAATACCGAAGCTATATTTGTGGCTTAGTAGTTGGTCAGTCTTAGTAAATATTTCTTCCATGCTTAAAAGATGTGAAGTCTGCAATTGTTGGTTTTGATGGTTTATATTTATTCTTTAGAACTAACTCCTTTATTTCATCATTCACATCTATATCCTATATTTTTTTTCTTCCAATGTTTGAGAGAGATATAATAGTCTTTCCCCATGCTTAGATATAAGGCTGATTTTAGGGCTGGGACAAGAAAATATAACATGAAGCTAGAGCATCTTATGTGCCAGAGAATAACAAAGTACTCAAATAACAAAGGGGTGAGGGCATGTCAATGGGACCCAGGGGCCAACTTGAAAATCTCCTAAAGGCAGAAACTACAACATTTTGAGCAAAAAAATAAATAATGCAGTGTTGAATTATAACCTAAAGTAAAAATACATCTTTATGAGTTCAAACTGATACAAATAAATGACTGAAATAAATAGAGTAAGAAATACATCTTCCTTAAAGAAGAAATTCCATATAATTTATGTAAATACGCAGCCTCCAGAGGCGATGTTAACCTCTTCCCCTCCCCATCCCCACTCCTCAATAATGTGCACTGCATTTATCAACTTGCTTCCAAAGAATAGAGACTAAAAAAGAGTAACAACAACTTCAAGTGGAGAAAACGAGAAAACACTAGTTTGTCCAGGTGATCAATGCTAACACCATCAGTGGTAAGTAATGCAGAAGCCTGTCTATTTTACTACGTACCAAGCACATTCTAAGCCCTGGAGATGTGTCAATGAACAAAACAGACCAAATTCCTGCCTTCATTGCGCTTACATTCTGGTACAAGAAGAAAGACATTTGAAAAGGAAACGTGTATTTCATAGACCTTTGGGAGGTGAAAGTTTCTAGGTTGATAAACCTGGGGATAGGGAAGGGAGTGCTGTTGCATTTTTAAATGCATCAGACATCATGCAAAGGTGACTTCTGAACAGACACAGGAAGGAGAGAAAGCAACATGCAAACAACCAGGGGAAGGGTGTTCCCAGCAGAGGAAACAGGAAATAGAAAGACTTTGAGGCAGGAGAATGGCTAGGTATTCAAGAACTAGCAAGTTTGTTGTAGCTGGAGGAGACTGAGCAAGGGAAAGAGTAGAAAGAGAGGAGATTAAAGATGGGTATTAGTGTCCCGGGACTGCCATAACAAACTCACACAGAGCTGTTTTACAGGTGGCTTAAAACAACATAAATTGCCAAAACCGGTTTGGCTCAGTGGATAGAGCGTCGGCCTGCGGGCTGAAAGGTCCCAGGTTCGATTCCGGCCAAGGGCATGTACCTGGGTTGCGGGCACATCCCCAGTAGGAGATGTGAGGAGGCAGCTGATCGATGTTTCTAACTCTCTATCTCTCTCCCTTCCTCTCTGTAAAAAATCAATAAAGTATATTTAAAAAAAAACAAAAAAAACAACAACATAAATTTATTCCGTCAGGGTTCTGCAGACTAGAAGTCTGAACTATTTGTGTTAGCAGGTTGATTCCTTCTGGGGGTTCTTAGGAAGAATCTGATAGCTTCTGATAGCTTCTGGTGGCTGCTGGCAATTCTTGGCATTCCTTGGTTTGTAGATGCATCACCCCAATATCTGCTTCCCATATCTTCTCTCCCCTCCCCCAGGCTACCTTGTGTGTCTGTATCTATGTTTACTCTTCTTATAAGGACAGCAGTCATTGATTAGAGCCCACCCTAATCCAGTATGACTTCATCTTAACTGTGTCTACAAAGGCAATATTTCCGAACAAAGTCAGATTCTAAGGTTCTACGTAAACATGAATTTTTTTGGGATACTATATAACCCAGCATAAGAAGTAACAAGGAGAAAAGAAAAAAAGAAGTAATAAGGAGATCTCTATGGGCTATAGTAACATTTAATTTATACTCTGAGGGAGATGGGAAGTCACAGGAGGTCTCTGAGTGGAAAAGGGACATGTTATGCTTAGAAAGAATTACTGGCTGCTGTGTTTAGAATAGACTGCAGGGGTGGGCAGAGGGGAGACTAGTCTCCTATTATTACTAAAATAATTCAGATGCCAGAAAATGATGTTTTGGACTGAAGTGGGACAAAGGGAATGGAAAGTGATTATATTCTGGATGTTTTGAAACTAGAGCCAACAGAATGGTTCATTGGATTGGGGGTGCCCTGGGAGAAAAAAAGGAGTAAAAATTTCTCAAATTTTTTTTTTATCTCAGTCACTGGAAGAAAGGAGTCACCATCAACCAAAATAAGAAAGGCTGTGGGAGAGACAAGTTTAGGGGAAATATTGGCTAGTTCTTCTTTTATATAATTTCAGATGCCAATTAGATATAGGAAGTGAATATGTCAATTAGGTAATTGGACATATAAGTCTCAGTGCAGTGAAGAAGACTTGGAAAGTGACTGACAAAAGATTGAGAGTCATTACTATCTAGATGGTATTTAAATCTATGAGACTGAATGAGCTCACCCAAAGAGTGAGGATAGGAAAAAGAAGAGGTTCAATGACTGAATCTTAGGCCACTTCACCAAGATCAGAGATTGGAAAGAATGTGAGAAAGAACAGCTGGTGAGAGAATATAAAATTAGGTAAGTGAGGTGTCCTGTTATCCAAGCAAAGAAAGTATTTTTAATGAGGATGGGATGATCAACTCTGTCAAACGCTGGGAGGAATATAAGGGAAACCAAGCACTGAACATTGAACTTAACAATGGGAAGCTCATTAGTGACCTTAATAATCGCATATTTAATGGAGCTGTGGAAGTGAAAGTCAGATAGGAAAGCCCCGAGGAAATAGGAGTAGAGGAATAGAATGGAGAACTTGGTGTGAGGTTTTGCTACAGAGCAGTGATGATAAGTTGGGGCAGTTTTCCTTGAGGGAAATTTGGTAATGTCTGGAGACATTTTTAATTGTGACAACTGGGGCCTGGAGTGTTACTGACAGCGAGGTACTAGAGGTCAAGGATGCTGCTAAATAGCTCACAATGCACAAGCCAGTTTTCACTGTCATATCCAGAGCATTCTCCATCTTTCCTCATTACAACTGAGCATTCTTTGAAACTATCATCATCTCTCTCTAATGCCCACTATCTCTTTATGCTGTAGTCACTACCCTTTGTTTCTAGCAAATTTTAACTCTTGGTTCACTGTCACTGTCTTCAACAGTTCCCAACTTAGTTCATATGAATTTTAATATCTACACAGAAAATCCTTCCAACATTCTTGGCCTCTCAGTTCTTTGAATATCCTTTAGTGAGCTTGTTCTCCAGCTCACCACTTCTAAAGTCTTCTCCTCCAAGGCCTTTGTTGTTACCAATAACTACAAGCCCTCTATAAAGGTGTTTGAGCTGGCTACTCCCCGACCACTGCCTTCTATCTTCCCAGACTGTTTACTCTACTATTCTGATTCCATTCATGTAATTCCATCTGAACCTTATATTTATTTTCTACCATATCTTAACTATTTCTCACCCATTTCATGTCCTCACTTTTTTCTTTACCAAGCCAAATCATTAATCACCTCATTTCATACAGTTCTGTCTTCTTTGTTTCTATAGCAATTCATTTTACTCAGTTTGCCCAAACCCAGCCCTGACTAAATCCAACTCTCTGCCGACTGTCTTCCTGTACCTCCGAAGCTGAATGGCCTTGCCTAAAATTCATGACCAAAAACCTCAAGATTATGAATGTTGCCAGTAACCATACTACATTTCCCCACTTCATTCACTCTTCAGCCCTTTTAACAATTATTCCATACTTTCTTAAACCTTCAAATCTTCCCACTCACTTCCACCTTACTCTCAGTTGATGACTTTGCCTTCCAACAATTATTATTATTATTTTTTAAAATCTTCAAATTGAATAATAGAAAAGAAATACTAATACTGTAAGGCAAGCTAGGACCCATGGGTCAAATTGAGTCCACTGCCTCTTTTAGTATGGCTTGTGAGGTGAGGCTGATTTTAGCATTTTACAAGGCTGACAACCAAAGAAGAATAATGTTTTCTGACATGTGAACATTACATGAAATTAGAATTTCAGTGTCTATAAATAAAGTTTTACTGGAATAATTCAAGCTCATTGGTTTATGGGTTGTCTGTGGCTGCTTTAACACTGCATTGGCACAGATGAGTTGCTGTGCCAGATACAGCATGGCCCAAAGCCTAAATATTTACTATTTGGCCATTTACTGAAAAGTTCACAGAGCTTTGCTATAAAGCAACACCTCTCAGGTTTACCCAAGACAGGTTGTTGAGAGAGAAAATTGCTAAGGAAGGGATAGCTCCTTTGTAATTCATTAGGATTTACTCCATGTTATTTCTTGTTCAAACACTCCTCAGATTCTCTTTGGCACTGATGAGCAATATTTTCATGATACAAATCACATTATTTTTTTTTTTAATATATTTTATTGATTTTTTACAGAGAGGAAGGGAGAGAGATAGAGAGTCAGAAACATTGACGAGAGAGAAACATCGATCAGCTGCCCCCTGCACACCCCCTACTGGGGATGTGCCCGCAACCCAAGTACATGCCCTTGACCGGAATCGAACCCGGGACCCTTCAGTCCACAGGCCGACGCTCTATCCACTGAGCCAAACCGGTTTCGGCAAATCACATTATTTTTAATGACCTACTCTCCTTGATGTGTGTTACTGAGTTACCCGCGCCACATGGCAACTAGCAGAGTCCTGAAATTTCTCACTATGTTGCTTCTTCCACTTACATTTGCCATATTTTATAACAGAAAATGTCCAAGTTCCATATAGTGTAGGAGTTTTCCATTTACTCTGCAAAAACATACTACATGAGGAGGAAATAAAGACTACAGTTGATACTCATTAAAGCAGCTTGCTTTATTTCTGGGAGTTAAAACCATTTTGTCAAATAACTAAAAATAACTTTGCTCCTTTGGCAGAAATTGGATCTCCAGCAGCCGATGGTTAAGCTGATATCTGGAGGAAGGAATGCTCTGTACATTTATTGTGTAACATTTACAGTCATCAGCTCTGTTACAAATGTGCCCTAAATCTTCCATGGCATATTTTTAAATCTTTCACTCAGCCTAGTGAGATTTCTAAGTCAATATGTGTGGAGGAACTTAAATTAGAGAAATTAAAACGCCTCTTTCCTCCCGCCTTCACATTTTGATTTTTCATTAAACAATAATGGTAGTAATTTAATAAGCTAGTTCCAGTACTGGGACGAGATCCTGGAGGAATTCTGAACCACTCACAATATAATGGGAACCTCACATTCTTCCACACTTTGGCTTAAGATTACATGAGAAAATTTAGCTACAAGAGGTTTGTTTCTGGGGTGAGTTGGAGGTAATTAAGCAGTGGACCAAAGGGAGCACGGGAAGGAGGAGCCGACGTTGCAGGTCCAAGTTAAGAGAGGTGAAATAAGACATTTCAGAGACAAAGAAAAAAAATACCCATGTGGCTGTTCACAGGAAGGACTGTAGGGAAAAGCCATAAAATGGTGCTATTGGTAGTGAATATTTTGTGTGGGAGCAAGATCCAGTTTTCTGCTTTTGTTTTTTGCATCTGGCTAATTTAATGAGATTTATTCCTGTAAGTAAACATACTGTATTGTAAAATGCCATAACCAAAAAATAAAAATAAAAAATTCTACTGATATTTCTGGTAAAGCTTATGACTCCTCTGGCACACTGGAGGGGGAGGAGAGAGGGCAGGAATCATTCTGGGAAAATCCCAGTAAGGATTTCCTTTCATTGCAATTATCGCTTCAATTTCTTTATTTAAACGGGTTAGCTTCATTTAGACCAGTGGTTTCCAATTCTGGTTGCCCAGCAATTAGAATCACCTATGGAACTGGCATTCATAATATGTAATACATGTGTATATCTATAATAATAAAAGTGTAATATGCTAATTAGACCAGATAGCTGAACGACCTTCTGGACATCCTTCCAGACAACCTTCTGGACGAAGCTGGAGCAGCGAGGGCCGAGCCCCTTGCACGAATTTTGTGCACCAGGCCTCTAGTATATTATATATGCCAAGGTCTACCTCAGACCACTTAGGTCTGAATTTCTGGGTAGGGGGAGACCCAAGCAACACTCTAATTTTTAAAAGCTTCTGGGGTGATTCTAATGTGCAGCCAGGGTTGAGAACTACTGATGTAGGCTAGAATTTCTCAACCTCAGTACTATTGACATTTTGGGGTGGGTAATTCTTTGTTGTGGGGCTGCCTTGTGTATTGCATGATGTTTAGCAGCATCCCTGTCCTCCATCCACCAGATCCTAGTAGCACTCTTTTCCCCCATTGGGTGTGGTAACTAAAACGTTCTCCAAGCTTTACCAAATTTCCCTGAGGGGCAAAACTGCCCTGAGTTGAGAATCACTGAATGAAACCAGTAATAATCAGATAGGTACTCTGAGACAATACCGTAAATAAAACATCTTAATAAATGTTACACAGCTACTAAGGAAAACAGTATGGAGGGTTCTCAAAAAGTTAAAACAAGAGCTAAATATGACCCAGCAATCCTACTCTGGGTTTATACCCCAAAAAAGAAGTCAGGAATTGAAAAGATATGTGCACCCCCATGTTCATTGCAGCATTATTCATATTAGCTAAGACATGGGAACAATCTGTGTCCATTAATGGATGAATGGATAAAGGAAATCTGGTATATATACAGTGGACTATTATTCAGTGATGAGAAATAAAGAACACCTGTCATTTGCAACAACATGGATGGACTTTAAGAGCATTATGCTAAGTGAAATAAATCAGACAGAGAAAGACAAGTATTGTATGATCTCACTAATATATAGGGTGGGGTAAAAGTAGGTTTACAGTTATTTGTATGGAAGATAATACAATAATTAATAAATAATACAAGAATACACACTGTGTTTGTGTATTCACAACTGTAAACCCACTTTTGCTCCTATCCCTGTATATAATCTAAAAAAGCCTAACTCACAGAAACAAAGAGTTAAAATGGTAGTTTCCAGAGGCTTGAGGGTGGGGAGTATGTGGAGATGTTGGTCAAAGGGTATAAACTTCCAGTCATAAGATAAACAAGTTTTGGGGATCTAGTCTATAGCATAGTGACTATAGTTAACAATACTATAATATATATTAGAAAGTTGCTAAGAGAGTAGGTCTTAATGTTCTCACCACGCACATGCACGCACGTGCAGACACACACACACACACACACACACACACACACACACAATGATTATGTAACTAACCTTATCGTGGCAATAATTTTCCAATATATATGTGTATCAAATTGTCACATTGCACATCTTAAACTTATACAATGTTATATGTCAACTAGAGGCCGGGTGCATGAATTCGTGCATGGGTGGGGTCCGGCCAGCTCACCCCCATCAAAGGGCCGATTGGGGGTGGGGCCAGCAGGGGGGAGGGAGCCATGAGCGGTTGGATGGCTGGCCCGGCCCCCTGGTGGAACTCCTGGTTGAACTCCCAGTCAAACTCCTGGTCGAGGGGACAATTTGCATATTAGCCTTTGCATATAACTGACAGCTTCATTAAATCTTTCTTACTACTTTTTATGTTTTATGCTACTGACCCTGGAACTCATGTTATCCATTGATGTGCTTACAGTGTTATCAAATCTGCTTTGCTCTGAGAAGAGTAAACATCATCATTAAATTTGTTATTTGCCGCACGTAGCAAGAGTTCAAGCTCAAGAATATCACAGTGAAACCCATACTTTTATAACATATCTGTGGAAATGACTTTCTGATATGAAAAGTTAGAAAAACCCACGAGAACACGAAGGCACAATTTTATTCAGTTCCTTTGGGTCTATGAAGCAAGAATTTTTTCACAGTTGCTTGGAAGTGATCTGGCAGTGATGTGTGAAGGTTAAGAGACTGGGCTTAGGGATTAGACAGACCTTGGCTCTGCTCTGTATTTACCACTTGGGAGCTGCTTAACCTTGAACAATGTGTTTAGCCTCTCTGAACCTCAGATTCTTCACCTACAGAATGCAGATAATATTACCTTACTTTATAGTGTTGAACTGAAATTAAATGGGCAATTAATTTAAAGCACTTAGTGCTCAATTATTATTGCTATTAATATGTTCATGCTCCATACTTTCCTCATACTTATAAAAACTTAGTTCATACAATGAGGAGGTTTGCTTAAAAGTATAATCTAAGTGGCTTAAAACTCTGATGATAATAATAATAGCTAACACTCATTGAACTCTTTCTAAGCACTTTTATTTCATTATCTTATTAGATTTTTCAAAAACATTGGGCTCTTCTTCTGGCTAAAAAATTACTAAAAAACACACCAGACATATTATATGAACATCTTTCAAGACACAGCACATGAAGCAAAGAAGGAGAGCAATCCCTGAGGTTGGCCTTACAATTTCCCTAGTTTACTGACTTGAGAGCTACTCCCTGCCATGGAACAGGGAGGGGGACATCTAGGTTTACCCCAGGAAACTTCTTGAGTTGAGAGGACAGAAATGAGAGTAGTAAGATCAGGTAGCTGGAGTTCACACAGCAGAGTATCAGAGAGGAATGAGAACACCCTGGAGACCCACAGAGATTCCTGCTTGCGTATTCAACAGAATACTAACTCAACACATGCATATGAAGAAATTTCTGAGGCATGAAGAAAAGAACAACCTGAAATGATTGGAGGAAATTGTAGCTGGCTCTTACATTGGTCCAGAAATAGTGCCTGTTCTCAGTAGTCTGACTAGAAACCTTATAATTCAAGAGGTACTGGATAAAGCACTCAGGAAGGTTTTTCCCCAGTAGTAAGGAATCATTAACCATAGACTATATGCTTCTCTGGTTCTGCCTGACAAATGTAACAAGCAAGGACCAAAAAGGAAAAAAAACTGTTTCTAAGTGGATTCTGAAAAAAAAAAGCTTAAGAATATTTATTGACATAAAAATAGCACCAGACAAGATAAAATCCACAAACTCTGGCATCCAGTAAAAAATATCAGACATATAGTAGGAAAGTACAATTTGTAGTAAGGAGAAAATCGCTACATTAAAACTGACCAAGAACTGGCCCAGATGTTAGAATTAGCAGACATTGATGTTCAAATAGTTATAACTGTATTCTGTATGTTAAAAAAGCTGGAGTAAATATTAAACATGTTAAGTAGAGTCATGAAAGATATTTTTAAGAATCCAAATTGGCCCTAACCGGTTTGGCTCAGTGGATAGAGTGTTGGCATGTGTATTGAAGGGCCCCAGGTTTGATTCCAGTCAAGAGCATGTACCTTGGTTGCGCGCACATCCCCAGTAGGGAGTGTACAAGAGGCAGCTGAATTGGGGTTTCTCTCATTGATGTTTATAACTTTCTATCCCTCTCCCTCTACCTTCCTCTCTGTAAAAAAATTAATAAAATATATTAAAAAAAGAATCCAAATTGAACTTTTATAGATGAAAATTAAATCTCTGAAATAAAAATCATATTGGATGGACTTAATGACAGATTGGACATTGCAGATAAAAAGACAAGTGAATTTCATGACATAGAAGTAGAAAAAATATCCTAAATGAAACATAGAGAGGAAAAAAGGTATAATAATAATAATAATATAATTAATTAAGAGTGCATTCATAAGCTGTGTGACGATTTTAAGTGACCTGATATGTGTGTAATTGAAGTTCCTGAAAGGGTAGGGGCAGAAAATATTTGAAGAAATAATGGCTGAAAATGTTCTAATTGGATAAATCTACAGATGCCAGAAGCTCAATGAACCCCAAGCACAGGAAGTGTGAAGTACACCAAAGTACATTCTAAATAAATTTGTTCTGAAAACTAGCGATGAAGAGAAATTTTAAAAGCTACCAGAATAAAGCCCCAATAATTTATGTATGGAGGAAAACAATTAAGGATCAAAACAGCATTTTCATTGGAAGCAATGTAAGTGAGAAGATAGTGAAGAAATATATTTAATGAACTGAAATAAAAAAAATGCCAACTTAGAATTTTATACCCACTACAAATATCTTTCAAAAACAAAGATGGTGAAAGAAGAATATGAAAGGAAGTCCTTCAGGTAGAAGGAAAATAATATAGCAGGTGCTTGAATAATGATGCTGTAGGAGCTTAACATCTGTTTATATCAATTAGCTTGTGGTAAATTGTTTTTGTTTTATGTTGTTTCACTTAAAGTCACAGAACTTATTGACAATGTTAAGTGAGAACTTATTGTACCACATGTAAATGTGGAGCTAAATAAAAGAATAGTTTTAACACCTCAGTCAAGGGCAGAAATTGTCAGGTTAGATAAACAAAGCAAAACCCAAACTGTATGTTATCTACATAAAATGTACAAATGGATTAAAAGTAAAAGAATGGAAAGTGAGAAACATGCTAACAATAAGCACAAGAAAACTGAAATTGTTATATTAAATGTCAAGCCAAAGTAGACTTCAGAGCAAAGATGTTCATAGCACTCCTATGAGGTTAGTATATTAGGGTTCTTCAGGGAAACAGAACCAGTAGGATGTGAGATCTGTCTATCTATCTATCTACCTATCAATTTATTTTAAGGAATTGTCTCACAAGATTGTGGGGGATGACAATTCCCAAATATGCAGGCAGGTTGGCAAGCTGGAGATCCAGAGAAAAAATTACTGTTGTAGTTTTGAGTCTGAAGACAGTCTAGAGGCAGAATTCCTCCTTTATTGGAGAACCTGTCTTTTATCTTAAGGCTTTCAACTGATTGGATGAGGCCCACCCACATCTTAAAGGGTAATCTTGATTCAAAGTTTTAATCATGCCTTAAAAATACCACACAACAATGTCTAGACTGGTGTTTGACCAAACAACTGGGCATCATAACCCAGCCAAATTGACATATAAAATTAATCATCACAGGTAGGTCATATTTTTAGCCTCATTTTATAGATGAAATAAACCAAGGCTTAGAAATATTAGATAACTTGCTCATGGACACATGGCTAGTAAGTAACAGAACTGAGATTCAACTCAGGGAGGCTGCCTTGGGAAAATAAACTTTTAATCAATACACAGAATTGATCAATATAATTATTGCAATAAAGAATTATATCCTCCTTTGAGATAAATTCTATTTGACACCCTTATTAAATTTCTGCATATTACACATTTGAGGGTTAACTAGTATTTCTTAGATTAAATTTGTTAAATGAGATCAGATTCTCCTATGAGGTTCACTTCAGTTATTATTTTGTGTTCAGCTCATGGATAAATGCAGCATAAAGGTGCACTCATGGTGATAAAAAATCTTACATTTATTATGTGTTCACAAGGCTAAACTACATTCTTCTTTAAAGGTCTAGTTAGTTGGTAGGTGGCACTTAATTATTTCTTTCATGTAATCTTTAACAGGAATTCATAAATTGCATTGATTATGCCCCAAGAGATGAGGGACCGGTGGTAATTTAGATGGGCACCTCTGAAAAGATTTGTCAGTTTCCTGTCTCGTTCTAACCAGATTATTTTGAAAACCTGGGGAAAAGACTGAAATTCCCCACCAGTCTGAGACTGCATGTGAGTTTTTACAACAGGCAGAATTCATTTTACATGTATTATAGTAAGTGCTCTATAAACTTTATTTCAATTATAACATCTACCAAATGTTATGAGTAAGTAATAACATTATTTAGGAAAATTATTACTTTGATATATTGTTCTTTAAGATTTCTCTTGTGTATTTATTTTATTTTGTCTCATTAATAAAACTTATATATGCATAAGGTATACAACATGATGATTTTATATACACATTTGTAGTGAAATGATTACTACAGTCAAGCTAATTAACATATCTTTTCTTCACATAGTTGCCATTTTTGTGTGACAAGAACACCTAAAATTTACTCTCTTGGCAAATTTCCAGTATTATTAACTATTAGGGGCTCAGTGCACGAATTCGTGCACCTTGAAAGGAACTGTGGGCCACAAGGCTGCAGTGGGCACAGGGGCAGGTCTTGGCCCATCCTCTGCACCCCCGCACCCTAGTCCCCTGTCTTCCGGCAGCCCCGCTCCCACTGCCACTCCCATGCACTGATGGCATGGGCCCACTTGCACCCGCTGATGGCGTGGAACAATTGGGGCCATTGCTGGCAGCAGGTGCAAAAGGCGGCTGCCGGCCCCGATCATACCTCAGGAGCAGGGGGAAATGGAGAAGCCCTGAGGGGCGATCAGGGCTGGCAGCTGCCACTTGCACTCACTGATGGCGTTGAGTGATCAGAGTGGCAGCTCCAGTGCTGGCAGCAGGTGCGAGCTGGGACAGGGCCGGCACCAGGTGCTAGTGCTGGGCAGGACCATGGCGCGCAGGAGCAAAGAATTTTCAGTAACCACCAGAGGCTCGCCTGATGATGACAGCAACTGGCGGGACCCCACCTTGGTCTGGCGCCCCCACTCACCTGTGCCACCATCCTGCCATAGCCAATGCCCGCCATGTTCTGTGCACGCCCCCTGGTGGTCAGCACACATTAAGTGACTAGTTATTCAGTTGTTCGGTTGTTCCCGGGTTCAGTCTATTTGCCTATTAGGGTTTTATACATATAGATAGTGATCATGCTGTACATTGGATCTCTAGATTTACTCATCTTTGGTAACTGCAACTTGTACCCTTTGATCAACATGTCCTGATTCCCCCCACCCCCCACCACTGGTAATCACCATTCTTCTCTCTCCTTTCATGTGATCAGTTTTTTAGATTTCACATATAAGTAAGATTAGTCCGTTTTTGTTGTTTTCTTCTTTCTGTGTCTGACTCAGGTCACTTAGCATAATGTCCTCAAGGTTCATTCATGTTGTTGCAAATGGGCAGGATTTCTTTCCTTTTTAAGGATGAATCGTTTATATACACCACAATTTATTTATCCATTCATCTGTCAATGCACATTTCTCTTGTTTTTTAAGAAGTATTATTTTTATTTATTTGAACAATAAAGTAAATAAAGTATTTTAAAGCATACTTTATAAAAATTTAAGCTACAAGACTGTAATGTCATTTTTTTCTCAATCATAGTTGCTCAGGTTTTCCTATGTGCTGGGAATTTCATCAGCATAATGTACCTTTAGATCTGTTATGGTATTGGAGCCCAAATAGTTAAGCAGCAAAATTCCTGAGCTAATTCATGCAAAGGAAATGTTTACACAGGAAGAAAATGAGTTACACAGGAAGCAGAGTGGTGATCTTATTTCTTCTTTGTGTGTTACTCATTTTCAGCTCAGAGGAAAACCTGAAGGGCTTCTTGATGCCAAAAAGAAGTAGGGTAACCCCCTGTCAATAAAAGAGCAGAGCAGAATATTGATTCCGCTGATACAGACAGCCAGCCGGAGACTAAAAAACAGAAAAAGAACCTGCTCAGCCATGCTAGGAGAAAGCAGAAATAATCCCACAGAAAAAAGTAATCAGTTGCAGACATTTATTAGATGGTAATGGAAGGTTTATAAGAACTCTTGTACTTAAAATTATCAGGTAGAGAATGAGGCTGAAGGTTTTCAAAATTAGTAATAGGTATCCTGATGCAGGGAAGCAATCATCACATTACAGACTAGGATGTGTCAGTAATGGCGTAAGTAAGACACAAAATCCAGAATCCACTGAGAGCGGACGAAGGAGCATAATCCAGAGTAGACTAGAAAAGGAAATGTTGCCTTATACCAGTGGTTCCCAATCTTTTTTTGGCCATGCCCCACCTAAACATCTCTAAAATCCTGATGCCCCCCCTGTGACATATAATTCTTATTATTCAAAAAGTGAACTCCTATTCACATGAAGGAAGCCTAATAGGCCATTAACTTGGTTTAAACAAGCTTCCAACGAGCATAGCATCCATGAAAGAGAAAAATAAAAGAATAAAAGGACAGTTGAAATACTGAGGAAGAAATCACTAAGAAATTGTTAAAAAAATAATAATAATATGAAGTGATATGAAAAGATAGCAAATAAAGTTTCAAAACATATAATAAAAAACTGAAATGCATAAATATGTCACAATATATATTTATACTAGAGGCCTGGTGCACAAAAATTTGTTCACTTGGGGGGCGGTCCCTCAGCCTGGCCTGTGCCCTCTCGCAGTCTGGGACCCCTCGGGGGATGACCACCTGCTGACTTAGGCCTGCTCCCCGGGGGAATGGGCCTAAGCTGGCAATCAGACATCCCTCTGGCAGCCCGGCAGCCCTAGGGGGATATCCACTAGCCAGCGGGGAGCAGACCTAAGCTGCAGTTGGACATCCTTAGCACTGCTGAGGAGGCGGGAGAGGCTCCCACCACCACCGCTGTACTGGCAGCCATTAGCCTGGCTTGTGGCTGAGCAGAGCTCCCCCATGTGGGAGCGCACTGACCACCAGAGGGCAGCTCCTGCATTGAGCGTCTGCCCCCTGGTGGTCAGTGTGTGTCATAGTGACCAGTCATTCCCAGTCTTTCTGCTGTTAGGGTCAGTTTGCATATTACCCTTTTATTATATAGGATAGAGGCCTGGTGCATGGGTGGGGGCCGGCTGGTTTGCCCTGAAGGGTGTCCCGGATCAGGGTGGGGGTCCCGCTTGGGTGCCTGGCCAGCCTGGGTGAGGGGCTGATGGCTGTTTGCAGCTGGTCACACCCCCTTCAGGGTGGGGGTCCCCACTGGGGTGCCTGGCCCGTCTGGGTGAGGGGCTGAGGGCCGTTTTCAGGCTGGCTGGTGACTGAAGCTCCCAGCCTCTCCTTTTTTTCTTTATTCTGGGATTTATTTACCTTCTATAATTGAAACTTTGTTGCCATCACTGGAGCTGAGAGCCAGCTCCAGCTCTGAGGCCGCGGCCAGCTGAAAGCAGGTATCTGGGGTTTGTTTAGCTTCTATAATTGAAACTTTGTTGCTTTTGGAGCTTAGAGCCGGGCCGCAGCAGGTGGGGAACCTTGGCTTCCTCCATCACTGGAGCAAGCAAACCTCCTGCTCGCTTCAGCTGTGTGGCTGCCGGCCGCCATCTTTGTTGGCGGTTAATTTGCATATATTGCTGATTAGCCAATGGGAAGTATAGCGAAGATACGGTCAATTACCCTTTTTGTCTTTTATTAGATAGGATACTGTATACGAGGCCCCTAGAAGCATAAGAAGTGCAAAAAATTCACTGTTAATAACTCACTCTCGAATTGCCCCCTTATCCCCTCAAAAATCAAATTGCCCTCCTGTGAGGCATGTGCCCCACTTTGGGAACCACTGCCTTAGACAAACCAGGTGAAGAGTTTTTCTAGTTCATTAGGGTGGACAGACAAGTTCACCTCCTTTATTTACTTAATCATTCACCAAATATTTTCTGAGCACCTACTCTGTGCCAGCTTTAGACTAGATGCTGAAGAGAAAATGGAGCAAAGCAGCTACAATGCTTGTCTTTTTGGAGATTACAGCCTAATGAAGGAGACAGACTAACAAAATCATCAACATAGAAATGTGAAATCACAACTGTGAGAAGACCTGCTGTCCCCTCTGCCTGGGGAACGTGTTTCCCTCAGCTGTTTAATTCCCTCACCCTTTTCAAGCGGTTGCTCACATCTTATCTTCCACATGAAGCCCGCCCTGATCACTCTGTTCACATTACCGCCTCCACCCACCTCCCTCGACTGGCACTCCCAATCCTTTTGCACAACACTACTTTATTTTTTCATAGCATCGATCATCTCTTCACATATTATGTGATTTACTAATTTACACAATTATTGGTACTGTCTCTCATCTGTTAGAATATAAGCTTCTGAAAGCAGAAGCCTGTTAGTTTTGTTCATTGGGTTCATATCCCAAGTACGTATGACAATTCCTGACACATAGGAGGTGCTCAGTACTCATTCAATGGGTGAATAAATGAAGCTATGAGAGTCATCAAAACATCTCACAGTGGCCAAAGTTGTTATAAATTCCTATATTGACTTAACTCCATTGTTTTTTTTCCTATAACTGACTCAGGTTTTCCAGTTTTCTCAACTAATCTCTTCGTGAAGTCCTAAGAATTATTTTTAAAAAAAGGAAGGCTAACCCTCTCATTTTTCATTTCAATTCTGATACTCACATTATACCAACTAGGAAAGTGACTTCTTTGCAGAATGTTGGCTTAATGTGATTAATTTTTAATCTAATCTGTTTTTATGCACATTTAACATTACACACCTACACATGCATGATATGGGTTAGTATGCATTATTTTCATGATATCACCATACTTCCTTGACCTCTGATTTCTCGAATCTTTTCTGTTCTTTGTCCTTCAACCTGTTTATTTCAATGCTTACTTGCTTGATCCTCTCCATGACTATTTTAATTAAAATTGTAACTCTGTGGTTTACCAGGAAAATATCTGAAGTCACGATTGTCCTAGAGAATTTAGGTTACCATGGGCACAATCCCTGCAAGGCGTCTTCAGCAGATAGTTAAGCATTGATTATGTGCCAGCATCTGGGGGATTTAAAAATGAGAGGACACAGAGGATCTTCAAGGAGTTGCTTGGCTCTATTAGCCTTGGAATTGAGCCATTGGAGATGGTTCACTGCAGCCTAAATTTTGGGCCAATCAGGTGCAAGTGTAGTCATAATTTAAGGAGCATGGTAGAGCTAAAATTTTCTTCATGGTGACTTTTCCCCTTTTTTTAGTGTCCTCCCTCCCTCCCACCCGTCCCAGGGCTTACCATAATTCTCTATAGAATTCAAATCAACATGTAACTGACTATCTTTATTCACAAATCTGGGGTTCATTGACATGGATGTCTTTAGAAACTTGTGTCTTTCCCTCTCAGACACTTAATAAGAAGTCTTCTGCTCTTAGATGCAAGTGGAATTGTAATTATGCCAAGAAACTTAAGGTTATCTCATCCTGCAGTGTGCCACATAGTGGTTGAGCATGACTGGGGCACACCAGCCCTGGGTGAGGGGAGTGAAAGATAAGGCTGCAGAGTAACTGAGGGGCCAGATCGAAGAGTATGTTTTGCTTTACTGGGGAGTTTGAACTTTCACCTGTGGGAAGAAGGGTTTTATTGGAGCATTTTATTTTATTTTAGTTTTTTAAATCAGGAAAATCGTATAATCAGATTTACATTTCTGGACAATCACTATAGATGTAGTACAAAGAGTGGATTGGAGGGGTGGCTGGCTGAGATGCAGAACAATCTACAATGACCCGATTTAGAAAAATGGCAATGGAAAAGGAGGGAATATGGAGATGTCCTTGAGGTAGGTGTGCACATGAACTGGAGAGGGAACAATAAAAGATGAAACTCATATTTCTGCTTTGAGCATTTAGGTGGCACTCTCAAGAGAATTGGCTCATTTGGGGAAAAGATGATGAATTCATCAATGAACATATTGAGTTTAGGTGACTGTGGTCCATCAAAAAGAATGTCTGTTTGAATAGTTAGGTATGTGTCAAGAGAGATATTTGGATGGATAAATATTTGCTATTTATTAGCACACAAATGTTAATTGAAGCCGTGATTGTAGATAAGATTTACCAGGGAGAGGGTGTGGAGTAGGAGGAAAAGAGAGCCACACTGTGGTTTATTAGTCCGTGAATATACAGAGAATAAGATCCTGTAAATGGGACTGAGATAGAGATACCAGAGATTATGAGGAAAATCATATTTATGAGCAATGGACCCATGATAGCTCCCATCAGCTACATAGATCTTGAAGTTCCTCTGGAAAAGAGCAGAGTGGGAAGGAACAGTGTTATTGCCAAGGTCTTTAATGAAAGCGGTGATCAATCAGGTGACAGTAGATGATGGTGGCTGATGGAGACTAGGAGAGAAGAGTGTGACTGGATGAGTGGAAGGTAATGCTTCACAGTGGTGAGAACAAAGAGTTTGGGGTGTGAGAGAATGAGAAATCTTCCTTTGAGAAGGTTGCAGGAAAAACAAGATTTTGAGAGGCGTGCTCTCGACAGGATGTTTGTGTTCCCCAAGATTCATCTGTTGAAACCCAAGCCCCAATGTGATGATATTTGAAAGTGAGTCCTTTGGGAGATGACTGGGTCGTTAGGGTAGAACGCACATGAATGACATTAATGCCCTTATATATGCGACTCCAGAGGGCTCCCTCACCTCTTCTGCTTGTGAAGACACAGCAAGAAGATGGCAGTCTGTGAACCAGGAAGTGGTTCCTCACAGGACACTGAATTTGCCAGCACCCCGATCTTGAACTTCTTAGTCTCCAGAACTAAAATCAATGTCTGTTGTTTATACAACACCCAGTCTATGGTATTCTGTTACAGTACCTGGGATGGACAAAGACAAGTTTAAATCAAGGCATGAGAGGGATGAAGGGAACAGTTAAAGGGCTGTGGAGATAGAGGTATTTTATAACCCAGGACTTAGGATGCTAGAGGATACAGTGGAAAGCTTGGGGACAGAGAGGGGCACCAGGTGACATGACAAATGATTGCAAGCAAGAAGCTTTTCCTTTTTGATATCTCAAGATATCAGGGTTTGAGTTTGATGGGTTTACCTCTTAATAAAGTTACTAGATAACCAGTCTTTGCTTTACGCTGTAGATGGCTGGAGTTCTTGGGTTTCTTGGGAGTAATTTTGGCCAATGGCATGAGAACATGTGATACATGAATAGATCTAGAAGTGAAATAAGTGCCCCAAAGGTCTAGATTGATGGCATAAACTGTGAGTGACCCATTTCTCCACAGAGTGGTGGAGCATGTTGGGTTCCATGTGACAATTGCTGTATTACATGGAACACCTGTCACCCCAATTTTCAGAGAGCAAATTGAGGTCTGAAGCCTTCTTTGTCTCTTGAGTCACAGTTACATGCCCCCTTTTAGGTGTTTCTATAGCACTGTAAAATTTCCTGATCATAGCAATGGCCAAAATATATTGTTGCCAGTTTATGTAGCTATACCTTCCATCATGCCATGCTCTTTAAAGGACAAGACATTTCTGATTAATTGATGTATTTTTATTTCTTTATTTTTATTTATAATATATTTTATTGATTTTTTACAGAGAAGAAGGGAGAGGGATAGAGAGTTAGAAACATCAATGAGAGAGAAACATCAATCAGCTGCCTCCTGCACACCCCCTACTGGGGATGTACCCGCAACCAAGGTACATGCCTTTGACTGGAATCGAACCCGGGACCCTTCAGTCTGCAGGCCGACGCTCTATCCACTGAGCCAAACCAGTTAGGGCAAATTGATGCATTTTTAGAAACCGGCATAGTGAGTGAAATATTTTCCTGTACACACACACACACACACACACACACACACGAAGTGGATGGGGCCGGTTCATCCTGTGGGTATTGTACCTTCTGTCTGAGGAACTGGTTTGTGCCTGTTCTGCATTAAGGTGGAGTTTTTCTGCCCTCATGGAGCCTCAAAGGGAGGCATTTAGTTGCTTGTCATCAATTCACATTGATCATGGCCAAAAGAGGGCAGCAGAGGGTCACAGACCAGAGGTGATTTGAAGTGGTGCAGAGGACAGCTGATGTGAGAGAATACAAAATTAGGACAGTTCTGGGTGCCAGGGGTAGGGTGTTCCCCCCCGCCACACCCCCCCCGCCCCCAAAAAAAGGCTAAGCCTATGGAGGTAGGGTTATCAAGGAAACAGTTGGGGAATGCCCTTGTCTAAAGAGGATATTGGAAGGAAAACTAGAATCTTAAAACCAGGGAATGAAGCAGGAAGTAGTAAGGTATTTTCTCCTTGGTTAGGCGGTAATTTGCAATAATTGTGATTTTACTAACAATGGCCTCCTTTGAAACCCAGGCCAAGCTTCCACTCTGTTTCTAACGTAACAGGTGTAGGAGTTTGACCCTGAAAGTGTGGCCTTGTACTCGTAGGAAAGAGAGGTGAAGGGATGGGGAAGTTTAGATGACTGAAGGGAAGCCACGGGTGTGTATTAGGGAGATGCTTCAAATTAATGTTGGAAGGCCTGCCTGCCTCTTAGAGGTAGATCAGATCCATCAATTCTGAATGGCCCCACAGGAGAAAAACTGGGACTAATGAGTGGGAATGACAGGGAGAGTGATTTCAATTCAAAACAAGAACTTTCTCCTTCAGCCTCAGCTCATGCCATTCTCCTCTCTTGTCTACCACGATGGAGCCAAACTGGCAACCTTTCAATACCTTAAACACACCCAGAATCTTCCTGCTGCTTCACTATTCCCATGGTTGGATTTTCATCATCCTTCAGATTTGACTTAAATGTTATTTCCTAAGAGAGTCCTTTTCTGACTCTCCTCTGGTATTCTCTACCCCAGCATCATGCTCACTACCTTTAGAAAACTGGTAACTATTTATCATGGTGCATTCATTTATTTCTCTCTTCTTTATTGTCTGCCTTCCCATGATGGGCAAAGATCATTGGCGTTTCACTCTCCATTTTATACCCAGCAACTAGAATAATACCTGCTTTATAAGTGGCTTAATAAGCATTTGGTAGACAAATAGACTGAATATACTGCCCATCATGTAAGGTATTTAATATGATTTGGACATGCAGTTGGTTTAGAAATTGTATAAAGGATCCAAGGATCAGATGGATTTTTACATAAGATGACATTTGAAGTCCCTTTCTGTTATTTGATTCTATTATTCCAGGAAATGAAGAGTATAAAATTAATGACTCTAAAATAGAGGCAATAATGAGTCCATTGCTCATCAATATGAAAAAGAAAGAAAATAAATGTGGCTGATTAGAGAGTAATGAAGATCTTGCCAAACCATTAATAAAAGAGATAATGTAATTTGTAGGAAATCTGGACCTTAAATAAGTCAGTAGACTTGGGTAAGTTTCTAGGGAAATATTTAGGCACTAATTAATATAAAAGCATACTTGCAAATAACTAACTTATTCTCTTGTATCTTTAATAACTAGCATAGTATCTGGCACATAATAAACAAACAATAAATATTTGCTTAACAAATAAGTCAGTACGCATTTAGGAACCAACATCATACTTTTTCATAAATCTATCCAGTTATAGAGTCTGCATTGGATCGTCCTTAACAGCATAATATATATCTTAACAGCTTATTATGCATCTTTCTTATGTATCTGGACTTAATTTTTCACTTAACAGCATGCTTTGAGACTCTTTCATGTTTCCACATAAAGAGCCACTTAATTCCTGTTAACAGTGGCATTGCATTACATGCAATAAACATACCTATTGATGTGTTTTCTGGATGATTAGATGACTCTACCTCAGTGCAGCAAAGTGGACTGTATATATATTTTCTACAAATGAAAATTGAGTTGAAAATTGCTGGTCTTTCTTTCAGGTGTAGGTTGCAAAAATCGAACTCACTGTCACATGAAGTGACAAAGTGATCAAAGCTGAAGGCATATACAAACTTTCTCTAATGGTAAGAATTGATTTGACTAATTTTATCTTGTTCAAAGATGACTAAAGAGAAAAAAATAAACCTATGAATAAATAAAGAAGAACAGAGGAGAGGAAACAACATCCTGAAGACTCAGAGAAAAGTTTGAAAATTTTCTGAAATTTCTGAAAATTTGTATTGCAGGATACAGATAATTGGTATTCCCAATATGATGCAAGAGTATATGGTCAAGACTAAAGAGCAGAAAGTCATAAATATAAAACAACTTTAGATAAAAATCAAGCTTGAGGAAATAAGGGCTCTAAAACCACAATGAGTTATTGACAGGAAAAAGCAAAATGAACAATATGAAAAAAGTCACATCAACAATGGACAAATAAAACTGAGAAACTCTACCTAAATACAGAAGGAAAGGAAAAGAGTTAATAGCAATGAGAGCCAATGGATGGAGAGAAAACAAAATTCAGACTAGAATATGTAATGCATTCAGAATAAACATCAACATACCCAAATTTCATATTTGAAGATAGGGGCCGCATAGCTTTTTGCTCATTTTCTTTTAACCCAAAGCCTTGCAGAATTCAATAATTATTTGTTGAAGAAAAGGAATAACTTAAACAAAGTTACTATTTGAAAAGTATTTAAGAATAAGTTTTCTAGAGTAATTTGATAGCCAACAAACTTTGTATGCACAGAGAATATACTTTCTTTTTAAAATTCCATAGAAAATTTGCAAACATTTCCTTAAACTAGGCCACAAAAAGGATCAATTAATTCTCCAAATCAGGAATTGTAAGGTCATATTTTTTTATCAAAATATACTAAAATTTGAAATTAATAAAAGTTTATACATCACCCATACAAACCCAAACCCATCTATGTGAGAAATTAATTAAAAAAAAAAAAAGACATTCTAAATAAGCATTTGGCCAAAATTAACATCAAATGATGACTGAAGACTTTTGGTAATAAGAATAACTGCAGGGAAATTATTTAAATGACATATAAGCTACAATAATTGAAAAAGTATTGTATTGGCCTGAGGATAACAGATAAGTCAATGAATCCAAATGAAGCCCAGGTGCAGACCACAGAACAGGTAAAAATATTGTGTGTGACAGAAAAGGAAACAGAATAAGCACCCAACAACATGTCGAATGGATGACTCACTAACTTTTCAGATCAGTGGGATTATTAAACAACTATTATTTTAACAATTGATAAACTTCTTGGAATTAAGATGAAGTTAGTTCTCTATCTCAGATTTCATATCAGAATAAATTCAATATGAATAGAGTTAGAGATAAAAAATAAAACTATAGAAAAAATAATGTTGAATATGTTTCTGATCTTAGGGATAGGAAAGTATTTTCCAAACAAAGTCAAAGAAAATAACATAAAAGTAAATAATGAAATTTACTAAAAATATCTGAAAAATTATATATATATATATATATATATATTTACTAAAAGACACATGGCAAACTGGTATAAGTATTTTGAACATTTTGTGAGAGTTTGGTATCTTGAAAATAAAAACAGCGCTAGCAATCAATACAATAAAGATGCCCCAACAGACAAACAGATCAGGAAGATGAGCAAATAATTCACAAGAAGGAAATGAACCAATAAAATATGGAGAAATTCAATCCCAAGAATAATCAGAGTAAAATAAATAGAAACATGTTACCAGTTTTAAATTTTCAAATTTGTATGCTTTGAAAAATGGTAATACCCAGTTTTGGCTAGGGAGCAATTATGACTATTCTAGAGGGAAATTTTGCAGTATGCCAAAGGAAACTTAAAATCCTTGTACTTTTGACTGGGTAATTTCTTTAGGAATACATTCTTAGAAAAGCTAAAGAGATCCACCAAAGAATATATGTACAGAAATCTTTGTTGATGCATTATTTATAACATTGGAATATTTAAAACAAAATAAATGTCGAACCATAAAGAATTGAATGGAGTATTGTACACTTATTAAAATAATATTTAATAGTCATATTTAATAACATTTAAATCCTTAAGATATATTATCATATGAAAAATGTAAATTATTAAAAGAATATTTACAATTTTAAATAAAAATTACTTATATTTTTATCAAAAAAGACTGAAAGATATTTTTAGTGAATATCTTTGTGCTTTGTTGGAGTCATCTGAGAAATTGAAAATACTTTTTATTTTGCTATATTTTCTAAATTTAGTAAACTATTGTAAACATATTAATTATATTAATTATATTTGTAGAAAAACAGAAAAGGTATTTATTTTAAAAAGCCTTTCACATAAAACTTTAAAAAGTTTAAAAATACAGGTATGACGGATAATCAGGATATTCATGATGTTAGTGACAACAGTTTAATATTCCACTATTTATTATACTCTGAAAATTCTAACTGCTATAAGCACGAGAATATTACTATAGAAGCACATTTGGTGAAGTACTATGAGTTGAGAATGTTACTGGCCATAATTGCATAATGCCTTTCCAATATGAACCTTTATTTATGGCACTGTAGTTATTCTTCAACTAATCCCCAAAACCTCTCAGTTTAGGGGTCTTAGAGAATCTTAGACAGTCAGAGATGAGAGGAACCTTGGATCATTTGGTTTGATTATTTTCATTTCACGTCTGGGAACACAGGGACATTAAATGATCTCCTCACTGAAACAAAGCCAGAAGGCAGTGGTGATGATTCTGCAAACTTGTCTAATAGCTTTTAGCTGGGTTTAGTTTTATCTTTTAGATAGGGAGGCAAATTAAATTCCCTGTGGTTAGAAAGGAATATAGATATATTTTTGCCTAATGGTCGATATGAAAATTATAAGTGTATAACCTATGGCACACCCACTCATTCAGGACCTCTGCACTATATGTGTGGATTTATCCCAGCACAGGTATTCTGGACCCAATTCCAGTATTTGTGTGTGTATGTGGGGTGGGGTTTCCCCACACCAATAAGCAATTCTCAGACACCAGCTGGGTGTCAATTTTGACACCATGTACCTGGGATTGCATCGGATCCCACAGGGTTAGTCCCACAAGACCACTTTGCCCCCCACATATTTCAGGCGCCCATGGTAAACTCGGGTTGTTATATGTACGTCTAACCTACCAACTGGAGGTTCAAAGGACACCTCCTTGGACTTCAGACACCGATCAGAAGTTCAGATTGTCACCTGTGCTTCTAACTGATTGGCTGTAGATCAGAGGTTCCCACAACCTCCTCATTGGGTTTGATTGATTCGCTAGAGAGGCTCATAGAACTCAGAGAAACATTTTAATGACTGGCTTACCAGTTTCTAATAACAGGAAATGATTCAGGGACAGCCAGATGGAAGAGATGCAGAGGGAAGGTATGAGGGAAAGGGGTGGAGCTTCCATGCCCTCTTGGAGCGTGACATTCTTCCAGATCTCCATGTGTTCACCAAACAGAAGCTCTCTGAACTCTGTCCTTTCCAGATTTTGTGGAGGCTTTGTTACATAGGCATTATTGATAAAATCATTGGCCATTGGTGAATGATCCAAGCTCCACTCCTCCCTCCCTTCCCTGGAGGTCAGGAGGTCAGAACTGAATGTTCCAACCCTCTATCACCTGGCTGGCTCCTCTGGTAACTAGCCCTCATCCTTAGGTGCTTTACAAAAGTCACCCCATTAACCTAACAAAAGACACACTTATGTCTCTTATTACTTAGGAAATTCCAAGGGTTGTAGGAGCTCTGTGCCAAATACAGAGATGAAGACAAAATAGATCTCTTTTGATGGGGTGTGTGTGTGAGAAATATTAGATCTTTAATACTGTACTAATTGCAGAGAATTCCAGTCTTTAGTTGTAATTTCTCACCTGTAAGATTTTAAGTGCAGTCCTCATCAATTCTTCATTTAACACCTTAGCTTTTTAATTAGAAATTGAGATCAATTTTTCTATGATACAAACTTGAAAAAATTCTTGCTGAAGCTACTTTGATCCAGAATGGTTTCTGTCTCTTCTACCATGATATAACAGGACTTTTTAAAAATATATATTTTTATTGATCTCAGAGAGGAAGGGAGAGGGAAAGAGAGATAGAAACATCAATGATGAGAGAAAAATCACTGATGGGCTGCTTCCTGCATGCCCCACACTGGGGATCAAGCTGGCAACCCAACCATGTGCCCTTGACCGGGATTGAACCCAGGACCCTTCAGTCTGAAGGTCAACTCTCTCTCCACTGAGCCAAACCAGCCAGGGCAACAGGACTTTTTAGATTGTGCTAGCTTTTGATTGAATGAGAATGACTTCTAGGTTGAGTACTGGAAAATGTTTTGCATATGATGCAAAAGGTATTGGCTCCCTATTTCTTCCCATTTTATGTTACAAAATATCACCCTCAACCTTCTATAGAAATAGTTGGAATTTAACTTCTTATGCTTGTGTCCAAATTACTCTTTACTTAAATTATTCACTATGTGTAAACTGCACATGTCTCCTAATTGCTTAAGTGGTGAGCAGCTTTTAGTAAATATACCAATTGAAAAGATTAAGAAAACAGCCCTAGCCGACTTGGCTCAGTGGATAGAGCGTCAGCCTGCGGACTGAAGGGTCCCAGGTTCTATTCTGGCCAAGGGCACATGCCTGGGTTGTGGGCTCGATCCCCAGTAGAGGGTGTGCAAGAGGCAGCCGATCAATGATTCTCTCTCATCATTGATGTTTCTCTCTCTCCCCTCTCCCTTCCTCTCTGAAATCAATAAAGAAATATATTTTAAAAAAAGATTAAGAAAACAATGAAATTTGTAAGAAATTCAGAGAGCAAGGTGTGTTGATGTCCCAGGTTTAAAATAAGGCGATATCCACTAGGCCCTAGTGACTAGGGATTCTCACTGTGGCTTAGGAGGGCCATTTAGGGATATAGTACAGTGGTTGAGTCATCACAATTTAGGGTCTAGTCTTCAGCCTTGTAAGGCGGGAAATTTATTTTTTTTAGAACTCTGAGATAATTAGACCTTGGGAAATTGTTTCATTTCAATGAAAAAGAGAGATGTATAAACTAGAATATCAATTTACTCACTTGTACTGAGAAATATGACTGTAGCTAGAACTGAATTACTCTTGTTAGTAGATCAGCATGTTCTTTCCCTGTAGGCAATAGACAAAGGCTACAGTATTTAATCAGAAGGCTCATTTGATGAAAATAGATTTGTTTAAATTTAGGGAGTGCCTCTCCTAAATTAAGAATAGACTAAATTAAGACGTAAAGATAGTCTTACCCCCTAGAGCACAGATACCTATTGAATCTATTGGCCTATAATCTTCATCCTCTAAATAAATACTCACTGTATTTTATAACTAGTCCCTCTTTCTGTAGACTATTATGCGTACTTTCCACATTCTGTGGCAAATTATTTTAAACTTTTAAAACATTTCTAATGTTACTCTGATGTTCCACACTCTAGCACTAAATATACTTGTACAATCTTATTTCTTCCTTAGGTACAGTTGTTACCTAAATAAAGGTTTTGAACTCAATCTTCTGAGATATTTCACTATATACTTCATATAAACTGGCTACAAAAATATGAATTATGTTTTTTAGATCAAACTAGTCTAGGTGTCAAACTAGATCCCCAAATATGGTCATACCTACATTTTTAGGTTTACTTGCACTCACTATGTGAGTTTTCCATTCTTAAGTCTCCTTGCAACTATTTCTGGAAGTTACTGGAGGGTATTGTACTTCTAAGGACGCTGATGCCCATGAAGGAACTGCTGCACTCTCTCTCTCTCTCTCTCTCTCTCTCTATATATATATATATATATACTCACTATATATAGTATAAATGTATGTATATATGTGTATGTGTCTATATATAAGCCATATTTACTATAGATTTCAGAAATTTAAAAAATATGAGATTTCTCACTTCTCAATAGGTGGTTGGTGCCTTAGAGGGAATCAGTATCACTGATTTGCAAATTCCAACTGTGAACATTTTCATTTGAGGTGAAATCCAGAGCTGGCTCTCAGCAGTGTATGTTAGAAGTGTGATACAATGGGGGAATCCCTGGAGGGAACATGGCCATGGAAAATTTTTAATATAGATGCATGCATATATTAAACCTTGGGAGAAAAAGAACTACTATACTTTTTTAGTAAACTGATTTTCTGGACTCATTTCAAATCAGTTTTTAAGATTGCTATGGCCATTTTAAAGATGCCTGACCCTCCTGCATGTGTCCCTCCCCCAACTTTTCTCCAGCAAAATCCTCCTGCTTTTCAGATTTGGACCCTTACCTCCTGTTCTTTTTTTGCAGTTGGCTTCTCTATACTTTGGGAAAATGTTTCCCTTGAATTGGCTATGAAATAGAACTGTCTCCCTAGCCTCCCAGTACTTCCTCTCCACTCAATTTACATTCTTGTCACACACCAAGCTGGGAACTAGAAATTGCTGGTTTTAATGTCTTAGCTGCTGCACACATGAAGAAAACATACATTTTTCAAATCTTAAAAAGTCCTACTCAGTTATAGTCCTTCTTCCAGAGATGGCAACTGATGGACTAGATGAACACCTGCCTTATTTCTGAACTAGTAACAGCACCCACCTTCCTCTACCAGCTATAACAATTTTTTGGTGAACTCTCCCCTTAACATCATCATCATCAACAACAACAAAAATATAAGGATAGAAGCCATTATTTTTTCAAGGTAATCAAATAAATTTTACTGCTGATAAATTGCTACCTTTAGTTCTTTAGACTGAGAAAAATATTAGCTATCCTTTTCTATGTATTGATTTATTCTTGTTCCTTCCTTTTATTCCTATTATTTTTGGAACTGAACTTCAGGTGTATTGGCTGTTATTTTTAATAGAACAGTAGAAACAACCTGAGTTCCTGCATCTGAAACCCTGGGAAACATCTTTTAAGATCCACAAGCCAAAGTGCTGAGTTTGTGATTTTCTGCTTGATCCCATTTGCGGTCTTCTTAAAACATTTAAAAAATATGACATAATAATACAGATTTGACCTCTAAGTTGTTTATTGCTGTAGGACCAAACTGCTTGAATTCTACAGCCCACATTGCAATAGAATATTGAACATTTCCCTGCTTGTTCGGACAATCAAATTTCATTCTACTAAGCTTGTACTAGTCTATATCAATCACTAACAATTTATCAAAGTACAACTTTTGTTATATAATCATCAGCAATAAAATATCACTTGAAAGATATTTAAATACTATTAATAAGGATAATTTGTCTTTATAAGATGTGATTTCATTTTTAAAAATCACAATCATTATATAATAGTATTTAAGTAGAAAGTGTCCTTTTTCTACCACTCACCTCTAAGGAATTAAAATGAATGCTAAAGACTTAAATAAACCACATTGTCATTGTGAATCAAATAGGTAATACTTCTGGTATTAGATAATTTATGAAAATTAAAATAGAGAATAAATTAAAGCATGATGAAAATTAGCAATGGTAATAATGAAGTTCACTGTATGGTTTGCTAAAATCCATACAGAGAAAGGCCAATGAAGCCAATAGCCAAAGGGATTTAGGGATCGTATAATCCAACTACCCACTGAGCTGGAGAGAAAACCAAAGAAAGTTTACATGACTTCCTAAGGCTTGATGGTGGCATATAGGGATGCAGCAGCCATTTGTTCTAACTTCCAGTCTTAAAACAGCTTATTAAACCGTGCTGATTGTAATCATTCTTCCACCAAATTTTTGATATCTTTTTCAACCTAATCATTACAACCATGAAATACATCTGGTGACAATGAGCTGCAGTCCCTTAGAAATATACTTCATTATTACAAATAAAAAAAATTTTTTTACAGGAAATCTTATAAGATTTAGGCCTTGTCTAATTTATGAAAAGTGTTGAAGGAAAATATCTTAATGCTATGCAGTTTTCATTCCATAATGAAGCTGTTCCTGCTGGTACATTTATTTTTTTATTGATTAATTGATTGATTGTAGAAAAAAAGGAAGCGGGAGAGGGAGAGGGAGAGAGAGAGAGAGAGAGAGAGAGAGAGGTTTTGTTGTTCCACCTATTTATGCATTCATTGGTTGCTTCTTGTATGTGTTCTGACCAGAGATTGAACATGCAGCCTTGGTGTATCGGGACAATGCTCTAATCAACATTTATTTCATGTGAGTGTGTTGGAGGGAGGAATCTGTACATAGGAAAAGAGTCTTCGTAGTGATTGTATTAGTCAGGGTTCTCCACAGAAACAGAACCAAGAGGCTACATGCTGATAGCAAAGAGAGTTGTTATGGGAATTGGCACATGGTTATGGAGGTGGAGCAATCCCATAATCTGCCATCTGTAAGCTGGAGAACTAGGAAAGCCGGTGGCATAATAACCCTGGAGTCCAAAGGCTGAGAACTAGAAGCTCTGATGTCCAGGAGTAGGAGAAGATAGGAAAAGAGAAAGAATTTGCCCTTCCTCTGCCCTTTTGTTCTAATTAGGCCCTCAGTGGATTGGATGACACCAGTCTACATTGGTGAGAGCAGATCTGTTTTACTCAGTCTAATGATTCAAATGCTCATCTCTTCCAGAACACCTCACAGACACACTCAGAAATAAAGTTTTATCACTAGTTGGGCATCTTTGCCTAGTCCAGTTGACACATAAAATTAACCATCATAGTAGTTTGCTTTTATTTTCAGAAACTGACATTGATTGAGTCTAACTCTGAATTCAAAATTCTAGTGTCTACATTGTCCTATTGTTGAAAAATAATCTACCATTCAATCCACTCTTATCTCAAATTTTGTACAGCACTTTGGCTTGCCTGTGTCACTATCTATCAGTGTTTCCATACCTGTAACGATTCAGCCATGTCATTCTAAGTCAGAAGGAAACAACATTATCCCCAAGCATTACTGCAGTACGTTTCAAAGAGTATAGATCTATTTATAGGAGATGTGAAGCATCCTTCACATTTATGGCCACTTAATTGTTGCCTTAATAGTGAAGTTAGCCTTGACTATGGACTGGATCTTTTAAAGAGGCTTATTTATGAGGAAGATAAGTTTCCTTTTTCAAGGATTCTGAGGTGCCAATATACTTTGACTTGGCTTTGAGGTGCTCCCAACTGAAGATCTAAAACTGAACATTAAGGAAAGAATTTCGGTTTTCACTGAAATGTGGAAATTTATGACCATATATTTTAGCACTGTAGAGTTTTTCTATTACCTTGCTCTATAGAGAGTGTTGTCAGTGGGAACTAAACAACATGTATCATCTGGCATATTCCTCTAAAACGCACACTGCTCAGAGGATGGAACGGTCAGAGTTTTCACAGGAATTATGACATTACCCTCTTGTTCCCTTCTTTCATTTCCTGCATGTGATTCAGACATGGAGAAAGGGGCAACCTGATTTACCCATAAACAAAAATATTTGACAAGACCTCACATTTCTTTAAACCATTACTGTTTGCAAGTATGATAAAGGTATTGAATAAAAAAGCAATAGAGGATAGAGAATGACACTGACCCAGTTATATTGCAAAGTGCGGTAAAGAAAATCTGGATTCGATTATTATAATGGAAAAGTGAGTACCTCATTGAACTCAACGCTTGTGGTGGCTATTGTGCTGAATAAAATAATTAGTTCACCAATTAGCTCTTGGCAGTTCACCTCAGTTGGTTTTCAACCCTGAGGCAGAGCAAATAAATATAAGAAAAATATTCATATATATTTGCTGGAATGAAGGGTTTGAAAAAAAAACACAGAAATATATTTCTTTTTTATTTTCTTATAGATGCAGAGTTAAAAATCATTTCTTATTTTTCACTCAACCCTAGATCTATTTTGATTTCTTCTTTCAATTTTAATTTCTCCAACAGACAACTCTATCAAGCTGACATGTTCTTTTGGCTTTATTGATCAAGAGGTGTACCTATTGCCTGTATCAGCACTGTGTCAGGCACTGGAAGAACTCCAAAGACATAGATCTCATAGAACATGGAGTTTCTGTCTGGAAGGAGGTGGCAATTCAGCTGAGTGACAAGTGGTGCACACCCAAAGGCTCAATAAAAATTTGGTAATTAAAAACATTAGAGACTTGTGTGAACTGATAGGACACACATTTATTCATTTTACAAAAAGGTAAGTAATTCTAACACTTATTTTTGGAGTATCTGAAGTATCTCAGTGATTGGAAGTGGTTCAGTCTTTCTAGAAACAGTAAATTCTGCTTCTATGAATGGAAATGTACAGGCCTCACATGGTTAGCAAAAAATAAAAGTGAACATATTTGGAGTCAGAAGACCTGAGCTTCTGACTCATTCTCATGGCTGATCCCCTTGGACATATTTTTCATATGAAAAAGAACAGCACATAGTTGTGGTAGGTAGTTGTTTGTATGAACCATCATTAACGGCATCCCTATGGCAACATCTTTTCTCTCACACTATAACTCTGAGGTCACCCATGTGACTTGCTTTGGTCAATGGAACAGTAGCAGATGACGCACTCTGAGGCTTGAAAATGTGCTTTTGCTCTTTCTCTTGTCTCTCTGCCTTATTATGTGAAGATGCCCAAACCAGGGGGTGAGGCAGGTGGAACAGAATCAAGATAGCCCACTTTGCCCAGGTAAGGCCCAAGGCACCTGAGAAAACGCAGCTAAGGTAATCAAAGCTGTCTAGGTGACCTGCAACTGACTGCAGGTGCATGAATGAAGCCACTGAACTCAGCTGAACTGTGCAGCCAATACCATCAATTCATGAGCAAAGTTAAATGATTATTGTTTTATGCCACTGGGGTTTTGTGATGATGTAGTATGCAGCAGTAGCGAACTGGTAAGAATACTTCACTGCTACTGTGGGAATTAAATAAGACAATATGCATGAATAAGTTTTGCAAAGTTTAAAGTAGTATGAGTTTTAAAAATCCTTAAGATCAATGGGTTATTGGAGATGAGGACACAGAAGAGTGATGTAGAGTTTAGTCATTTCTAGCATCCATTCAAGTGTCCAAGTTATTCTGTTTACTTTTTTGTTGTAGTTGTTCAAATACGTGTGATATATATATTTATTGTGGCCACCTATTTATTTGTTCAAATAGCTTAGAAGTGCTTATCCCTTATAAATAATTATTCAAAAAAAAGGAAACGGTAGAGAAAGTCCATGCTAAAAACTAGATATGGATGAAAATCGCCAGATTGTGTTCATTTAAATCATTTCAGTACAGAAAATGTTCATTAGCAAGCAGCCAAGGGTTATTATTCCTTAGTAAGTTATTAATAGCTTGGTTTGATCAAAGTCAAAGATGCAAAATCCAAGAAAAGGATTATGCATTTGATATGATGTATTACTGATTTATGAAATATTTTTACATTGCTGATTTTTAAAAACAACAGATGCTGCAAAAATAAAAACAAATCCTCTATTTCTGAGTAGACTGTGCTCTAAAAGCTAGTTTTAAAAAGTTGGCTCTTTGGATTTTGGAACACATTTTTCCAATATCAACATTGGCATATTCTGAGGGTAATCTATACAAGTCCATTTAGCAGAAATAATTTTTTAATATATTTTATTGATTTTTTACAGAGAGGAAGGGAGATGGATAGAGAGTTAGAAACATCAATGAGAGAGAAACATCGATCAGCTGCCTCCTGCACACTCCCTACTGTGGATGTGCCCACAACCAAGGTACATACCCTTGACCGGAATTGAACCTGGGACCCTTGAGTCTGCAGGCTGACGCTCTATCCACTGAGCCAAACCGGTTAGGGCTAGCAGAAGTAATTTTTTAAAAAAATATATTTTATTGATTTTTCACAGAGAGGAAGGGAGAGGGATAGAGAGTTAGAAACATTGATGAGAGAGGAACATCGATCAGCTGCCTCCTGTACACCTCCTACTGGGGATGTGCCCACAACCAAGGTACATGCCCTTGGCCGGAATCGAACCTGGGACCTTTCAGTCCGCAGGCTGATGCTCTATCCACTGAGTCAAACCGGTTAGGGCTAGCAGAAATAATTTAACAAGTATTTACTGGGACATTTACATGGACCTGGCTCTGTTCCACAGGATAGAGATATATAAGGGCGGGCAAAAGTAGGCCTACAGTTGTTTGTATGGAAAAAGACATGCAGGTTATGATTACTACAATAGCTTCATTAACTCAAAAGAATGTGACTTAGGTACAATCTCGTAAGTGCTCAAATTGCCCATCTTCATTATTTATACATTCTTGTAGTCTTTGTGAATCAGCAAATTAACCTGAATTTCAGTGACCTGCTAGGGTTAGCCCCACTGCCTTTTGAGGTGGTTGAATTCAAACCTATTTTTGCCCATCTCTGTATTAGTGAATAAATGTAAGTTCTCATTGAGCTAACATTTTGTAAGGGGGGGCAGTGACAAGAAAAGTAAGACACGTAAGTAAATATATAGTATAGTATCTGGCAGTAAGTGCTAAGCAGAAAAAAAGATCAGGAGGGGCATATGGAGTGTGTCAGTAGGACTGCAATTTTAACTAGGCGGTTTCATGGCAGTGACTCAAGAAATGGGCTAGATTAGGAGCTGCGAACACAGACAAAAGGAACAATGCTTTGTGGCTGGTGAAGGATTATTTTTGGTGGTTTGACATTTCTTTTCCTGCTCTGTTCTCCCCACCCCTCCAAAGGTCATAGCTTTTATTTCGAATTGGTTGAGGTAAAAAATAGAGATAAGATGGGAATGAGTGAGGAGGGAATAATGGCTGAGGGAGAAGTGGAAGAAAGATGAGAGAGAAATATAAGGCCATGGTGACTAGTCTCCCTGCCTGAGATGGCTTCTCACATCAAGGTAAATCATAGGGCATTGAATGCAGGATTCTCTCTTATAATACACTTCTGTATTTCAACATCTTTTCCTCTTTCAGAGTATACGTTACTCAAAGGTTGGAAATATGTGTGCTGGGGGAAAAATAAATAAGGGTTCCAGTGTGCTGAACAAAGAATCTCAAAACGTCTTGAGGTTGTTATCTAATATGTCACTTCTGCAGTCTGGTTCATTAAAGCAACCACAAAGCACACCCCAAATCAAGACCCCCACCTCTCCATGGTTAAATTAAAATGTTGCATGGGAAAAATATGTGTTATACCTAGTAGACTGTCAATAATTTTTTAGTCATAAGACTGTTTGGTTTACTATGTAGAACACACTGCCTATGGCTGTCATTGTAAAAGTTAATTTATTAAATTGAACAATTTTAAATTGCTCAATTTTGAGGGGAAGTGTGAAAGGTGTTTTCTAAAAATTGAGGGAGAATAAATACACTATATAGAATCTTTCCTATAATGACTGTTTTAGTCTAAGCGGTCCTTGTTACTTCCCCAAAGTTACTTTCACGGTAGGTAAGCTTAGCTGACCAACGGGACGCTGGCGGTAAACATCAGAGGGGGAGAAATTGCTTTCATAGATTCAAAGGCAGGAATGTTTTCTCAATGATGAGCCACAAAGCTGCAGGTACTGAGGGCCGCTGCTTGCTGGAGATCCCTGGAGAAATGTGATCGCCCACAAAGACACGACCGGCTTAGGGCCAAGCTGTCCGGTAGAACTGTTGGAAGAGTTTTAAAAGAGAATCATGCAGTGTTGATTTTAACTGAAAGTTGTGTTTAGATGTGAACAAACAAACCCATTCATCATTATTTCACTGATAAATCTGTGCTCAGTACTAGCTGGAGTGCAGCATAGTGAGGCTCATGGAAAAGTCACCTTTCATTTTTGTCTGTGTGGGTGAGTGCTGCTTATAGAAGGGTAGGCAGAGATTTTAAAAAACTTCAGAACAAAAGTATTACATTTAGCTCTCACATGTGTCTGTGAGCTAAATGTAACTGACAGCTCAGGGCTGCCTGGAGATGGGACTCAGTAGTCCCGGCACACTGGCAGCGGTTCTCAACCTGTGGGTCGCGACCCCTTTGGCGGTCGAATGACCCTTTCACAGGGGTTGCCTAAGACCATCCTGCATATCAGATATTTACATTACGATTCATAACAGTAGCAACATTACAGTTATGAAGTCAGCGAAAATAATTTTATGGTTGGGTCACAACATGAGGAACCGTATTTAAAGGGCCAGAAGGTTGAGAACCGCTGCTTCACAGTGTGATAATTCTTTCTTTATCCAGAAAGTCAGGGGTGATGCGTTGGAGTGGGCCCCTACTTTTCCAGACGAGACTGAAAACAAAAGGGAAATTTGTATTTAAAAAAAAATTTTTTCTAATGAGATCAGAAATTATGGTGATGAAAGAGGAAGCAAGAAATTAATCACTTTCTAGAAACTTTTTTTTTTTTTAATCAGTAGGGCAACTTAAAGAATGGACAAGGTGGTAAATGAAAGGCAACTTAGAGGCCAGTCTCCAATGGGTAGAAAAGTTGGTTCATGTCTGATTGAAAAGTGTAATTGGGAGGCTGTGACAGTATCTTTGGGATGGCCTCAGAAGTCTTGACAATTTAACCTGAAAAGAATCTGAAATGGAAAAAGGGACAGAGAGAGGAGGAACTGACACCCTACTCTAACTGCCTACTGCCAGTGAGGTGTTTCTCTCTCAGTTTTGGCTTTGCCATCCTGTGGTTGGGTCTCTGCAAACTACTGGTCCCTTTTGCCAGCTCAGACTTAGGGAGAAATTAAAAAGCTGGAGGAGGAAGAGGGGCCGGCTTTTTCATTTTTGTGCCTTCATCCCCTCAGGGTCACTCTAGTATTGGTAGTTTATTTTTTAAATTTATTTAATACACTTTACTTTTTTTAGAGCAGTTTTATGTTCACAGTGAAATTAAGTAGCAGGTACATAGATTTCCCATAAACTTCCTGTCCCCACATGCTTCCTCCATTTTCAGTATCCCACCCCAGAGTGGCACATTTGTTACAACTGATAAACCTACATGGATACATCCTCATCACCCAAAGTCCATCATTTACATTAGGGTTCACTCCTGGTATTGTACATTCTATGGGTTTGGACAAGTTTGGTACTTCATTTTTTAAAAATGTATTTTTTATTTAAGTATAGTTGGTACAGAATCTTTCACTGATTATATTAGTTTCAGGTGTACAAGATAATGATCAACATTTTTATACCTTATAATGTGATCACTCCACTAATTGCAGTAAGCATCTGTCAACTTGCAAATGTATTTTATTTTAAATGCAGCCATGGTCCCAGCAGCCACAGGTGGCTCCGGGTTCCATGTCCATTTTTACATTCCCTGTACCAGCCTCACTGAATCTCTCCAGGTCACCAGCACTAGCCAGCTGGTGTCCCTCTGACTATTTAGTCAGGGGCACTGACTTCTTTTCCCTCAGATTGTCAAATAAAAAAAATGACAACAGCCAACACAACAACAGCCAACCAGTGTGAATGAATCAAAATTATACCTATTTATTTTGTCATATTGGCAAAAAGAATATTTTTTGGTGTACCACAGAATGTTAGTAATTAGTTTATGTGTGCCATGAGTTGGAAAAGATTGAAAATCGCCGCCCTAGGGCAGTAGCTGCTTCTTGCACTTATCATTTCTGGAGCCTTTTTACTCCTTTTATCCTATTCATTAATTCTTTATAGTCAATCTCTGTTGAAATCACTGATGAGTGTGACTGTGCGGGAATGGATACAATAGGCCCCAGTGCCACTCTGATTTTGGCACAGAGATGCACAGCCTGAGCCTTCCCTATCTATTCCACACTGAGATACAATAATAATGTTAATCTGCAAGTCTTGCCAGGGTGCAGTTGATAATCAGTCAGCTACACATGCCAAAGGAGGAAAGTGTTGGATTCTACAGAGGGGTCATTATTTAACTTGTTTGGAACTTCTAGAAGCTGCCAAATCTCCAAGAGTCATCATTTTCTTGCATCAGATTTCCTTTTATTCACACCCTGCAACTGTGTCACCCCATGGTACTCTGTTTACATGTATGTCCCTGAGAATTCTGTTTTGCCCTAGGTCCTTATTGGTACTCTTCCTCCTGTTCGTAGGGGATGAACTGAGGGGGAGTAGGGGAGCAAGGGTGGACATGAGTTTCACCAGTGGTTAGGGTTGGTGCCATAAAGACTTGAAGCAGGTTGTCCAGAACACAGATTGAGGATACCTAACCCGTAGTGTATGTATCAGGAAACTCTTCCTGCAGGCTGTACATGTGAACTGAATCTTGAAGGATGAGCTGGAGTTAACAAGATGAAAAGGGAAGAGACAGGAGGCTAGCACTAGATCAGATGTACCTAAATATCTCAGTAAGAGGAGCAAATTTGTAACATTTTGGCAAATTATCACATAGCATCAGGAAGGACAAAATCAAATTGGCTTTCCTAACATATCTATTTTCCAAGCCCAGAAACACTTGTTGAAAACTGAATATTGCTGTATACTGAGGTACTCTTAAGTAAGCATCAGGATATATAGAATTTTAATTGACCTTCATCAAAGTATATAATTTATGTTCTCCTGTTTACTAATTGTTTGGGATAGATATATCTTATTTTCCCAATTAGACTAAGTAGAGATAGAGCTAGATACTATTTTGTATCCATTCACCATTGCCTTACATAGTGACCCAAACATCTTAGTGGATGCATATGAAATGAATAAATGAAAAAATTTAGTGGAATTCTTATAACACTGTATGTGTCATGAAAATAAACCATTGAGACCAGTATTCTATCTTGAAAAAGAACATTGCTTTTCCTTTTATGGTATTGTTCTCAAAAGGTAAGGTAAAATGTACCACCTCATCCAAAATTCCCAAGATTTCCCTATAATACCTTGGTAACAAAATGTGTATATTTGGTTAATAATTGGATCAGGAATGATTTTCCAACTATAATTGGAAGCCAGCTGTCATAGAGGGGTTTGCTTTGTGGTAAAGTTATTTAGTTAATATTTGCCATTGGGGGGGGATGTTCAGCTTCTAGGCATGTTTCCTAGTTGTATTCTCATATTAATTGGGAGTCTTAATACATGAAGGGAGTGGTCACATCCCACTGTAGAAAGGAAAGGGTACATGTGCCCTCTCTCTGTCCATCCCAATAACGTCAGGCAGTAAAGCTATAACATAGGTGTGGCCACAAGCTGTTGTCTTATGGGGCTTTGAATCTTGAGCAAGTGACAGTACAGTACAGTGACTGTTAGAGTTGTGTGACCTTCGCTGGCCATCTTCTGTGTAGCCTTCCAGAGCTCACCTGGTACCTGTCAAGTTTTAAACCTGGTTCTTCAAGCTTCCAATATCATTCCAATAAATTCCCTTTGTGCTTTCAGATTATGTCATTTATGCCCAGCTGACATAGATGGTATCATTAGAGATATAAGAAGATATATTACTCTTTAATCTTATTCATCACTGATTGCTTTAAAGAAGTACAAATGTTATGAAGTAGAATTTTTACCCATAAAGAGAGCATTTCTGTCTTTAATAGCAACCATCTGTGAACAAGTTTCCCACCGGATACAGAGGTTTCTGACAGGTATTGTAGATGTCTGTAAGTGACACATTTTTGGATGGAGATTTCTTGGTTTCCCCAGTGCATGTGATGAGCTGTCCAGATGGTGCCCTCAGCAGAGTCTTTTAACGATAACAATAAATAGCTAACTACATGTAGTGCCTCGAATGGAGTCCAGTAGCATTCATCTGATCAGAAATCCATTCCTGGGTAGATCCAGAAAAGAGAAAAGACTTCCAGCCCAGCCATCTGGATGCTTTTTGCCTCTTGCTCTTGCCACTGAGAGGATTAGTGATGTCCACGACTCCCTCTGAGTACACATTCTGCTTCTGGAAGCTGCTTAGAGTAAGCCTTGCTGAATTAAAAAAAAATGTTTTTTGTTTCATCAAAGGCAAGAGTCAAGTTGGATGAAAATCCACTGGTTTTTTGTTTGTTTTTTATGGAGAGGACAAGAGAGAAAGTTTGGAAAAACTGCACAGATATTTCCAAATATCTAGGAATCAGGACGTACAAACAACTATGCTTAAACAAAGGGAGCAAAATGCAACTGATTAATTCAGAGAAACGTATGCTGCTTCTCCTATTTTTCTCCATGAACACCATTTCTCTTCATAGAGGATGTACACAGGAAATTAGCATTATAATAAAACTTGATCAATTTATAGACTTTTAGTTTAGAATTCATGGCAATTCTGGTAGAAACTGGCACAGAACAAACAATTTTCAAAGTATATGTAATTGATATATAAAAAATTCTATATCTGTGTCTCTTTTTTACTTCCAGTGATAGCCCTGTCCACCTGACATATATAATTAATGCCAAGTAATGCTTCAATGGGGGGCAACTGAACATCATGTACAGATTTTCTATCTAGCAACTCTGTTTTGGTGTCACTGTTAACAGAGCCCAGAATCTAGACAGTTGAATCACTGTAGGCAGCAGGTGGCTAAGGAGTGAAATATAATAAAATTGTATTTTCCCCTCTGGAATTGGCCTCAAAACACAGTGGGGAGACTTACAGTCTAAGAGGCCATGTCTGTATTGTTGAATCCCACACTTTTGGTTATATAACTGACCCAACCTGGGTCAATTGGATTTTATTTACTGGAAATGTAAATTTTGGAGGAGGGAGCAGAGAGGCTGTGAGTTTTGAAACAGGGGTCACATTAATGACAATACTCTAGAAGTATTATATTTTCATAGGTTCTGACATATAGTGTTTTTGTCTTTTTTGTATATATTCTATAATTTCTATTTAGTTTTTTTTTTATTCAAGTTTTTGTATCAATCAACACTGGATAGATGAACACTAACTTCATGCTCATTAGGGTCAGCTGGGGCTGTGCTGCATTAGTGCTCACTCAGAATCATGTGAAATGTTACCAGTCACTGTAGCAGAGGTTGGAGAGAAATGGAGGATAGCGCCTTAAATACTCCTGATCACATTTATTGGCTAATTCAAGTCACATCACCTTTTCTATATCAAGGGTGTAGGGAAACAATCCTATTGTGTCCTGGAATGACAAAAGTAGAAATATTAGAAATATTGATGACCAACACACCAGTTGGAGAAATCTTTGTTCTTGGTTTTGATGTGATCAGAGAATATTGCCTGTACTCTTGACACTTTGGAATTTCTTGAAGTTTCATTAGTGACTGAATCTATGATCATTTTTTGTGTGACTGTTTCATGAACATTTAAGGGAAATATATTATCTATATTCAAGACATAGAATTTTTATATATCAGTTACATATACTTTTCATTTGTGACATTTAGTTTTAAATATATATTCTGTTCATTTGATTTACCATGAGCTGAAGAAAGAAAATAAAAACCTATTATTTTAAATATTTCTATTGATTTTGGCTTTATAAATGTTATCTGGTGCATACGGGAGTGGGCAAAAGTAGGTTTATAGTTGTAATACAAATAAATAAATAATACAATAACTAATAAGTAATAATACAAGAATAAACTCTGCTTCATGTACCCACAACTGCAAACCTACTTTTGCCCAGTCCTGTATATTAACTGTTGTCCCTTCAGCATAAATTATGCCCTTTATAATTATAAATCACTCTATTTTCCTAACTTTATTCAATTTCCTCTGAATTCAACCATATCTGACATTAACATCATAATTCCTGATATCTTTTAAAAAGTATGTATTTTTTATTGATTTCATGAGAGGGAGAGAGAGATAGAAACATCAATGATGAGAGATAATCATTGATCGGCTGCCTCCTGCACATCACCTACTGGGGATCAAACTCGCAACCCAGGCATGTGCCCTTGACCAGAACCAAACCCAAGACCCTTCAGTCAACAGGTTGATGCTCTATCCACTGAGTAAAACCATCTATGGCATTCCTGATATCTTTTAAATACATACTAATCAGCCCTAACCAGTTTGGCTCAGTGGATAGAGTGTCGGCCTTTGGACTGAAGGGTTCCAGGTTCGATTCCGGTCAAGGGCATGTACCTTGGTTGCGGGCACATTCCCAGTAGGGGGTGTGCAGGAGGCAGCTGATCGATGTTTCTCTCTCATTGATGTTTCTAACTCTCTATCCCTCTCCCTTCCTCACTGTAAAAAATCAATAAAAAATATATTAAAAATACATACTAATCAAACATTTCCTTCCTCTACTGATAGATTACTGATGACCTCCACTTTGCCTACATTGATAGCTCTCTCTTTCTTGAAAGACTAACTTTACTTGTCTTCCAGATACTATCTAATTTTCCTTCTACCTCTGTTTTTTCCTCCCCCCTGTCTTATTTTTTTGCTATTTTTTTTCCTTTAAATTAGCTGGAGTGCTTCAAAACTCACTCTTGTCTTCTCTATCTGTACTCACCGGTTTGGTGATGCTATCTAGCTTCATGGCTTTACTACCATCTATTCTGGATTAGTCAGGGCCCAACTAGGAGAAAGAAATCATCCAGTCATTTCAACAGAAAGAATCAATTAAAAGGATTATTAACTAGGAATAAATTTGCTGACTATATCATTAATAATTATTTTGAGATATTCTCTAGGGAAACATTTTCTATAAGTAGATCAGTTGTCATTTCCCAATAACATTTTTCTTTTCCCACATGTGAGCTACATTTCTGCCTGTGAAAGCACTTCACATGTCTGAGCATGTAGACGATGCCAGCAATACTCTTGGCACTGGCACAAATTCTCTAGCTTTTCTTTTTATTTTCACTTGTTCATGTGCTATTTATTGGTCTTTACTTGCCTTGGAGAGGTTAAGAAGGTAAGAGTATAGAGATTTGAGTTTGACCACTGATATAGAAATAAGCAAAGCTGTCCATCCTACTTTGGTTCTATGGCTCTCAGAGTCATTGGATAAGGCAGGGAGGTTCTTCTTCAGGTCCATACTAGTTCAATGGAGTCCTCTATTGGAGTGCGGAATAGAAGTCTATCCAGAAATGATATATTCCTTTGCCATGCTCTACTTCCTCTATGTCCATATGTTCCATGGGAATTTGCTTGTCAAAAGCAGAAATGAACATTTACTTAGTTATAAATATCAATTGGTATCAAATTTATTATTACTTATATTTTTTCTAATGTTTTTCTGTAGTTAGAAAAAACACATGACAACAAACAACTATGTTAAATATGGATTATATTTTCTTCTGTTCTGGTGTGGGATTTTCCTATTTATGTGCTAAATTATAAAAATTATGTAACTATTATAATTTTGTCCATTTTTATAAATGGTTTTGTGCTGTTTGTGCTATTTAAATGTGATTATATGCAATTACATGCTCATGTAAATACGTTTACTTAAAATAAAATACTGGCCAAAAAAATAATAATAATGATATTAATAGTGTTTTACTTATCGCCCTAGCCAGTTTGACTCAGTGGATAGAGCATTGGCCCATGGACTGAAGAGTTCTGGGTTTGATTGCAGGCTTGATCCCAGGCCCTGGTTGGGGTGCATTGGGGAAGCAACCATTCAATGTGTCTCTCTCACATTGATGTTTCTCTCTGTCTCTGTCTCTGTCTCCCTTTCATTCTCCCTAAAAATCAATGGAAAAATATCCTCTGGTGAGGATTAACCCTCCTACCCCAAAAGAGTGTTTTACTTCTCAAGGGCTTTGCTATATGTTAACTTAATTTGGTTTCATCGCAATCTCATGAAATATTCTAGGCAGTGCTCTTGACCTTACAATGGAGGACATTGAGGCCTAGAGATTTTAAATGACTTTCCGCACCCCTACATTGTGGTAAGGACTGAACACTTCATGCTGCCCACTAATAACTTCCATTTTCTTATTCAAGTGGATGCTAAGACCCTTTCCATGGTGAGACTTTTAATTTCTACAACACAACAGAGTTGGAACTACTGAATGGGCCTTTATGAAAGCTAATGAGGAATTAAGCTGCTTAAGAAACCTGAGATGAAAGCTTTTTCCCAGGACTTTTATGTATTATAAATATTCATCAGGCAGGGACTATAATTTGCTATTGTCCATTGTGAGGTACAGGGGAGAGATTAATAAACACGGAGGAATGAATTGCCTATTGGGTACTTTTAATGTGTGAGAGCTCCCAGTGTACTAAAGATCTGCATCCTCTGGTCTTACCCTGACATAAACCCTTTCCCTGGTCATAATATGCTGATTATAATAATGACAATGTTTTCAGTGGGTGTGATTTGAAGGTTTTAAGGGAAGAAAATAGAAATCTGTGGTCTAGACATTGCTGAGTATGTTTGGTGTGCTTGAGAGAGAAACAAAAAGAGTAACGTTGAATACAGAGGTGTTGATCTAGACCAGTGATGGCGAACCTATGACACGCATGTCAGAGATGACACGCGAACTCATTTTTTTGGTTGATTTTTCTTTGTTAAATGGCATTTAAATATATAAAATAAATATAAAAAATATAAGTCTTTGTTTTACTATGGTTGCAAATATAAAAAAAATTTCTATATGTGACACGGCACCAGAGTTAAGTTAGGGTTTTTCAAAATGCTGACACGCCGAGCTCAAAAGGTTCGCCATCACTGATCGAGACCCAACACACAGCCACATCTAAACTTGAAGATTTTTTAAGAAGAAACTACATCTTACCAAGAACTCTAGTCTGAAGGGAAAAAAATTACATACGTGAGCATGCCAAACATCTTTAAGAAGCTTTTACTGATATGTTCTAATTGCCTCCTATTCAGTTGGTGAGGGAGAGATTCCCATCCTAGGGTTATGGGGATGGCCAAACAAATGACACTCAACGCTGGACAGATGATTTCAACAGTAGTTTTCTGGTCATAGATACTCATGGCCTAGGGAAGAGAATACTTTATGTCACGCAGGGTCACATGAGGTTGGACTTCGGGACAACGTGAACAGGCTTTGTAGTAATAAGGGGCAAGGAGCAATGTGATTGGCTTGTTTGAATAAATCTGCAGGTTGGCTGGAAGCTGAATCCCACTGCTCAGGGATGAGCAGGAACTGTGCTGGTCTCTTTGATAAGGAGGACTGTTTGGCTAGGGGGCCTTATCTGAGGGAACAGACCTGGAAGGGAACCTTGCAGTTAGACTATTTTACCAAGTGTCAAGGCGGCACATAATACTGAGCCTTAATTTCAGGCCTTACCCCTGAAATGCTGTAGATTTCATTGGGCTGGAGGTTTTCTTCTCATTACTGGAGACACATTTAAACAGGGAGACTTGAGTCTTTGTAATTTTACATCTGTTTATTCTAGTATAGTGAATTTTCAGTGCTTGAATATTCCTTTCCTTTTAAAAGTATATTCATATTTATTTAGGAAAAAACAATAGTCATAGGATTTTTAGTCTTGATACTACAATAGGTAAAGAGAACATTATATTGCTATTTTTTTTCCTCTGCAGAGGACATGCCAGCTATAGGAAAGCCCTTACCTGTAATAGGCAGGGGCCCAGGGCACAGATTTCTGGCAAAGGAAAGGAAGCTGGGCTGGGGGAGGGAAATGACAAAGCTCCATAACTGGGCCACAGGGGGGATGGTAGGCTAACTCAAACACAAACACCTTTATGTATTTTTATCTGCCATCTTGTTTTTATTAAATAATGTGCAGAAATTCTCTCAGATAAAATAATTCTCTCATGGACTATAAATGTACTGTAGAAATTACCTTTCAAGAGACAAGTGTGATCAAAGCCTGTGAACTGACAAAAGCCTAGTCCAGCTGGAATAGATCAGCTCTGATGCCTAACTTTGGGAAGGTGTTGTGGTCGGTGTTAGGGGATAGGATCTTCTATTTCTGTAAAAAATGTCTCTGAAATTTTGATAGGGATCTAATTGAATCTATAGGTTCCTTTGGGTAGTATGGATATTTGAACAATATTAAGTCTTCCAACTCATGAACACAGAATATTTTTTCATTTGTTTTTCTTTTTTTTAATTTTGTTTCTTTTTTTAAAAAATATTTTATTGATTTTTTACAGAGAGGAAGAAAGAGGGATAGAGAGTTAGAAACATTGATGAGAGAGAAACATTGATCAGCTGCCTCTTGCGCACCTCCTACTGGGGATGTGCCCACTACCAAGGTACATGCCCTTGGCTGGAATCGAATCTGGGGCCTTTCAGTCCGCAGGCTGATGCTCTATCCACTGAGCCAAACTGGTTAGGGCTCATTTGTTTTTCTTGCTTAATTTCTTTCATCAATGTTTTGTAGTTTTCTCTATATAAATCTTTCATCGCCTTAATTAATTTTATTTCTATTGAAATAGAAAGAAGCCTATTAGAGTTACCAGAGCAGGCATTTCAGCTTAGTTAGATTTTTTGACTTTCTTTAACTGCCCCTGAAATCCAGTGGTGCCTGGGTCCATGAGCCAGTCTGGTCCATTCCACAGAGTGCAGTCAGATAAAAGATCAGAAGATGAGTCTTTGCTGGTTGGCTGATGTGAATATTATTTCTTCGACTCATTAAAAAGATTTTATCAGATCTAGTTTCATCGTCCTGCAAATTTGGGAGTAGCCTTTTAAAACTGCTAATCTGAGGTTGGGAGCGGATCAAGCCTTTAATCACAAGATATATGAGAAGGGGGTGATGGAGTCCGGCGCTGGGTGAAAACAGGCATATTGGAAAGTCTAGGGTTAGTTGCCTCTCTTTGAAGAAACAAAAAGGCAACAAACATCTTAAAGAGGTAGGCTAAGAGAGCATTCGGATGTTTGTTATTAGCAAATACCTCCCAGGACATCTATCTGGTCCCAGAAGGATCATTGGCTGACTGGTGAGATACTTAGAAATAAGATTATGTCTAACATCTCTCTTTCTTTATCTTTGAAATAACACACTTCCTTTTAATCTGGGATATGGGCAGTTCCCAGTGACTGGGTTTCAGGTACCAGGGAAAAGCATGGAATGTAATTGCCATAATAGATATTCAGAGGTGAGTGTGTATGTGTGTGTGTGTGTGTGTGTGTGTGTGTGTGTGTGTGAGAGAGAGAGAGAGAAAGAGAGAGAGAGAGAGAGAGAGAGAGAAACCCTGAGACTCTTGAATTACTATAGCATGTTTCACTCTTCACAAAAAAGATACATTTCACAGCATGTCACTTACTGTGAATGTACCAACACTGCAGAGTTCAAAAGTACAAATGTTATAGCCAGTAACACTGGGTTTTTAGAAAGGTGTTTGGGAAATCTTTTAGCTCGTAGCTGTCCAAAACTCTGCTATAAAGAATGTTCACGTGGGCTCTGTCATACCCTGTAAAAAACCAGCTCATCCTAAGTGGGAGAACAATAGCTATGATGTAGAGTGATTGCATTTCAGTGCTCAGTGTGAGAGCAGGGATAAACAGGCAAGGCACTAGCAAATCTTCTGGAGGACGGTGCTTTATTGCTACAAATACCTACTCTGAGCTAGCTTCTCCCTAAATCACTGTAGCAAATGACTGGGAAGTCAAAGGAACAAAAACTTGCTGAGCATTTTGACAACTATAACTAACACACTACTTTAACCAACAAGAGGCGGAAGGATGATGAGGTATAGTTGTGACAGCTCCGGCAACTTTGTTAAACCCACTAACTCTATTCAGGTGTGTGGGTTAACAAATGCAGACCCGCTATATGAAGTGAAAAGATGTGTCCATTCCACTGTGACAAATATAATAAGGCAACAATAAAGTGATAAACTTCAGTGAGGGCTGGGAAACTGAAGGATCCTTGGAAAAACCCAACTGGTGTTAAGTGACTCAGGGGAGTCAGGGAAACCTAGGAGGGAAAGAAGAACAATGACATAGTGTGCACCTAATGCAGTCTAGGTATGGCCTGTACTTTCGGGTCGTGAACTTGTCACAATCCCCATGTGACTACGATGGTTACGGTGCTGCTTATCCATTTGAAATCCAGCTGAGATAAAATTCACGGTCTTTTTAAGATTCTGTGGGTGTGGAAGGTTCTGAATTGTTGTGAGGGTAAACAAGCAGGCAAGTGTAACCTTGTCTACCCATTAAGGAAAAGGAATTAAATCAATGGTTATGCACTCAGGATCATTTCTGTCTATACCTAAGTATCCAAGAAAGAGTCACACAGAAAATATCTATACTAATAAAAGGGTAATATGCTAATTAGTCCAGGCATCTTCTGGATGTCCTTCCAGACAAAGCCATGGTGGCAGGGGCTGAAGCAGAGGCAGTTAGGGGCGATCAGGCCGGCAGGGGAGAGCAGTTAGGGGCCAATCAGGCTGGCAGGGGGGGAGCAGTTAAGGGGTGATCAGGTTGGTGGGGCAGGGGCAGTTAGGGGCATCAGGCCAGCAGGCAGAGGTGGTTAGGGGTGATCAGGCAGGCAGGCAGGCGAGGGGTTAGGATCCAGTGGTCCCGGATTGCAAGAGTGATCAGGCCTAAACCGGCAGTCGGACATCCCTCGAGGGGTCCTGGATTGGAGAGGGTGCAGGCTGGGCTGAGGGATGCCCCCACCCCCCATGCACGAATTTTGTGCACCAGGCCTCTAGTTTTTTGAATAAGCCTGGGTAAAGGAATTTGATGTTTGCAAACTGAAATTGGTTAGGAATTCTTATTGTTTGCAGGTATTAGATACACTTGAAATTATATCTGGGCATTGTATACAAATCTCTGTCAATAACTCCTTTATGTAAATAACACACTACCAATTATGTGCATATATAATACAACAATTAATAATAATTAATAGCCAAAACTGGTTTGGCTCAGTGGATAGAGCGTCGGCCTGCGGACTGAAAGGTCCCAGGTTTGATTCTGGTCAAGGGCATGTACCTGGGTTGCGGGCACATCCCCAGTAGGAGATGTGCAGGAGGCAGCTGATCGATGTTTCTCTCTCATTGATGTTTCTAACTCTCTATCTCTCTCCCTTCCTCTCTGTAAAAAAAATCAATAAAATATATTTAAAAAAATAATTAATATATAATACATTATATATAATGTACCTGTAATTATATAACATAATATACAATGTAAATATAATTCTATAATCTTATATATTATATATATATAATTGATAGGCATTCTGAATGGGAGGGGCTGTGATTATTAAAAATCATTCTCTGAGGAAAGAAAAATGTATGCGTATTAATGTACTATTTGACATCACTAAGACAAAATTGTTATTATGCTAGCACCATAACACAACAACTTTTGTTGCCTTCCAGAGTGTGTTCCTTATAGAAGTTATTCTTGGTCACCTTTTATATTATACACTTTGCACTATTTTAAATATGAGTTAAATTAGTACAAAGACAAGCTGGGTTAAGTAACTGACAAATGACTATTTGCTTTTTTCTTTATTAAATGTATAACAGATGAAGGTATACTAGATAAAACTAGGCCCCAGACCAAGGAGCAACTCTATCCTGCCTCAAATCATTGCTTCTCCTCTTCATACAATTCTAAAAAGAGATAAAGACACGGGGAACTGTCGCTCTATCAACTGGGTTTGTATCCAAAATTCACCCATGTGGAAAACTGGGGTAGAGCATGGGCCTTTCAGTTCCCACTGCTAGCAGTGCTCTTCTAACCCAAATCTCGGGTCCCACTACCCTCTGGACAGTTGTAAGAAAGGACAGGAGAAAGAGAGAAGTGAGACCCTGGGGAAACTTACTTTCCCAGAAATGGAAAGAAGGAACTTTATCCAGGTATAAAACCTTTTGACAGATAGTTATTTTTTCCACTAGCAAAGGTGGGTTAATTAATCTGGAATCTGATCAATCAGATTAATAAAATTCTTCTTTCCAATACGTGCAGTCTAGAGCAAGAAGGAAAAGGAATGTGAAGAAAGCCCAGCCAGCGTAACTCAGTGGTTGAGTGTCAACTTATGACTAGGAGACATGGTCCAATTCCCAGTCAGGGCACATGTCCGGGTTGTGGGCTCAATCCCCAGTGTGGGGTGTGCAGAAGGCAGCCAATCAATGATTCTCTCTCATCACTGGTGTTTCTCTCTCTCTCTCCTCTCCCTTCCTCTCTGAAATAAATAAAATATATTTAAAAAATAATGTAAAGAGAGGAGTCTTAAGTAGTCTCTCTTCCTTAACAGTCTGCAGATTTTTATTATATACAAATGGTCACAAATTCCAATTAAGTATTACCACAGACACAGATCTATATATGCATTCATAACAACGTGCATAATTAGGAATATTTTTCCAATGCTTTGCCAGATCCCTGGAGAAATTTCCAGTTACCTTGGCATCATGTGGCTCTGGGATATAAATAAGACAGACAGGGAAAGGGAGAGAATAATTTCTAGTCTCCTCATTGAATGCATCTATCAACCAAATGTCAGAGCAGCTGGGGCCAATTTATCCCCCTCAATCTTTCCAATAAGCTTCTCTTTTTATATCTATTGAGGCTTCAAAATTCCTAGTGATCCAACATTGGTTAGGGGCAAAAAAAGTACCAATGATTCTTTTCATGCTGAGAACTGACGGTGTTAGTGAGGAAGGGTGGCCATGGGCAGGTTGCTCTTTGTTAGCTCTGAGCTTCCCCCTCCACCATTGATTGTGCAGGCATATAAGTCAATCTACACACTTGACTGACCAAGTATGAGGAGAGTAGCTCCTCCTTCACCCATCAGAGACACTAGATCAGTGATCACTAAATACTAGAGCACTGCCAAGGAGATAGATGTGCACCTCGACTGGCATTTTCCAGATTACTATAAGAGATGGTGGTTTTAAGAACATACGGGTAGATAGTAGGGAAATTATGAAGAATTCCTATCCCCTGCCCCCAGTTCTGGGCAGATATTATGTCTGATTTCAAAGATGAGTAAATAGGAAAACGATATATACTAAAACAAGGTCTACAAACAGATTTTGTGGCATAAAAGGAGAACATGTAAGATGCAGGTGCAAATATGAAAATAATACATGTAGCACATGGAGGTAAATTGTAAAAGCTGTTGTTTTATAATTCTGATGATTTAAAACATGAACACTATGCAACAGGTGGACAAAGAGGAAATAAGGCAAAAGACTGAGATGAAAACAGAGCCAGCCTAGGTAATTAAATATCAGGATGATACTAAAACTGCCATACAAGAAATAACATATGCATCAGATATGATAAAGATAAAAACTGATACCACAGAAAAGGGAGTTGTCAGACACACATGTGAGAGACTTATCCTGGATAACAGGGAGAAAGGATTAAGATATGAAGAAGATGACAGTGAGGATGAACATGAAAGATCAACGAGAGCAGACATAATAGATAAATGAACAAGATATTAGAGCAAATGTTAAAAAATCCATAATCAAAATGGTGACCACCGAAAACTTTTCTACACTGAAGGGTGTGTCAAGTCTGCAGAATGAAGTGTCTCACTGAGAAGCAAGCGGCATTAGAGAGATGAAATCAATATTTAGGCACATCCTGCTGGGATATCTGAATTTCAAAGGATAAAGAAAAAAAATATCTCATAAACATCTAAGTGGGAAATATGAGATTATTTGTCTAGAAAAGAAATTAAGTGAATCTAGGAGGTTTCCATTGCTGGAAGGCAATGCTAGAAGCCATCTTTAACCTGGTGAGGCAGACACTGGCAATATTATGAGTGAAGATCCCACTTGCAGGAATATTGCCTTTCTTGCACAGTGGCAACAAAAAGACATTGTATAAAATGCATAACTCGTGAGATGTAACACACAGGTTCCATCCCTGAGGATATTCCTCAGAGATATCCTCTAACCGACAAAGAGATGAATCAATGAAGAGCCAGTGAGAATGGTAGACTTATATGCTAGGAGCACGGACGGTGAGTAGTAAAGTCACTGAGATGAATAATACAAGTAATTATAGTGATTACAAACATAATCAAAATATACATTTCAAAACAGATTTTAAAGAGATGATTAATAATATAAATCAATAAAATGTAATAATAAAAACCTGGGTATAAACTTCTCCGTCAGATTATGAGTGGGGGAAGTTGGTAGAAACAGAAGCATTAACATTAAAAGGCTATTGATTTTTGTATGCATTTCTGTATCTAACTACCTTGGTGATTATCTTAGAATGTTCATTTCCTTGTGTTTTTACTAGTACATTATCATGATCATTCCACCTATAATTGTTCATAATATCTATTCCTTTATAAAACGTTTGTCTCCTATTTCTGTGCCTTGTTTCTCTCAAGGTTTTGCAGAAATAAACCCCAAACCCACTGTTGCTACTGGAAGAAGCCAGCAAGCCCTGCATCCCAGTACCAAGACGGGCTTACTGCTTGGCTGGCGTAGCTCAGTGGTTGAGCATTGTTCTATGAACCAGGACGTCACGGTTTCATTCCTGGTCAGGGCACATGCCCGGGTTGTGGGCTCGATCCCCAGTGTGGGGCATGCAGGAGGCAGCCAATCAGTGATTCTCTCTCATCATTGATGTTTCTATTTCAATCTCCCTTCCTCTCTGAAATCAATAAAATATATATAAATAAAAGACTGGCTTACTATTTCTTCTGTTGTCCAGCGCATTCAGCCTCCTATAATTATCACTGGCAAGGCTGTTTCTGGCCTGAAGGACACAGAACAGATTCCTGGTGCTTGATTGCCTAGTACTGCCACGGTATTCAGATGCAGTTGGCTTTAGACTGCTCTGTGTGGCAAAAATATTCCCTTTGATTGTTAATTAGTTCTTTGATCTGTATGAACAATGCCAGTCTAGTGAGTGTCAATGTCATCTGAGGAATGCAACATTATTCTTTCACGTACACATTTGTTGGTGATTTTAGAAGCGTATAACAGTCACTGGTGTCCTGTTCTGTGAGTGACACGTGGTCCTCATTAGGAAGCAGACTGACATGGAAAACAGCAGGAAGAAAACGCAGGCAATTTTGCGGTGGAGCCAAGTTGCTTTCCTTGTTCCAGCCTGTCCTGTCTGATCAGAGGGACCCCCACGCTCTGAAAGCGGGGCTTCCACTGTGCTTCTCTATGCATTTCCTTTAGGCCTCTCCTGTCTAGATGTGGCCGTCGCGTCTCCTCTGAACCCAGACTTACGTTCACCGAGCTTTCTCCCTCCTGGATTCCTTTCTAGTCTGCAGAGCCAGTGCTTCCCATAGCTCCCAGAACTAACATGCCTGGAGACAGGAGGCACTGAAACTGTCCCACCTCCCAAACTGTCCCACTTGCTGTTGGTCTGACTCTTACACACACCTGAGTCCTCTTAACTGAGACCGTTCCCAGGAGTGGGGTTCCGCTTGGATAACTGCGATGCTCCCAGGCTTTGCTGAGAACTGCAGCCCCGTCTTCACATTCTGGTGGCTGAACCCTGACTTTCCTGACACGGACGCCACACCTCCCAGATTCCCTGCTCCGGGCTTTACCAAGCTACTCAGATAATTTTGTCCTTATGTGTGCAGCCCAGCCTCCACCAAGGACCCCTGGGCACCCCATGTCTATTTTTTTGTGTGGCTCCCACCTCTCTGATGCCCTGCTCGGTAAATTCCAGCCACCTCAGCACCCTCCTTTCCAACCTCTGTCTCCTCGGCTCCGCAAGATCACTGCTTTCTTCTTGGGCCTCAGCTCCCTTGGGCTCTCTGACAGAAAACCAGGGCCAACGTGGCATCCACCCATGTGCTTTCCTTCTCCCCAGAATTACAGTCCTGCCCATAGCCTAATGCCCCCCAAACAGGGAGGTCATACACTTTCTCCAGGTATACGGCTTCTTTATGGCGGGGTAAGTCTGAAACAGTTACTCTGCCTTGGCCGGGAGGGAGCACAGAATTCTTTTTGTTTTTATCGATAAGGTAGAAGTTTCTGTCATCTTCACAACTTGTTATTGGTCATGGCGTGTACACATTTAGTAGCTGTCAAATTTGGAATTTTTTATATCGAGTTTCCTTCATGCATGAGCTCAATACAAACACTAAATATCCCTTTAGCTAGGTCCCCAAAGTGGCCACAGCTACTGTAACATAACCTGACAGGCAGCACAGTGGAGGAAAAGGCAGGGTGGAGAGGCAGGGTCTTTTATAAATACATATTGTTATTATTTTCAATTACAGTTTACTCTAAATATTATTTTGTATTAGTTTCAGGTGTACAGCATAGTGATTAGACATTTATATATTTTACAAAGTGATCAGTTAAGTACTCACCTGACACCACACATAGTTATTACAATATTATTGACTATATTCCTTATGCTGCACTTTACATCCCTGTGAATCTTGTAAAATACTATTTTGTAAAGTACTTCTTAACCCCTTTACCTTTTCCACCCAGTCTCCCAACCCCTCTCCCCTCTGGCAACCAGTAGGACAGACAGGGTCTCAATTGACTTCTAACTTAAGGACATTTTATAAAAAGGGAGGAACAGGTGATTATAACACTGGGTTCCCACTCAGACTTTGGAAGAACTTGAGCAAAAGAAGGGCCCTTGAACTGCATTCGCTTCATGCTACTTCAGTTTCTTTTATCATCTTCTGCCAAGGATTCTAGCCTTTGCTACTTGCCTGCTCTTTTCTCTGGACTTTTGACATGCTGTTTTCAGTTGTCTCCTTCCTTCAAATGACCACAACCAGCTTCTGATATCTCTTTATTGCCGACATTCAGGCCGACTTTAAACCTTAGCCATGGTGGCTAGCCCTGCCTGATGAATCTATCCTCTAATTTGACTCCTCCAAGCAGATCTCTGAGAGTCTAGATATCTCAGAACAGGAAAGCCTTGCACAGTCACTGGGAACCCATAGCTCTTATAAGTGAAGGAAATTATGTTAGAGCCCACAGGGTATTTTAATTAAAATAGGATTAAACCCCCCCCAAAAACCAAAAAAAGAAATAAAAATAAAATAAGATTTTAGGATGTACTGTAAAATCAGAGATTATATATCCTGGCAAATGCTCTTTTACAAATATTAAATTATTTTGGCATATTTTTGACATATATTTGTGAAATAGAGTTTGTTACTCAAACTTATTTGATTTGAGAAACTGAATATAATCTCTGGGATTAAAACCTAAAGATGGTAAATGTTGAAATTAAAAAGTAGCTCTGTTCATTCATCATTTAGCACAAAGACTGTCTTACGAATATACTTTTTAAGTTGGGAAGACACTATTTGCACACACACAAACACTTTTTAAAAAAAATATATTTTATTGATTTTTTACAGAGAGGAAGGGAGAGAGTTAGAGAGTTAGAAACATCGATGAGAGAGAAACATTGATCAGCTGCCTCCTGCACACCCCCTACTAGGGATGTGCCCGAAACCAAGGTACATGCCCTTGACCGGAATCGAACCTGGGATCCTTCAGTCTGCAGGTTGACGCTCCATCCATTGAGCCAAGCCCGTCAGGGCAAGCACTTTTAAAATATATTATAAGCTCCATATGTATAACTGTCTGACACAGAGTTTCATTTCCTTGGATAAGTTCATGCAGAGCTTTCTAGATAAAGATGAGACTACAATTTGTGTTGTATTCTACTTGAAATAACAGATTTAGAAATTACACCTATTTTTAATAGTGGAAATATCCTGGAAGATCATTTAATTAAAATGCTACTAAGTAGCAGATGACCCATTGCTTATGTAAGAAAAATAGGTTAAAGAAATGTATATATCGTTTTAGTTCCCTGGTAGAAATTCAAATTTATGGTGATTATTTTTAACCTTCCATGTATCACACTAGTATATACAACAGAAGAAGTCTCTGGGGAGACACACAAAAACTAACTAGAACAGTAGAAAATCACTATTTCAGTAAAGATACCTAAAATAATTTTTAAAAAGAAAATTAAAACTTGACATTCCCAGTTTAGATAAGGCATCTTAGACAAGGCATCTGAGAGCAGTAACTTACTTGGGTGAAATGATAGTTCTCATTTCCTAGTCTTATCTCCATAAGCCATGAAAGTTTTTAGAAAGGTAAGTCAATATTGTGACTTTGATCCTGTTGGACTACAATAAAACCTCTTTTATTTATGGCATAATATAGATTTTCCACCTCTCGAGGACTCCTTTGATAAAGGCTTCATCGCTTCATTTTGTCAGGTGATTGTGGAGGGTGGTTACCCCTCTGCCTACCCCTGGCCATTTTGACTTACGTCTTCCTTTGTGTGCAACTGAAAAACTACTGTTATAAGATTAATCATGTTTCCTTTGTAATAGATGATAATAATCCCCACAGAATATATACTTGGATAAAGAGAAAAAGTTTTTGAAATACTCTCTCAAGAAGTTTCTGAAAGGTACGACTTGCCAGGAAAATCTTATCTTTCCATAAGTGAGATTTCATTATGATATCCACACTCACGCTATATCCCTGGCTCAATGAAGTATCTGTTTACTCATATTCCACAATTTTGTCATGCACTTGTATAAAAGCTCAGATCCATGAGAGTTAGTTACTTAACACGTAAGTTTAGTTAGATCATAAAAGGCAGGTGGGGAACGTCCAGCCTGCGGGCCATATAAGGCCCTTGAAATCATTTGGTCTGGCCCTGCCAAGACATTAGGGGTGAGTTAATTAAATGTTTGACCAAATATAGCAGGCTAACTTTTTAAAAATACATTTTATTGATTTTTTACAGAGAGGAAGGGAGAGAGTTAGAGAGTTAGAAACATCGATGAGAGAGAAACATTGATCAGCTGCCTCCTGCACATCTCCTACTGGGGATGTGCCCGCAACCAAGGTACATGACCTTGACCGGAATTGAACCTGGGACCCTTTAGTCCGCAGGTTGACGCTCCATCCATTGAGCCAAACCGGTCAGGGCAAGCACTTTTAAAATATATTATAAGCTCCATATGTATAACTGTCTGACACAGAGTTTCATTTCCTTGGATAAGTTCATGCAGAGCTTTCTAGATAAAGATGAGACTACAATTTGTGTTGTATTCTACTTGAAATAACAGATTTAGAAATTACACCTATTTTTAATAGTGGAAATATCCTGGAAGATCATTTAATTAAAATGCTACTAAGTAGCAGATGACCCATTGCTTATGTAAGAAAAATAGGTCAAAGAAATGTATATATCGTTTTAGTTCCCTGGTAGAAATTCAAATTTATGGTGATTATTTTTAACCTTCCATGTATCACACTAGTATATACAACAGAAGAAGTCTCTGGGGAGACACACAAAAACTAACTAGAACAGTAGAAAATCACTATTTCAGTAAAGATACCTAAAATAATTTTTAAAAAGAAAATTAAAACTTGACATTCCCAGTTTAGATAAGGCATCTTAGATAAGGCATCTGAGAGCAGTAACTTACTTGGGTGAAATGATAGTTCTCATTTCCTAGTCTTATCTCCATAAGCCATGAAAGTTTTTAGAAAGGTAAGTCAATATTGTGACTTTGATCCTGTTGGACTACAATAAAACCTCTCTTATTTATGGCATAATATAGATTTTCCACCTCTCGAGGACTCCTTTGATAAAGGCTTCATCGCTTCATTTTGTCAGGTGATTGTGGAGGGTGGTTACCCCTCTGCCTACCCCTGGCCATTTTGACTTACGTCTTCCTTTGTGTGCAACTGAAAAACTACTGTTATAAGATTAATCATGTTTCCTTTGTAATAGATGATAATAATCCCCACAGAATATATACTTGGATAAAGAGAAAAAGTTTTTGAAATACTCTCTCAGGAAGTTTCTGAAAGGTACGACTTGCCAGGAAAATCTTATCTTTCCATAAGTGAGATTTCATTATGATATCCACACTCACGCTATATCCCTGGCTCAATGAAGTATCTGTTTACTCATATTCCACAATTTTGTCATGCACTTGTATAAAAGCTCAGATCCATGAGAGTTAGTTACTTAACACGTAAGTTTAGTTAGATCATAAAAGGCAGGTGGGGAACATCCAGCCTGCGGGCCATATAAGGCCCTTGAAATCATTTGGTCTGGCCCTGCCAAGACATTAGGGGTGAGTTAATTAAATGTTTGACCAAATATAGCAGGCTAACTTTTAAGATGATAATTCTGTATGGCCTGCGAATGATGTTATAAATACCCAAATGGCCCTTGGCAGAAAAAAGGTTCCCCACCCCTTATATAAGGGCTCTATCATCATGCTTCAAACACTCACAGCTTTTATTATTCTATATTTATCCTGATCCTGCTTTATAATTTAAAAGTGCTTGTTTCATGTCCCCATTGAAGCATCTTGAAAACAAACATTTAAGCTTGGCACTTACTGTGCTCCTCAGTGACCCAAAACAACTTCTAGTTGAGTTATACATATGCGTCCTGTTCCTGAGATTTAAAAAAAGTACATACACTCTTATGGGCTCATGATAAGTTTTACTAATGTATGCTAGTAATAGCCTCATTAGACAATCAGTCCTGTCTTCTAACTACTGTCAGAAAAATGATTTAAGATCAACTCTTTTAAAACCAAAAATCTTTTCTTGAAAGGGCAGACAGCTTTTACAGTTATTTGGCTAACAGTCAACCATTCTAAATATCAGATCAAGTCACTCCATTACTCAAGAGTACATTTTGCAAGTACCTATGTTGAATGGATAATCAGAACATTTCATGGCTAAAATTAGATATTCCTTGTTTAATAAATTGAATAAAAAGAATCTAATGAATAATGGCTCTTATACTGCCAACTTCCTCCAAAGAGTTCTCTAAGCACTGGATCAGATCCAATCTGACTTCTTCCTCCAGTGTTGTCTCCAAACCATTCTTGTTAAGATCTCTGACTCATGCATGTTATCAAATCAAGCATATGCGGTCTGTCCTCTTTTTACTTGACCTCTCAGCATATTGACATTAAGGAATTCTCTGAAACATTGTTTGCTGACATCTCTCTTTCCTAGTTTTCCTCTCCCTTTGTTTTCAGCCTCTATTGATTTCTCTTCTCTTAACTCATATCTTAAGTGTTTGAGTTCTTCAGTGTTTGGTAATAGGGTTGTTTAGTGGTTTTTTCCTCCCTAAAGGCTTTATTCAGTAGTAGATCTGCTATGTTTCCATTGATTTCAATAGTATCTATATGCCTGTGACTTACAATTTATATCTCTGGGTCAAACCTTTTCTTAGATTTCCAATCTTACACATCTACTGCCCATTTGACATTTTCATTTGGATGTTTTATGGGCATCCCACATTTAACATTAGTCTCGTGAATCCTGTTCCATCCGTAGTCTTCCTCATGTCAGTAAGTGGTACAACCTCAGCTGCTAAATCCAGAAACCTGATAAAAATCCTTTATGCTTTCTTCTTCCAATCATTCCACTTCCAATCTATCAATAAGTCCTGCACGTTTTACTCACCAATTATATCTCATATCTCACCACTCTGCACATCCATTACCAGCACTCCAATTTAAGCCATACAATATAGTAGTACTTGGACCTACTTCAACAGTCTCCTGATCCTCACCCTGCAATCTATTCTCCCTATAGCATCCAGAATGATCTTTTAAAAATAAAGTTTGCTACTTGCCTGCTTTAAAACATTTGAATGGATTTCCATTGCACTTTGAATTAAATCCTAACTTCGCATATTGGCCTAAAAGGCCTGGTATGGAATGATTCCTGCATAGAATCTCAACTCATATCTTTCAATATACTCTGTTCATATTGCCTTTTACTTTCCCTCCCAAGATTTCACCCACTTTGGAATATCTGTTCATTCTATCCTTTCTCTGAATTTCACCTGGCTGGCTCCTTCTCAGTTTAATTATCATCTCCTAAGGGTGACAGAAAGATTAATAACTCTACTAAATAGGTTTCTTTCTCACCTTATTCTCTATTGTAGTATTACCTTTGTTCCTTTCATTGCATTTTATACTTAATAATTTTTATTTATTAGTGGGAACTTCTTGCTTATTATTTTTACCTCTCCACTATATTGTAAACGTCATGGAGTTTTTGCCCATTCCTAGCAATACAATATTTTAAATAGTTGAAATATGTATTGAATAAATAGATGAATAGGCAACATTCTGATTTTTCAGTATCTGGCACATGTGTATGTAGTCTAAGCATCTCATGTCTGAATCTAGTAGTAAGTAACTTTCAAGTAATCTTCACCAACATACAGATCTGATTGTTTGAACAGATATGTGACAAGAACTGTCTGATGTGTGAACAGTGATGTGAAGTTTTCTCTTCCTGCATAACCAGCCTAACTGACCAAAGTGGAGAGCGAGGCTGGCCAAGTGCATTGGCCAATAATTAGGTAGTGGAAAGTTATAAACAAATACTGAAGTATAAAGTGTGAGAACTGCATACTTGACCTGGATTTCTCTCCTATAAAACAAATGATATTTAATATAGTATCAGCTACTCAGTGGCTCCATATTTAAAGTTGAGTTAATAGTACCTGCCTTTACTCTCCTTCCAGGCCACTGGTAGGAATAAATGAAATATATGATAGCTCTTTGTGGAAAGGCCCCGTGTAACTCTTAGCATGACTTAGTATAATAGTAAGGAGAGGAAAGCTCAGTTTCTGCCTGCTCTACATTCATTATTGAAAGTATGTTATGAACATTTAAATGATATCTACCTTTATTGTTTTTAAAAATTTAATTCATCAGACACATATTGAGCACATACTATGTAGAAGGTAACATATCAGGGTTTGTACCTTAAGGTGTTTGTAGTTTAGTACAGGGAATAATGCATGAAAACATAACTATATATTTTTAAGTGTGAGATAAATACTACACCAAATATAGAAACTACTATAGGAACCCAGAAGAAGGTGAAATAGAAGAGGGGGGGAGTTAAAAGTTTCCAGCTATATGAATTTCCCCTTCTCTAATGGAGATAATAAAGCCATTCATATTTTGATGGACTTAGAATATCTTGGTACTCTGTAAAGCATTAATAATTATTTGTTGAAGAAATAATGTGATGAACGAATAAATTGGATGTTCTAACAGAGAAAAACATTGGTTCCAGGGAAAGACTCACATTCTATTACATTCTACCCTCTTTTGAGTCTTGTTTCCTGGTTTAGCCTCCTTTTTTCTCTAGTTTATACTCTCAGTTGAATGAGATCTATAAAAAATCTTGGCTATGATGAGCCAAAATCAGTGTTGAAAAAATAACACTTCCCACTTTAAATATCTGAACTAAAGCTTAAAGTGAAAGCATAGTCTTGCATTTCCCTCCTCTGGACTCATAGCTCTATTTTCTTTCTTTTAAAAAAAGTATTTTTATTGATTTTAGAGAGGAAGGGAGAAGGAGAGATGGAAACATCAATGATGAGAGAGAATCATTGATTGGCTGCCTCCTGCATACCCTACACTGGGGACTGAGCTCACAAACTGGGCATGAGCCCTGACCAGGAATCAAACTGTGACCTCCTGGTTCATAGGTCGATGCTCAACCACTGAGCCATGCCGGCTGGGCTCATAGCTCTGTTTTCTTTCCCTACTTCCCAATGTACTTTGTTAGGCCTCTTCTATTTTACCTCTGTTCCTTAGCGTATTAGATCACTTAAAGATCCAAATGTATTCCTTTTGGTTTCTATTAACCCCTCTTTCTCCTTATGGATTGCTTTAAGTCATCAAGCTAAGTCTGTACTAAAATTATGTTTGTCTAGAATGCCAAAAACAGAAAAATGACTAACTTGACCTACTCTATAAAATCCAATCTTCATTATATCATATCAATATAATAAAACTGCTCATCTTCTGTGAATCTCCAAAAAAGAACTTTTAGATGGAAAGCAACCTTTAAAACACACAGAAATGGTGCTGTTCTGGGGGAAAACACTGGTATGGCTGGGATCCCTGGGTCCTTGGCCTCCCTCTACTGTCACAGTAGTTGGTGATGTACCTCCACAGAACCCTACACTTTCTCTTAACAGTTTGAAAACTACTGAACTTTATCATTAACCTGCTATCCTGATGGTCTGTGGATTTATCAGTGGGAGCCCAACCTAATGCAGAGTTGGAAAACAGCAGAACACTTCCAGGGGAATTTTATTCCAGAGATAAGCCTCAGATGGGATTTAATTATTTCTACAATTGACTTCCCTCTTTTCTAGTTTCTATGAAATAGAATTTGAAATTTAGAACATAACACAAGCATTCATTAATATTGCTCTGTAGATTATGGAAATTATAGAACTTGGAAAATTATCTAATGGTGATATTTAATAGCTTGTATCTTACTGTTGTTATTGACTCTAAACACTGATGCATTAATATTTTTATATTTAGAGGTTGCCATAGTGTATTTCTATTTCTCACCTCCCAACTGGTTACAATTCATATTCAGCTGCTACACAGAATGCAATTGTAATAAATAAATTCAAAGCTCATAATTGAATGTCAAAAAGGTTCAAAGTGGTAATAACATACATAGCTCTAAGACACATGTTTTCTCAAAAGGACAGCTCATATTTTGTATCTAGTACTGGAAAGCTCTTGGCTATGGCTGAGGTAGGTGAATATTTACCTCTATCCTGGCATTGATACTTCAACTCCCATTTAAAATCAATAATTTATTTTGCAAGAAGACCTTCTAATGGTCTTATTTTCTTTCCAAGTTAAAGTGTGTCTAGAAAAATATAACCCTGAGAAGAATTTAAAATAATAAACTTTTGAAAAATACTTATTTTCTCAAATCTATTTATGTAGAGAGATTAGATTAATTAAAAATAATTATTTTTTTAATCAACTCTATGCTGAATATGTTACCCATCACTTTTTCAAGGTGACTTGTATTTTTTAAAAAAATCAATATTTCACTCAGCGAAAATGTTATGGAATGAGACATGATAATTAGCATAAATAGATTACTTCTGTAATGTAATCTAAAATACACAAACTCTCCCCATAATCATTAATCTTTCATCTTGGTGAAAGTGGTTGTTTGAGTTAGCTAACTATAAAGCATAAGGCACTGCTCAACATGAACATATCAGTTAATATTTGAGCATCAGCTGGGTATAGGGCCCATATGGAGACCCAACCAAGACATAGTTTCTGTTTCCAAGGAATTTATATTCTAGAGAACAGATGAGGCGAGAATTATACCCGTAAGAATATAGCTTGTCCTGGTGAAGATATTAAGAGAGATGCCTAACCAATTACTGGGTGTCTGTGCCCTTTAGTCCAACTGGATAGGCACAGTTGGGGCAAGTGCTCAGGGTGTTAGGCAATTCCAAAAAGTACGCTCCTGTTCCCAGATAGGTGGCATCAATCCAAAGCCCAACTGTGACAACAGTTCTGAGATTCAGGTTCTGGCCCTTGTGCACAGCAGCTATAAGAAAACTGCCATCAGAAGGCAGAAGGCCACATTCTGGCTAAGGGTCACTCTGCCAGTTCAATTTGCTGAATGCCTCTGTAGCAGTCACAAGGTAGAAAATTCATCTCTACAGGCAGCCAGCACATAGGGGCTGCTGGGAAGGGACAGTTGCTATTGATGTCTGCAAGGAGATGATGCGCCGTTTTCTGCCTAAGGTTAAATTATTGTTAGAAAAATCAAATAAAATGAGAGATGCTGTACTTAACCATCCCTGAAGAAATACCTGAAAAGAAAAATGATATCGCACAGATGTCTTTATTGTGACATTATTTATAATAGCAGAAAAACATAAAAGAAAACAAAAATTCAACTGAGGTATTTAAGTACATTATGATTTATCACCCTAGGGTACTATTGGAATGCCAATACAATGATAAATATGAAAACTGCCAAGTAACAAGGGAAGGTGTCCTTGAATTACATTAACTGAATAAAGTAGGAAACATAGTGATTATATGCTTTGTTTAAACTATATTGAAAAATTTGAATGTCAGTAGAGGCCATTAACAAAGAACATAAACAAACAAATACTGAACTAGGAGTCAGACGATCTGGATTTATAACCTGAATTTGTCATTTATGATCTGCACTTGGGCAAGTCAATCAGTCTTCTTGAACCTCAACATTGTAAAATGGGCATAACGACATCAACCTCATTCAGAGGCGGTGAGTCTCAACTATGATAGAGTGTCTATTATCTGCATGCTATAGTTAAGTGGGAAGTGGTGGGGAGAAGGGCTCACAACCAGACAGCTGCTCAAACTCTGGTTCTGCCACCATTATTTATAGCACGGTAGACAGTTAATTAACTCACGATGCCTCTATTTCCTCACTGGTAAATGTTTGGTTCAAGGTTTAAAAGCATGGATGTTGGAGCCAAATGCTTGTTTGAATTAATTATTTACTAGCTTTGGCAAGTTATTTAACTTCTCCCAGCCTCAATCCCCTCAGGTATAAAAGGAGGATAAAACAGTACCTGCTTCATGAGCTGTTGCTAAGATGACATGATTTAATTTGTTTAAGTGTTTCTGGCACAGTGCCTGGCACACAGTAAGCACTTAATAAATGTTAGCATATTATTCAGAAAAAAAAAATGGAAAACATTTGCACTGAAGAAGATTCTGAATTTGAATAGGAGCTGAAAGAAACCCAGATAGAACAATTAATATGTTACTGCAGTAAGACCACGGGGGGAATTTAGATTTCTTTATTGCTGCTATAATTTTTGTTTACACAATAAATCATAATATAAGATGGGGGGAAATGAACAAATTCACCCTATATACCACTCCTTGAGGCAATGCCTATTTAGTGACTGACTGATAAACTAATTTGTGTTGTAGTATTAATGTCTGGTAATGGATTAATATGTTATCCCTCCCAGGTAATATATTTGCATTTTAAATAGGCACCTTATGCTGAAAGACTGCTTGATGAGGGATTATCAGAGCCTTGGTACAGACTGGTGTGAGGAAGTTTTTGATTCAAAGGAACCTTCTGGCGCTGCTGCAGCTCCCATGTCTTGGTTTTCGAGGATCACACAAAGGAAAGCTAAATTCTGGAGAGCCCCGAGGCTGGCCACAGCCATTCTTACCAGGTTTGCCACTGCAGGAATCACGCCCACCCTTCGCCCCAACTGCCTCTGTTTCCCCTGTCCCTGTTCAGGAGAGAAAAGCCTTTATCACAGGGTGACCTAAACTAAATTAATCTGCCCACAAAACAAATACCGCCCACTACTCTGTGTTTATAAATTTACGTAACAAATATGTTAATGATCAAAGGATGCTAGCTCAAGTGCTCACTGAACTAATTGCTGGAAATCAGCATCCTGAATGTATCCCATCACAAGTATTTTTGAGCACCTACCGAGCACCAGGCATGAGGGACTGAGTATAGAACAAAATCCGATTTACTCACACAGAGTTTTCTTACTGATGGGAGTTATTTCAAAAACTGCAGAAAGTGGACTTCTCTGTGCCTATAATGAGTTGGCTGCAGTCACCTCCGCCCAATAAACCTGCTGTCTGTCCTCTCTTGGTCACTATTCCATTTCCCTGTGCCTGTCACCCACTGAATCACTTGGCTCAGAGAATTTACAATGTTGCACATGTTCTACCCTGACTACCCTAATACCCTTGCTATGGGCATTAATATGTTACTCTTAAGGTATCTTATCCTCAGGAGACCAGATTGGTCTGAGTTCCATGCAAATCGATGAAGGAAGATCTATTTGTTCTTTGATTATGACCTCACTCTGTCATGAATGCCCTCAAAGCAGCCCTCCTGGTCTCCAAAAGTCTCATTTGAGAAGGGGAGTGAAATTCTGGTTATGCCTCTTGACTAAACCCCATAAAGAAAGGTCTGTGACAGTCAGCTCTTCACCCCTCTAATGACAGAGCGTAAACACAGGCCGAGGAGCCAGATGGGGACTTGCTCCTTTCCTTGCCACTTTCCTCTCTTAGCACTTCCCTCTGGAGCAAACTCCTCCATTCTCCAGATACAAAGCAAAAATTTCCCATACAGCTTAGTAAGGAATGACACCCTAAAACCTTGTTGTGAAAATGTCTAGGCCTGATGTCAGAGACCATCGCTGTTCAGTTATATCCTTAAGAAAAAAAGAAAAAGAAACCATAAAGGACTAGAGGGGAGAAAATTGAGGTTGATAGGATTAGGAGAACCTCAGTTCTGGGCGCTAAGGCTAAGTCTAGATGTGCAATCAACACCTATCTTAGAGCATATCTTCTTCATAGTCCATATGAGGCACTGCCTAATTTCCTGATGGACAGAGACCAACAGCAACCTGGGTCTTTGGATCTCATGGGACAGACAACTCAGAGAGGAATCACCTCCCTTGAGTGTACTCTTGTTTCTAATGTCCCAGCCAAATGAATATATTTGGAATGTATATCGTTTTCATGGAGAAGGAGCTGGAAGCTTGATTATGTCCTCTGATTTTTCCTAATGTTTTCTGGGTAATCAGTTAACAAAAGGCAAGAAGGTAAAGAACTGTTGAAGTGTGAATGGATCACATAGCAGGTAAGCTCACATTTCTGAATGTGACTGAATGTCACATGACTGAATGTCACATTATTATGTGATTTTTATTTTTCAGGCCATATCAGCTTGGGAGTAAAACTATATATAATCCTATCTAATAATAGAGAAACATGGTAATTAGCCGTACCTCCACTACCCTCCCCATTGGCTAATCAGGGTGATATGCAAATTAACTGCCAACCAAGATGGCGGCTGGCAGCCAGGCAGCTTGAAGCGAACAGGAGGCTTGCTCATTTCAGTGACGGAGGAAGCCAACGTTCCCTGCCTGCCTTGCCGGCCTCTGAGCTTGCAGTTTAAGAAACATTGTTACAAATATAGAAGCTAAACAAAACCCCAGAAACCTGCTTTCAGCCAGCCGGGCTTCAGCCAGCAGGACCGCAACATTGTTTCAATTATAGAACAAACGCAGATCCCTGCTTTCAGCCAGCCAGGATCTCAGAGCTGGAGTGAGCAGGACCGCAACAGTGTTACAGTTATAGAACCCAAACAAACCAGATACCTGCTTTCAGCAGCTGAGGTCTCAGAGCTGGAGCCAAGCCTCAGAGCTAAAGCTAGCCCAGAATAAAAAAAAAAAAAAAAGGAAAAAAGGACAGGTTGGGAGCTTCAGTCACCTGCCAGTCTGAAAACGGCCCTCAGCCCCTCACCCAGACTGGCCAGGCACCCCAGTGGGGACCCCCACCCTGAAGGGGGTGTGACCAGCTGCAAACAGCCATCATCCTCTCATCCAGGCTGGCCAGGCACCCCAGTGGGGACCCCCACCCTGATCCAGGATGCCCTTCAGGGCAAACCAGCTGGCCCCCACCCGTGCACCAGGCCTCTATCCTATATAGTAAAAGGGTAATATGCCTCCCAGCACCGGAATCAGCGGAGCCGTGAGGCATCCCGGCACTGGGATCAGTGTGACAGGGGGCAGCGCCCAAACCCCCTGATCACCCTGCGGCTCTGTGTGTGACAGGGGGCGGGGCCACAACCTCCCTATCTGCCCTGCTCTGTTCGTGACAGGGGAAGGCGCCCCAACCCCCTGATCAGCCCTGCTCTGTGCCTGATAGGGGGGAGCTCCCCAACCCCCTGATGGGCCCTGCTCTGTGTGTGACAGGGTGCAGCCCCCCTCCCCCACGGGCCCTGCTCTGTGTGTGACGGGGTAGAGCCATAACCTCCCCATCGGCCCTGCCCTGAGTGTGACAGTGGCGGCGCCCCAACCCCCTGATCAGCCCTGCTTTGTGGGTGATAGAGGGCGGTGCCCCAACCCCCTGATCCGCCCTGCTTTGTGTGTGACAGGGAGTGGTGCCCCAACTCCCCTATCGGCCCTAATCTGTGAGTGACAGGGGGGAGCTCCTCAACCCCCTGATCGGCCCTGCTCTGTGCGTTACAGGGTATGGTGCCCCAACCCCCCTGATGGGCCCTGCTCTGTGCATGACAGGGGGCAGCGCCACAACCTCCCTATCAACCCTGCCTTGAGTGTGACAGGGGGCAGTGCCCCAACCCCCCAATTGGCCCTGCTCTGAGCCCGACCAGGGGCTGCACCTAGGGATTAGGCCTGCCCTCTGCCACCCGGGAGCGGGCCTAAGCCAGCAGGTCATTATCTCCCGAGGGGTCCCAGACTGTGCGAGGGCACAGGCCGGGCTGAGGAACCCCCTCTCCCCCCGAGTGCACAAATTTTTGTGCACCAGGCCTCTAGTAGTCTTATAATAAAAATGGTACTTCTCTGGATCTTTCTACAAGGGCAGCAACTTCAACTCCATTCTAAGTCTCTCTCTAAGTTCTTAGCAGAGCCAGTGATATTACTGCACACAGGAAATGCTGTCTGCAATACCCTTGTCTCCTTTTCTGTCTACAGGTTGTCAAAATAATGACCGCTGATGAGGTCTTTGGGTCCCGATGCCATGCTGAGCCTACAATGCAAGTGAAGCATCTGTAAGCTTCTTGTCAAACAAATGAAATTTCTAGGACAATCCTGTAGACCCCAACTTTTATTTCCAGTGCTTTAGAGAGTATGGTGATACTGGCCCTTCTGTTTTGGCCCTTTCCCCAAAACTCAGGTTTTGGACTATCGAGCCTGGGTCAGAATACAGTCTAAGGGATAGCACTGTTCTAGGCTCCTCTACCCTCTTTGTTTGCCCAGTCTCTGTCATGGGCCTGTTATTCTGGATTCACACTGGGTGCCACTGCAACCCTCTCTATTTTGAGGATAAAGCCTTATGAGGGAGACTTCTAAGTCCTTCTTGTAAACTGATCTTTTGACAGTAACTCCATCAATCGTTAAGAAACTGAGCAGATCCTCTACTGGGATCTCTGGGAAAATGGCGTTGAAATAATCATGAGTGTAGTAAGGAATTCTCTGACTTCATAAACACTCTCCCAGTTTGGTCTCCATGCCCTCTCTTCTATACCCCAAACTAATTCTGTTAAAAGGGATGTCGAAAGAAACCACAGCTAATTACATTGTAAGAAGAAGAATGAGTAGTAAATATTAAATGTACTGGTTTAAAGAAATAAGTTCATTAGAGTACTGAGGGGAAAAGGAGAGGATAAATATTTATTATTATATACTAGACAGGGAGAGAGCCCAGATTTCAAATTAAACTTTTTAGGATGTCATTCTAGCAGGTGGAATTCTCTTAACTCAGCAAATTTCAACCATTTTCATCTCATAGCACATAGAAACTAATTGCTAAAATTTTGTGGCACACCAAAAATATATATTTTTCTCAATCTGACAAAAAATAGCTATAATTTTATTGTTGTGTTGGCTGTTGTCATTTTCTTTTATTTGACAATTTAAGGGAAAAGAGGTCAGTGCCCCTGAATAAATAGTCAGTTATTGTATGTTTTAGGTTTTTTGTTTTTTTTTTTCCAGCACACCAGTTGAAAATTGGTGTCTTAACTGGTTAAAATGATTTTTAACATATTTTTGGATGACTTTGTTCACTTTTTCTTTAAACATCTTCTCTCAACTAAAGTAAATAGACAATCTTGGTAGTTTTAGTGAGACACATAAACATTTACAGTTCTAGGTTTGGAGGTAAGATTCACCAATCCTTAAGAAAATGATTTCAATTTTATTTTAAGAATATGCTCAGCCTTTACTGCTTTATCTTTTTGTGCTGTCCTGGGACTCCTCTTCTATGCTGATATCATTCTCTTTAATTTATATCATTTATTCCTACATGGCCTAAATAAGTGTGGGATGTGCACATTTTAAAGAATCCTCATTTATACAAAAGTAGGAACAAAGACAGATAATGTACCATAACAAAAATATCGTGCGATTCTTTCCCAATTACCCTGTAGTTTAAACAATGCATCCTTTAGGAACACTGGCTTATTGCTATGGCAGTTATGAACTCTGGAATTTTCCTGTGTGATTTACCTTCCCCACTACTCTGTAATTGGTGGAGAACATTAAAATAAATTCTTTTAGATAAGAAAAAAAAGAAAAAGAAACCACAACAATAGGCAATTATTCTGCTGTTTGAAACCAAGAGGCAGCTTGAAGCCTCTAGAAAGCAAAATCATATTCTTTCAAGAAATATTATAAAATGTTTCTGCTTTCATCTCTAAAAGGTATCTGTCTACAAGTTTTTCATTTCGTATGACCCTGTTCAGTTCTGGTGTGCATTTAAGCCTTTGTTCATAACGGTGGGGAATCAAGTCAGAATCAAAGCCTCCCAGGGGAGGAAGGGGAAGATGGATGTATAATGGGTGCTGGGTAGCCTCACCCAGCAACTCGGCCGTTTCACTAATGAGCCACACTCGCTCATGCCCCCCTGTCTTTCTGCAGTCGCTGCTGCTTCCTCTCCTGACGTGTTCCTGGTGCTGTCTCCTAGACAATCCTGTTTCTTGTTGGGACTCAGCTCAGGCCTTGGCTCATCAGGGAGCCAGTCTGGCAAAGTGTCCCCTCGCTGCCCCCCCAGCGCCCTGTGCTTCCTCCCTCGCAGCAGATGTCTGTGTGCAGCAACTGTGTCTGTGTCCGTCTTCTCCGTGACAGAGGTGGCAGTCTGATGGCCTGGCTGCTTTTCATCTCTGAAATACCAGGCCCGCGCCCATCACGCATGATTTGAGTGAATTAATGAATGTGGGTGAGGGGCCTCTTGCTCTTGCAAGGGACACCCCACAGAGTGAGGGTTGTGTGTCTGACTTCGGAACGTTTTTCCATTATGGTAACCGGGCATAACAGAAAGCCCCTTCGCTGCTGCTTAGAATCTTTCTGTGTTTAATAGATGGATGGTGGGAGAGATGGGTGTTCTGATTTCCTCTTTTCACACCAAGGCTCAGGGAATAGATAGTGGAGAATAACTATTTATTAAGAGCACCTTGTAGCCAGGTGGTGGGCTGGTGGGGTGTGGGTGGGGGCTGGGGAGACCTCTGAGGTTCGTGTGTGGTACTCACGCTAAGCTGAGGGGCGATGGACTTGTCCTAGGGCTTGTGTGGAGGGGGAGGGGAGGGACACTGGAGAAAAGGCCAGCATGGACTGCAGAGCTGATTGGGTGGATGGAGGCACAGGGAGGTAGAGTCATTCAGTGACTGATACCAGGCCTGACCCAACTGAAATAATCCAGATAAAGAGTTATATCAATAGCTGCAAATGCAAGGTGAGCCCCTGTCAGAATAGCAGAGCCAGTGCGAGCCCAAGGATAAGCACAAGGTCAAGGGTCCCCTTTGCCGCCTCTCCCCATCCCTGATGGTCTTGTCATACCTACCTCCTCCCAGTATATTGATATCATCTTGGGAAGGGAAACTGGGACATGGAAACTACCTGAGAAATGAAACATATTTGACTCAGAAAATACTGAAAATTATCCAAAGAGACTATTTTAAATATTGCCTTAGACTAAAGTTAAATTGGATAGCAATGCAAGTTACTATTACTATTATTTTCACTAATCAAATTGGGACTTTAGGTAAACATGAAATTAGTTTCAAACATTGCTATTTCTCTACATCCAAGTTGAAGTATGAGTTAATTTTTCAAGCTTGTTCCACACTTTCCTTTGATCTAACTGAAAGCTGGTATGATGAGACAGGATGTCTCTTTTGTCATCCAGAGTCTAATCTGGTGCCTGACAGGTGATCTCTGCTCCATGAACATTGAATTTGACATGTGACTATCTGTAGCTGCATTATTTTCTCAAGATACTATTAATTTGCTTAGAGATGAAATGATCAAATTTATATGAGCTTTACAGGTATAGGTATCAGCATCTTTCTCATGTAAGAAAATGAAGGTAAAATAGCATAATAGCATCTTTAAAGACCACAAAAATTCTGTTTACACCAATAAAGTAAAAAGGAGAATGGTGTCAATTACCTCAATTATTCAGGAAAGCTGTTATTTTCATCAATTTATACAAAATTTACTTTTAAAAAATATGCTCGTTTGGCTACATAGGCAACAGCTATCTTCTTCCCACCTGTGCCCCATTGAAAATTTCATGGACTCATGCCAGCATAATTTCCCCAGACAATGCATATTACTATATTTTACTGAAACCCTACAGAAGCAAAATGGTGAGGGAATGAGGGAAGGGAGAATAAATGGGTTTTCAGGAGACCTGAATTAAATTATTCTGTTCACTGTTTCCTCCCTCATTTACAAAAGCAAAGTGAAGTAGGAAATTGAAGTGATTATCTGAATAACGCAGGCTGTCTGTCTCAGGCTTTATGTCTCTCTAAAACAAGATGGGTAGGAGTGGAAGTTCTTTGTTTGGGATGCTGATTTCTCTAAGCTTCTGTCAGAAACACAGGCTTGGCTTTCCTAGATGCACAGCATCCAGTCAGGAACTATAGTGTTTCATCTGCAATTCTGGATGAGATACAGTAAAGAACTTTCAACATCTCAAGTGGTCCTGGAGCAGCACTCAGGGATAAACTTCACACCTTCAGTTACGTTGAAAGGGCTCCTGCTTTCTCGATGGTCCAGAGCTGTGCCCCTGTTGGCAGTCCGCAACTTGAAATGCTGAGCTACCAGCACTGACTTCTTAGAGATGATCACCTTACATACTATTGTCTATTGATATCATGCTTTGGCATGTATAAAGTGCTTTTTGTCCTGCCACCAACCCCTCCCTTTCGAGCTCTCTATATGATCAACCTCCCCGCTTGATAACTTCCCGGGAGCGATGTCTTGTGTACTTTCAGAAGGACTTGAAATTAGGGCATACCTTTTCCTTTTGTATCTTCATGCTTCCACATATCCTGTTTCCCCATCCTTATGTACTCTGAATAATTCCTGATCTTTCTAGACTCATTTCAGGAATCATCCTTTCTATAATGTTTTCCTGACATCACCTTCTCTTCCGCCCACTCTGGAGAAATGCCACACATTTCGTCCTCTCCACTTTCCTAGTATTCCAGAACTCTTACGGCAGAAACCTGTCACATTGTGGTTACATTCCTGTAAATGTGGTTACATTCCTGTCCCTCAACTCTAGACTCTGAATTTCTTCAGGAAAATGGTTCTCCCCATTCACCTTTGCATGCCAAGATCTAGAAACAGTGCCTGGAACAGATTAGGTTGTACCATACAGGATCTTTTTATTTTTTAATTCATGAATGAGGTAGACAGGATACATCTTCACACCCTTATTTTCACACTACGTCTTGCGGACTTGGGAATTTAAAGGATGTACTCAAGAGTATAAGCTGACAAAGGGAGGCGTCGGAGCTTGAGTTCTAGCAACCTGATTCCAAAGAGAACGGTGTTTCCTCCTGGGTGTCTGCCCATTGGAGGAAGTCCTGGTTTTACCAGTTCCCCCTTTCTGCAATTAGAAGAGCCACATGTTTTCTCTGCTAAGTGGATATTACAAATGGGCAACAGCACATGTAGAGGTTAAGAGCATTGACTCCAGAGAGAGGCTGCCTGCCCCAAAGCTCAGCTCTCACCTGCTGCCCTTACCCAACTTCTCTGCGTCTTGCATGTAAAAATGAAAATAATAGTAGTTATTTCCTAAAGCAGCGATTCTCAACCTGTGGGTCGCGACCCCTTTGGGCGTCGAACGACCCTTTCACAGGGGTCGCCTAAATACATCCTGCATATCAGATATTTACATGACGATTCATAACAGTAGCAAAATTACAGTTATGAAGTAGCAACGAAAATAATTTTATGGTTGGGGGTCACCACAACATGAGGAACTGTATTAAAGGGTCACGGCATTAGGAAGGTTGAGAACCACTGTCCTAAAGTGTCAAAAAAGTTAACATATGTGACTCATGACACCAGCGCCCAGCAGGGTAAGTGCTGTATGCATTTGCTATAATTATATGTTTGTTGTTACTAAAATGAAGAGATAAAGAATTCCTTGGCACATGTGAAGTTTGACAAGGAGTGAAATAATAAAAGTATCCCAAGTGGCAAGAAGGTTGAGAATTATTGGAGGGGCTGTTTGTTCTTCTGGCTGAATTTTGAAGACCATCAAGTAAAATCAAATACTTCATGCAGTACACTAACAGAAAATGCCTCCTTTCCAGGAGGATACTGATAAAGAGCAATTTTCTAGTTGCTCTGAGCAATTTGGCAAAGAAATAATATAAGCGGACATCATTTTGAGTAAATACTCCCTTTATAATAGTCCCTTAAAAATCATAAAACGTGCCTCCAGGTCAAAATTTACAAGAGAACCCACCAAGAAGATTCTGTCTGGAAGGGGCCGCCTGTGGTTGCACAAGGAATATTTAGAGACCTCTCACGTTGCAGAGCTATGTCTCATTTAAGCGATATTATGAATGCTAAAGATTGCCTCCAAATGCAATAGAAATCAAGCATAAGGTTGATACAATAAAATGCAAGTAAACTGCAATAATATGCCAATCTGGAGACTCACCAGCACATCTTGGAGTCACATTGGTGAAATAGCATGTCCAGATTAAGTCATGAAGTCAGGGTTCTCATTTGAGAATGCTAAGGGGGTGCTAGTGTTGAATGACACTAAGTGGGGGTGTTGCTAAGTCCTGATGTGCGTTTGTGAGATCCCTGAGTGAAAACATAACAACAAAGGAAATATCCCCAGGATGGAGGAAGAAATTGAAAATGCCCATTGCTGACAGAAGGCAGCATGGAGGAAGAGAAGCAACAGCGGACAGAAGTCAGAAAATCTGGTTCTTGTCTCCGTTCCGTTGTTCTTAGCAACAACATTTTAAGACGTTAGATCATCTCTGAATTCTAGTCTGTAAATTGGGGTTTCTAACACCTGTTTACTTTGCAGGCCTGTGGTTAGAATCAAATGACGCAATGAATGTGAAAGCACTTTTAAAACCTTAGTGGCAAAAAAATTCAAGTTGTTCCCAAAGAGAAATTTTAAAGCCACCTCAAAGCGACATATTTCCCGTACACAGAGCCCACATTTCTATTCAAGGAAGATTGGAAATGAGCTGCTTATTTGCATAAAAGGGATAAAGTAAGAAAAAGTAATGGAGCTAGGAACAAAATGGTTAGTGTTTAACAAGTGAGCAAAAACAATTGTGTTTTGTTTTTCCCTGGGAGGCGATATAATTGAAAATTTCTGACTCTCAAATGAGCACAGAGCATGATTTTTGAAGAGGCCTTACTTAGCATGAGTTCACAGGAGTGTACTCTTCAGACCTAAGGGAATATTGAATGGAGGGCTTAGGGTTCCATTAGGAAGCAATTTTCCTGGGGCTGAGTAACTCGGGATAATACCAGCTGTGACGGGAGAAACCTTGCCAGCCACCCTGGTGGCACTGGGATAGGATGACCAAAGCTGCAGGGATCGTGTTTCAGAAACTGTGCCCCTGACTCGACTGGAAATGGGGCCGGCAAACCCGCAATCTGTGTTAACCAGTAGTTATTTTTCATCCTGAAGTAGAAGCTTAAATCCCTAACTCATGAGGTCTGACATGACTGCGTATTGGGGGTTGTGCAAACTACAGGTTTTTCTAATTCAGGATTTACCAATGCAGAATGCATAAATAATTCATCCCATTTTCGTAAACCTGGAAATTTTTGGGAAACATAGTGGGGGTAAAAACACATTTGTAAACTCTCATACGCTAACTGCATGCAATGACCCAAAAGAACAAAAGCTAGGGAAGAAAATGCCCACGGCACTGAAACTAGATATATTACCTATTACAAACATTTCAAAACTATTTCTCAGCTATAACATAGTTCAGAACACTTTCAAATATGACACCAGGAAGCAGAGCACACCTTTGCTGATGGATGCTGCTGGTGCCCTGCCCTTCACTGAGCCGATGCAACCTTCTCCCAGTTGCTGAGTGTTGGCTGCTAAGACTCACATCTTCCCTTTTCATCCAAATCTCTCCAGACCCCTCAGCAACCAATGACTAATTGACACAGAGGACAAAAGGCTGGGCCCCTTGCCTAAAGACAGAATCAATTCCGAGTGGCAGTTTTTACTGAGATATTCCTAAGGGGCCAGGACTAACGTTTGGCTCTCCCTGAGAGAACATACCTTGCTTAGCTTTTTCCTTTCCTCTCTCCTGCTTTACTCACTCTCTTCCTGAGAACACTCCCTCAAAAACATACTTTCTGAAGAATCTCCTTCTAAGTCCCTGCTTCTAGGGAACCCCATGTTTAAAAGATACCCTACAAGAATACATTGTTGTGGAATGCAGGTGGGAAGATATTCTGGAAAATTCTCCTAAATGAGTGGGTCCAGGCATTGGAGGTATGGATAGGCTATGGGAAGAATGGAGAAAATCTGTTTTGGAGTTCTTTCTTCTGACGGACGTCTATTATAGTCCAAGTCAGCAGTGGTTCAGTCAAGGCTATTTGTTTTTCTGAGATGGGTTTCCATTAGTGATGTTCTGATTTGAGAAGGAAACCTACTGTAGCATTTATCAATTGCTGCAAAACAAATCACCACAAATGTAGTAACTTAAAACAACACATGTTCTGTGGGCCAGGAATCGGAGCATGGCTCCGCTGTGGCTCATGCTTCAGGGTCTCTCACAGGCATCAATCAAGGCTTTGTCTTGGCCTGGGGTCTCATTGGAGGCTCAACTGGGAAAGGATCCATTTCCAAGCTCATGTGGTTGTTGGCAATGTGTCACATCGAGGGCCTCAGCTCCTTGCTGGCTGTTGGCTGGAGGCCACCCTCAGTTCCTTGCCGCATGGGCCTCTCCAGATGGCAGGGTACTTCATCAAAGGCAGCGTGGGAGAGCATCAATAGAGACAGTCTGCTAGCAAGAAAAATGTTGCGAGCTAATATAACATAATCACATTTATGACATTCCTTCATTTTTATCGTAGTTTATTAGAAGCAAGTCACAAATCCTGCTCACAGTCCAGGGGAGGGGTTATGCTGGGGTAAAATATCAGCAGTGGGTAATGGGTACTGTAAATTGAAGCAAATAATAAGGAATGGATTGTAACCAAACTGCCAATGATTCAGAGTAGAGTCTTCAAAACAAAGATGAAAACAAGAGAATACAATGGTGTACAATTGCTTTTATAAAAGACACTGTTAAATCTAAATGAATAGCCCTAGTCAGTTTAGCTCAGTGAATAGAGTGTTGGACTGAAGGGTCCTGTGGACTGAAGGGTCCTGGGATGGATTTTGGTCAAAGGCATGTATCCGGGTTGCAGGCTCGATCCCCGTCTCTGATCCAGGTGCATGCGGGAGGCAACCAATCCATGTGTCCCTCTCACATCGATGTTTTTCTCTCTCTGTCTCTCCCTCTCCCTTCCATTCTCTCTAAAAAAAAAATCAATGGAAAAATATCCTCTGGTGAGGATTAACTAACTAACTAACTAAATCTAAATGAATAATAACAATGTGGGAAATATCTAAGTGCTAAATAAGTTGTTTGAGACAGAGCTGAGCCATGCTCCGATTCCTGGCCCACAGAACATGTGTTGTTTTAAGTTACTACATTTGTTTTTCAGCAATTGATAAATGCTACAATGGACTTATTAGTCTCTCTGTTGGGGGCAAGTTCCTCAGCCAGGAACTTGACCCCTCTGGGTGCAGGAAACTGGAAGAACACACGAGTTACAGTAGGTAAGTGGGATATGCTTTATTACGAACAGAGCAGCCCAAAATTGGCTGGTCAGTGGCACCTTATATACATGCTTAAACAAAAGAGGCCTTATGCCAATTAGTGATGTCCATGCTACATTAACATCAACAGGTTACATAAGAGTGCACCTGCGCAGTATGTATATTGCTACTGTAGAGTCACTGCCCTTGGGCATGCGTAGGGCAAAGGGACCTTTAACCTAGTAATACTGCTGTCCTTGCCTTCATGCATGGGTGTGGCAAGTGGGCCTTTAACCTCCTACATACTCTGGTCAGGGCCCCCACACCCTCCCACTCCTTTTTAAGGTCCATGAGTTCAGGGGCATTGTCTTTATTGCTGTACGCCCCGAATTTAGAAAACTTTCCCTTCTTCACATAGTCCTCTCTCTGTATATCTGCAGGTCTGTGGCCTAATCTCCTCTTTTTATAAAGACACCAGTCATATTGGATTATACGAAGATCCCACCCTACTGACCTCATTTTAATTTAATAACTTCTCTAAAGACCCGATGTCCTAAATTAATGTACACTATAGAGGCACAGTAAGTATTTTCTTAATTAAAAATATGGGACAAAGCACATTCTGAAAAGTATTTTAAACAGATAACTTAGTTTATTATAAATGACTAAATTTTTAAGAATTTAATTTTTGCTCTAAGTTTTATAGCCAAAAAGACTCTACAGCCTGGACCTTACATGTATATAGCTGTAAATACAACCAAGTACCAGAGGGCTTATAAAGTAAGGGACCCTCCTTTATATATATGAAAGCATAGTGAGCCTTCTGGTCATTTTTGAGTATATCCCAGAATTTATCCTGCTAGCACTGATTTTATTGCAAGAATATTCACAATTGTTGCTTGTCTTTATTTTAAGCTCTTTAACTGCATATTGATCCCAGGACTTCTTTTCCTGTGATTCTAATGAAAGGAAATAAAACTACCAATTCCATACAGATGTCAGCGAACCAGCCTTGCAGACAGCTGGAAGAAACAGGTGTACAGAAATCCAGGCACTATTAACATATCTAACTGAATAAGTGTCGGTAGTTACAAAAGTAATTAAGAATGAAAGAAAGCTCTGTGAATCTCCCAATAAAAACATTGCTGGTAATCACTGCCAACTTAAAACTCATTTTGTGAAGTTTTCTTTAAGAATAGGAGCATTTTATGTTGAGTATTACCTTTTGTCTTATAATTTACATAGGTATCTTTAATGAACAGTTTGTTTATAGTTCCACTATTTCCTGTGTGTGCTGCAGGTGTGTTTGAAATGGCAGCATCAGCAATTTAGAGGCAGCAGGCTTCCTCTTGAATATTTATAGAAAAATTTCAAAAATATACCTAGCAATTTTCTTTAAGTTGTCTTTTTTAAATTACCATGTTTTCTCCTGTACCAGAAACATACTTCTTTTAGAATAAGAAAATGGGCCTTTTCCACCATGGCTTCTTTGTCATGCTCAGATTTAATCCTGAGAATGGTTCCATACAATATTTTATGACTATTTTTTAAAAATATATTCTACTGATTTTTTTTACAGAAAGGAAGGGAAAGGGATAGAGAGTTAGAAACATCAATGAGAGAGAAACATCGATCAACTGCCTCCTCCTCACCCCCGACGGGGGATGTGCCCACAACCAAGGTACATGCCCTTGACCAGAATCGAAACTGGGACCCTTCAGTCTGCAGGCCGATGCTCTATCCACTGAGCCAAACTGGTTAGGGCTTTATGACTATTTTTATAAGTATGACAGAAGCACGTGGTTATTGTAAAAAAAAGGAAATAATTTATATAGAAAATAAATCACCCATGATGCAGCTACTACAGAGCATGTGTTAGATATAATGTGGAATAATCTCTTACAAATGTGTTAGTTTGATAGAGCTGCCAAACAGACGGCCATGGGCTGGGTGCCTTAAATAATAGACATTTGTTTTTCACAGTTCTGGAGGCTAGAAACTTGAGGTGAAGGTGTTGGTAGGGTTGTTTCTTTTGAGGACTCCTCTCTTTAGCTAGTTTTCCCATGGTCTTGTTAGCATCACAATTATCTAGTTTATTGACCTGAATAATAGGAAGAGAGCAAAAGGGAGGCCAGACCTTATAAGCATGGTCACCAGGAAGCAATAGCTTCAAGCTCCCCAGGGAACCATCAGTTCATTCCTTGCAGATCACTAGGGGAAGGGATCGCCAAGGGCTGACAGGTGCATGCACAGGGAAGTCAGGGTGACATAGGGAAGGTACTTGCCTGTCAGTCTAGCCTGGGAAAAAGATCATTCACGACGATGGTGAAGCCATTGCAAGCACATAAAATCTTGTGAGGGTAAAATCCCCAAAGACTTCCCTCTCTCCTTCTCCTACTCCCTTTCTCTCTTTTGCTTTGTGACCCACATTTGTCCATGCACTCGCCCACCATATGGCCTTAAGCAGTCACGTGGCCCATGGTTATGTGGACACTGCATGCAATAGATTGAAGCTGAGAACACAAGCTAAGCTAACTGGATGTTGGACTGGACTAGACTTTAATATGGAGCAGAAATTCCGGGAAGTAGCCTTAATGTTAGCCCTGCTGAAGATAAGACTGGACTTCTTCCATGGTGAGACAGATGGAGATGGGACCTTGAAGGGGAACTCCCTTAATTCAACGACATCAATAAAGCTTTCTAGAAACCCCATCCTCCCATGGGGGCCTCAGGTGATTCTTTTTCCCACGCGCCTCCCCCCCCAAAGATTTCCACTTCCACCAATAACAGTCTTTCCTGATATGCATACCTACGTTTTAAAATTTTCTTTTTATAAAGATACCAGTCATATAGATTAGGCCCTACTTTAATGAACTCATTTTAAGTTAATTACTCCTCTAAAGACCCTCACCACAAATATAGTCACATTCCGAGGTACGGGGGGTTAGGACTTCAACACAGAAATTTGGGGAGGATATAACTCAGCCCACAACACCTGGCTTTTAAAAAACATGTGATGTGTGTGCACGGAATGGCTTTATTGAGGTGTAATTTGAATGCAACAGACTGTGCATGAGTAATATGTATAATGTTATGCATTTTTAAGTTTGTATGTGCTTGTGAAATGTATCACAACAATCAAGATAATAAACTTATCAGGCCCGGAACAAGTGATGTCCACCCAGCGCAGTCCCTTCATGGTTGCCAGACTGTAGGGGAGGAAAACTTTTTCCTTCGTCCCTTCTAGGTCCTTGGCTATTCTAATAATCAAATTGACATAAAGGGAAAAGAATTTAATTTCTTACAGATGATAGTCCCACAAAGATATGACACTCAAAGGCAGCCAGACTTATACACCTTCCTGAGTGGAGGGAGAGGGATAGAGGTCTGGGGCTTCAAAGGGGAAAAAGGCAAGTCACAGAAAGAGGAGGAGAAGAAATGTTTGGTAACAAATGTTTGCCTTCCTTACAGATAAGTTATTTCTCGGAATAGCTGTCTTCCTGCTATAGGCCCCCTTTCTAACTTCTTCTTGTCAGTTAAGTGATGAAGGGAAAAAGCTCTTATTGAAGTTGCTCAGTCTTGAAGCTGAACTGGCATATTTTGGGGTGGCACAGTCTGCTACCCGTCACCCTTACGACTTCAAGTAAGTGACAAAATACCTTTGTGCTTGATTCTTCATGTTTTTAGGATTTTTTAAATTGCTTGTATTTTTAAATTTCACAGTGATGGGCCCGGATGTGGGTTTTATTTCCTGTGCTAGAGCCTCTGTCTCACCTTGAAGACTGGTAGGAATTCAGCACTGAGGAATTCCAGTTGATTAGTTACTTAGTAATTTTTTTTTTCTCCTCTATGTAATCTGAAATTTGTTTTTGGAAATCCAATTACTTGAATAGGGACACTGATACTTTTGTTTTTGTATGCTTTCATATGTGCTCTTATATTTTTTATTTCTTTCCACTCTTGGTAAGGTTTTCATAATCTTATTTCCCAACTTGACTATTGAAATTTTTATTTTGTTAATCTGATTTTGTAATTTCCCAAGAGTTCTTTCTGGTTTCTTTTATTGTTCTTTTTTTTTCTTTTCCAGAGCAGCCTGTTCATGATTTATGGATATCATATTGTCTGGGCTATTTCTTAGAATACTAGTTATACTATTTTAAACCTTTTCTTTTCTTCCTTGACTTATCTCTATTTATTCTGGTCATCCCCTCCCCTTTTGTTTGTTTTGATCTTTCTTTTTCATATCATACAAAATTTTCCTCAAAAGTCTCTTGATCCTCAGCTGTCTAATTACTTTTAATAATCAGTTCTACTTAAACTCTTCCTTTAATTTCTTAAAAACACACACACACAACAAAAATCTCTGAAGGCCTGGGAAGGGAGCAGGTACAGGGTGGAGGGAGTTAATGGGAAAAAAAGGGGGGACATCTGTAATATTTTCAACAATAAAGATTAAAAAAGAAAAACACCAACAAAAAAAACTCTACTTGTATCCCCCTTTTTTTAGCTGAGGGTAAATTCCTGCCTACAGGTTGTTATCTATGATTATCTGTGTTACTCTGTTGAGAAGGGATTGAAAATGATGAAAATGAGTGTTTTGTATATAGAATGTCAGTTAACCTTCTTTTCAGTTCCACTTCTAATCCCTGCTCTTGTTAATTTCAAGATAATCTCTCTAGGGATTTGCTGGTTGAATAAATGCCTTCTTTGCTGTATTCTCTACATGTTTTGATGTTCCAGCATTCTTCCGTCTGCTTTATTGCTCAATGTTCCAATATCCATATTCCAGAAATTCGTTCAAATCTACCTTCTGCTAAAGATTCCTTTCTATGTTGTTGGTGTGGGTTTATGCCTCTTCAAAAACTCCTGTTTTAGTCTTCTACTATGCTTTTATGTCTTGCCTGAATCTTAGTTCGCCATCTTGAAGTCTGTAAAGAGGAGCAAGACTATCCAACTTAAAAACATTTTGAAGGTTAAATGCTATAACATATGTCAAGTTTCTTATTCACATATTAAATACTAGTCCCACTTTCCCACAATGTAAGAATATCTCTTAAAAGATGTTCTGCCAGCCAACTCTCCTGCACAGGTAACAAAATTTCACCCTATGATTTAATTTTGAACTTTCTTGTCATGGGAAGTAAACATGCTTTTCATCCACTCAGAGGAGGATTTTACAGGTTACAGATGTTTTAGAAAACTGATCCTGGTTCTACTTTTTTTCCTGGTACAACCTGCCTTCTACTCAATATTCTGCTTTCTTGCATTTTCAAAGTTGGGCAGTGTTGCTTCTCTTTATAAACTTCAAGATGGTAAACAGACCATGCCAAGAACATAAAAGTTGGCAGTCCCAGACTGGGCAGGGCTGCTCTTTTATCTCTATCCCAAGAAGATAGGAAGCAGAGCTAAAGCCATCCCACAGTAGATAGTAACTGAGCTAGAAATAAAATAACTCCTTGAGAAGTTTGAGCCCCCTCCTCCTTTTCAGTGGTATTGTACCAGCAGCCCAAGCTGATTGCTAGGAATGGTGACCGTTTTACATAAATAAAAATAATTAAATAACGCCACACCCATAAACTGAAAATATAAAACTTCTTTTGAGTGAAGGGAGGTCAATTTTCCTTTTTTAAAAAAATAAGAGCTGATGAAATTGACCTGAGGCATAACTCCTAGCAAAGAATATTTAATGGATGGAACAATCTTTGGGGTCTCTGGGACATAGACTGGAAGAGATAAAAATACTATTTCATTAGGTCAAGAAGATGAGAAAATTGAGAGAACGAGGCAGCAGCTAGGAAGTGGAGTGCCTGAGTCTTAGGACTGTATAGTACTTTTCATATATTTCAGGGTGAGAACAATTACTGACTAACTACAATTAGCACACAGGATGGGACTTATCTGAATTTACAGTTCTATTCCTGATGTTTAAACAAAAGACTTTGAAAGATCTGAGTGAACAATTATAAAACACAACGGACTTTCGTCTTTTCAAAAGAGAAAAAGAAAGTGTTTAGTTTTCTCTCATATAAGAAGGTTGCCCTCATAGTAGTGCAGAGAGCTTGGATTTTGCATAAAATAGGGTAAGTTGACCTAATTGTGTAAAGTAGCACTTTGGACAGGCACATGGTTGAGGGGTGGAAGTTCTATACTGGGTAGTCGACCTGTTATGCTACTACTCAGTTAACCAGACTGTGAGGTTTAAGGGCACAGTACACAAGACTGCCTTCACTTCTGACCCCAAGTGCAAGTTTAGAGGAAACTAGGTTAGATATCTTTCTAGAAGAACTCTAGAAAGGGAAATAATAACTACATGAAGTGATGGATGTATTAACTAACCTTATTGTGGTAATCATTTTGTACATTGATGTGAGAGAGACACATCGATTGGTTGCCTCCAGCATGTACCCTGACTGGCCCCAGGGGATCAAGCCTGCTACTGAGGTACGTTCCCTTGACTGGAATCAAACCTGAAATCTTCAGTCTGTAGGCTGACGCTCTAACCATTGAGCAACCAGCTAGGTCCCAAAGCACTCATCTTAAATCACATGGTTGGTTTTTTTGGCATAGCCAGATCCCACTTTGTTTGTTTTCTATTTAGTCAGACCCCATTTTAAAACTACTGGGTGTGGCTGGTCATACCCTAAAATCCAGGGTGGCCAGTCCCTACCCAAACAAAGACACCAACTGCAGAGTGTGACATAAATTATCTTCCAGAAGTCAAGGAAAAAGCCATATCTCTCTTTGGGCAAAGCCAAATTCTCTACTACATATTTACCCATAAAAAGAGGTACTCGTCTATTTCAGGAAGACAGAAAATAATCTGTGGTGCTCTCTAAGTGAGAGAAGGCAAGAAGATAGTGTTAAAGATGAGCTTGCGTTAGCTCAGTTCCATGATTTGAAATCAGCAAATAGGAGCCTGTACCCTATAACTGCCATGCAATAGGAAGATATCTTGGGATCCTTTGCTTCCCTGTTCATTTCATATACCATTTTTCACCCCCCTCCTGAAGTAGATTCTCAAACTCTGGCCTCTTTTTTCCCATTTACGGTCCCAATTTGGATCTGTAATCTGTCATCCAGTATCTCTGCTATACTTCCAAGCTTTTTGTCCCACTCACATTTATGAGTGTCTTCTAGATAAAACTTTGAAGAGAACAGATCAAGGATTTACTTGTGGTAATGCATTGGAATTTATTTATATGCAAACTTTGGGGTATTTGCGAATCAGTTCTTATCTTCTTCACAACAATAACAGAATAGGAACCAAAATAGAAAAAAGTGTATTCCTAGGGATTGTTTCAGGTCTGCCCCAGTCTATTACTTAAGATTTATAGCCATGGGTTTGTGGCCCTGAAATTTTTCATGATTTTGTTTTTCATGAAAAGACCATGGCACTATACTCCTGTGCTCCCTTCAGATTTCAAAGGCAGTCAAAGGCATAAACAGGATTCCTTTTTGTTATAACTTTACCTTGGTCTCCTTTATTGTTTGTATTAGTAGAATCATAAAAAATAGCTTTAAATAGATTTATTAAACCCACTTGGCTCTCTAAAAATTGTCTTCACTTGCACCATTTAAAAACCCTGTAGCTAGTCACCAGGGATCATAAAAGTTGGCAGCTATGCAATGTGTTTGATTTTGCCTAATTTGCCATCATAGTAATAAAGAATATTGACAAAAGGAAATTCCCAACATACTCAAAGTAAGTCCCTTTAGGTTCTTTTCAATTCATTGCATATTCATTGAGTGCCTTTGTCCTAGAAAAGAATAACCTCTATCACAAGACTATATCAACATATTTATTAGACCAGTGGCATTTAACTTGAGGTATTTTGCCTACATATTGATATCTGAGGGTATTCAGAAGGCTTCTGTCACAGAGAAGCTTACAGGACTATCCTAGTAATGTGAATTAACAGAGCTTGACTATATTGTTATATACCCATTAGCCTAACAAAAATTAATGATCATGATAAAATCCAATGGTGATAGGACTTAGGGCAGTATATTCACTGTGCAGGGGAGAGGGACACTATTAGAGGATTTAATCTTCCTACAAAACAATTAAATATCATCCTAAGATAATAAAAAATTGTCCATGCCCTTCGACTAGAATTTACCCAAAAGGAAAAAGAAATTCAATTTGTCATTCATTGAATTGCAGGTTTATTTTTATATTGAAAAATTGGAAATAACCCAAATCTCACTTACAGAGAATAAACTATTACACATAAACATCATGGGACTCTGAGCATTGGGAAAGCAGGCAGCTTGCATCACTCCCCAAATCTGTGCATCAGAACCTCCAGGGCAGCTTTCTACTTCCTTCTCTGATGCACCTTCTCCACAGATGGCATATGTATCAGGAATTTATGACATACAGGTGGCAAATGGGATGGGGAATATAAATGGAGCCATTGGCAATATTTGCCATGGGCTTTATGGGAAACTGCACTTCAGTGATAATAGTTTAGTCTATAGAGCTGCTCACCACACTTGAATCCACAATTTTTTCTCATGTGAATGTATGTCCCTGCTATACTACATCAGAATGAAGAGAATTCTTTCATTGAGCTTCATGGGATGGTGAGGAGAGGGCATGAGGGCATGGTTTTCTCTGAGGAGCCCAAGAGTTGGACATCCTGGCTGTCCACTCTATACTCTTTGCCCCCATCCCAATCTAGTTGAGTTTGTAAAACTTATCCTAGAAAGTGTGAACATGATATATTTTTGTTTTATCTTACAAAGGATTAAATAACAAAGGAAGAGATATTTAAGGAACTTATATTTACATATTTTTCAGAACTGAGACCACAGAACTAGACTGTTTTATTTTAGATTCTCTGTGAGAAGCCATGACTGTATGACATGTGGAACTACAAGCCCTTCACCTTTCTAAATGTCTGTGGCTAATGGTGGGGGCATTGTTGATGCTATGGTTTACCTAGTACCATCTGGCAGACAGATTGGTGGACTTCCAGTTGGAAGAAAAAGTCTGACTAGTTCTTTGCTCGATGAGCCTTATTTCATGTGCCTATGTATTTGTGCAAGACAGAGAACTGGAAGGTGGCCAGGTCAGAGGTGAATATCTCTGGAGAGTTCTGAGGCACTGGGTAGATATTGAAATAAGCTGACTCTTTACGGTCTGATTCTTCAAACTTTAATTGCATTTGAATCCCCTACCAGTGGAGGGCACTATTAGAATAGTGTGGGAAAGGCAGCTCTGGAATAAAATGTGACCTGTCAATGGCCACTGGACGAAGGTTAGAGTGGGTGGGTGGGGCACTTTGCATTGAAAGCCTAGAGCATATTTTTTCTCATGAATGAAGCTTGTAGGCCCTCTACAATCCAATGAACCCAAGTGAGGATAAAGTCGAGCTGTGTTGGCCTCAGAGATGCTATTGTGTATGCAACCCAGCATCAGTAATAAGGGAGTTCTTGAAATCCACAACTGTTTGAGAATATAATTTCCAACTTATTTCTCAGATGATTCTGGAGGCTGGGATGGTGGGTGAAGAGAATTCTTAGCTAGGCTGGGGTCTCAGGAGCTGGAACTCATCATGGTAGCAGGCCAGGTGGTCCATACAAGGGGCACTGCTGTCAGAGACAGGTAGGTGCAAAAATAGTTTCCATGGATGGGTGAAGAGCTTGAATCCAAATGAAGGATCTGCAATGACCGTCAGGTAAACAGAGTGGTAGGAGACTGAAGAGCTCCTTGAAGCTAGAGTTGGAAGAAGAAAGCTATTTTACTGCAGTGACTTCTAATTACTAGTAAATCAACTTACATTTTTGGTGAGAAGTCAAATGAAAGATTTTTTTTTCTTTTAAGCTTGATGGGAAGAAAACTACATGTATATTTTCAAGCTATAAGCATTTGCTAAGAGTAGAGACTTGAATTTAACTTTGGATTTTGTGAGGCGCTGTGATTTGCATGACATGAACTACTTTGTGATGATACTAAAGCTGGTATCTGATGGACAGGGTTGCACAACTGGGGCTATATCCTTTAGGGAATTATGTCTATTTAAAATACGGATTAGAATGAAGTATGCCTGAAACTTTCTGCTTCATCATGTGGACAGAAATCCTGCAGGAAGGATGCATAGCAAGCTGATCTTTACTTTGAATTATACAAAAGAACGAGGCTTAGTTTGGATAAGCTCAAAATGTACTGGCATGTTAATATCCCAAACACCGTGTGAGTCCAGCCTTTACTGATGTTGGATTGTTAGGTTCTGGTGTAGCTCAGGATCACAGGGGTGACCCTCACCTATCTGGTGAGAAGATCTTGGAGGTTCATTTCCCTTGAAGGTAAGTTATTTGTGTTATCCAGCATTCTTGGAAGAGACTGATCATGGGCCAGAAAGAAGAAGTGAGGATAAGGGTGAAAGAAACCCAGCCTCTCCGTGTCCAGGGTGGTGTGGGCCAGTGTGGGACTGTCCTAATCCGGGGATAGGTCTAGTCCTGTGACCTCTAAGAAGAGGTATACCCAGTGGTGGTAATAAATTGCTCTCTGGGTTCTACTTTCATTTCCCTCAAACTTCAGTAGAGTCCTGTTAAAATTGCTGCCTGTTTAGCAGTTGCTGTTCAGGCTCGGGGGAAGGCAGTGTAGGGGGAGTAGTAGACACTGAAGGCAGGTGGTAACTCTGCCCTGACAGATCTGCAGCAGGACAGGGGGCGGGCCAGCAGGTGACAATGGGACGTATCTGTCGAGCATTTAATTGTCCTCTGGCGATTCTTAATCATATTTGGGCAACCTGTTAGAAGGGGACTTCCTGCAGTTAAGCAGGTTGGGGGCTTTAAGTCATTACAGTTGAAATAATTAAACCCGTCAAGGGACTCACCCTGGAGTAAAAATAAAATTCAAATCCTAATCAAAGCCTAGAGCTTAATTATTTCAACCACTAAAAAGAAATGATAGCTATGTAGTATGAGAGAGGTGCTAATGGCAATCATGTTACAATATATAATTGTGTCTAATTAACACGCTGTACACCTTATTACAATATACAAGTGTATCTAATCAACATGTTGTACACCTCACATTTACATAATGTTATATGTCAAATACATTCAATGAAAAAAAAGCCTATAAGCCCCTCTCCATTCTCATCTCATTTATTGTTCAGCTACGCAGGCTTCTTTCCGTTTCTCGATCAAGCCAATCTCTCTCTAGACAGCATGGGAACTTGGCTATGCTGCGTAGAAGGCTCTTTCACTAGCTCAGTTTCAGATCTCACGCTTCAGATCTCAGCTTAATTGCCAACTTCTTAAAATGGTCCTCCCTTAAAACGGTGCTTTCTGCTGTCCATTCCTGCTTTTCACTTTCACAGCACCTTCATCATTTAATTCACAGCACTTCACAATGATAAATGTGTATCTGTTCATTACCTGTATCTCCCCACAGACTACAAACTCTAAATCTATGCAGGCACGGGCTAGGACTATTTAAATAAGGTCCTTAGCAGTTCGTTAATCATACAAGCCCTTGATACACAATTTCATTAGATGAGTAGTGTGTTTATTAATGAAAATGTGACTTCATATTAGTTGTTAGACTGGCATAGCTAAGGGATAATTAGGTTCCATAATGCTTATTTCCAGAAGCTCTATAAACCTTATATTCCGAACCCTTCCTTTGTTTGCAATGATGCCATACCTTACAGAGAGACCTGCTTGTCCATTTGCCACATGCCTAATAGCATATAAAGATTAAATCTCTCTTTTTTAATCAGTACTTTATTTTCCTTTTTTTTTGTTTTGTGTTGTTAATCCTCACCTGAGGATTTTGATTTCCCATTGATTTTTTAGAGAGAGTGGAAGAGAGGGGGAGATTCAGAGAGAGAGAGAAACTCCATGTGAGGGACACATGGAATGGTTGCCTTCCTCACACGCCTGGACCAGGGCCAGGATTGAGCCTGCAACTGAGGTATGTGCCCTTGATAGGAATGGAATCCGGAACCCTTCAGTCCTCGGGCTGATGCTCTATCCATTGAGCCAAACTGGCCAGGGCTTTTTCAGCACTTTAAAAGCAGAATTGTGATTGCATGAGATTCTGCTCACTTCATTTCTGTTCTGCTCTGGCTCCACTTGTGTTCTTCCTGCTTTAGGCTTGGACTCATCCACCCATTTTTAATCCCCCTGTGACCCCTTTGGCGTTTGCTTCTGGTTTTCTCAGCTTCAGCTTTCAGCACTCTCTAAGGGCTTCAGTTTGTACACAATTCTGTTTCTATTTCTGGCTCTCAGGTTATTACACTGGCTTGCCTATGGGTCAGGAGCTGAATTCCAATACTTTTTGTCTGATCCCTGTTCAATCCTTAAACATATTGATTGCCCAGCTGAGGAAGTCCAGAGTGTTTTTTACTCAAGAGATGTGTCTTCATCAAGTAGGACTATATCATAATTGTGACCTAGGTGTCTGTATTATGATAACAACATTTACTCCTCCTCACACTGCCTCTGTCTTCTTTCCTCTCTTATTAGCACTCCACCCACACTAGGTCCCCGCTGTGTTTTTGCATTTGAATAAAGCCCCACACTATGGGGCAGGGGTTCTGGCTCCTTGAGATGTCTCAGGGACTGGATAAGAAAACCAGAAAGTACCGGGCAGTTAGCTCTCCATGATAAGACCAATGTGAAATGTGAGACAGGAAGGAGCTAGGAAAAATTCCCTTGCTTTTTCCTGTAGGCTATTCCAAGACTCACGTCCTCCTTGAAACCCTTCTGAAGAAAGCCTGGATGTTGAGTGGACATGCCTGTTGCATGATCTGCTGTGTCTCTTTGCAGGTTATTGTGAAGGGAAAGCAAGTATGATGACACATTACATCACACAGCATCATATCACACCCATCCTGCTTTTCCTTGCTTCACTTCCTTTTTCTCTTACCCATGCCATCCTAAGCTGCCACCTTCCTAAGCATTAGCACCTTGGTCCTTTCTTCATTCAAGTTTAGACTGGGTAGTGTGTCCAGAATGGGTCGGCAGGGGCAGAAATTCTACTGAAGAGTAACTAGGACGAATAAATGAAGCTGAATGCGAAGTAGCAGATTCTGAAGTGTGAGTTCAAGGGAAATGGTAGATGAATTTTAAGTAAAGGCTTCTACACATTTTCAGAATGTACTCTAGTGGGAATTTCCATAAGAGTCTGTGGTTCAGATACCAAGTTTTAAAACAAAATGCAATATGTATAACAATATATGCAAATAACTTTCTGAGTAATAATTTGATTAATCAACAATTCAAAGACTTTTAAAAATAACTTACTTTTTATTATACAGGATTTTTAAAAAATAAAGTAAGCATTGGCTATCAAACACTTCATGTTCAGAGATAGCATTGTATGTTTTCTTTTGGTGGGGGAGGGAGTTTCTAACAATTCATAGAATGTGTGACTTAAACAGTTCAAATTCAATTACTAATAAAAATATCTAAGCTTTTTTGCCGAAACCGGTTTGGCTCAGTGGATAGAGCATTGGCCTGTGGACTGAAGGGTTCCAGGTTCGATTCTGGTCAAGGGCATGTACCTGGGTTGCGGGCACATTCCCAGTGGGAGATGTGCAGGAGGCAGCTGATCGATCTCATCGATGTTTCTGACTCTCTATCTCTTTCCCTTCCTCTCTATAAAAAATCAATAAAATATATTTTAAAAAAAATATCTAAGCTTTTGGATTTTCCTGTATTAGGTACAAGAAGGATGATAAAAGATCCTTTTGTGAAGGCCAAGTTATGTCCTCCAAATAGGTGTCCCCTGAATATTAGTAGATATAAGGCTATTTTTGGTGCAAGCAATGATTGACCTCCATTATTCTACCCATTATGCCTAAAAACCTTATATATGGAAGCATAATCAAAATAATTGCCTGTATCTCTAGAGTTCTGTGAAAATTAGATAATGTCAGTAAAAGTGCTTTAGCTGCTACAGTAGTATTATGACCTTTATTCTCCACTCTGTATTAGTCTCAAATAGTTGCATGATAACCTCTCATTAAAGTTTTTGTGTCTGTTTCAAGCCAATGATATGGAAGGACAGTAGCGATAGACCATATTAAATAACTAATAGGTAGAGTTTGGGGACAGAAAAAGAAAAAAGAGAACCACAGAAGAAAAATTTGTCAAACTTTTGACATAAAAGTTGGTTAGGCTGTGGTAAAGTTACCCTTCAAAGATATTAGCCTGCCCGCCCTTCCTTCCTTCCTTCCTTCCTTCCTTCCTTCCTTCCTTCCGCCCTTCCTCCTCCCTCCCTCCCTCCCTCCCTCTTTCCCTTCTAACATAGTCATCATGGAACAAAATTACTTATATATAACTATCACCAGTTTTTTGTATCTTCCTTTGACCTTGAAAGGAGATTGTGGGTTGGCCCACTCAGTCTTCTGCCCTCCTCTGCCCTGTGAGAAGATTCTTTCTTTGCCAGATCAGTTCTCTTGCTGGTTTTAATTCAGAAAAGGAGGAAAGAGGGAAAGGAGAGAACTAGAGGTACCCTGGGCAAGGGGCAGTGGATGGATTTTTTTCCAGGAGAGTTTGGGAATATAGAAAATAAAAAAGTAGCTGAGGTGAGTGAAGAAAGTACTAAGAAGGGGAAACAAAAAAACGAAAAGAAAATTATTCACATATACCTATTTTAATGGGTAAAAATATAAAATAAAATATTTGAACTATTACAAAATTACTTTTTGGTACAGAAACTGTGCTTCCCTAGTGATTATAAGAGTGTTTTTTTTTTTGAACCTAATGTTTTTAAAATGAGTGAGATGCCAGGGAAATAAAGTAAAAATAGAAATAAGGAAGAGGAGCAGGCACATAAAGAGCTGAGGAGTAAATCGTTGTTTGCTATAGTAGAAACCCACACAGGGTACTTCAGGGGCAGCAGGGAAGCAGTCACTATTTCTACTGGGAAAGAGACAATTAAGGGCCATCACAAAACCAGTCCTAAAAGTAAAACACACACACAAAACCCCTTTATTTTTCTCACCATCAAAGAAAAAATCATATAAACACATCAATGATCTTAATTATTGTGACTCAAAATATTTTATTCCACCTGCTCTTTTAGGGATTAAAAAAGCAATCCATATGAGGTTTAAGTGTTACTTAAAAAATAGTTTTCTCCAAGAAAATTGAGTTTTTGCAGCATTGCACAGCATCTGCATAGTGTGAAATTATTTTAAAAACGAATCACTTGGTTCTGGTTACAATCAACTCCTACAGGAATGCAGAGGAGATGCTATCCCTCAGCTCAGGGTAGACTCTCCAGTTACTTGAGGTGCATGCTAGTTATCAGCCAACCCTGGGACTGATCTAGAAGAGTCTGGAAAGGCACTTGTGGGGACATTGTGGAAGGGACACTAATATCAGAGAGCAAGTCAGATTAGAGAAGCACTCGGGTACATTTCCAAACCGTATCTTTAGGATTTTGTGAATTTTTTTAGACTAATGGTTACTTATTTTAAATATCTTTTTAAAAATAACTTTTTCTTATTATAAAACTTCATTTGTCACATAGTTTTGAGAGAATAAAAGAAAAATAAATTCATAATTTCTAAGCCAAGAGACAGCTGCCTTCCTCTCTTCCTTTCTTTGCCACTTTGAGAAAGGAGAAGAGAGTAGTATTCACAGCAGGAAGAATGTCAGGGTTCCGATGCTTGTTCTGCCTCTTACTAACCACATGACCAGGACAGGCTGCTTTCATTTCTATGTGCCCCAGTTTTCTCATTTATAAAATACAGATGGTAACAGTGTCTACTTCCTGGGTTTGTTAGGAGGCTTAATTGAGTCAATAACTATAAGGCATTTAGAAGACTGGCTCATTTCATATGCTACGTAAGCATTGGCTATTGTTAGTAGCAGTTAAGAACACAGGCTCTTGAACCAAACTGCCCAAGTATGAATCCATGCTCCGCTACATACTTGTGCGATAACTGAGTAAGCTGCTATTACGTCAATGTCATGGCCTCATAATTTTTAAAACAAGGTTGGAACAGAAGCTATTTCTTGGGTTGTGGGAAAAATTAAATGAATTAATACAGATACGTTACTTAAAACATGTAAGCACCTAATCAATGCCAGCTATTTTATTCATTTAAATATATGTTGAATATTGATAATATACCAGAAGTTGTGCTACATATAAGGAAACATGATAGATAAAATCTTTCTTCTCCTGATACTTAAAAAACCATTGAATGTAATACTTTCAACAAGTAAATATTATTTAAATGTGAGAAATTGGGATGAGAAGAATGGAGAGCTATCAGAGGAAACTGGTGTAGTTATCAAGGAACGTTTCTTTGAGTATGTGATAACTTGACGTGAACTCTGAGTATGAGCAACAATTCATAAGGTGAGGGGCAGTGAGTGTATATGTGTGTGTGGAAGGTGGGGATGGCTTCCTAAAGGGAGGCTGCAATGAGAGACTATCCCATGCGACCTGAATGGCAAAGATTGTGGCACTGAAAAACTTTCCACAGCTGAGAAGGTAATGGGGGAGAAGAATGTCAGGTGGGATTGCTGATGGAAGCAGAGGATTCTCAAGGAAGGCCTCAAGGGCCTTGTTGAGAAGGTCATCCTTTTCCTAAGTGTAACATGAAGCTATTAAAGCCTTTTAAGCAGAAGGGTGAGATGACCAAAGATTGCATTTCAGTGTTGATCACTCTAGTTTTAAATTTATGGCTATACATGAAAAAATATGGTTATTGTGCAAACAGTACTTTTTAACCAGATTTAAACATTTTCCCACTTTTGTTGATTATTCTACAATTATTTTTAATGATTACACTGGATTAAATATAGATAGAGTGTTTATTTTTAATGAACCATAATTTATTTTAAAAATATTTGCAGGTGGATATTAGACTAATGCCAATTTTTTTTGATATGATGAGTACAGTCATGAACAAATTCCTGCTCAAATCCATGCTCTTCTCTCTCGAGGCACAGGGTTTGATCCTAAACAGAATACAAATTCTCCTAGATTTTCTTCACTGAACAACTGTTTGAGATACAATGCTTCCTTTGAGTCAAGTGTAACCTGGAAAGTGGGTTGGTATAAATACACTGTATGTTGAATGTTAGCTTTAGAAGCTGCAGGGAAGAGAAGATGGATTTGGGCCTGGGGCAGCCCTACAAGGGCATGCTTCTTTCTGTGCCATTAGTTCAAGCTGCTGCACCAGCAACTATGATCCGCTTTCTGATTTCTGGTGGTCAGGCTCCAGATCGGGTTTAATCTGGCCAGCTCCTATTTGGTGCTGCTATATCACCTTAGAGACAGGATCTGGTTTTCTGTTTGTCAGAGCTGCTACATATACCCTGTGGCCTTCTATGACCCTTATTTTCAAATGCTATTTACCCACAAAAATAAAATAGAGTTCAAGAGTACTTGATCTCTCTCTAGAGCATGAAGTTGGTTTATGTACATCAAATCAGGCAGAATTCCTTTGAAGTTGGTAGCATTTAGATGACACCCTTTCCTAATTCCTGTGGTTAACTTGGTTAACTGGGTATTTTTTTTCCTATCACTATTTCTTAGTAAAATTAAATGGAGGGCTGAGAGATAATATTGGGCTCACACATATATCTTCCCCCAAGCCCTCACCTTAATATTAAAAGGTAAATACTATTTAAATGTTGTTTTTAACTGGCAGTAATTAAAAAATAACATCCTTAGTTTTGACCTGAAGTCCTTACTTATTATGTGACTGTTAGTCAACAACTAATAATGAAAAAGTGCTATGTGATATTGGGCAAATCACCTATCTTTTCTTTTACTCACATTTCTTATTCATCAGTAGAAAGTTTTGATAATAAGTTCACTGAAGTTGTAAGGTAATCTTAAAGTCTATATGTCACTGAATATAATCATACTGTATAAAACCACCATCTCTCCCAGAATTCTTCCTGTCAGAAAGAGCCTGATTTTTTTCTTGTACTTTGAAAAGTTAATATGACCTTGATCCTGAGCCCATTAATTTCATTCACAAGCACGCAGTTCAAGTTGTGGAAGCTCTTCCATACTGAGAATAATTCATTGCCCTTGAGGAGCTCAGCCTGAGGGAGGAGGCAATCAGGTAACAGGACCCATTATAATTCAGCATGGAAAAGGCCATAGCAGAGGAGGAACAATTCATTAAGGGAAATTGCTTTTTCTTGTCACACAAACATGTACAGTACAGATGAGGTAATTGCACCTCGAGATTTTCATCTAACAGGCTATATTTAAACATAGACTTTAGAGGAAGACAGAAAGGTATTTGCATCACTGGCCCATCATTAATTGGTAAAATTGGTAATTGGCAAAGCCATATTTAATCTCTCTAGGCCTCAGTTTCGCCCCCCGCCTTTTTTTAAATGAATGTAGTTAACACCTACTTAGTAGAGCTCTTGTAAAGATGACCTGTGAGTGAAAAGTGTCTGGCAAAGTAGCAGTAGACTTTCAATACAGAGATTTTGATTCTTGAAATTTACTTGTTCAATAAATATTAATTGCGTGCCCTCTAGGTGCTGGGAATAGGAGAATGACACACAATGTTCTCCTTACAGGGCTTACTTTCTAGAGCAGCGGTTCTCAACCTTCCTAATGCTGCGACCCTTTAATACAGTTCCTCATGCTGTGGTGGCCCCCCCAACCATAAAATTATTTTCGTTGCTACTTCATAACTGTAATTTTGCTACTGTTATGAATCGTAATGTAAATATCTGATCTGCAGGATGTATTTTCATCGTTACAAATTGAACATAATTAAAGCATAGTGATTAATCACAAAAACAATATGTAATTATATATGTTTTTTCCGATGGTCTTAGGCCACCCCTGTGAAAGGGTCGTTCGGCCCCCAAAGGGGTCGCGACCCACAGGTTGAGAACCGCTGGTTTAAGTGTATCAAATCTATACATTGTTTTAAATTTATACAATGTTGTACATCGTTTATATCTCAATAAAGCTGGAAAAATATTAAGGGGAATGAATGAGTACTAATGTAGTTACTGTTAAGTTAAAATACATGTATAGCATTTTAAATGATTTTAAGTGATTATTCAATTAAGTATGTCGGCTAGGATAAGGGTTCACCATGCCAGTTTCTAAGATATCAGAAGTCCTGGATTAAAAAGAGAATTATAACATTGAACTGGAGCTGGAGCTACTAAAACAGAGCTATTTTCTCATTTAGATCTAGATAATTATGTTTCAAAAAATGACTTCCTTATTTCCTAGTACTGTAAAAATATAAAAATTGTTGTGACTAGGACATATGGATTGAAATCACAGTTTCTGTCATGCACTAATGATATTGTCTTGGTCAACTTTTTTAACTGAATAAAAACTCAATTTTTTCAGCTGCAAAATATAAATGGTGACCATACATATGTCACAGAATTATGGAGAGGATTAAATGAGAGAATACAGATGCAAGATGTTTCTAAAAGTGTGATCCATCATAAAATTCTGTTTAAAATATACTTTGAAATAATATTTAATACACACTGCTTAAAATCAGTCATATTTAATTTGTCTACTTTCAAGTATAAGTAGACAAATTAGATATGAAAAAAATGAGGAATAAGTTATAGAGGATCACTCAATTTAATATTTCCATAAATTTAACCAACGGATGGAATAACAGCCAATGTGGTGGTCCCAAATATCTTTTGGTAAATTACCAGCATCCTATTTGTACCTGATTGCCTCTAGTCCTGGGCCTGTATTCCATCTGGCATGGGCATTTAAAGGGGTCTCTTTCTATTTATCACTCCTCAGTTCTCTTCTTTTATCGTGGAATCAAACTAAAGCTAGTCTTTCCAGGACATTTCTATATAGCATATGCATCAGGAGCCGAGTCATATCTGTGCTGGGTAATTAATTAATCTCATTAGATGATTAGATGAACCCAAAACTTCACAGATAAATTCCGAGAAGGATCTTAAAATACCACAAAGTCAGAGCATTTGTGCAACACCAACCAGGACAATAGCTAGTTTTCTCTTAAGTTACTTTTTAACTAGCAAGAAATAATTGAGGAGAATAATCTGAGTCCTTCTTATTTTATCTTGAAAAACAAACTGAAGGCTATTTGAAATTTGAAGATATTGTCCATAAAAGACTATTTGATTGTCATAGTCAAGTGACTTATATATATTTAATCTTAGAATGACATATTTAAAGAAGAAAATGAGAAGCTTGTTTCCATTGTAATTTTAAGTGTATGAGTTGTAGGACTGATAACACAATAGTCTGCTGTTATGTTAATAAAAGAACTGCACATGCTCTTAAAATGGGAACCGTTTTTAATGCAATAGTTTTATTCATCAGGAATTTGTGTTAAGCAAAAAGTCCTTTGGTCCTAGATAATAAAAACAATATTTTTGCAATCAAGTCAGTAATCCTTTCAAGATGAAAGTAGGAATTCTTGCTGGGCAAATATGAAAGAAAAACACTCTCCACCATTAATTGGAAGTTTGAAAGCATTGCCAAAGAAATGTAATTGACACGACAAGGTTGCTTGTTTCACAAAATCCTATCACTTTTCATTATATTAGAAATCTATTCAAATTCTGGACTTGTCACAGTATACGATGTATACAATTATGTTATTTCAACTTGTTTTATATCTATAGTCAGAATATGGATCTATGTAAACTTGTTCTGGCCCTGGCCATTGGTTATCACTGACAGTTCAAATATGGGAGTGAGACACACAGCATCTTTTGAGCCTTAAATCAGTCTATGTAGGCAGTGTACAGTTTAATCAATGAGCCCTCTTAAATTGGGGATACGATGAAAAGAAGTTTACTCTAAACCTTAGGATAAATTTATGGATCTAGAGACGTACATGGCCCACTCTAAGAAGGGTTATACGTTTTTTATCACTATGGACCACTGCAGTTGCTTTAAAGGTTAGAGCCCACTCCTGCCTGATTTTAACCTGCCTATCAGTGGCAGGGGCCTGCTTTCTTTACTCCTTAAACCCTGGAGAAGGTACTTGGGAGAGGGTCTCTACTCCTTAATGTCTAGCTTCTACTAACCACAGACCCGGAGTGCGGAGTTCCCATCTTATTACCAGTCTTCTTCTCTGTCTGTATGTTAACTGCAGCATTGTTCACAATAGCCAAGACAGAAAACAAGCTCAGTATTTATTAACAGATGAACTGATAAATAAAATGTAGTATATGCATTCAGTGAAATATAATTCATCCTTAGATAGGAAGAAAATTTTGCCATATGCAACAACAAGGAGAAACCAGAGGTCATTATGCTAAACAAAATAAACCAGACACAGGACAATACTACATGATACCATTTATATGAAGAATCTAAAATAGTCAAACTCACAGAAGCAGAGAGTACAATTCTGGTTGCCAGGGGTTGTGGGGAGGGGGAAGCAGAAAAATCTTAGTCAAAGGGTACAAAGTTTCAGTTATATAAAATGAATAAGTCCTAGGGATCTAATGTACAGTACAGTGACTATAATTAACAATACTGTATTGTATAGTTAACTATTTTCTAAGATGGTGGATCTCATTTTGCTTTCTTAAACAAAACAAAGGGTTTCTCCAATCAAAATGGCAGTTGGTAAATGTAGTACTCTAATCCTCCCACAACCACATCAAAATTACAACTAAACTACAGAACAGCCATCATTCAGAACTGCCTGAAATCTAGCTGAATGAAGTCCTGAAATTATGGATATAAAGAAAAAGCCATATTGAGACTGGTAGGAGGGGAGAACACAGAATGGGCTGGTCCCACACCCACAGGTGGCAGGTAAAAATCAGAAGGGATATCTAGGTTGCAGAGGTCCCCCCCTGAGGAATGAGGAGTCCCAGCTCCACAACAGTCCTCCCAGCCCAGGGTCCCAGGGCCAGGAAGAAAAGTTCCCAAACCTCTGGCTATGAAAAGCAACAGGGATTGAGGCTGAGTGAGACAAAGGGCTGCTGGAGTCCCAGGTGTTTCTCTTAAAGGGTCTGCATGTAGTCTTACTTGGACTCACTCCCTCTAAGTTCCAGCACAGGGGCAGCAGCTCAAAAGGCACCAGGAACATACAAGAGAGAATTGAATTCTTTGGCATCAGGACATAAGCTGGAGGGGCAGCTTTCTCCAAGACAGAAGTGCTAGCAAAGGCCACTGTTCCTCTTCTGAGCCATCCCCCCACAGAGCTTGAAGGCAGGTGCCATATCTGAGACCTCATCAATCTGGGTAACACTGTTGGCCCCACCCTGGTGATTCCTTGAGTCCCCATCCTACCCAAATTTTGGGCCCACCCAAGTGGCTTCCAGTGGCTTTTCCATATAAACAGTCCATCTTAGCTAAAATCTCTCAAACAAGCAGAATCTGGCCTCTGTGTGCTCCATACTTCTTTTTAAGTGGCTCTCTGCTTGTCACTAGCAGTAGCAGGCCTTGGTTTTCAGTTTGGTCTCTCTTGGGCACCTCCAAGCCCAGCAAAAGTAGAGTCCATCTGCAAATTGTTATGTAACTCATGTGCAGTGGCCCTGGGCAGGGCACAGGTGGTGGCTGACCTTGGCCTGCACTGCTCAGGTAGCCCCAGAGCCAGCAAACCCAGTGCCCAGCTGCAGACTATGCCAGAGCACCACCCAACGACCTCCACAAATGACACACTTAAGGGGCACTAGAGACTTGCTGAAGGAAGTCCTGCTTTGTGAGGTTGGTCCCCTGCAAAACTGATCTTCCATGATGGTCATAGCCAGTCTTCACAGCCAATCAGCCTGGGAGGAGATCCCTCCCATTGAGGTGCTAAAGGCAATTAAGGCTCAACTACAACAGGCAGATGTGCATAGCTCACATGGTGGGGGGTGGACCTGGAGTGCCCATATCAAGTGATTGGGGAGGCTATGCCACAGTAACATATAGGACACTTACTTCATAAGGCCACTGTACCAAGCTGGGGAGAAATAGCAGCTCTACCTAATACATAGAAAGAAACACAAGGAGGCAGCCAAAATGAGGAGACAAAGGAACATGTCCCAAATGAAAGAATAGACTTATGTGATCTTGGAGAAGTCATGGTTCCCCAAACTTTATTTATTCATTGAACAAACTTTTGAGTGATTGCTACACATGCCAGGTTGGGTTGTAGGCACATCAAACGCTTATTTTTCATGTGTATAGTGTAGAGACATAATTAGATTGCATTAAAGGTCCCTTTCAGCTTTAAAATGATAAATCTAGGAGAAAATTCACACGTCCTGTTCATAAGGATTAAAGAGGCAGCTTGCATTTTCTCTGGAGAGCTGAATTGCAATCAGATATTTGAGAAAAGATGTGAAAGAAAGCAATAACTCCCTTAGAATTGCTAAAGGTCCTCTGATGATTGTAATGGAAAATGAGTCAAATGGCATTTGGAATCTGAGGGAGAGGTTTAGTGGGGAAGGTGTACCCCAGGGCTCACTCTCACATAGAACAAAAACAAATTGCTAAGAGTTGTCACAGCAACAAGAGCAGTGGCAGCTGCAGCTGCGGCACTGAATGTATTGAAAACACAGTATCTGGAGAAGTGAAGTCAGAGTGAATGAAGACACACACACACACACACACACACACACACACACACACAGGCAAGCCGACCCAGCATGATCCACCTCTTTGGATGATGACCAAGGCCTCCAGAAAGGACCCCTCTCCAAGTGTGGAGGCCCTGTTTTCAGCAATATTCACTTCTCCAAATATACGTCCCAGGACTTAAGTGACTGTCCCTCTAGAGTGAACTGCTATTTAGGAGTGTGCCATGTGGTCACTGAACCTTCTGCTCCTCATTGCAGGGTGAGTCCAGAGCTATTCCCATACTTAGTGTCTGTGACATTCCAGAAGGCACGGGTACTACATTTTTATGAACACCCTATTGGGTAAAAATCAGTTTAATCAAGGCTATGCCTTTACTCTTCTTTGTCCCTGAGCAACAACCCTGGTGCTGGCTGCGGGCTAAGACTTCACAAAGATGTGGAGAAATCTTCCAAGAATGGAAAGATCCAGTGCTTGATCTCAGTAGATACTGCATATTAAGTATGCAAAGTCCTTGGGGAATATCCACCTCAAATTCAAACTAGCAATAGGAGGATAACAGTAGGGAGACCTTAAATATAATATATTTCCAAAGATTTGTGTTGTGATATTTTAATGAGAGATCTGAAACATCTAGCAAAAGAGATGTTTATGATGAGTAAAGATTATCCGAGGCAAAGGGAATGGCAAGATTTGACCCTGAGACAGGTACAAATTTGGATGGTCAGAGAACAGAAAGATGGCCAGTGTGGACAGAGTTGGTGAGCATGAAAAGGCCTGGCACAAGATAAGAATGTGGGAGCCTGGATGAGTTTGTTAACAGGGAGATGGAGTGAATTAGACGCATTTATAATTCAGAGGGAAAAGTGGTGGACTAATCATAAGTGCAAGAAAAGAAGAGAGTCCTGCATTATATCACATAAAAATTAATTCCACGTGAATTAACAATTTAAAAAAATAATGCTGAGGCAACTATATTTTTCTGTATAGCAAAAAATAAACGTCAACCCTCATCTCATACCATACACAACAATTAACTCAAAATGGATCAGATATATAACTATCAGACCTTAAACTATTAAAAATTTAGAAGAGAACATAAGAAAATCTTTGTGAGATTGGGCTACTTAAGATTTCTTAAACATGACACAAAGGCAAAAATTGAATATTGATAAAATGTCATCATCAAAATAAAAACCTTTATTTGAAAGACAGTTAAAAAATGAAAAGTCTATCTAAAAATTGAAAGAAAATATTTGCAAAACACAGAGTACTTACATCCAGAATATAAAAATAACAATTATAACTCTAAAAGAAACCATTTTTTAAAAAGAGGGGACAATATTTAAATAGACCATCTGCCCTGACCGGTTTGGCTCAGTGGATAGAGCATCAGCCTGCGGACTGAAGGGTCCCAGGTTCGATTCCGGTCATGGGCATGTACCTTGGTTGCAGGCACATCCCCGGTGGGGGCTGTGCAGGAGGCAGCTGATTGATGTTTCTCTCTCATCGATGTTTCTAACTCTCTATCCCTCTCCCTTCTTTTCTGTAAAAAATAAATAAAATATATTAAAGAGACCATCTAGGAGTGGCAAACATAAGTACATAAGCAGATGCTCAACATCATTAGCTATCATGTCAATTCAGATGAAAACCATAGAGACCACTGCACACCATTTTAATGGGAAAAAATTAAGAAGCTTAACAATACCAAGTGCTGGGGAAAACATAAACTCTATGTATTTCTGTTGACAATGCAAAATGGTACAGCCACTTTGAAAGACAACATGGCAGTATTTTATAAACTTTAATATACCATACAACCCAGCAATCTCACTTCTAGATATTTACTCAAAAAAGAAGAAGAAAGAAATAGATATATCCATACTTCTATGTAATCTCCAATAAAACTTATATAGCTCACTAATGCTTTGGGAAATGGCTGGCTTTTTATGAAATGTCTTGCTTCAAGACAGATGTAGGGTGAAATCAGACACTGACATGGAGGCCATGCACCTCTGGATTTTAAGAGAATTCAGGAGACATAGGCCTTACTGATACAAAACTTATTTTTTCCTGTTTGAGAACTTTCAGAGAAACCATGAATCCTTAGTCTAAAAAGAGATGCAAATTTAATGCACAAATAATTATCACAGGAAGAATTATAAGCAGAACTTAAATTGTGGATTAAGGCAGGAGGTAGGAGGAAGAAATTACAAACACTTGAATACAGTAATCAATCTTGACTTCCAAATTGAATTGCAAAGGCTAACACTTTAATTGGGTAATTTAAGAAGTATCTCTTCCCACTGATAGCTCTCATTTTATGAGCAACACCACAGGTACTAAACAAAACCAATCTAAAGTAAGTGAGGTTGCATTTCCTAAGACTCTGGTAATAAATGTTGGTTAAAATAATGGTGAGCTTGACTATACCTGTTTACATTTTCAGTGACTTAAATTGATGATTAAATTTTCAGTTTTATTTTTTTAAATAACTTTTCTGTGTATTCTTCTAATCATTAAAAGGAAATGCGCAAAATAAGAGAAAACGTAAAAAATGCAAAAAAAAAAAAAAAAAAAGCCCTAGCTGGTTTGGCTCAGTGGATAGAGCATTGGCCTATGGACCAAAGCGTCCTGGGTTCGATTCTGGTCAAGGGCATGTACCTTGGTTGCAGGCTCCTCCCTGACCCAGGCCCTGGTTGGGGCTCGTGCAGGAAGCCACTAGTTGATGTTTCTCTCACACACCGATATTTCTCTCTGTCTTTCCTCTCTCTTCCACTCTCTCTAAAAATCAATGTAAAAATATCCTCGGCTGAGGATTAAAAAAAAAAAGAAGAAAGTAATTTTGGTCTATTTTATTCTAGTCTTTTTTCTATGTATGGGAAAGCATAAAAATATAATTTGCTTCCATTTAAAATTATAATGAAAAATATGATTTTTGTTTAGTAAAAACACATTTATTGTACTAATATTAAGTGCTTTCTGTGATACCAGAAAAAAATTCAAGACCAGAAATAAATGTTCTACATGAGGAGAAACAAAGACCAAAGTTGTCCCTATAGATTGTTCCAACTGAAGTGTAAAAGTATTTATGCCTTTTCATTCTGCATGCATCATTTAATAAAAATTCTTGTGTTTTTGGACACCTAATTATTTGCATTTGTATTTGATATTTTCTTAGAGTGTAGATGAGGGTGGGGAAGTAATTTATATATATAAAAGCCTAAGGGACCAGCTGACTGGCCGACCAGCCAGTAGCTATGATGTGCACTGACCACCAGGGGGCATATGCTCAATGCAGGAACTGCCGAGCTGCAGTCACTTGGCAGCTGTGGTTCTCAGCTGATGCACCTGGAACCAGAGAGGAGGGAGCCCGATTCTGGGGATTTCTGTATATTTTTACTTCATGTTTTTGCCCTTTAAATTGGATCTACTGCTGTTTGGCATATTTATTTCTCTGCTATTTTATCACATGTAAGTTTGCAATTATTCTATCACTTTTTAAAAGCTTGTAACATTTTTATGTATTTTTATTGTGAAAATATATAGGGATGGGCAAAAGTAGGTTTACAGTTGTGAGTACATGAAAGTTTATTTCTGCATTATTATTTATTAATTATTTTCCATACAAACAACTATAAAACTACTTTTCCCCACCCCTGTACTTAAGATTTTGAAGTCAACTCATGTAATCACCTCTCAGATTAAGAAATAGACTACACAGGACACTGTAGGACTTCAAAAACTCCGCCCCATTTGTTTCCCATCTTATCCAACATGGTAACCACTATATTAACTTTTTTAAAAAATATATATTTTATTGATTTTTCACAGAGAGGAAGGGAGAGGGATAGAGAGTTAGGAACATCGATGAGAAGGAAACATCGATCAGCTGCCTCCTGCACATCCTCTACTGGGGATGTGCCCACAACCAAGGTACATGCCCTTGACTGGAATCGAACCTGGGACCCTTGAGTCCTCAGGCTGACACTCTATCCACTGAGCCAAACCGGTTAGGGCTGTATTAACTTTTAATATTACCTTTTCTTCCCACCTTTGCATGCATACATACACTAGTATATCTATTCTTAAACAAGATCCTGCTTTAGAAGCTTATAGCAATGGAACAATATAGTACTTATTATTTTCTTTCCTGTATATTTAGCTCTATACTATATTACTCTATATGTATCCATGTTTAGTGTCTGGGTGTATATATATATGTGTGTGTGTGTGTGTGTGTGTGTGTGTGTGTGTGTGTGTGTATTTTTCTACATAAAATTTCATTATATTGATATACTCCATTATATTGATTTATTTAACCTTTCTATTGTAAACAGACACTTGTTTCCAGTGATGTAGCTGTGAATGTTGTGATGAGCATACATCCTGGCACATATGTACAAGCATATCTCTAATGCCTGGAGTAGAATTTCTGCAGAGAAAGTATAAACATTTCAGAATTATTGAAAAATGCTACCCTGTTTTCTAAAGTTGTTTTACTCATTTATACTTCCACCAGCAGTGGACAAAATTTCTGATTGTTCTAATCTTACCAACATTTAGTTTTATCAGATATTCTAATTTTTAACCAATCTGCATAGTCACCTTTAATGATTTTAATTTTCCTGGTTGCCAATGAGTTTAATAACTTTTCATATATTTGTTCAGTGCCTGTAAAGTCTTTAACTCATTTTTCTAATGTATTGCCTGTACTTTTCTTATTGGTTTTTGTAATTAAGTTTTTTATTTTGAGGGTATTGTAGATCCATATGCAATTGTAAGAAATAATACAAAGAAATTCCATTTGCCCATTAATTAGTATTTTCTTATGGTAACATCTTGCAAAAGTATTAAATAATATTATACTTAAGATACTGACATTGATAAAATCCACAGATACTATTCCAATATCTCATTGTATATATACACGCATATTTGTGTGTGTGCATATGTGTGTATATTTACTTCTCTGCAATTTCATCACGTGTAAGTTTGTGTATTGACTGCCACAGACAAGATACTAAACAGTTCCATCAACAAAAGGACCCCTACTGCAGACTTTTATAACCGCAGCCTTCTTTCTACCTAACCCCCTCAACACACTCACTCTCTCTGAAAAACCAATAATTGTTTCTCTACCTCTATATTTTTGTAATTTCAAGGATGTTATATAAATGGAATAATACAGCATGCAACCTTTTGGGATTGGCTTTTTTCCCCTGCTCAGCCTAAATCCCTGGAGATTCATTCAAGTTGTTACCTGATCATTTCTACCCACAGGTCTGAGATATTCCCATCTGAATTTTCTTTTTTTATGATTCACCATATTTTTCCCCCAATATAAATATCACTAGGAAGTACTGTCAGTTTATACATACTTCCCTCTCTGCACTTTGTATACAGTGAGTAGTTTTACACTTTTGCTTGAGTCAGAACACTTTGAGATACTGCTGCATGCATGTGTATATTACTTTTTGTTACTGGAAGACTGGGATTCTAATTTGGATTTAGGGTATGTGCTGTAAGGCAAGTTCATTCAAGTAAACTTTTGGAATAAAAATTTGAAAAAAAAAAAGCATTAAAAAATGGGAAGGTTACCTGATTAAAATAATTGCTATTCTAAAATATATTTTTAAAATATCTACTTCTTCCTCAAATATTTTGATTTATCAAACTATAGTTTTCAATGTCTTGCCTTGCTTTGAACATAGATTCCATGATATTTATTTGCATTTGCTTCAGTTGTTATCTTGTTTCTTTAGAATAACTATGTGTGAAGCACTAGTAAGGATAAACATTTATTTATTAAAATACAATTCTCTAGTTCCTGAGGTCTTCCTGAATGGTAGAAGTCTTTTGTTTACACTGACTGTATTTCTTATCTTACCAAAACATCTCTAATTTGTTTCCTTGGGTCTAGATGAGCGGTTCTCAACCTGTGGGTCGCGACCCCTTTGGCGGTCGAACGACCCTTTCACAGGGATCGCCTAAGACCATCCTGCATATCAGATATTTACATTACAATTCATGACAGTAGCAACATTACAGTTATGAAGTAGCAACGAAAATAATTTTATGGTTGGGTCACAACATGAGGAACTGTATTTAAAGGGCCAGAAGGTTGAGAACCACCGTTCTAGAGTTAGCACAGTGCCTGACATTCCATTTAGATGTATTAAAAGAGTGAATTAAATAGGTGGATTTTTTTTTATTGCTTAACTAGAAGTTGGAGTTGCAAAAACAAGGTGTGTGTTGATTAACACAAATGCTGCATCTTGCTGTTGCCAGGTTCTAGTGCATCCCCGAATCGCTAAAACCAGAGATTAGAAATTGAAATGGAACATAAAGGAGATGACTGAAAATTTTCTAAAGCAAACACAGGTACTGAATTTCAAAACTTTAAGAGAACAAAGGCTCAAACCTCCTTATTATCTTCCTGATTTAAAAGTCTAATTTCCCTTTTATCATATCTGCACACTTACACATAAACACAGCATTAGTCACAGGGCTCACAGAGGTACTTTAGAAAGCTAGCTGGGAACCTGGGGACAGAATTCCTTCAGCACATTCTAATGAGCTACCAGTTGAGACACATAGATCATCAACTGCAGGAGCTAGAAGTTACCCTAGGGATCATTTCTCAACCTTGTTAATTATACAGATGAGAAAAAAATGAGACTGAAAGAGGGTTGTTGATTACCCAAGGTTACCCTACTTTGTGGTGGCAGGACCAAGCTTAGATCTGATGCATTAATTCATGCCAGAGTTGATCTACTTGACACAAATCAGGGAATGTTAACCTGGAAAATCCTTTGCCCACTCAATCAGCACATTCGTATTGGTCATCTACTCTGCATCAGGCAATGTGCTGGGGCATGTGTGTGCAAAGGTGGATGTGATAAGGTCTCTCACTGTGAAGCTTGTAGTTTCTGGGGAGTTAGACACATAATAAGAGGCATCACTGTAAACTGCGTTAAGTGCTATGAGGGATCATTCCTAGAATACTGAAAAATCACTGAGGTGGGACTTAGCAAACAGTTTAGTGCCATGCATTTGTCATGTCCTTCTAAGTCTCTGAACATTTATTCCAAGGCAGCTGTAGAGAGGGCATATGTCACATAACCTACTCTGGACTTGACAGAAGTGACCTGAATGTCCAATGTGCTTCCAGTTCCATTAGAGTGTATAGACCTGTGGATTAGCAATTACCTTTGGTTTTATTGTTTAAAAAGCACTGAAAAAAATAATCCCTAAAAATCTGCTCTGATATGTATCAGGAGATGCAGAACTATTTGGATGTTTAAGAAAGGAAAAATATAGAGAAAACATATTTTACCTTCATAGATGGCAAGGGGAGAATTCCCACATGACTCTGGGAATCATTTTGCAATCTGCCTTCCCAAGATGCAAGGCATCTTTCGTCTTTAATTTGCCCATGAAATTTTTCGCTCCCCCACCCCCCAGAATAAAGCTCACGTAAAAGAATGATGGCCCTGCTCTATGAGCCTCCTTTTCCCAGCCTCCTCTTCCTCTCCACTAACAAATGGAGATGGATCAAGCCAGAAATACTTCGTTTCTGTTTTCTGTATCTGTCCCAAGGTCACATTGCAAAACATTCATTCTTGCACTTCCACTTTCCCTCCTTGTTATTTTCCAATCATGGACATTTTTTTTAGAGCCTCATGTCAGATTGCTTCAGCCCTCTACTGACTTCAGCTGCATCTGTGATGGACAGTTCTAAGCACCTTGACAGCGTCCCATCTCAAACAACCTCTGTGCCTCTCTCCAAAGCCCTGGAAGTATTGCTCAGAGGCAGGTACCCTGGAAATGTAGGAGAATTCATGCCTCCAGGAAAACCCTCCACCAGTGTGGAAGTTTAATGCCTCAGCTTTCTGTCTTTTGGTGGGGAAATTCCAAGAAGCATGCTATATGGTATCTAGGCTAATTCTCCAGGACAATCAAATCCCACTTGCCTACCACATAGTAATAAGCAACTCAATAATGATCCTGTTATTGTTTATTGCCCCTGTCTTATCACTCTTGGCCCCTTATTATAGCGGTGATCCCCAGTGATGACTTCCCAAATACTTCCCATACCCTAGTCTTTGTCTCAGGCTTTGCTGTGGGGGACCCAAACGAAGACACTTTAAAATTCTGAACTTTTTTCTAGTCATTGTCTCTAGATTTGGTCAACATGTGATCATTATGGCTTTGACATTAGGGTAACCTTTCTTCATTGGCATGTCCATAAAACTATTTAAAATAGTTTCATGTCCAAAATGTGCTAACCAGTACATTATAAATAGTGGCACGAAATCTATTCAATGATGTAGCAAATGGAAAAAGCTAGCAGGTCAAGTAAACCAAGAAAACGATGTAAGCTGAGATGAAACACGGCTTTAAATTTTGCTTCTCGAGAGGACTATATTGGAGAGAGTGAAAAAGTGTGACATGTTTGCAGTGGGTCCACTTGTGTTACTGCTCAAGCAGTTTATTACTCCCAAATGTTTGCTGAGAAACTGTCGGTTTTAGGTGAAAGGCTTACTTTATTATTACTTTTCTTCTTTTTTGTTTCACCTAGTTATAAAGGTAATAAATGTTAATTGTAGAAAATATAGAATATTTAGAAAAACATAACATTGAAAATAATCATGCATGATCCCATGTTCCATAGTTAATCATTATTAGTACCCAGTTATAAAGGTAATAAATGTTCATTGTAGAAAATGTAGAATATTCAGAAAACCACAAAGAAGAAAATAATCATGCATGATCCCATGTCCCACAATTAACCACTATTAAAACTTATTGCCAAGTTGAGCATCTGTGTAGTATATGATTTAGACCATGTTATTTGGGGTGATATCTATTGGCCATAATCCAAATACAGTTGCTCTATTCTATGCTTTACATTGACTTGCAGGCCTGTCTTCACGAGTACATGACTGTGATCCAAGCTCTGCACTATTTCCTCCCAGGAGTCTGCACTGAGATGGCCTGTGCTTTTTACTGTGGCTTCAAATCTTACAACACAAAAGTGTGAAGTAATGTTGCTACCCACTCTTGAAGTATCAATGACTGTTTCATGTAAAAACTACTTCAATGTAAAGTAAATACAAAATCACATTAAAGCACATAAAATTTTTTAAAAAACAACACCACTGTTTACTGAAAAACAAACAAACAAAAAATAACCAAGTGGTTTTAGGATATAAAATTGTAGACAAATTTACCACTTCATTAGAGATTGCTAATCAAAGAACATGCAATTGGCTAAAATACATTTAATTAAAATTATGTAGACATTCAAAACAAGGAGGAACCTCCCCAAATCGTGAAAAATGGGAAAATGTTTAAATGATAGGAGTCATTGCAAAACTGTCTCATGTTACTTTAACATTATGATTGTATAAAAACCAGTGATCAGGAAAATGTATTTTTAACTGGCAACATTTTGACCAATTTCATTTTAACCACTTCATTTGCTGTCATTGAACACAGGCACAAGGCTTAAAATTGGAGGACAGTAGTGATAATATACATTAAAATTTTCTAGAGTACTAAAACTTAGATTAATCTAGTTTAGTTTTTCTCTGTTGCTGTTTGATAGGATGATGCAATTCTTTATTACAACCTTCTTTTTGGTCACCTCGTTTGGAGCTATTTTAGTTGTGGTCAGCCTATCTAGCCCCCTTTCCTCTTTGTTTTGCAATACTTCATAGAGCATTTATGTAGTATATTATTTAGATAAAATTATTTGGAGTGATATCTATTGGTCATAATCCAAATACAGTCCTTTCATGGGTGGGAATTGAGACAGTGCATACCATTTTGTCCTGCTATGCTATATTTTTCACTATACCCAACAGCTTTGTTTGGTCTTCAGAAAAATTTTAAAATACTGCATCAAAATAAAGTTATCTCTCCCTATAATTTCAAACAGCCACATTTTATTTCTTCAAATTTCTTAAGCTCTTGTTATTTTCACAATATTTTCAGAATTCAGGCTTGGGCTTTTAGGAACAAGACATACTTTTATCTTTTCTTCCCAGTAAGTAAAATGTATGTATAAAAGAAACATTAAAAGACTCTTAAAGATGGAGAGAAGAAGGCAGACAGGCTAGTGATATCAAAGCCCGAGGAACCAACCAGTAGTGAGTTCCCTTGGCTTTCTTTTGCTTCACATGTCTCAGACTTGGAGCTGAAAAGCTGGCAACCCAGATATGCCAAAGGGTGGAAAAAAAGAGCCCCAACAAAACCTGCTCTCTCTCTCCAGGAGACCAGAAAAGTGGCAGCGTAGCTAGACAGAAAAATTTTAGACAATAACCACTGTACTCCAGAAAAAACAAAATGAAATGGTTAATAAAAACCCAAAACATAAAAAACTGTGACCAATTCCTAGTCATGCCAACAGAGGCTGCCTGGGAGCTTGTGAGGTTATAATAAAGCACCCTAATACCCCTCTAACAAAGAAATTGACAGTGCAGCAGAGAAATCCTATATAATCCTATATAATAAAAGCATAATATGCAAATTGACTGAATGGCAGAACGACAGGTCGCTATGATGTGCACTGACCACCAGGAGGCAGATGCTCAATGCAGGAGCTGCCCCCTGTTGGTCAGTGCACTCCCACAGGGGGGAGCACAGCTCAGCCAGAGGCCAGCCTCATGGCTGGCAAGCACAGAAGCAGTGGTGGGAGCCTCTCCTGCCTCTGCGGCAGCGCTAAGGATGTCCGACTGCTGGCTTGGGCTCCTGGACTGGGAGAGGGAGCAGGCTGGGCTGAGGGACCCCCCGAGTGCACACATCTCATGCACCGGGCCTCTACTAAAAGATATAAAGAAGAACAAAACAGAAATTTTAGAATGGAAAATACAAAACCAAAACACAAATTCAGTGGATAGGCCCAACAGCACAATGGAGTGGGCAGAGGAAGAAATCAGTGACCTGGAAGATAGAACAATAGAAGTTACCCAATCCGAAAAAATAGAAAATAAACTGAAAAAATTAACAGAGCCTCAGATATGTGGGACTGTAACAAAAGATCTAACATTTGTATTGTCAGAGTCCCACAAGGAGAGAAGAAAGAGGCAAATCTGAAAAAGTGGCTGAAATAATTGCAGAAAACTTCCCAAATTTGGCAAGAGACATAAACCTGCAGGATCAAGAAGCTAAGCAAATGAGAAATAGCATAAATCTAAAGAAATCCTTGCCAAGATACATAATAATTAAACTCCTCAAAACTAAAAACAAAAAATATATATACATTGAAAGAAACCAGAGAAAAACAATACCTTACTTACAGAGAAAAAACAATGAGAAAGACAGGGGCAATTTTGAAAATCCAGACTCAAGATGTTGAAAGTCAGGCTTAAATCAGTTGGCCAGAAGTCTTGTTTAAAAAATACTATTGTTTACTGACAAAACAATAAGTGTGTTAGTTGTTTGCCTGTGGATGTCTAGATATTTCTATTTCTATAAAGAATAAAAATTTGGGATGTTGTTTACAATCCTAGATAATATATAAATAAAAAGAAAATAGAATTCTTGAAGCAACAATGGGAGAGTGATTCAATTGGATAATGAAATACTGGTTTTGACCTTTTTCAGTGTTTTAGTCACATGTATGCTCTACCTCAGAGAACTACTGAAGGCAGTGGGCAGAGCTAATGGTAGATGAACTTTTAGTATTAACAGACAACTTGTTAATAGTAACCAGTCAGATGTGGCTTTGTCTCTTCTACATATCTATAATAATAAAAGCATAATATGCTAATTAGACTGGACATCCTTCTGAACATCCTTCAGGATGATCTTTTCGATGAAGCTGGGGCTACAAGGGAAGCCCAGGTCCTCGGTGCCTGCCAGCGGCCAGTGGGAAGTCCGGGTCCTGGGGGCCAGAGGGAAGTTGGTGCCGGCAGCCAGGGGAAGGAAGGCCTACTCTTGCACGAATTTTGTGCATCAGGCCTCTAGTCCTATATAATAAATGTGTAATATGCAAATTGACCAAGCGGTGAAACAACAGGTCGCTATGATGCGCACTGACCACCAGGGGGCAGATGCTCAATGCAGGAGCTGCCCCCTGGTGGTTGATGCACTCCCAAAGGGGGAGCGCCACTCAGCCAGAAGCCAGGCTCATGGCTGGTGAGCACAGCGGCGATGGCAGGAGCTTTCCCCACAGTGCACAAATCTTGTGCACCAGGCCTCTAGTGTAGAATAAAATACTATTCTTAGAAATGTCCTTTGAGGATAGTAGACAACAGAATATATTGATACATATTTTTCTCAGAGTAGCCTTGATATGTGTGTTCTTATCTCTATTGATTCATCTGGAAGCAATAGTTTCACTACATTTTAAGTGTCTTGAGGATGGTGACTTAGTGTCCTTATGCATGGGACATAGTATTCAATGTTTGCAGATAGCAGGCATTCACAAATAAACACTGGATTCAATAAATGTGCTGTTTGGATAATTAGATATACTGTTGTCCACAATAAAAAGCAAAACCCTCATAAAATATAGCCCTTTTAGTGCTTTAAAAAAAACTTGAGAAACAGTGTGCATATTTTTATTGCTTTGAATTTCTAGACAATTTTGCTTTTCTAGATCATTTTTGGTATTTTGTATAACCAGTGATTACAAATTAATTTAAATAGACTTGAGAAGCTACTGAAGCAAATAAAAGTGAAAGAAGTATTTTGTAATTTGTCAAGCAGTGAGGATTATCACCTTATTTTATATTTTAGATAGGAAATACATTATACATAATTATATAATTAAACACTAACCCAATTATGATATTTAAAGCATGTGACATAATTAACCTTAAAAATATTTAACCTTATTTTCTATTGTTTCATTATATAAATTATAGAATTTATTTATCATTTTCCACACTCAACCACATAATAAAATGATTTTAAAAGAGTTTTGAAATTCTTTAAAACTTTAAAAGTGTCAGAAGCTAGAATTAAAACATTTTTAAATTCATTGGTGTATGTCAGTACACCTGTGTGTGTCTGTGTGTGTTTTAATATAACAGCCTTATAGACACATAATTCACATACCATACAATTCACCCATTTATAGTGTACAATTCAATAGTGTTTCAGTATAGTCACAGAATTGTAAAATCATTTCAATCATTTAATTCTAGAACATTTTCATCACCCCAAACAGAAATCCTATGCCCCCTAGTGGTCATTCCCCATTTCTCCTTTTCCCTAGCCCTTTTCAACCATTATCCAACCATTAAGTGGATTTGCCTATTCTGGACATCTATATATATAAAAGTCTAAGAGACTGTTACAGTGGAATGACCGGAATTACCAGTCGACCAGTCAATATGATGTGCACTGACCACCAGGGGCAGACGCTCAATGCAGGAGCTACCCCCTGGTGGTCAGTGTGCTCCTGCTCAGCTAGAAGCTGGGCTCACGGCTGGCGAGCACACCTGCCACAGCATCGGGAGCCTCTCCCGATCCCATGGCAGCACTACTGAGTGGTGGCAGCAGACACAGCAGGCTGGGATTAGTGCCAGTGGTGTGGCGCCTGGCCCTGGCTCGGGCTCCTCCCTGGCTGTCGCTTGGTGCACTGCTACATCCCCCAAGGGGTCCTGGATTGTGAGAGGGGGCAGGCCAGGCTGAGGGGCCCCTTCCTGTGCCCCCCCCCCATACACGAATCCATGCACTAGGCCTCTAGTTTTATATAAATAGGATAATATAATCTGTGGAACTTTTTGACTGGCTTCCGTTTAACAATGCATTCAAGTGTCTTCCATTGTAGCATGTGTCAGGATTTAGCATTGAACTAACCACAAAGAGCAATATATTTGTTTGGTTGAGCCAATTAGAAGATGGAAATTTAAGAATATAGTCACTCTCAGCTGGAATCACCATATCTTTATGTTTTAATGAAGAAAACTATATCTAACAGGTACTTTGATGATAATGTTGCTTCACAAATGCCGAATGAAGGAGTGAATGAATGGATGTGTTAAAAAGAGTCAACTCTAACATTGTCCAGGTTCAGTTGCTACTAAACTTTATAAAATTAGACAGAGACATTAGCCAATGAGTTTCTTGAAATACATCAGTGAGTCAAAAACATAATCAGCAACATTTAGGGAAGTAAAGTTTGAACGAAGTAGCTTATAGACCAGAGGTGGCTAAGAAATGACTCTTCCATTTCTAAAACTATTTATGGTCAATGAAAAAAAAACAAATGGGTCAGAACTTGCTAATCAAGGAAGAGTGAAAAACAGATTTATAGACTGAAAATTGCCCAAACACACCAGCGGCTGTACTAATGTCTACTTTCAAGAATGACCTGCCAGAAAACCAATTTGTCTTGATGAGTACTGTGAGAACCACCAGAATTTTCACAGTGAGGCTCCTGTACATGAATAACTATCACATTTTTCCATTTAGACTCTCCAAGGGAACTTTGAGGGTAGAGCCAGCTGTGTGAAAGAGTGGAACCACTGGGGGGGTCAGTGAAACGCTATTCAGATAAAATGAAAAACCTTCCAAATAGTGCCAAGTATCGTCTTAAGCAGACGTCTAATAGAACAATGATGCTTTCAAAGGAGAATAAAGGCTGATGTATGTTTTTAAGGAATCAGAAGTCGCTGTAAAATGAAAGTTTTGAAAGAAAACCTTGTTCATCCCAAATATTCTGCAATGCTGCACAGATGTGTTTTTGGTTTTCTAAGCAGTGGTTGCACTGAAATGTCAGCGGGCTGGGGAGTATTTCGTGTGAGCTTGGTGGATGATTTGGCTGCCTTTGCAATTTGCCTGGGGAGCACAGTCTAAAGGTTGCAGTTAAGCTTAAAGGCAATAATAATTTGCATGTATAATCAGTGATCTTTGTCAAAAGTGCTTTTCAAATTCAATTTACAAACCAAAGATACGAAGAAACCGGGAAAGAGAATTACATTGCATAACTATTCCTGCACTGGTAGAATGATTATTAGTTCGGGACTATTAAATGTAATGCGTTAATATAATCTGGATTTGAATAACTCTATTTTTAGATTAGCCACTTTAGAATTCTGTAAAGTTTAGAGAATGTGAAAAGAGCTACAGATTTAATATTATGATTTAAAAAATAGTAAATGCAAATAAATTCAAAATATCTAAGTATTTATTGTAGCATTTTACCAGTATGCCTAATTTTAGGCATAAGTATCCAATTATAAAGTGAACGTTGTAACTGGATAAACTGAACCTATAAATCTTAAAGCCATAAGATAATACTATTGCAATCATTGTAAAAGAGTAGAATGTATGCAGAAATTTATCTCTTGACTTCCCATTAAGGAAGTATGTCTTTTTAAGTAATCATAAATAAGGCGTTAATTTTCTGGTTTCTGTGCAATTCAATTTAGTAAAATTACTGGTTGCCTCTCATGTTCTTGGTACTTGATATTTTTAAAATGATTAACACACAGTGCCTATCCCAACAAGTTTCTAGTCTACTAATAGGGAAGAGAGACTACTATGCGATGATTATAATATAAATATACAGCAGGAACGAATATTTCTTAGAGAATGCAACAGTTTATAATGCAAAGGTGTTGGCCAGGGACATTATTCTGGAGGAAGCTGTGTCTGAACAGGCAAGGTAGGAAGGACAGAAGATATTCCAGGATGTGGACCTTCCGTGTGCAAAGGCAAGAGACCTGAAACATTATGGTATGTTCTGAGATACAGGGAATTGTAATCATTGTTACCTAAGACGTAACTTTTAAAAATAGGTATGAAAAGCTCTTTCTTAAACAGTAATCCCCCCTTATCCTGTAGGAATGCATTTCAAGATCCCCAGTGGATGCCTGCAATTGCATAAAGAACCAAACCCTATTTATACTATGTTTTCCCCCCAATACACACCTACATACCTTTTCACCTAAAGGAAGCACTTAATGGCTCTCTTTGGCATAGCTGAATTGCCAGGCTACTCCCATGCTTTGGGGCCACTGTTCAGTAAAATGCTTGAAAACAAGCACTGCCATGCCAAGACAGTTGATCTGATAGCCCAGGTGGCTACTAGGTGACTCACTGGTAGCATATACAGCACGGGTACCACAGGTGGGATGGAGCAGGATGACTCAAGATTTTGTCATGCTACTTAGAACAGTGCAAAATTTAAAACATATGAATTGTTTATTTCTGGACTTTTCCATTTAATATTTTTCAGAATGGGGCTGACTGCAGGTAACTGCAACCTGAGAAAGTGAAACCATGAATAAGAGCGGACTATTGTAATACAATCAAATTTGACACTTTTCAGAATAGTGTGGAATAGACTAGCCAATTAAAAAAAATCCACTAGGATGACATCTTATAAAAATACACAGGTTTTCTTTAGTGGAATTGTTTGGGGGTTATTTTTGACATACGAAAAATCATACTTTTTACTGTGATTAAAAACAAGGCTCTAAGAGCTCATATTATTTTTAAAATTGTAGCTTAGAATGCAAAATACATTATGCTTTTAAAATCCTACTTTTATCATTTAGTATATACCAGCATTGGCAAGTCAGTAACCTCTGTAAGCATCTGTGAACTAAGTATGTTGATCGTACTTCTTCCATGCCCATGTCCCTTCCAAGGGAAACTACCCTGATCACAGACTGTCTTCCAGGTGGTCAGCTCTTGTATTATACTACATGACATTTCAACTTCATTCATCTGCCTACTGACCCTTCCATAGGAAATATTCCTATTATTCCTATGAGTTACAAATGGTTGAGAGAGTACATACTTGCATCATTCATCTCATTTATAAACAAAAAGGGACATTAAAGGGGTGGGAAATAGTAGCCAATATTTTCTGTTTTCCCAGATAGAATTAAAATATTTGTATTAGGCACCTCAGGTTGCCATAACAAAACACCATAGACTAGGTGGCTGAAGCAACAGAAATTTATCCTTGTAGTTCTGGAAGTTGGAAGTCCAATACCAGGGTACCAGCATGGTCACATTCTTGTGAGAACTCTCTTCCTGGCTTTCAGACTGGCTACTGTTATACTGCGTCCTTACAGGGTGGAGACAGAGTGATCTCTCTCTCTCTCTCTCTCTCTCTCTCTCTCTCTCTCTTCCTCTTCCTACAAGGCAACTAATCCCATCATGAGGTCCCTGACCTCATAACCTCATCTAAACTTAATTACCTCTGAAAGGCCCCATCTCCAAACACAATCACATTGGGAATTAGGGCTTCAACATATGATTTTTTTGGGGGGGGGAGGGGAGCACAAAAATTTAGTCCATACAACATTACTTTTGATTTTCATTGTAGAATTTTATGTCCCCATTCTTTGAGAAATCTTGAATTGAAAGACCATGGTCTTTGGGGTCAGAGAGATAAAAATTAAGCCAAGGCCTCATTACTATTTATCATTGTGGTGTGGACAAATTATATCACTTCTGAGCCTCACTTTTTGACTTTGTTAAATGAACAGTAGTGCTGATATTTTATTTTGCTTGTATAAATTAAGTATTTGCTATGTGCATTACTCACTGTTAAGAATGTTATAGCAGCTATTTACTTAAACCCTCAAAATAACACTATGATATATTTCACTTTATTTACAGAGGAAGACACAAACTCAGAGAGGTTACATAATTCGACTGTCAGTTGGCTAGTGAATGGATATGAAACTGATTCCAAAACCTGTGTCTCTATATGCACACTATTCTTAATGCTGCCACCCTTTCAAAGATTGTGGTGAAGATTGAAAGAGATAAGGTGTATAATGAATTGTGATCTTCCTGGCAAAGCATCAGTACCTGACAAATGTCAATTCCCTTTTCCCTTTCCATTCTTTTTTGCCATTTTATTTAAGGGTCCTATAAAGTGGAAATGTATTCATGAGCAATGTATTTTACTACAAAAAATCATACAACAGCAAAAAGATATTAATGGACCATGGAACCCATTTATATAAGATTTTATAAGTATGATTTCCCTTTGGTCTCCAAAAATGAGTTTTAAATAAAATCTTAAGATTTCAAAAATTAATTTTCTTTATGCCAAATTTTTGATGAGCTTCTGGAGAAATTTCTAAAAAAGATCAGTGACTTCTCTGTTATTCTCTTGGAGTACTTGACTGCTACTCAGAGACAGGCACAGACACTGGTAAGTCTTGTGGCTGCCAGATTCTCTGGGGGTAGAAATAGAGCTTTGCTATGTGAGAAGCACTTAATGTAAAATAGTGATGAAAGAATAAGAAAAGGGTGTGTTGCTTCACTGACAGACATTTCAGATTTTACGTTTCTGTAGTAACTAATAAGGAATGAAATATGAAAGTTAGGAAGCCTATATGAGTCAGCCATCTTTATATTTCTTCTACAGCAAAATAGAGCTGTGTCCCTGTAATAAAACATAACTTACCCCTTATTGCTGTGTGAAGGACTGCTGTATTTCTCATTTGACTCAGATGTGCAGTCACACATTAAATAAAGGAGCTGCCATATTTTTTTGTTACTGGTGAGAATGCAGTATAATGTGAGTTATAACAGAGAACGACTTCTCTTTGTTCTACCAGGGTCCATCAACTCCATGGTTTAGCTGTAACCAAGATCAAGGTTTGGACATAAAAATATATTTAAATATGACATCAAAGCAGTTTTTCCTCAAATAATGGGTTAGAAATCTCAGGAGCACAAGGAGAATTATAAGGTGACTTTGGATGATGGCTTCATGTAGCTTTGATCATGCCTGACAGTGAAATGTGGACCGGCGAATTGATTAAGTCAGAATTATGCCCTTTACATCTCCCTCTCTGTAAAACCCTGAGCCAATAGTAGCAGCGTTTATACTGTTAAGCAGAGTGAAGCTGTAGGGACTCAAATTTTGTTCCATGCAAATACACCTACAAATTCAAATAAAATGTCCTGCTTAGTATTATAATAGGAAATAAAAGACAGAAAAACTCTCACGGAACCCTTAGGATGAACTGTTGCAAATTATTTAATACTCATTTTGTCTAAAGAATATCAGTCAATCCAGTTATCTCCAAGAAGACTCTCGCTTATGTCCAATGGCATGCAATGAATGACGTTTTAGTATTAGCTTTTGATTTGGGGCAATTTGTAGCATACCGGGACTGATCTGGGCATAAATGGTGGCACCAAAACAAGGGGTCCAATGCACCCAACAGTCATTTTAATACTTATAACAGTTTCCTAAGAATTTTGGACTCAAAGCCAGTGTACTAAGTTCCAAAGAAATGCTTCACTTCTTACACACAAGTCACTAAATCAAAAGTGACAAGCCACAAGGACAAAGACTATTTTCAGAACATTTGTTGAATGATTTCTTCTCTGAATCAAATTGAACATTGATGACATAAAAGTGTATCAAGCATTCTACCATATATTGAACCAGGCTCTTTGCTAGTATGAGGCTGGAAATACTAGTTTGGCGAATATTGTGGTAGTTAAAAGATATTTCTGAGAAATTTTGTGTCTTTTTTTTTACCAACAGAAAGGGATTAAAATATACATTTATTGACTCTTTACTATCTGCTAGGCACTGGATTAAACATACAATTTGGATTCTTTCTCAGTGAAAAATACCATAGTATAAAGTGGCAGAAACTACAGTTTTCTTAGTGTATCTCATTTAGTGCTTATTAAAAACCCAAAGATGTAGTATTTTAATTTAACAGGTAAAGGAATGAGCTTAAAAGTTTAAGATATGTACTCATGGTCACACAATCATGGTGGAGACAGATCTCATTCCAGGGATATTTTCTTAATCATCTGCCTAGTCTTTGTGATTAGGGGTGAATTTAGCGAGAGTGGAGGTGTCTATAAATTTCTCAAAATGGAGTTTTAGATTTCCACTTCGTTTTTCTGATACCACAAATAATTCTCATGTCTTTCCTACACTACTGTTGTCTTTTTTTGTAACCCACTCCTCAACAAAGAAGAAACATTTGTTAAAATATACAGTCAGGCTTTGAATCATTAATTGGGCCATAGTTAAAAATAGACAAGATTATTGTATCTTTAAATCAGAGAGACCCATTCTCTCTTCTCTATTTAGGACTTCCAGTTTTAGGCACCAAGGCCAAGACAGCAATTTCTTGCCATTCTGGCTTGTATTCCATGTGGCAGAACTGATAAACCAACTTAAGGACACTATTAAGACAAGGCACTTTATGATGTAAACATTCCTGAGAATGCTCTTAAGAAGTTATATGGAAAGGGGAAGTGCTGAGAGGTGAGAATCAGAGAATGAAGAGACCCTAATAAAACCCTGAGACTCAAGCTTGAGATCTGAATCACCTATAACGCATTTGGAGTATTAGTTCCTTTTTTTTTTTTTTTTAAATTAAATCTTTATTGTTCTGATTACATTTGTTCCTCTTTTTTTCCCATAACTCCCCTTCTCCCAGTTCCCGCCCCACCCTCCGCCGTCACTCCCCACCCACTGTCCTCATCCATAGGTGCACGATTTTTGTCCATTCTCTTCCCGCATCTCCCATTCCCCTTTCCCCCCCGCCCAAGAATAGTCAGTCCATTCCCCTTCTATGTCCCTGATTCATTGTAATCACCAGTTCATTCTGTACATCAGATTATTTATTCACTTGATTCTTAGATTCACTTGTTGATAGATGCATGTTTGTTGTTCACAATTTGTAACTTTACCTTTTTCTTCTTCCTCTTCTTAAAGGAAACCTTTCAGCATTTCGTATAATACTGGTTTAGTGGTGATGAAGTCCTTTAGCTTTTCCTTATTTATGAAGCTCTTTATCTGACCTTCAATTCTGAATGATAGCTTTGCTGGATAAAGTAATCTTGGTTGTAGGTTCTTGGTATTCAGTACTTTGAATATTTCTTGCCATTCCCTTCTGGCCTGCAAAGTTTCTGTTGAGAAATCAGCTGACAGTCGTATGGGTATTCCCTTGTAGGTAATTGAGTCTCTTTCTCTTGCTGCTTTTAGGATTCTCTCTTTGTCTTTTGCTCTTGGCATTTTAATGATGATGTGTCTTGGTGTGGTCCTCTTTGGATTCCTTTTGTTTGGGGTTCTCTTCGCTTCTTGGACCTGTAAGTCCATTTCTTTCACCAGGTGGGGGAAGTTTTCTGCCATTATTTCTTCAAATAGGTTTTCAATATCTTGCTGTCTCTCATCTTCTGGCACCCCTATTATTCTGATATTAGTGTGCTTGAAGCTGTCCCAGAGGCTCCTTACACTATCTTCACACTTTCAGATTCTTTTTTCATTTTGCTTTTCCAGTTGGGTGTTTTTTGTCGAATCTTTGGTTTGATTCTTGTGCTCCTCTGGTCTGCTATTGGGTATAATATTCTTTATTTCAGTCCGTGTATGCTTACTTTCTAATTTCTTTATCGTAGCATCGAGGGTCTCATTAGTTTTCGTGAGGCTCTGCTCAAGTTTATAGCAAGCCCTCAAAATTGCGATTCTTAGCTCCATATCCTCCATTTCTGTCATGTTTTTTTGTCTCCGCATCTTTTATGCTTTCTTGGTGCACCCCCTTGTGGTCTTTGTGCGCAGTCTTGTTCTAGCCAAGCCTTAATTGTTGTAGTTAACACTAGAGGGATTTGACCACCAGGCCGACTGGCTTTAGGAATCAGCTGTGTGGAAAACGTCTGCCTTCTGGGGAGGCGCTAATCCAGCCTTTGCCTGAGGCGATCGGCAAATGGCTGTGCGCAGGGTTTGGGCAGGGCGAGATCAACAGGGCGGGCGGAGGGAGCAGTTATGGCCGCTCTCAGTCCCGTTCCCAGAGGCTCTGCTTCTCAGAACCCCGGCAGCCGCTGCAAACCTCGGAGGGAAAGCTGCCCTCAGGTTCCAACTGGTGCCGGATAATCCCGCTTCTCCCGTTTGAGTCTGGGTCCCTAGAGACTCGCCCGGATCTGGAGCCCAGAGTCTGAGACTCACTCCCGACCGAAAACGACAACCGCGCCCTCAGCCACCAGCCCGCTTTGCGTGCGCACCTCGGTACCTTTGTATTTTCCACACTGCGCCGCCTCTGAGCCTCGGTTTGCTGTTCTCTTTCCTTCTAGTTGTAGAGTCTCTCTTCAGCCAGCCTTCCTGTGGTTCTGGGTGATGTCCGTTCCGTCTTTTAGTTGTATTTTTGAAATGGTTGTTTGCGGCAGCGGTCTCCGGTGTTTACCTACGCCGCCATCTTGGTCTCTCTCTCGAGTATTAGTTCCTTACATAGACGTTAGCTGTCAGTAAGTGGTAGTTTGATTCAAGTTCTGCTTTGGTTCCTTATGTAAGGCTCCCTTGGGGACCTGCTGTTGAAGGTAGAAGAGGCTTAGGTTGGAATTGGATTGGAATGTATCTGGATTCATGGCAGCATGCCTTCCAAATGTTAGCATTCTCATCCAAAATGATTTTGACCCTTTGTGTAGTATACGTTGAAAGGTATTTTCAAAATTTGTCATTTGTCTTTTTAAACTTTCTTTAGAATATCTTCTGCCATGGAGTTACTTCATTTGGGGTGTCAGTCAAATTTATTAGTCTTTTCCTATAGTATTCCTGACTTCGGTAATATGTTAAGAAAGGCCTTTACTACTGTAAAAATGAAAAAAATACTTCCATATTATTATTTTTAAAAGTATTTCTAATTGTTTGTTTTTAGATCATTTAAACATTGTTCTATCTGGAATTTATTCTTGGGTGGTATATGGGAGGAACCTAACTTAATTCTTATCTTCCCCTCCACTCAATGTTTAGGCATTTGTTCCAATGTCATTGATTAATTTTGAAATTCCAACTGTAATAAATTCACTACTTGACTTTTTTTAAAATTTAAATTCCTTATTGTTGGAAGTATTACATATGTCTCCATTTTTCCCCATTGACATCTCCCCGGCTGATCCTGCCCCCCAGCCCGCACACCCCCCCCCCCCCCCCAAGCATATGCCCTAGCGCCCCTACTGTCTGTGTCCATTGGTTATGCTTATATGACTTGACTTTTAAATTCTTGTCTACAACCTAATACACTCCAACATAATTTGTTTTATTTTAACAATCATATTTCTTTATAAAAATGTGCAAAATATGTTCTTTTGGAACCATCATAAATACAACTGTTTGATGTACAATTGAACATATTTGTCACCTCCATAGTGAATCTCAAATGTGAATGCTTTTTTACAGTCACGCTGACTACACTAGCCTTTCTTAATTAAAAATAGTCTAAGAGATGGATTAAAGGAACTTGCCTGTGAACTCAGGAAGTGACCTTGCAATACTACTTTCACGTAACACAGACAATCCTAAGTCATAATTTTTTTGCAAATGACAATGACCTCTATTTTACTGAAGTTTAATATGAGAAAATGTCACTGACTCAGAGAATGCCAATTTTGGCTAGGGCCATGATAATAGGTCTAAAACAACTCAGCAGTTGAAATAAGCTAGCTGAGGCCTGCTGAGGCAAAAACGCAGAGCTATACCAAAAGTTCAGATAAACCATAATGATACATATAATGATGGCATTAGCAATAATTTGTGTATGTCTGATGTTGTAGGCCCTTTGTGAGGCATCACTTAAATTTTTTAAATAACCACACTAATATTTTGCTTTTTTAAATGGGAAACTAAGGCTCAGAGAACTCAAGTAACTAGTCATTTCATACTAATCAGTGGTACCGCTGGGAGTGGGATTTATACCCAGATTGGTCCATTCTAACATTTGGGCTAATTTTTTCGGTATTCATCCTTTGTTCCTTTTACATTCATGCCCAGAGACCAAGGGTAGCAACCTGAAAATGGTAATCAGATAAATGTCTTCCATGGAGAATATCTATATGAAAGGACAGCCAAGCCTATTAATTACACTTTGTTTTCCTGATACACTCAGAAGAGTGATAGACAAAAGCTATTTGCTCAGTGAGTATTGCTGCTTAGCAAAGATGGAGTTATGGATGAAAGCTTTTCGCAAGTATTTAAAAGGAATTTTTAATACAAATGTTTGTATTTACCTATAATTAGGACAATCTTAATGATTTGGCCATATATTTGCAGTTTCCAAACTCTCTGTCAGGACAAATCCAGGGTCAATGCCATCATTTAAAATTTAATAAAATAGAAACATTTTATAATAACAACTTCATTAAAGGAACAGTTTGAAATGTGCTGGGTTTGGCTTTTGGGTTCACTTAATTTACAGATAGCCCATTTCAATTTTCTCTAGCTTACATCCTCATGGTTCAACTAAATTAAATAAGCTTGAAAAATTGAAAAAAGGAAAGGGGGCTATTTATTGGACAAAATGGGAAAAAGTAGATAGCCCCAGTAGCTTTCACCCTAATGTCCCACTTCTGGTCCCAGAGGTAAATGACACAGTTGGAAATGGACCTATATTGATTCTGGGATCCATCTTAGGTTGCGTGGTCTGGTTTCACTGGGGAAATTGCGGGGCATCGAGGTGGGTCTCAAATCATCTGGCCAAGAAAGCTGTGCACTATGGCCACTTCTGCTTTCCTGAATCACGCTTCTTCTCCCCTCAGATGCTGTCTACCAAGAAGGGCTAGGTTTTAACTGTACGCTTCTCCAAGATATCGCATTAGAAATGGTGGGTGCGATGAACTGGCTTAATGCTTTGTCTCACCCAGGGGTTTAATATTTGACAGTTTTTAAAATTAAAATATGTCTTTGGCCACGTGACAATAGCTAGTAAAAATGACATCCAATACATTAATCACCTCCAATCTAAACACAACTTCTAGTCTTGAACAAAACCTTACTTTGTATTTCTACTTCTTGAAAAGGTAAATAACATTATTTGAATGTTATTAAATAAAAATATATTAAAATATCTAATGCTTTACTCTTTATCCTAATTTACAGTAAATATTCACAATCAGAGCTTTAAGAAATAACTTCTGCATTATGAAAGACATATTTCTATGCAAGAGGAACTAATGGCTTTTATTGACATGGCATGGTCCTTCACAAAAAACAACAACAAGAAGATCAAATGGGCTTTTGGATATTCAATAGGAGGTGAAGTGATGGTACTCTTATACTAGATAAAAAACTGAACTAAAAAATATAAGTATCGTTTGTTGCAAACTATTCTCAATATTTGGCTTTTCAGAAAAAGGAAAAATGCAGCCCAGAGCCAGCACATTTCATCATTTGAGTTTCATTATAAAAATGACAAAAACTTACTGGCTTGGAAATATTAAAGGCAACAGAATGGGATGTAGAATCCTGTTAATAGTTGTCAAATCTAGAGAAATTTCAAACAAGGGAAGAGGGGAGGTGCCAAAAGGAAAGTTTCTCAGGCTCTTAAGGGAAAATAAAGTCTTTAAAAGACTGTTTCCTAGTGTTTCTCCCGGGGGTAAAACCTACTCTACATCTGGAATGTTTTCCCACTGTTGGAGGAGGTCATTGAGAAGACAGGAGGTCATTGAGAAGACAGGAGGTTATCAAGGAGACAGGAGGTCATCAAGGAGACGTGCCCATCACTTGACCCATGAGCTGGACCAGGGAAACTGGAGGTTCTTCACCCGCTCTGTGCCCTGGGAATGTAAGTTCTACTTGCCTTCAGCACTCCCAGAAGTGGTGAATACAGCCTTCAGATATAACATGGTGTTGAGACCATCTGGACTGGGTGTGTGAGTGAACCCCATGAAGGCCTCCATATAAACTTGTAAGACTCTGGTATGTGGGTGCAGAGATCTACCTGTTTTGTGGCCATCCAAGACAAGCCTTGTGTGTAAATTCCCTTGCTTGTTAAACCTACCCCCTACCAATCTGGAGTGGTCTGTCTCTTCCTTTAGTCTCTCTCTGCCCTCAGTGTAGGGGGGCAATTTAATTTATGCCTGGGAAGTTCCTAAGGTTTCAAACAAACACTCACCTTGTGAGGCCCAGCAATTATTATACCTTAAACCAGCACTAACAATAGCAGTTAGAAGCAAACAACTGCTAAAGAAGACAGGACCCAAAATGGCAATGCTTATAAATTCACTGTTTGCTTCAAGAAAAGGATACAGCCCTAACCAGTTTGGCTCAGTGAATAGAGCAGTAGAACACGGACTGAAGGGCCCCAGGTTTGATTCTGGTCAAGGGCATGTACCTCAGTTGCAGGCTCCTCCCTGGCCCCGGCCCTGGTTGGGGTGCATGTGGGAGGCAACCAATCAATGTGTTTCTCTCACATTGATATTTCTGTCTTTCTGTCTCTCTTCCACTCTCTCTAAAAATCAATGGAAAAATATCCTTGGGTGAGGATTAAAAAGAAAAACAAAAAAGAAAACGATACAATACAGCAACATCATTAAAGTTAAGTTACGCATGCATCCAAGGCTGTCTGGCTGCAAGGGGTCCAGAGAGGACTTCAACTTCCTTCCCGCTATAAGGGCCACAGTGGGAAGGAACACTTTTTCTCTTGGATCAGGAAGCACTGACATGCACAGAACACCTTGAAAACAGGGATCCCCAAATGGAATTTTAGTCATAGGTGCTTAGCGCATTGATCACGTAGGCATATTCTTAGTATGTAACTAGCCCAACAGCAAAGCACCGCCGTCCCCATACTCACCTCACAGCCACAAGGGTTTTTGCCAAAATTAGTTGTAAATCAGCAATCTCACTATTTTCAATAAACAAAGCTGCCAAGATAGTATGAATGACCCTGAAGCTCCTCAAATTCATGGCTACAAAGCAATATTATTAATCTGTATCTTTCATGCCTTGGCCAGGGATTGTGCCTTGCAGGTACTTCAGCAAAACAATTCGGGTGAATTTCAGACTCGCTGGAGTTAACCCTTGCAAATAGCTATGGAATAATTTGTTCATAGGAACTGTGTTATTATTCAAATTAGCTTATGGATACTAGTACAGTGATGCCTTAGGATTTCCAATAGGTTAACTACATTAAACGACTGCTTTCAGAGTTGTGTTGTGAAAGGAATAACATTTTGTCTTTAATATCAAAGCTAAGTGAAATGCTGCAGTTCTAGATATTTGCTTCATTTCAATGTTGTGAAATTTATACATTACTATTCTCCAGGAGGTTCATATTCTTTCAGACAGTGCATAGTGGAATCTTAATGACTTACGTGAAGGTGAATGTATTACTGGTTTGTTCACTTGGGTATTGGTTTATTAAATTGTTCCAGTTATAAATGTATTGCCTCTTAGCTCCAAATTTACCCTTCACGGCCCTGTTTGTGATATTGGGACATTCTTCCTCATGAGCTGGCACAACACGAATCTTTGTTAGTACAGGACTTTAGTGTCAGCACTATTTTCGGTCTGGTGTGCTTCGCTTCTTCCTGCTTGAGTGGTGCTAGGCTGACATGTAGGGCATCCAGTGGAGACCACCATGGATGAGTCCAGCAGGTGGCTTTTTCAGTATCATAAACACAGCTGGCTTCTCAGAAGCAAGTTCACTGGCACCTCAGCTTCTGGGCCAGTTCTGTGGGTAACACAGCTGCCTTCCGCAGCCTGACTTCCAAGGGCACTCATGGGCTTCCTGGCGCACTCCCTGTGATTGTCTTAGGTGAGTCTCCTGTGGGAAGCTTCCTAGTAGCTTTGTGGTTAGGTTAGCTGGTGACCCAACTGACTTCCCAGTTAAACTACAACTCAAATATGCATCTTCCTGGAAAATTTTGTGGCCTCCCCAGCAGATGGTTCTATTTCTACACTGGCCTGCTGCCTTCGAACAAGCTTTAGCTCAAAACCATGAAGAAATATCCTGTCATCCAGTGGGCTGTAACCTTACCTTCTTCAATGAGATCTGAATTCCCACTCTAGGGAGGAACCCCATTTTCACTATTTGGAAGTTTATTTCTTTCTTGGGCATATCGCCTTAGCCCTATAATATTTTGGGGAGTTTTATTTTATCCCTCTTAATTAATTTCTTATAAAAAGTCAATAATTCTTTATATCAAATCTTCTCTGTTCAAATTACTATGTGGTTTCTAGCACATGTATCTGCAAATGTTACAGAAATAGAAAGATTAATATGACCAAAAGTAGCTCAGGAGATTTTATTGTTCTCATGGGTCAAAGGGCCCCATTTAAAATGGCAATGAGATCCTTTAGTTGAACTCAACTCAAAGAGCTCCATCTTGACCCCAAATTATGTAATTAATTAAAAAGTTCATCTCTTTATATATCCAAGTCTTTCAATTTCACCTAATCTTTGCAATGTAAAATTTCATATTGATTGATAGGGAGTGGAAGCAGGACATTGACTAGTGACTTAAGAAGAGTCAATGACATATATAAATATCTGTATTTATATGTAAAAATAATATATATAATTATAATATAGATTACATAAAATACATACCATATATAATTATATGCATAATTAAATATATATAATTAACCAAGGGCATATATAATCTGGTTCTTCTTTTATTTCCAGTATCACTAGAGCTGGTGAGTAGTAACATAATGGAGATCTGTAATATCATCTATAGGGAAGGTGAAAAACTTGATAAGAAAATAAGGAACAAAAAAAAAGGGAAAATAAGGAACACCAGATTATCCCTGAGTAATCCAGTTTGAAAAGAAAACTTTGTACAAAGTAGTGGAGTTTAAAACCTTTTTTTCTGAATAGCAATAGGAGATACAATTTTAATAAGATCAGATAAATAGTTTTGATCCAAATGATGAGTCTCCATTCAGAGTCTTTGTACCATAATGAAATGTAATGATGAGAAAGAAAGAAATGGACACAAATCTTGCATCATTGTCTGAAATAGGAATGAAAAAATAGCCTACAACTAAACCTGACTGATACACCTGCACCTTAGCACCACGCTGGTGACTCTGCCTTCTGCAGGTAAGACATTCTTCACCTAGAATGTTTTTGGCACTTATACTACATAATGGGACTTCTCAAGCTACTCCTTCTGACAGTCAGAAAGGCAGAGTTCTCAGGCCCAAACTATGCAGAAATAATTACTGCTAATTATTGGAACATTAAAGTGCAGTTCTGACGCGCCATTAGGGTTTTCCCAAGAGCCTCATTTTCCTCAATTTTTTACCCCTCTGGAGAAAGAGCAATCAGGGAGTCAGCCATCAGCAAACCATTAAGCACATTTAGTACCCAAAGAAGTGGTACTCAGATTGGAGCAGAGAAAAAAATCTTATTCTGTACTCCTCACAAAATGAGGCATCTCATTAACAAAATCTAGAATAATGTTATTTTCTTCTAGTTTTCCAATTCTAATTAGAATGTCCTCATCCTTCAAAAGAAGCTTTTCCGTTCCCCCTTTTTAGGGAATGCAGTGAATAAACTTGAAGTTACAGACTATTCATAAATTACTGTTTAACTGTTTTTTGCACACCCATATGCATCACATTTGGAGTAAATCAGGAGCTTTGCTGAACTTGGATTTTCCTTTATTAGTTTTCTCTTCACTCTATTGGTCTGTTTTAAAACTGCCAGTTGACTCAGTCCTGTCTTATATTGCTCAAAAGCTGCCTTTAGTGCTTTAAGTTTATGAAGCATCCTTGATCATGTAGCTGTGAGCTGAGATAGCGCAATAGAGCTTCTGTCTTGGTTCTGATATATTTTCTCAAAGTAAGATCTTAAAGACTCACCAAAAACACCCCTGGGGAATATTTTAAAAGTCAGTGTCTTGAGAATAGATCAGAAAAATATTCAAATTTTATTGCTGTCATGGCTTAAATTGCTGCATTAAATATCTAGTATAGTTTCAGCAAAAAGGAATCAGCCAGTCTCAATTTTTAGGCTTTTAAACCGTCATAGAAAAATCAGAATAAAACAACAGTGTGCAGACTTGGAATTTTGCCGAACTTATTCATAAGTTTTCCTAAATGGCGAACCAACAGGCTTTTTTGGGGGGATCTGTAATGACAAATTCTTCCTAGCATGTCTCTCATCCATAGGATTTTGCCTCAGTTTCTATCAGGTCATTTTTGATCTTTTTAATTAATGCACACTAATTTACATTTATATTGACCTATTTTGTGGGACAGTTTGCTTTTTACTGACAATATTAATCAATGGTTTGCAAATGTTGAACATCTGCTATAGCAAGGAATAATATTAATGCCAGATTAAGGATCTCAAAAAATAATAACTTGAAATATTTATTTTATAGTCTCTGCAAAATCTCCAGTTACAATAAACAATGTTTAATAAGGGCAGACTAAGGGTTATATTGTCTAGATAATTCTGAAAGTCAGTAGTTTTCCAAGGCCACAGAAATATTCTATTTAATGAAATACTTTTCATTAGTTCTTAAAAGTTGAGAAAAAATAAATACAGTGTGATAGGTTCAAACTAAATATATGAGTTCAATTTGAAGGACTTCCTTTTGTTACTATGAGGTTATTGTTGCTTTTTGTTTTACATAACCTTTATTTATTAAATAATGACAGCATGATAATTCTTTTTCTATGACTTTATTTGACATAATAAAAAGTTGTTAATCTCATGCTAGTTTTCAAAATTATTTTAATAGCTTCATTGAATTATGAAGAACAGTGCTTTTTAATTGATGAATTCAAATGTATCTCATTTTTATTTTATAATTGTGCTTTTTTCCCAGATTCTACAGAATCTTTGTTGAACCCAAGCTCACAGAGATTTTTCTCATATATTTTCTTCTAGAACTTTCATTTTCAATTTTCCACTTAGTTCTAGGCTTTATTTTGTGTTAATTTAGGGATATGATGTGAAGTATGGATTAAAGTTCATCTCTTTTGTCTTTGAGAAGATTAAAAAATAAATAATATTCTGAGAGCTCTGGTAAGAAGAATGAGGCATAGCCCTGATTAGATTTTAAGCAGGCGAGGCTTATTTTTTCCCCGGAGTGAATCTTGTACTTCTCTCCCATGCCATACATCTAGAACTACTTTTTAATCTTTAGGTCATATCTTATTTTAAGATGTAAAAGTAGATATGTACTTTAAACCTGTTTTGAGATTTGCTTGCTTAGATGCATCTTTTGGGATATGAAAATTAGGCTTGAAAACATTTCTGAGACGGGTAGTACAAGTATTTCTAGGTGCATTAAATAAGTTGCCTGAACACAGAGACCTGGTTTACAGTCAGACTTCAAGTCTGAGCAAACACCTTGCTGTTTTTAGGGGCATTCATTTCATTTAAGTGACAGGAGTGGAATCTACAGGAGGCCCTATTGGGGGATCAAGAGCTGCTCCAACAGAGGTGAGCTCCCAGAAGGCTGAAGCGACTCCAACAATTCCGTTTAAATGTAAGGACGTGTTTGGGAACACAGATCTTAAATATTAAATAATGAGCTCTTTTTACCCTTCTAGTATATGTTATAAGGGAGGTACAAATGGTAGTCCTGGCTGGATAGCTCAGCTGGTTGGAGTATTGTCCAGATGCGCCAAGGTCATGGGTGTGATCCCCAGTAAGGTACACACAGGAATCAACCCATGAATGCATAGATACTAGCAAGTGGGACAACAAAGAAGTGCTTTTCTCTCTATCTCTCTTTCATCCTCTCTCTCTCTCTCTCTCTCTCTCTCTCTCTCTCTAAATCAATAAGTAAAAATAAAAATAAAAACACACCAAGTGAGCAAGAAAGAAAAAGACCAGTTCTTACAAATGGTAGGCATGACATAGTGCTGCTAATAGAGTATCTTCTTAGGCTAAGGTTCACATTTCTACCTTCTCTGGATATTGTTTCAACAGAAAGATGCCAGAGGTTCTTTTATCCTGCCAAAAGATATTGTGGCTGATCAAGAAAGCTGAAGGCTTATGCCCCTGCCCCTGCAAACGCCACAGCTCACATTGGATTGCCTTATGATATCCTACAAAGGCAATTAAAAAGAATATAGGAAAAACTGTGATATATGGAGTTGAGAGTTTCTGACCTTTCCAATTCAAGAAAAAGTCAATGTGGACAGAGGCTTTTTAATGAGTCATTTGTGCTTGAATCCCTACACGATGAGAGTCCAAGAGAGCAGGAGCAGGACGCTGGTCACAGCCAACTCACCTCACCCTGATTTTGCAGTCTGGCATTTTCACACTCGAATGCACATTTATAAACCCTCACTTTCTCATGAAGCTAAAATGTAGTTTTATGAGGAAAACTTGTCTTCCGAGATCCTTGTTCAAATGTTGCTAGGCCTGATCTTGTGTCTTTTGACCTATTGATGAGCTTTGCACACAGCTCACTTCGTTATAATGATCACACTGTAGTTGCCTGCATTTCTCCTGGCCTGTCACATCCCAAGAATCTCAACAGATGCCCCAGTTTCCTGCATGCCCCAAGCATCAGCGGCAGCTCTATGGTGGTCCTACACTCAAGAATATAAATGGAATTTTTTCTCACTGGTCCATTAGCAAGGCATAAGCTGACCTTTACCTTTAGCTCAAACCTCAGAAGGAGAAGAAAAAAATCTTTCCTTTTCAAAAGAAAAAAAAGTAGGTGGATGCTAAAAAGTTCAGATAAAAGAGAATTCCTAACCTCAGGCTTCTGAGATTTGACCTCCTCTCCAGCTGTTGCTGCAATGTCGGTTCCATTGTTTGAGCCATCGCTCCTTGAATGTGAATTCTCTATTCAAGGACATGTTGCTCTGTCATCAGCGAAGCACCAAGGACGGGACAGGCATTGAAACAGGTTCAAAAATACACTTGGTGCTAGTGTTCATCCAAATACATGTATTTGTTTCTAAAGTTCTGCCTTAGATTCCAGAGTAATAAGAGTTGCCTAGTAGTTCTCCAAGGTATGTGGGGGAAGAATGATGGCTCAGTACCTAAGGGCCATATGAGTTATTTTTGGTCCATGTCCTGCCATTAAGCTTAAGAGGGATATGAGATACATGTTCACATCATATTTGTGGGGAAAGCATTTGTGTCTGCTAATGAGCCTTCCCTGCAGTGACTGTCAGTGGAAAACTTTGGGATCTTCTTAGAAGCTGATGGGTATCTACGATGATTGACAACTGTTCATTTCCTTAGTAAATATTTGAATGAAATTCCGTATGGGAAACAATCCCTTTTTATTTTCAACATATTCTTTTATTTGTCTATATTCAGAAAATTCTGCCTGTCCATCAAATACAGATTTGTAAATAGTGTATGCTTAGCATTTTCCTGTCAGGTATAGCAGGATGGTAAATACATTTTTTTCTTATTGAAGACTCTGCAAAATTAATACAACTATATAGTAAAATAGAATAGCCAAACGATAACCATTCACAATTAGCAACTCGAGTTTCCATGGCATGTGATATGTTAACAGAATCTCCGGAGGCCCTATATGTCAGTTTTGATATGAAATCTATGAATCTTTTCCCACACCCATAAGTATATTTGTGTATAACTAAAAAATGACTTTTCCCATGTGTCTAGGAATATACTAAAGTTTTTTTCCTCTTAAAATTGTATGTTGACACTTCATTTCTCAGAAAAGTTTCCTAAAAGAGTAGATTGTATGGGCTATCTTCATTGTATCCCTGTCATTTCATTAAAAATGTTCTCCTATAAATATTACAATGTTATATTTGATGTACATACAAAAATATGACACATACATGTAAGTTATAATCCCATCATTTATGCAAGAAATATTTATGCGTAGGAAATATACTCAATAATATTATAATAACTATGTATGGTGCCAGGTGGGTACTGGAAATATCAGGGGAAACACTTTGAAAAGTATGATTCTCTCACCACTATGCTGTACACTGGAAGCTAATACAAAATAATAGTGAACACAAACTGTAATTGGAAAAAATTAAAATTAAAAAAAATTAAAAAATCTTGTTTTATCATTGTTTTAATTTGCATTTCTTGACTAATATTGTGGTTAAGTTTCCTTTAATATGCCTATTTACCACTTGCTTTTATTCTTCAGAGATTTAGCTGCTTTTATAGCTTGTTTATATTTGTATGAATTTTAAAAAATAATTTGTAGGATATCCTTGCCTATTAAGGACATTATTTCTCTGCCTATTGTATGTTTTACAAATATTTTCTTCCTACTTGTAATAACTTTAATTTGGTTCATGATATATTTTGTGTCTAGAATATCGAAAATGTTAGTGTGTCAAATTTATTTCCTTCCTTTAAAGCTTTTGAGTTCCCCGTCTTGCTTAGAAAGAATTATCTGAAGAGTTGTGGCAATACAGTTTGCTAATAGCAGCACAAAATAAACACACCTTCCATAATGTTCTTTAAAGTAAATAAAATAATCATAAACTTGTCACCATATTGAATTCAGTTCAGAATAGCTCTATTATAATGATATATGGACACTAACTTGAAGGATTGATTAGCACAGCAAGAAACAGCGTTCACACGAAGTGAGCTTTGAAAGAAATGCTGTTATCCTCTGGACTTTATTTAACCCAGACTCCTGGCAGCCTATATCTTTTCCCCTGCATTTAGGCAATGTGTAGCCTAGACAAAAGGCCCCTATCTTTCCTTCACAGCTTATTTAATGTAGGCAGATCCTTATTTCCAGAGCTCTGGGAGCAACAGTATCTGTGCAGAGGGATCTATTCAAAACCTGGGTTGCCCTCCCACTGGGCCCCAACTTGGCACTAGCTTTGGATGTTCTTGATTTCTCCTCTGCTGGAGTCTAGTCCCTCTCCATCCTGCCTCTGCTTCAAGTCTGCAGCTATAGCCTCCTTTGTGCCATTGCTACACTTGCACCTTGGGTTTCTGCCTCTAGGCTTAGAGGTGGTGGTGCTCAGTGCTGGCGGCTCCAGGCTTTGGCTTCTTTCAAGTTCCCCCTCTTCGAGAGACCTTTATCTTGAGAGAGCACAAAAAGTGAATGAAAGGCAGGCTTAGGGCTACTGACAAATGCAATTACCCACAGTTACATCTCCTTCTGTTAAGAAACTAGGCTAGATCTCAGAAGTCTGAAATGGAGACTGATTCACTAGGAAGTGACCTAGAGGCAATTCTCTTTTCCAAAACTCTCTTTGTGGCCATGACTCAGTGAGCATGTTCACTGACCATATCCTCCCTGCAACCCCTCTTATTTGCCTGAGATGAAGGAGGGTTGTTTGTCTTTTTTTCTTCTCTCTTTTAAGGAGTTCCAATGAGGCCAGCAATAGAGTCCTTATGCTATGATGGCTGGAGTCAAGTTGACCTGGGGCCCAGTCTCAGCTCTGCCACTTACAAAGTCAGGTCATTTAACTTATTTGAATGCCTGGGAAATATTAACATAAATCTTATCTTGCAGGATTGTTATCAGAATTACTGATAATGTATGAAAATCATCCAGAACAGTACTTGACCACTTTTAAGTGCTCAATAAAATGGTAAGTGTAATGTACTACATGTCTTTAGTGTATCTTAATTCTTGTAAAGGAAACGGATTGTATTGTCTAGTTTTCTCAAGGTCTCTGCCCAAGGAAAAGATATGTTCAAGATATATCAGCACAATCTCAGGGCTCTCAGAGAGAAAAAATATAAAAAGAGTCTCAAATAATGTTTCAGGGTTATATTATTTTTTACATTCTGTATTCTATATTCTTCTCATTGGTCTGCATCACTAAAATAAATATGCTTTAAATTAATGAAGATACACAAATTTTAACTTATTCTACTATTGTACATTTGCCTGAATCTAGAAATTAGAAAAAGAAGTATCCCAGATTTTTGTAGGATATCTTGTTACTTTAGCTCTATATTTATGGTGTGATTTTAGGAGGGAATGAAATGATCACTTGAACTCAGACTTATAAGCCTCTGCCCTTAGCTCCCACGCCTGAATATCGCAATCAAATTTCAATACAGAATCCTTTCCCCAAACTATTATTAAACCAAATGTGAAGAAGGAAAATAAATTATCCAAAGATAATTTATAAAAACACATAATATGGCTCATTTTCTTGTAAGATGCTTATGTCCCTTTGTCCAAGATCAATTCTCAAAGGTCCCATCTCCCCAAAGTTCAAAAAATCAAATAAGTAATAGTATTTTTCATCTCTTCTCTATGCCCTCAACAGAAGCATGCCTAGATCCTACCTCTATTCTTCCTGGGAAACACTTCTCAAATGCTATGACAAAGATCCTTTGCTAGTGTCATGTAAACCTTCCACTTTGATCTCTATAAGGCCAATCATTTTATTTTAATTGTTTGATCCTTAACTGTAATTGGTACTACCAGCTGTGCTCTCTCCTGGGCTTTCTTGACATAGTTAAGCCCATATGAACAGTAATTAGAGATATTGGGATCAATCACATTATCTTTCCCACACAGTTTCTGCCATTGAAATAATCAGTTGTTGTATATAAATGTCCCATTACACACAGGGGTAGAGTGAGAGGACTAATGAATATAGGTTGCTCCAGTATCTGTTGTTACAGTATACAAAGTCCCCGACTGAGTAATCTGACAAGTCTAACACGGTCAATGAAGAACATGACCTGGGACTGATCTGTCTCCTTTTGTCTCCTAGCATTAATGCAGAGTTGATGCCATTATTTTCTCCCAATGTTGCATGAATGTTATATTGCCTTATGAGTTTTTTAATTGCATAGGGAACCTATTACCATTTTTTTCTTTTTGTCTCTCAGTCTCTATGGCTGACTGTTTAAACTTGAAAGTTTTCAAATAGATTAATAAAAAGATATATACATGAAACATTTCAAAAATAAATAATTCATAAGTTTTAAACTGCATGCTGTCCTCAGTAGCATGATGAAATCTGCTCACCAGGGAAAGGAATCATCCCTTTGTCAACCATGTCCACCCTGTATACACTGCACAGTGCTTGTGTTCATCACTCTTATTTTACTTAATGATGCCACATTCACATAACTTTTATTACAATACTGGAGGTCTGGTGCACAGATTCGTGCACTGGTGAGGTCCTTCGGCCTGGCCTGCGCCCTCTCGCAATCTGGAACCCCTCAGGGGATGTCAGACTGCCAGTTTTGACCCAATCCCCATAGACCAGGCTGAGGGCCCCACTGGTGCACAAATGCACTGGGCCTCTAGTTGCATATAAGATATTTGGTTAATCTCTTCCCATTCTCCTCCTTCTCCCCATCCTTCTGAGATTCATCAGCTGTTCCATGTTTCCATGCCTGTGCATTGAGCGTCTGCTCCCTGGTGGTCAGTGTGCGTTATAGCTACCAGTTGAACGGCTGAATGGTCAAACAGTCACTTAGGCTTTTATATATATACTAGAAGCCCTGTGCACAAAAATTTGTGCACTGGCAGGGGTGGGGGGTCCCTCAACCCAACCTGTGCCCTCTCACAGTCTGGGACCCCTCGGGAGATAACCACCTGCTGGCTTAGGGCCGTTTCCCGGGTGGCAGATGGCACGCAGAATCCTGCAGTGTCTGCCCTGTCTCACCTGGTCGCAGATGGCAGGCCCGGATCCCGCACTGGGTCTAGCAGCTGCTCAGATCTTGCTGCCGCCCGCCCCACCCGCCCCACCTGCCCCTCCCCACACACAGCAGGCCAGGATCTTGCACTGGGGTGGCACAGCAGGATCTGCCTGCAGTATGCAAATTAGCCACCATCTTTGTTGGCAGTTAATTTGCATATCATGCTGATTAGCCAATGGGAGGCATAGTGAAGGTATGGTCAATTACCATGTTTGTCTATTATTAGATTAGATATATATGTATATATATCTATTGTTATATTAATAATAAAATACAACAATTACTACTAATAAAATAATAGTAAATTAAACTCCATTATAGGTATACAAAAAATATAGTATAGATAGGTTTTGGTACTATCCGTGGTTTCAGGCATCCAAAGTAGGTTTCTGATTACCTCAATACTTTGAGCAGAACATAGAGAGGGATGTTAAAGAGGGAGGAAAGGGGTCAAGAAGAGGGACAGAGATAGAATATTTTTGGTTTTAAAGGTTTGCCTGCTATTCACAACTAGATAATAATATATAAGATCGTGCAAAGTTTTCCAAGTTTTGACAGTTACCATACCAGGACTATAGTTTCTTACTCTTTCCCTATGGACACTTGGAGGCCCGTGTTACTTTTCATCTCTTTATTTATACCTGAAAAACAAATCTATGGTAACTGCTGAGACAAACCAACCTCCATATTTTAGTCATCTCAACTAGGAGGCTTGAATTTCTGAGGACCTGCAACTAGGTGACATCCATATCACTAGGTATTATTTACCCCATTTAAGATGATTCCCAATTTTAATTTTTCACAGCTTCCTCCACTATTTTGAGGTCTCTCTGGTTGATAGACCCATTTTTGAAAAATTTAGAAAATTCTCATGGTTTGGTATCTAAGCTTCCAGTGTGCAGAGGCCATTTATTCTGTTCATTGGGATGTGCCCTGTGTGTACCAAAAAACATACTCCAGCACTGTCAAAACATGACTGTGTAGTTCCTTCACACATGTACCACCAAGTTCCAATCATGTGGCACACAGAAGACAAATTACAATTAATAAAATCAACATCCTCAATTGGCTAGAAACTCTCATCCCAAACTATAGCAACAGAGTAAATATTTTTGGTTCATTTTTTTCCATAAAAAGAAAGGCATACAGAACTTCAGGCAATGTAAGTTTAATCCAAGAGAATTCAATCATTAAATTATTATAACTATAACCACAGTGTCATCATATTCCTAAAGTGACAGTGAAAACTAAATACACATAAATGTCAAAAATGAGATTGATTTTACCATCTTATAATATAACTTATTGATCAGAGGCTGATCTTTATTATCCATAATACTCAAGATGTCCTTTACTCAGCAGGACATAGATTTGTAGTTTTGATTTAGGACACTTAGGATACATAGAAGCAAAATGCTGTGTGTGTGTGTGTGTGTGTGTGTGTGTGTGTATGTGTGTGTGTATAAATGGTTAAGCACAGCATCTGTGTGCATGGGTACACAGTGAGATTTCATTTGGAAGATTCTTTTAGATGTTGACACAGGCAGTAAGAACAGAAATAATATTGAAAATCGCCTGTGTAACAATGGGTCTGCACACATAATTTAATTATATATCTTAGAACCTATTCAGTCCTTGCTATCATAATTAGGGTTTGACAATTGAGACAAAATAAATGAAATTATCAAAAAGCAGCACAAACATATTTATTGCTATTGTTTTTCATGAAATGAGAAAATAGGAGAAAAATTTGCTTTTATAAATGTTATACTATAGCTAGGTAGTGGCTAGTATGAAGTAAAGGCTTCATACTTGTAATTTTTATTAGACACCAGTAGATGGCAGATTTATTTACTTTATCATTAGACTAGCTGTATCTTATTTCTCTTCTATTGAGCAAGGAATAAAAAATTCTTAGATTTATTATCTACTGAATGACGAATTATAGCTGTATTTTTAAATAAAATTCATTTATAATGGTTTTCACAAACAGATGATGGGAATATGGTGAGTTTGGGTTCTACTTGGGAAATTGAAATAGATCAGGTATGTGCCTATAAGATGCCTCTTGTAAAAGTATCATTGGTAGGGGTGTTCTTAGGGGCTAGGTTCAGCTGGAAGGATTTTTTTTTTTACCAAGTAGTAATTTATATAAGTTTCCAGACAAGGAAAATGAATAAATTTGAAGTCAACAGGATAGTCGAAGTCAAAGATGGAGAAAAATTAGACTAAGCGTCCAAATGGAATTAGGTGACCAACCTGTAAAAAATTAAACAGATTGTCAGAAGTCAAGAACATTACAGACTGGAGCCCAGGTGAGGTCAAATCCAAGGTCAAGATAGTTTAGGATCTAAGTCCACACATTGTATTGGTTTCTTACTGCTGCTGTAACAAATAACCATACCTGTAGTGGCTTAAAAAAAACAGACAAATTTATTATCTTACAGCTCTGGAGGTCAGAATTTAAGAATGAGTCCCACTGGGATAAAATCAATGTGTCATCAATGTGCCTTCCTCTCTGGAAGCTCTAGGGAAGAGTCCATTTTATTGGCTTTTTCCAGTGTCTAGACGCTGCTGGAAAGTCTTGGATCATGGTTCCCTTCCACCTTCAAGGCCAATAATGGTCTGTTACATATTTCTTACTCTGACTCTGACCACTTGTCCTCCTCTTTCACTTATAAGTACCCTTGAGATAACACTGTACTCACTTGGATAATCTGGGATAATCTCCACATCTCATGGCTGCTGATTAGCAACCTTAATTACTTTAATTCTATCTGAAACCTTAATTCTCCTTTACTATGTAACAAAACATATCCTTAGGTTCTGGGGGTTAGGAAGGACATGGGCATCTGTGGGGCTATTACTCTACCCACCATAGATCGAGTACATTCACACAATGACTGGCTGGGATAGAGGATATTTTCTTAATATAGTGTTAGGGACTGAAGGTTTATATCCCTCCAAAATTCACATGTTGAAACCCCAACCTCCAACATGATGGTGTTACGAGGTGGGGACTTTGGGGGGTAATTAGGTCATGAGTGGGGTTAGTGCCCTTGTAAAAGAGAGTCCAGGCTGCTCTTCAGATGAGAGGACAAAATGAGAAGACAGCAGTCTGAAACCTGGAAGAGGACTCTCACCAGAACCTGAGATGCTGGCACCCTGATCTTGGACTAACAGCTTCCACAACTGTGAGAAATAAATTTCTGTTGTCTATCAGCTTCTCAGTCTATGGCACTTGGTTCAAGCAGCCCAAAGTGACTAAAACAAACAGTAAAAGTAAACCAGGCTGGACCAAGTAAACATCCGGTTCTATGATTACCTCTGGCTTGTGTAACCTGCAGGCTAATTCTCTGCACAGTGATAACAACCAGAGGTGAGAAAAGGTCTGGGGTTGAGATCATTTGCTAAGTTGTTTATATAGCAGCACAAAGTTGGTGTGATTCTCTCATATTTTTTAGTACAAACCATTTTTTTCAACAGTTTTTATAATATTTCTGTATCCTAGACATATCTGTTTCCCTTAGAGCCAACAGAGTAAGAATCAGAGCTTTGCTCCTAACTTATTCATTTAAATATTTAAATTTAGTAAGTGAAAAACTATGCTATTTTTGGTGTTGTCTTTCAGAGCCTCAATTCTGATTCTAGTAATATATTCATCAGTTTACTGCGGCACTCATAAAGTTCTAATAGCTAATAAACCTTATCAATTAGTACTCATAAATTAAAAGACAATTTATCAAGCACTGTCTCATGGCTCATGGACATCCTTTATTTCAGCAGTCCTCAAACCTGCCTCCACATTAGCATTATCTGAGGAGTTTCAAGATGTACTATACCTGGAGTCTACTCCAACCTAATTAAGTTGAAATCCCTGGGGATGAGCCCTAACACTAGTTTTACTTGAAAGCTGTGGAGGTATTTTGAATGATCAGCCACAGTTAAGAACTATGCTGTCTAGGCTGTTTTCCTATTTTTCATTCTCTTGTCTGCCTTCTTTCTCTCTCCTCTGGGCTTCGCTGAAAGATTACCTTCTCCATGTAATAGAAGGACTTAATTGGAAGCCTGTTTTTATTGAAGCTGCCAGGCTATATTTCCTGTGCAAAACCAAACTGGCTTGGTCCTGACAGCAACTGCTTTCCCTGTTTCTCTGAATCAACAGCTAAATAAAGGTACAAACATACTCAAACCGATAACAGACATCGTTATGTCTACAGGCACCGAGCGGGTTTAAGCTACTTCATTGTTTTATATTTATTGATGATAATGTCTTCAACAAGGAGATGCTGAGTTATGATGACCATGAACCACAGGCCCGTTTGCCATTTCAAGTTGGAAGTATTATTTGTAATGAAAGTCGTTTGCCTTTATCGTTTTATCACTTGAAATCAGCCAGATTTAAGCTACTTAGAACTGACTTCATAACTGATTACTATTATGTGCAATGTTTAAGCATGAGTAATGTTAAAGGCACTATGAGATGTCATAAAAATTAAGTGCCTCATGCTGTGGCATCTCGGAATGCTATTTTATTTGAGGAGCTTTGTGTTCCACAAATACCTGGCGGATACTGTATGGTGATAGCACAGTATTTGACTACAGACCATTGTGAATGAGTATAACATCGTATTACAGAACTGGAAGAAAAGGCAGTTTGTTTATGTCACATGTCTGAAGCCAACAATGTAATTGTGCTTTTTCATGCCAGAGGATTTGTGTCTATCCTTCTTTGTGCCATTGTGGATTTGGTTATTTAAAAAACATATTTGAACATATTATTATGCAAAATTAAAACATTATACTTAAATCTTCCTGCTTTAAAGTGTGTTGAATCTCCTGCTAACAGAGGGTTTCTCCTATTCCTATAGCAGTGTCCCCAGAGTGAGAGCCTGGCTGCACAGTGTGATACATTTGTCCATGTTTCCACGTGTCCTGCGTGCCCACGGAGTCAGCCAACTGAGAACTGATTTACATAATGAAGTACATGGTTTTACAGGAAAGACACCTGACTAGAGTCTGAAGTGCATATGGACCTCCAGGCCTAAGACATCAAATCTACTGTAAAAAATAAAATAAAATAAAACACAAGGATCTAACCTTCCCTACAAGGCCCTCAAAGGGGAACAGAGCATGCAGTGAAGGGAAAGGAGAGGCGAGGTGCAGAATAGTGGGCACCAAAGCCTGATCCATTGGTTCTAAGACACTGAGACTATCTTTCAGCCTCCACACTGGTGTCAAAGGCAAAACTGCACTGACAGATTTAAACAGGCAAGGACAATTTACTTAAGACTATTCCAATAGGAGAGGAAGTCTGAATGCAACTAGACTGAGATAAAAGGGGAGAGGTTTTGAGCACTAGGGTGAGCTGGAGGACAAGTACTGGTGGGCATTAAAGGGTAGGCTGATCAATGAGCTGTGTTGAGCACATTGAGTTATTCCTGACTTTGCAAATGGTTTTCTCTGCTATTAGACTATCTGTGCTTGTTAATTGACATCCATTCAAAGTAGGTTCCTCCTCTCCCTCAGATTTTGGGAGATAGGGATACTATTTTCTTCACTGTTTACCTTTCAAAGAGATGGTTCCCAGCTCCTTGAGAAAGACATTTTCTGGATTGGAAAACGTGCAAGAGGTGAGGAGACTTACATGCATTTCAAAGTAGGAGAGAAATAATTTACAATGGCAATTTTTCTAAAGTAAATACTGTAAGAAAAGGGAGGTCAGGGGTTTGTAGTCAGGAAAAAAAAAACCTGTGCAAAGTTTAGTCAAGCTGAGGGGAACATTAGGTCATCTCTGCCACTGGACTAGAGCTAAAGTCTTAGGGAGAGGTGTCGTTAATAAAGACTGATTCCAATAAATAGTGATGGCATGAAAGTTTCTGTAATAACACAGAGGCCTGGGGCAGTGCTGGGAGAGGAAGGGCATTTCTCTAAGCCATGACTGCACAGTAATTGTTGAGGCAGAAAGGAGAAAAGCCTCGGTCAGGGCCAATGAAGAGCGAGGTTTTGTGAAAGATCAATGGGAAACGTAGGCAGCGCTGACAAGAAGCCTTCCTGCAGTAGCACCTTTCTGGGGGGCTGGAGTCTCCTGGGTGCTAAGCACAGGCAGTCACCGCCAGTGATGGAAGGTGGAAATTACTTCTCATGGGCACATGTGAGCACCCTAAGGACCATTCTGGGGTCAAAGGAAAATATTTGGAAGTGGTTATGGTTTCAGTCACAATGTTGAGAGAAGGCATTCTAGGAATTCGCATTATTTTTCTTCTTTCTGAAGCAGTGTACTTTACTGAAAAATAATGCACTTATTTCTATTATTCAAATCAAAATTCCAATTTCAGTTTTGCCACTTGCCTGTGTGATCCTGAGCAAGGGACTCAAATTCCCTGTGCTTGAATTATATTTTTTCTTCTGTGAAATAAAAGTAAAAGTACATATAGTGCATCGTTAGTGTAATGATCAAATGTATAAAAAGCATAAAACCCATTGTTTGGTACATGAAAAGCTCCCTAAAAGTGGAAGTCCCTTTCCCTCATTGCATTTTATGAATGTACAGAGATGATAAAGTATCAAATATGTCAAATTATCTCAATGCTCAATACTATAATTGATATTGAAAATCTGACTGAATTATTTGCCTTCCTTAAATGGGTTCTGCACAGAAAAATGTAGAGATTTGAGAAAGTCTTCAAATTATTAAAATGCTTGAAACCCTTGGCCTCAATGACTTGGATAATTCAGATAGAAAAAGACAGAGCATTTTCTTAGCATAATGGCCTCAATTCTTTGATCTATTTTGCATGTTTAGACATAGCTAACGAGTTAGAAGAACTGGAACAAAATGACTGCAATTTGCAACCAGAATGTAACTAAATTAGTTCTAGTAACACATTTTGAAAAGGGGAACTTTTTCATCATGCATTAAAGCACTAATATATTAACAAGAAATCCCTTTAACTTTGCTCATGCTTCACTAAAAGGGTAAGACACCATGGTGAATTGACAAACAGTACCTTTAACTTATCATAGGTACTAAGCAGCACATACAAACATATGTAATCTAAATGTAGGACTTACAAACGTTTTATGGCATTTAAAGTAACATTAATAAAAAGTTAATATGAAAAAAGAGATAATTTTGTGTCTCTCTGAAGGTATGTATGTGAAAGTGGGGCTGTGGGGTATGAGGTGAATTAACTTTTCTGAGCTTCTTGGATGGATATAGTAGGTATTTGAATTCTTTTTGCCTGTCCCCAGCTTGTGTAGCATTTTTTCAGTGGGACTATTTTTTAAAAAATTTCTCCAGGTCAGTAGGCCTTTCTCCAGCATTCCTAGAAAGATATTAAATACCAACATCTTATATATATTTTTTGTCAAGCAGCTATAAGATTGATTATTTAAAATGGCCATGTGGAACCTTATATATTTCTAACATCTGTCTCTGAAACCCCATTTGCTTCTTCTGTATCTATTGATGCTCTATCTCTTTGTGTTGTAGGCAGAATAATGCCCACCCCCAAAAAAGATGTCCACATCCTAATCCATGGAAACTGATAAAGCTCAGGGCCTCGAGTTAGGAAGATTATCCTGAATTATGAAAGTGGATCTAATCCTACAATTCATTAACAATGGAAAACCTTTCTGAGCTGTGGTCACAGAGAGGGAAGTAACCACTGGAGGAGGATCAGAGAGAAGTAACATTTCTAGCTTTGCAGACAGAAGAAAGGGATGTGGAAGAGGGAGCTAAGAAATGCAGGCAGCCCCTAGAAGTTTAAAAAGGCAAGGGAACAGATTTCCTCCTGGAGCCTCCAGAAAGAAATGCAGACCTATGACATGTTGATATTAGCCCAGTGAGATGGCATTGGACTTCTGACCTACAGAACGATAAAATAATGAACATGCATTGCTTTAAGGCACTAAGTTGTAGCAACTTTGACAGCAGTGATGGAAAACAAGTACACCTTGGGTCCATAAACACAACCTTGATGTAAGCTGAGTGGTAGGAATGGGATAGGGAGGGGCATTCTGCTTTATAAAGCAACTCTAAGTGCTTCCCCTTTCCTGGAATTCACTGAAGATGCTGATTTGAACAGCCGTCAAGACCCATTCTGGATACATCTTGAATATGGTATGTTCATCAGCTCTTTCCCAGAACCAGTCTTTGCAGACAACGTGCCTTACATTTTGTGTCTGTTATAAAACTTCTCCAAACAGAACCACTCCAATAATACCACTATCTTCACCCATTTCTAAGACGCTACAGATCATGTGCTTCTCACTAGCTACTTAACCTGCCACTCAACCTGTACTTCTCATCACTGAAACATTTTTGAATTTAGCTGAGGGAGACGAGAACCTAGTCTGTTCCTTCTCTCTCTATATTCTTAGGGACTTTAATATTTCTCTTCTTATTGCCTCTTGTGGCTATTTCCATCAAATTAGTCCACAAAGCCCTTCTCCTATAGACTAAATCCCACAAGGATTGTGGGGAGTGGAGGTGTCCCTGTTACTAGTTTATTTCAGAAGTGCAGGTTTCTTATTTTCTTTCAGTCCACCTTTCTATCTGTGATATAGACATTTTTTGGTTCCTTTCCCTCCTAGTTTACCTTCACAGTTCCTACAAATGAATCTTTGCCTTTACATGTTCACAATAGAGAGCTATGAATGAATTTTGTTCCTGTATGTATGTGCATGTGCATTGCCCTTGAGTTTATTTAAAAGAAATTTATATAGAAGTTGCTATTGGATGTCATATACATACTAGTACACACACATATCTGTTAACCTGAAACAAAACAAAATAGAAGTAAAGTAATTAACATTAAATAATTTTACTTTTCATTTTTCTTGGTAGGCTGATAGGTCCTGAGGTCTTGATGGGACAATCTATGTATATAAAAGCCTAAGTGATGGAACAACTGGTTGCTATGATGTGCACTGACCACCAGGGGGCAGACGCTCAATGCAGGAGCTTCCCCCTGGTGGTCAGTGTGCTTCCACAATCAACCTCCCGCATCCGGCCAATCTCCCGAAGTCCCTCCCCGCCCCACAGGCTGGCACCCCCAATTAGCCCTGATCACTGGCCAGGTCGAGGGACCCTGCTCATGCACAAATTCATGCCCCGGGCCTCTAGTGAGTCTATAAACTGCTAACAGTTTAAAAGTCTTTTGTTAGTCAAGGTTGTAGTTGTCATTCTTCACCATATATTCTGATTTCCAGTGCTTGTATATGGTTTGTATTACAAGTGATGTCAAAAGTCTTCTATTTGATGCCTACTCTATCTTTTTCCCATTGTATAATCCATTGAATAAATATGTATTTCCTAAAAATTATATATCACACGTCATTTAAAGAGAATGTAGACAAACATCTCTTATCTGAATCCAAAGTACAGTAAAAATAGCCTGGTATGAAAGTGAATCAAAGGTGTGCTTATCGTCAGTCTTTGATTTATTGAACCATTTTACTATTTAAAAAGTACCTGAGCTTCCCCACTCTCCGTCATCTCCCGCTCTTGTTCCCATCTCTCCAATATTCCTCCTCTACTATCTTTCTTACACATATCCTAAAATAAACTATATATTATAGATAAACTCAAATATTGCTTCAAACAAAAGCTAACTATTCTTGAAGCTGTATGTAACATACAGCTGTATGTACACTGCATGTAACTCAGAACCAGCATCTACACCACTTCAGGAATTGGAAGATGACACACAGCAGTTTGGATGCAGACATATCCTCGCAGAATTTACCTTGGGGACAAAACTTTGGCCCTAATGAGAAATTTGGAGCAAATGGAAAGAAGAAAGACCATTATAAACTTTTGAACAATAACAGATACAGAGGCAGAGCTGCCTCAAACTGATTGTCAAACTGCAGCGGGAAGGCCAGGGAGGGTTGGGGGGCAGGAGGGAGGCGGGTAAGAGATCAACCGAAGGACTTGTATGCATGCATATAAGCATAACCAATGGACATAAGACACTGGGGGGTAGGGAGGGCCAGGGGACTGTCAAGGGCGGGAAGAAAAAAAAGGACACATATGTAATACCCTTTGTAATACTTTAAGCAATAAATAAATAAATAAATAAATAAAATTATAAAAAAAAAGATAGCAAACTTTACCTCTAAAACAATAGTGTAGAACTACAATTACAGTTTAATATGAGATAACTTCTTCATATATCAAATTCTGAACTCTTTTTATATCTCATAAATGGCCTAAGGAGCCATTTTTCAAGCAAAGCATTGAAAAATAATGGTTTTTGTTTATCTTTTCCTCAGTAGAAGGACACTTGGATTGTTTCCAGTTTTTGCTGATTATAAATAAAGCTGTCTTGAATGTTAAAAAAAAAAATAAAAGGAACTGTTGTGGAGAGCAGATGGAGGTCCAGGGGGTTTTGTGACTTTTAACATAAATAGTTCTATGAGGCAAGCATCCAAATTACCAAGCCCCGTTTCTTTTGAATTGCACTTCAGGGCCAGAAAAATATAGGCGTGATAACAGTCCATGTTACTAAGAGACAATTCAGAAATAGCTATTCTTATCCATTCTACGGTGATTGAAGTAGGAACATAGACTAGGAAAGGGCAACACATGACCATTAAAAGCTCTTGTTATTGTACTTGTGTTTGTTGCATCATAATCCATGGCAGCAGCTGTGTTTAACTATTTGCTATATATTCCAGTTAAAGAAATTGTGCTTTCTTGAGTGCTAACTACTTATGGACATGTTCTGATGACTCTGGGGTGAATTCACCCACTTCAGTGAACACAGTAATAAGCCAGGCTCTCTACACTACGTTCTAGTGGAATTAAGATACCAAGTGCATGACATTCCAAATCACTGGAAGCAGTCAACCAATACTATCCTCCAATTGGAAGATAACCTAAAAAAGTGAAGATGTTTTGGGACCATTTATACACATGCCCACAAAATCACTGTATGTATGTGTCTGTATACCCATATATGTATATCTATATGTCCAAATATATGTGTATACCCAAATATATATTTAAATATATCATATATATGTATTTTGTAATGACACAGATTTTATAATTGTGTACTTTTTTCAACTTTACTAAGAATTACAAGTGGAGAAGATAGACTTTAGGATGATTCCAATGTTGAGGTTTTGTTAATCCTATGTAATCATGTATTAGGGGTTTATGAAAACATTTTTCAGATGATCAAGCATCAAGTCTAGACCAACAATGGAAGATCACCCAAGATGGATATGACGTAATGGTACAAAATATGGAGAAAAATGGGTTTGAAGTCTCAGTGAGGTCAAATAAGTTTCGGAGCGAAAGTAATAGGGTAGACAAAGCACCAAGAGATTCTACAGAAGCTCAATATTTCAAAGAATGGGACCATTTTAGTTATAAAGGATCAAACTGCAGAGGGCTTGAAGATCATTAGAGTTGAGGTCAGTGGTCAGGTCAGTGTATACTCACACGGGCTTTGAAATTACTCATGATTATGACAGAATCCGGATAGACACATGGAATGAATCATGATACACACATCTTCAAAGAATGTGGAGTGATCATGAAATTTGAAATATCAGGGACAAGGAAGATCCAATATTGCTAATGAAATCTCAAAGAGCTGGGACTTAAAAGATAGTAGAATAGTAATTATAGTAAACAGGTTTGTGAAAAGAAGAGAATCCTATCTGATTTTTCTGACACGGAGGTCCATGGAGAGTGTGAGAATGGTAACGTTTCATTGGAGATACCTCCTGGAGAATCTGGGTGTTTCAGGAAGAACCTGGTTTTAGTAAAGGTCAACAAACAAATAAATTAAAGATGAACAAGGACTCCAGAATGTGCAGAATAAAGTAGGGATAGCATTGAGCTGTGTAGAGATGAGAATAGGGGAGAGGACAGACAGAGAGGGGGTCGCAGTTTGGGAGGTTGATATAGTTTATAGAGACGTAAAGAATTGGGTTATTCATTGTCTTGCTATTTAAAACATATCTCTGAGAAAGAGTTTCAGTGTTCATGAAAACTGAGGTTACAGGCACCACCAGAAGCCTGGTGAATCATTGCTGGCAGCCTGGTCTGGAGAAGGTGCAATAGGCAGAGCTGGAACAGACCTGGGTGGCTAAAGCCCCTGTCTGTAGTCACTGGAGGTGTTGCAGGAATAGATGCCAAGAAGCCAGAGAGGTACTAAGGAAAATACTATAACCCTAGGTGGCGAGAGACCTTACATGTTTTACTATGTGTACATACACTTCACAGATATACACAGGGGTACATTTCTATTTATAAATTAACTTTGAATTACCTTATTACTTCATTAGATGTATGTCAATACAATTTCACTTTAGTTATTTAATTTTCTCACATTATAAAGGGAGATACTGTGCTAAAATCCCAGAGGCTGTGTACAGTGGTTAACAAAACTAAAAACTGGAAAGCTGATTGGATCTACATCACTCTAAAAGTCTGATTTGCTTGGAATTTTTTCTGTTGAATGGAGTATGCTCTTTTTTATATATAACTAAAGAACTTCTAAAGTTGAATTAATACTCACTGCACACGGAGTTTTACTGCCTCTTTCAATGGGGAACTGACCTGCCCTGACATCTTTCATAGGGCACAGTGCTAATTGGTACAGTGTGGTGGCAGGTTTACCCAGCTGGTCACCTGCACAGAGAACAGCTTTCCCATTAGAGTGAACCCATCCATGAAGGCCCTTTGAATGTGCTGCTTCTGCAGGGCGGGTGCTCTGCTGATGCATTCTGCTCCAACCCCAAATGAAGAAACGCTTGGTTTATTTTTGATTCAAAGCAAGCAAAGGGGTGATAAGCAACTGCCTGTTCAACTGGAGCATATGCTCTCTGAGTTCTAATTCTCTTTTTTTTTGCTTTGGAGCCAAATGCTGCATAGTAAGTCCCAAACCTGGCTGATCTTCAGAATCAGTGAGGGAGCTTTTAAAAATATCGGTATCCAGGCTTCCCACTCACAAATTTTGATTTATTAAATCTTGGCTTGGGTAGAGATCTGTGTTTAAAATAAGTTCCAGATAAATATTTCAGGTTTGGGGACTACTGCTCTATATGAGTGGTTCACAAACTTGGTGTGGACTTGGGGTAGGGAGGAAAACTCTACATGTAATTCATGTACACCCCCCTGACTCCAAGCTCTCTATCCCTAAGAGAAAACCATTGCTCCAGACTACTAGGTGTAGATATTTATCTACTTGATGGGCAAGCTTTGGGATAGCATTGCCTACAAAAAGTGTAAATGATTAAATGTGAAATGCTTGGCTCTTTGATAAGATACAGAACTGGGGCCACCGCCTCCCCTGCCACATACACCCTCTTTAGGATGAAGGCCCTACACATTTCCTGAGTTCCTTACTCTCAAGTCACATACACTGGGATTAAAGTTCAATTCTCTTTATCAGGAAATTACTCTAAATACTTTAAGCCAATATCAGTGATTATTTAACCCTGAAAGCAGAATAGTGTGTAAAAACCAGTTTACCAGTAGGGCTCTCTGTAAGGGCTATAGTCAGGCTGAGAGGTCTGGGGCTATGTTTAGAAGGTTCTTTAATGAGTGATTAGTTCAAGAGCATCCGAGGCCAGGAGAGAGAACACAAGCTGGAATATGGGGATGAAACACATGATTAAGATCTTGGAGTGAAGACAAAGAGTGAAGTGGCTGGGTTTCAGCCCAATAATTGGTAGAAAGGCACCAAGTGCAAGAGAAAGTCAGTAACAGGATGACCAGAAATAAACAGGATACCAGAGTGAGGCCACTTCAAGAACTAATTCTACTTGTACATCTAGCAGAGTTATTTTTTACACACTGCTCAGTAGATTTCTTGGACTCGGTGGGAAAGTCATAAATGACTGGACTGTGCGTTATAGATGATAAAGAGTCTATCCATGCACCCTAATTGTGTATGTTACTACTCATTCCTTTCCTCACCAAATGATCACATGGAAATATCAGGTATCCTCTGGATGTCTGTTGTCTTGCTTGCCTAAAAGCTGAGAGAGAGAGAGAGAGAGAGAGAGAGAGAGAGAGAGAGAGAGAGAGAGAGAATTCCTTTGTTTAGGGGATTACTGGTAAGTATTCCCCAATTTTTGTAGGCTTGCAATGGCCCTGCCTACTCTGGCCAACCCATGGTCCTCCAGGTTTGACTAACAGGCACTTTCCTCATGTCACCCAGACTCACTGAGCATGTGCCCATCTTCCCCTCTGTTGGACCCCTTCCCTCAGTGACCTGCAAGGTATGGGCCAGTGGTTCCCTAGAGACTGTGAAATTGCAGTTTCCTGGTGAGGGTGTTCAAATGGCTACGCTTATAGTTTCTGGCTTCCCTTTTGCTCCTTTCCTAATAACTAGAGGCCCGGTGCATGGATTCATGCACTGGTGGGGTCCCTCAGCCTGGCCTGCGGGGATTGGGCTGAAACCGGCTCTCTGAAATCCCTCAAGGGGTTCTGGATTGTGAGAAGGCACACCCCAGAATTGGGCTCCCTCCTCTCTGGTTCTGGGTGCATCACCTGAGAACTGCAACTGCCAAGTCACCACAGCTCAGCAGCTCCTGCATTGAGTGTCTGCCCCTTGGTGGTCAGTGCGCGTCATAGCTACTGGTTGGATAGTCGAAAGGTCGGCCGATTGGCCAGTCGCTTAGGCATATATATATATATATATATATATATATATATATATATGAGCTAATTACAACTGTATCAATGGCATTATGATTTTCTTTGAGGAATTATCCTTTTTCTGGAGATGTTATACTATAATGGTTACAGTGATGGGTATGTTATTAGATACATATGATGTTCAGAGATGCCACTTATGACTCCTTAACTTCAGTTGGTTTTCTCAGGGTGTTGGGATCCCACAGTACAAGGTAGGAACATGCAAACATGGTTCTATGGGCAGAAACAGACACTCCACCACCACACACACTAATATTAACAGAAATGATTTCTAGCTGCTTCTAAACTGCACTCTTATCATAAAGTAAATTTTAATTTCTATGAGTATTGAAAGGTAATGTCCCTTCCCCCATAAAAATTAAGAGCTGGGCTTAAAACCATTTAGATAACCAGCTCTCAGCAGTATGGACATTAGGCTCCAGCAACACTGAAGAAAGCTCCTCCTTTCATTCCCTATTTTCCTAGAGCAATGAATTCACATAATGCCATCTTGACATTGTAGAGACAAGTCTATTAAAATATGAATTTATGGTTACATTGTCTCTTATGTTGGTCCATTTAGCATAATAGTTGCAACTGACCTAGATAGCGGAAAGTACATTTTATTCTAAGTATCTGAAATTAAAATAGATTGAATGATTTTCTTGTATATATCATTGTTGAAGTTTTGTTACACTCTGAATTAATACAGATAGCAGTAATAACACAACTGGATGCACCTGGCATGTATTATTGGATTTACCCCAAGCTACTTTTTCATAATTGGGCACTTCTACCCATGTAATTGAAAGTTTTTAATGTTTTAAAATCAGAGTGTTTTAAAAATAAAATTTGCACTAATATAACCAAAAAAGGAAGAAAGGCAAGAGGTTGTGGCAGCTGTAAAATAGATTTTGCTATCTTTTTGAAGTGTGTGTTGGCAACATAGGTCAAAAGCCATAAAATGTGCCTACCCTTTGACCCAACAAATCTTCCCCTTCTAAGATCTATACTAAAAAATAAAGATGTGCATACAAAATCAGCTCATTTTTTTTCATTACAGCATCACTTATAGAGTAGAAAAGTGAAAGTAACTTAAATATATAATAATAGAAACTTGGAATTATAAAATGCTATAGATCCAAACAACAAAGGATTAGATCCACTTTAAATTGTTTTTTATACATATTTTAAATTTTACATTGAAATGCAAATGTGGAAATTCCCACAGAATATATAGAGCTTAATGAGTTATTGTAAGTTAACCCCCCCAAAACTGCCACCCCAAGAATTCTCCATGTGTCCCATCTCACAATCACTACCCTTCCATTTCCATAAAGAACCACTATTTTGACTTTTATAGCAATTATTTTCTTGAATCTTTATTGGTCTAATCACCCAGACATTAGAGTTCAACCTGCTGATTAAACCATAAATACAAAGCAATTTTTTTGTCTTTTAAGTTTCTAATAACCTGAATTTTTTCTCCTGTGTCTTGCATTTCTTTTTTTCCCTTACATTGTGTGTGTGTGTGTGTGTGTGTGTGTGTGTGTGTGTGTGTTGAAGACCCTGGGGGCATTTTGACTTGTAGAATTTTCTGGTCTGGATTTTGTAGGTTGTATATTCTTAGTACGTTTCAACTTGTTTTTCTGTCCTCTCTATTTCCTGCAAACTGGCAGCTGGGTCCAGAAGCTTGTTAAAATTTATGTTTTATTCCTTTTGCAAGGTGTGCTCTCTCATATGAATACATGTATAGTGTCAGATAGCTTCACATTTTATGATATTTATAGCTGCTGATGATCACATTTAGATCTATTAACGACTAGGGTTGTACATTAGCTATGTTCTAATTCTACCAAATCTTTTTAAATGCATTAATTGGAAAAACTATTACAAAGACATGCTTTACATTATCTACTATTTATTTGGTAACCAAGTAATACACTGCTAGAATCCTAATCATGGGCAAGTTTCCCTTATTGGTCAGTTTTCAAGAGTACTGTCCATTCTCTCTTATATTTTAGTCCTATTTCTAAAGCAAACTCTCATTCCTTATGCCAGTGTCTCTCTAATCATTTTGGCTATTTGAAGCTCTTTCTGTAGCATATTCCATAGGAAGCTCTCATAAGAAAAATAATCTACTAGTTCTTACATGTTGATAACAGTTTGTACTCTTCATGGGAAGTTACTTTTGTTGGATATAAATCCTTGACTTACATTTTTTTCCTTGAATCTCTTAAATGATTTTCCTCTTTTTTAACATAAAATATTGTATTGAAAAGTCAGATGGTAATTTAATTTTCTATCCTAATATGTCATACACTACTGTTTTTCCTAGATGCCCAAATAATTTTTTGTTTCTTTCTTTGTTTAAGTTTAGGAATTTTACTAGAATATGTCTTGTTGTTCATCATTCTGGACTGATATTCTGAAGCACATAATATGAACATCAAATCATTTTTTATCTTATAAATTTTCCTGAAATTGTAGTTTTTAGTGTTTGCTGTTTCTTTGCATGAAATTGAGTTTTTCTTCAGGGACTCCTATCTAAAATATTTATCATTTTCATTCAAACCAAGTCAATCTCCTTTTTCCTTTTTGATTTAAAATATGTTCTTTTTTTACCTTCAATTTTTTTCTTAAATCAAAAGAGTATTTATTCATCCTGTGTTCCTTTGTATTTGAATTCATTCTCTGAATTTTTTCTTTTCTTTTTAATTCTATTTTGATCGCTTCTGAGAATTTCCAATTCTGATTTCTATTGTTCTTTCATCTTTTGTATTATTTTCTTAATGTCATAAAAGAGAAGGTTAAGTTTTGATCTACTTTGTAGTCATGTCTTTTTTGGCCTGTAGGGATTGTTATTTTGCTTATTTTCTTTTTTCTTACATTAATTTTGTATGGGATTTGGCCTTGATACTTATCTCTTGTTCGTTTTTATGTGAATTTAGTTTTCTTGAACTTAATTTATCTTATTATTGTTTTTTTAATCCTCACCCAAGGATATTTTTCCGTTGATTTTTAGAGAGAGTGGAAGAAAGAGAGAAATATCGATGTGAGAGAAACACATCAATTGGTTGCCTCCTGCACGTGCCCTGACCAGGGCCTGGGCCAAGGAGGAGCCTGCTAACTGAGGTATGTACCCTTGACTGCAATTGAACCCAGGACCCTTAGTTAGGCCTGTAGGCCAAAGATCTATTTACTGAGCCAAACCAGCTAGGGCTTGAACTTAATTTTTATGCAAATTTAGTTTTCCTGAACATTACTCTGAGTTTCAGGGTAAAGTTTCTAATTTCACAGATCTTCCTCTGCAATTTTCTTTTTGTAGTGTTCCAAACTATGAAAATTTTGTCATTTTCCTGCTCAGTTCCATTTCTACCCCCAGTAGTTTTCTCCTCAGTGTGAGCTTCTGTCTTGGGAGGGAACCCTGGAAGGTTGGACACTAAAAAAGTAGAGGTGCTCTCTCTGGGTGGTGAGGTTAAAGTGTTTCCTGCTTTGATCTCTTATTTTGCCTATAATAAACTTTTACTGTGGCCCTAACCGGTTTGGCTCAGTGGATAGAGCATTGGCCTGTGGACTGAGGGGTCCCAGGTTTGATTCTGGTCAAAGGTATGTACCTTGGTTGCGGGCACATCCACAGTAGGGGTGTGCAGGAGGCAGCTGATCGATGTTTCTAACTCTCTATCCTTCTCCCTTCCTCTCTGTAAAAAATCAATAAAATATATAAAAAACAAACAAACAAAAAAAACTTTTACTGTGACTAACAGAACTTTACTTTTTAGTGTAAGTGTAGAGCAGAGTAATTTTGATAGCAAATCTCCAATCTTTTGACTTAAGCAGAGTCACTCCTTTATTTGTAAAGCAAATATTAACCAAACCCTACATGCTGGTCACTGGGACTTTATCTGTAAACAAAACCGATACGGCACTTAAAAATCGATCGCGAGCTGGTAGGAATCTCCAGAATTCCTCACGATGATATCTATTAGGTCTGCACGGACAGACCCATCCCAACAGAACGTTGTCTGATCGGTAAGTTTAAGTTTGTTCACATAAGATCATTTGGTCACTGTTGCTTTTATCTAGTTTTCTTCTTTTTCTCCCCCTCCCGCCCCTCCCCTGCCTTTTTTTGTTTTTTTTTGTTAATCCTTTCTGAAGGATATTTTCCCACTGATTTATAGGGAGAGTGGAAGAGAGAGGGAAAGACAGAGAGAAACATTGATGTGAGAGAAACACATAGATCGGTTGCCTCCTGCAGGAGCACAACCAGGGGCCAGGCTGGGGAGGAGCTTGCAAGCAAGGTAGGTGCCCTTGACTGGAATTGAACCCAGGACCCACTGAGCCAAACCAGCTAAGGCGCTTTTATTTATCTAGTTTTCTGAGAATTCCTTCAGGCTCATATTACTCAGTGCCCTTTGATAGCTTTTTTCCTTATTTCAGACTCTTTTGAAATAGTCTCCTTCACTGTTATCTTCACTTTCCAGGTTCTGTTGATGTTTTCTATTTAAACTTGGCTTTAACTCCTTAAAGTTATTTGGTAAATAGTTTTCATAGAAGAAGATTATCTAAAGAAAGTTGTTTCATTTTTCAACAAGGAAAGTTTCTACTTCTACTTTGCTCTTAAACTACAGTATTACACCCAATTTTGAGATTTTTAAAAATAACCCTACATTACTATTTGTCTGGAGTCTAGGTGATTAATTTTTGGTGGGTTAATTTTTTTCTTTGATATACTGGATAAATTCTTATGCTCTGAAGTAAGTTCCCCAGAAATTTAATTTATTCAAAATAAAACATAAAAGAATAACTTCTTTTTAAAGAATCAGATACACAGCATGTCTGAGTAAATAAAAAAGAGTCCATGTAACAAATAAAGATTATTTTTTAAAACCAACTTCAGGCCATGAAGTTTCCTTTGTGGTCAAAGTTCTTGTTCACAGATGCAAAAAGGCTGGCAACAAAGATAAATAACTTTATCTACTTTACATGTTGACTTTAAAGCTGATGAAAGATAAGAATAAACATGGGTGTGCAAACTGCTCTGCTAGTTTACAATTTAAGAAACAAAAGACGGTTTTATGAAACAAATAATATATAATCTGGAAAAATATACAGTGGGCTAGAGTCCTTTAGGAATCAATTGGAAGGAAATAATGAGACTGCAATTAGCAGTTAGTTATTATAAACTAATCTTTAGTTATTGATAGTAATACTAGAGGCCTGGTGCATGAAATTCATGAACAGGTAGGGTCCCTAGGCCTGGCCAGCGATCAGGGCTGATCTGTGGGGCGACTGGCAGGGTGATCAGGGGGCGGGGCCTTCTGGCACCCGCCTTGGACAGCCTGGTGCCACCTGCTCACTGGCCCCGCCCCTCACTGCTGCTGGTCACCTCCCTCTGCAGGGTGACTGGCAGGGTGATTGGGGGCCTCCTGCTGGCACCTGCCTTGGCTAGCCTGGGGCCTGCAGGCTGGGGGCAGCTCCTGCATTGGGAGTCTGCCCCTTAGTGGTCAGTGCGCATCATATCGATTGGTCATTCCACTGGTCATTCCACCATTCAGTCGATTTGCATAGTAAGCCTTTATTATATAGGCTTGAGATCGCAGAGTATAAGACTGAAAACAATCGGTTGTAATTTTCCATAAGATGTTTCTGCAACCTCTATATATGCAAAACTATTTATTTTGTTGCATCTACCTAACACATGCAAGATTCTGGCTAATCCTGAAACAAAGGAATATATTCCACAACTTACTTAAAATGTTTCTTTCCCTTGCCAAACTTACTTTATATAATATATTATTTTTTATATTTTTCTTACCATAGGCCATCTACTTCTGAGAATGAATAATAGAAATTTGCCTTGTACCTTAGATTAGGTCCAATTTGGGTGCTTGTAACATAATCTCTGTTAACTGCAGTGAATCCAGTTTTCTCTTTACTCAGTTATTTTGTTGTGGTCTTACATTAGGGCCAGCAACATAAAACAGCTATCTATTGATTGCCAGTATGCTAGGTATATATGGAAAATCTAATATAAAGTCTAAATCTGAAATAAAATAATTACAAAAAGAAAACATATCATCCAATTTTTAAAAATGGGAAAAGACTTAGACACTTCACCAACGGAGACACATAAGATTTCACTATCACCATTCTTTATGGAAATGCAAATTGAAATTATGCCATGATGTGACACACTACACATCTATTAGAACAGCTAAAATAAAAAGTACTGACAATGCCAAGTGCTAGCAGGTTTGTAGAGCAAATGGAACTCTCATGCATTCTTGGTATGCAAAACGTTATAACAATTCTGAAAAACAATTTGGCATTTTTCTTTTTGTAAAAAAATATTTTTATTGATTTTAGAGAGAGGAAGGGAGAGGGAGAGAGAGATAGAAACATCAATGATGAGAGAGAATCATTGATTGGACTCCTCCTGCATGCCCCACACTGAGGATCAAGCCCTCACCTTGGGCATGTGCCCCTACCGGAATTGAACCATGACATCCTGGTTCATAGGTTGACGTTCAACCACTGAGCCATGTTGGCCGGGCGTGGTATTTTTCTTATAATATTACACATGTACTAGAAATCCTACTCCTAGATACTTACTATAGAGAAATAAAGACGATGTTCATACAAAAAAAATCCATACTCAAATGTTTATAACTGCTCCATTAGTAATTTTCAAAGAGTAGAAACAATCTGATTGTGCTTCAGTGGGTGAATTGATGAACTGTGGCACATCTCCACAACACTATTCAGCAATAAAAAGGAATGAAATATTGACACACACAACAATTTGGACGAATCTCAAAGACATTAAGCTATGTGAAAGAAACCAGTCCTCAAAAGTTATATACTATATGATTCCATATATAAAACATTTTGTAAAAGGCAAAATGCAGTAACAAAACAGATCAGTGGCTGCCTGGGTTGGGAAGTTGATGTGACTAAAAAGGGAAGGTGTGAGAGTAGTTTGGGCTTTTAGAATGGTTTTGTTCTCTGATTTTGTGGTAGTTACATGAATCTGTTGGATTTTTAAAAATCGAACTCTTGTAACTGTTGCTGGAAGGTTGACTGAGGAATTTTTAAATACCAATAAACTTACTTTTTGTTACAAAAGAAAGTAGCAGTGCATCTGTTCTCATTTGTTAATTAGCAGAGTCTCCTATGGATTTCCTAATCCACTGAGCATTGGCTGGGTTTCCTCCCCACACTGTGGCTGCCATCTCCCCAGCTCTGCAGGTTCTTCTGGATCTTGGCAAAATCTGCCTGCAGCTGCCCATTTTGAGTGGGACCAGAGCAAGAACAATCTTGCAGCAGGTCCAGGCTGTGCTACAAACTGCTTTGCCACTGGCTCCTTATGACTCAGCACACCCAAACATACAAGGTGGGGCAAGAGTAGGTTTACAGTTGTTCATATGGAAAATGACATGCAGGTTATGATTATTATAAGAGCCTTATTAACTCTGTGTTTTGAGTACTTACAACTATAAACCTACTTTGCCCCATCTTATAGTATACTCAATATCAGTTGTGGAAGTCATTCAAATTATTGGCATACAATTGTTTATAGACTTCCTTTAGAAACGGAAAATCGTCTTGCTATGTATTTCATTTTAACTTACATTTCCAGATTATCATATACACTTTCTGTGGCAAACAGATATGGTGTATGGAGCCTCTGGCAATCACTAATAAGATCCTTAGGGTTTTGGAACAAGTCATGTCGTCTTCTGCAGACAATATATTTTCTATTTGAAAGCTTCTGTAGATGAGACCACTAAAGACTGAATACTTGTTAACAAGACACAGCTTCCTATGATTCCTGCAACCATTGCATGACTGCCTCTCCCTCAACCCATATTTCATGAGGAATTTCCTATCTATAATAATGGGAAAGAAAAAGGGATGAAATGGTATGCTTTTCAGGTGCCTGCCAGAACTTGCTACTTTACATTCATGCTCAAAAAATTGCCCCAGAAGAGCTGACCTCCAGTTGAGCACATCTCTGGATATTACATTTGGCTGTCTACATCATGTGGAAAGAACTGAGCCTGAGGTGTGCATTAACTTGCTTCGTGGGCAATTGCTAATGGCTTGGCTGACTGAGGAGGAACTTGTAAAGATCAAGATAGGAAAATTGATGACTAGGATGTTTCAAGAAGTATGTAAATGGACCTCTCAGATTGGGCACTTGTATGACCTATAGAAATACCACCCGAGTGCATTTATTACTAACTCTTAATAACATCGAGTTGCTTTAGGATGCCTCTTCTTTCCCACCGCCCCTTTACCCCTAAGCCTTCTGAGGCCTGTGGTCACAGTCTCAGAGATGAGGGCTGTAGCAGTTGCTGCCAGTGTCCTGCCCAAAGTGCCTTGGACCCTAACTTTTTCAGTATGCTTAGATGAGTTCAAACTGACAAAATCTGCAAGTGTGTCTAAACATTTTTTCCTGGCCTTTTTTTTCACACATGCAACAGACCAGAATTTCTTGGGAATTCATACCACTCAGAGTAGACTTCAACCATTGACTGATGAGGACTGATGTATAAATAAATACCTTAGTGCCCTGATATTAAGAAGGGTCAGTTCTGAGATGTGTATTTTACATATTTTCTCAGAGTTTCTTCTTGAATTAAGCTCCATTTGTCCATTATGGTAGCTGGCGTCATAATTCAGTCCTTATTAGCTGTCTATTTTCCCCCTGTACCACTTCACCACTCTACTGCTTGATTTTCCTGCATCTCCTACATAAACCACCTGCATCGTGACAATTTCATTAGTATCCCTTTGCAGTGCAACCAGAGGTGCTTTGGCTCCTACTACTTCTGAGTGTCCAACTTTCCAACAATAGGGGCCAAAGTGAAATCTGCTGTGCCACCATTTCCTATGGATTCCAGCAAATTCCCTCATCAATGATGATTACGATAGACACTGTCCATCATATGTTTTTACAGAATAAAAACATACTCCTGGTATAATTGCTCTTTAAACATAAGGATCTCCTGTCAGCACCATATTTAAGACTTTATCAGCTGACATGGTATTCATCCAATGCCTCTGACCAAGGGCACGCTCTGGAATTAAGACAGTGGTTCACAACATACAATTCATTCATCTTATTCTGTGTTCCACTAATAAGGAGTAAAATTGGTGTCAGAGTTGCATAAGACTTATTTATGTCATCAGCTAGAAGATAATCTATCATGAGAGATAGGGATGCTACCCTAAAAGGCTCAATATTATCTTAGACCAGTGACCAGAAGCCAGAATACACAGGTTGAAAACCAAAGGATGAAAATATATGTGACCTTTCTAAGGTCAAGAATTTTGCTACCTGCTTCAACATCTTTAAGCACTGGTCAGTTTGAAGGTCCCTGTGTCTGTCTCAGGGGAGGAACTTTTGTACCAGTGAACACAGTCACGGTTCTACATAGAATCCCATCTGCCAGTCAGGCTCCTCATTCATCTGACAAATGGTTAAAGAAAAACTCTGTGATTGACCATGATTACCAAGTGGTTTGTGGTATAAAATGAGGGCAAGGGAGACTATTTGTGCCACAGAGGATCCACTGAGACACCTTTCCGTGTCCTTTTGCTGAGACTCTCTGGTCAATGGAAAACTAGAGCTAGGTACTGGGACAGATTAATGATTATATGGAATGGGCAGAAATAGATAGTTGTGCTTAACATAGGTTCCATGATCAACTACTGCAGCAGACACTGAAACTCATTTGTTTTATGTTAGTTATTTTTTCTTCCTTCTATACACTTTTGCCCACATTACCTCACATAGGGAGCATTGCTGGCAGCTAATATTTTTGGTTTCAGATGGGAATCGGACCAAATAAAATGATCTCACAATGATAGAGTAGCTGATGAAAATGCCTCCCACTTTGAGAATACAAAATTTTATTTGAAAAAAGAACAATGAGTCAATCTTAGGGGCAGAAATAGTAATCACACACTGGATACTGTCTTGTTTTCCATAGACTATCCACACATTTGTCATTAATTTCTTAAAAAATCTTCTCATTGCCAAACCGGTTTGGCTCAGTGGATAGAGCATCGGCCTGCGGACTGAGGGGTCCCAGGTTCGATTCCGGTCAAGGGCATGTACATTGGTTGCGGGCACATCCCCAGTGGGAGATATGCGGGGGGCAGCTGGTCGATGTTTCTCTCTCATCGATGTTTCTAACTCTCTATCCCTCTCCCTTCCTCTCTGTAAAAAATCAATAAAAAATATTTAAAAAAAAAAATCTTCTCATATAGTCAGCTTGTGTGTGCATTCATTTCCTGTTTGGACTCTAATGGATACATCCTTTTAGAAGAAATATATGTGCATATCATTCAAAATGTTAAACTCCCATTGAGCTACAAATATAGTTTATTTTACTAGTTCTGTGTTTTTCAAAATTTTTAATTTTCAAATACTATCATCACAATTTTGGACCCCCCTTTCTTATAGAAAATTGTTTATCCAGTTATATCCTTGAGACTGCTTTGTTTTATGTGAGTTCCTTTGTGTCTTTTATCTTCTGCTAGATTACAGATATATAAAGGGCAGGTTTCATGAATTATAGGGATGTTCATAAAAGCATGTAATTCAGTATTATACACTTGGTAAGCACTAAATAAACATTTTGGCATCAACTGCATTATCTTCAAAACATAATAATCAGAATATTAGGAGGAACAAATCTTGGAATAATGAACTTGATAGTCCATACCTTCAATGTAGAATGCTTTGGTCTTGAACAAAAAAGCTAGCTTAGGGAACATTTCTGTTGCTAGAAATACTGACACACTGATGTAGATTATGTTTGCCAAGTGATGTGAACATTTACAACCTCCAGTAGTCATGAAGAAGTCTGAGACATGATGACTATATTTAATCATAAAACTTATTTAAATATTCAGGGAACAAATGAAGAGCTCAGTATGGGAGGAACTTTGCATGGTATGATGAGTTTATCTTAGTCATTTCTTTTTCTTCCAGGCCCTGGAGTATGATAAATACACCTAAGTAGAATGAACCATTCATGGGCTCCTTCAAGCTTGGTTCTGTTTCATTTTGACATAAGCTACATACTAAGTTAGCATTATACTTTTCCTGTCCACTGTTCTCTAAGAAATACTTTAGTAGGGAATGGTGCTAATTGGATATCAATGCTTCTAGAATTTTCAGTGAATACACACACACACAGACACACACACACACACATACACACACACACACATCCTATATAATAAAAGCCTAATATGCAAATTATCCCCTTAGGCCAGTGATGGCGAACCTTTTGAGCTCAGCATGTCAGCATTTTGAAAAACCCTAACTTAACTCTGGTGCCGTGTCACATATAGACATTTTTTGATATTTGCAACCATAGTAAAACAAAGACTTATATTTTTGATATTTATTTTATATATTTAAATGCCATTTAACAAAGGAAAATCAACCAAAAAAATGAGTTCACGTGTCACCTCTGACACGCGTGTCAGAGGTTCGCCATCACTGCCTTAGGCAGTCATTTGACCAGGAGACTGGGAGTTTGACAGCTCTTTATGACATGTGTTGACCACCAGGGGGTGGCGCGGAACATGGCGGGTGACACAGTGCTGGCAGCAGGCGGCAGTGGAGATACTGCTGGTCCTCATGAGCCCCGATGAGAGTGCGACCATGGCGGGATGGTGGAGCAGGTGAGCGGGCGGCGCCAGGCCAAGGTGGGTGTGAGTGGAGGCCCAATCACCCCGCAGACGGTGACCAGCCATGGCAGCGGGAGGAGGGGGGACCCGGCCCTGATCGATTGCCCTACAGGAAGGATGATGGAGTAGGTGAGGGGGCAATGCCAGGCCAAGACGAGGTGCCAGGCGGGGCTGTGGGGCTGTGAGGCTGGGGGTGAGAGCTGGGGCCCAATCTCCAAAGGCCACCCTGAAGGACCCCATTTGTGCATGAATTTGTGCACCAGGCCTCATATATATATATATATATATATACATACATATATGTATATATATGTATGTATATATATATATATATATATATATATATATTCATATGGATATCTCCAATTCATATCCAGTATCACAGATTCTTCCTCATCTTACAATTTTTATTGATAATTCATTTTCTCTCTGAAAATGTAAGTTGTCAACAACATCAATACATTTACTCATCTGCCTAATCCTAAAATAATCAAAACAACTTCAGAATTACTATACCAATATCACTACCCACAACAACCTACTAATAAAAGTCTAAGAACTCTCTGAGTTATTTTTGTCCTTAGAAGATATTCCAAAGAGGTTACACAGTCAAAGAATGTATGTGTGTGATACTATGTTGTGGTAGCTGGTTTAAAACTTATTATGTTGTGTGGTTATTAATTTGATAGCAGATAAGCTTGTTTGTTTCTATTTGTATTTTTAAAAATGGGGGGCTTGTACTTTTAATATTTTTTACTTAATTTTTAGAATTTGTGAAACATTGACATGTTTTCAAAAGTCAAAACTTTATAAAAGAGCTCACCCTTATTCCTTATTCCTCCACCCTTTCCTCACTCATCCACCACAGGAGACCATTTCCTAAGTGTCTTATCCTTTTCATGTTTCTTTTGGTTAAAAGAAATAAACAAAGGGCATATATATCTTTCCCCTTTTTTCTTTTACAAAATTAGCATATTATTTGTTACTTTAAAAATCTGGGTTACACTGACATTTATGCACCTTTTTTATTTTTAATGCTCTCCATACGTGATTTTTTCCCTCTACAGAAGCTACCTTGTACTTATGTTGATCCAACTTATACTTTTTTGTTTGTTTTTTTGTTGTTTGTTTTTTCATTACCTTCTGCTCTTCATCAGGAGTTGTGTTTGGATTTGCTGCAACTATTGGTATAAAAATTTAGGGTTTCTTCCTTAATCTTTCAGTTTGTTGAAAATATTAATATATGTTATAATATACAATTGTCTCTGGATTCTTTAAACAAACCTTATCCTATATACTAAAAGGTTAATATGCAAATTGACTGAACAGTGGAATGACTGGTCACTATGACGTGCACTGACCACCAGGGGACAGATGCTCAACACAGGAGCTGTTCCCTGGTGGTCAGTGTGCTTCCACAGGGGAAGCGCCACTCAGTCAGAAGCCGGGCTCACATCTGACAAGTGCAGCAGTGGTGGCGGGAGCCTCTCCTGCCTCTGCAGCAGCGCTAAAGATTTCCGACTGCCGGCTTAGTCCCGCTCCCCAACGGGAAGTGGGCCTAAGCCATCAGTCGGACATCCCCCGAGGGCTCCCAGACTGCAAGAGGGCACAGGCTGGGCTGAGGGACCTCCCGAGTGCATGAATTTCGTGCACTGGGCCTCTAGTTAGATCATAAGTAAGTTTTAAAACACCATTTCTGAATTGTTAATATTAACATTCCGAAATGAGATTCATCTGTATTTGTTTTATGTTGTCTCATTTGGTTATGAAATCAAGGCAACATTAGTTTCATAAAATCAGTGTCTTCATATTCTTCTTTACATTCTCTGGAATATTTGGAATAACAAATAGGTTACATGTCACTTGGGGTTTGGTAAGATTTATGTCTAAGATGTGGGTGAGATAGGAGCTTTTAATGTGGGAAGATTTTAGATTTCTCTTTAAAATACTTTAAATATTGTAAGTTAATTCATATTTTCTATTTCTTTTTGGTGATTAAAATTTTATATATAAGTATTTTATATTTGTCATATAAACAATTACTCACCATAATTATTGTGGCATCCTATTTTTATTTAATAAATCTTGCTAAAGTGTTATCTATTTCATTTCACTTAAAAAAATATTTCCTAATGATTCTTTGTTTTCTGTCTCATTAGTTTTTATCATTACCTTCATTATTTCCTACCTTATTTTTCCTTGGGGGCTTGCCTATAGCTATTTTTCTAAATTTCTGAGCAAGGTACTAACTTATTTTTATTATTTTTTCTAATATTAAACTCAGGCTATTGATTTTTTAACTTGTAATTTTCTTGTTATGATATGTTTTGATTTTATTATTATTTACTTTTAAACATTATTAAGTTTCTATTATGATTTCTTCTCTGACACTAGAATTACTTGGTGTGTGCATGTGCATATGTCTGTTTGCTTACAAATGTAAGAATTAATTTCTCCCATAATTTTTGTTATTGATTTATAATTTTCTTGCATTATGGCACAAAGAAAATATTCTATAATATCAGCTCCCACCTTCTAACTCTGGATTTTGCTAATTTTTCTTTTATAATTTTTTTTAATTTGAAGATTAGCTTTGAATTAACAATTAGTTGTATAATTTTAATAAAATTTCTATGTTGCAGGAATGAGTGTACTCATTAGTATAATTTGCAATATCATTGACATAACACCAATATTTTATGAATGGAAAAAAAACACCCTATATCAGTGATGGCGAACCTTTTGAGCTCAGCGTGTCAGCATTTTGAAAAACCCTAACTTAACTCTGGTGCCATGTCACATATAGAAATTTTTTGATATTTGCAACCATAGTAAAACAAAGACTTATATTTTTGATATTTATTTTATATATTTAAATGCCATTTAACAAAGAAAAATCAACCAAAACAATGAGTTCGCGTGCCACCTCTGACACGCGTGTCATAGGTTCACCATCACTGCCCTATATGTTATAGAGCTAAATTTGGGAGTGGGGAATTTCCTGATATTTGTGATTGGCTACTACATTTCAGACACTCTATTACAATGCCTCATTAATTTATTAAAAAAAAACCTAAGGTATATGTTATTACCATATTGAGAAACAACAAATAATTGCCCCACAGTCAGACAGTTGGGAGACTTGGTAATTCAATTTATATCTGCTAACTTTCTAGAGCACTTTCTACTATTTTTCTATTAATCCAACTTGGTCCCCTGACTCATAATTCAATGCAATTGTCTATTTTTAAAATTAATTTGTAAACAATTAAAAACCCAATAGAAATGCAAATATAATCTCGAAAATACAAAAGTAATGAGCCTATTGCATGGTTGGAAAACTCTTTTTCACTAAGGAGTAAATAAGCATAGAGAAATAATTTCTCAGGAGAAATTCAAATATGAAAATAAAGATGCTATAAAATGATGAGAAATCAGATTTTATTATAATACTAGAGGCCTGGTGCATGAATTTGTGCACGGGTGGGATTCCTCGGACTGGCCAGTGATCAGGGCTGATTGGGGCTGGCCGGCTGGGGAGGGACTACAGGAGGGCTCCAGGGTGTGTCCAGCCCTCTCGCCCAGTCCTGATCGGCTGGACCTCAGCAGCAAGCTAACCTATGGGTTGGAGCATGTGCCCCTGATGGTCAGTGTGCATCATAGTGACTGGTCGAGCAGTTGACCAAATGGTCAACCAATCGGTTGGACACTTAGCATATTATGCTTTTATTATATAGGGTGTTTTAAAATTAAATTCTTGGGACTAAATTTGACTGATAAAATTTCAAAGCATAGCTTGTACAATTTTGAAAAATAATTGCCTTTACTGTAATTTTTATAGTTTCCAGTAATGCAGATTAGAGTGTGAGTATATAGGAGAGTATATTAAAATTATTAACTTCAGACTAAACTTCTACTATGCTATTGTATTGTCCTGATTCACATTTTAAAAAGAACAATTAGAAAGATAAATGGTAAATATGGGAAGTTGATTTTGACATTCATTTGTTTCTTTGTCCTAGTCCTTTATGTCCTTATGAGGAAACCCATTCTTTCCCCTAGGTTTCAGTGTTCTATAGTTTAAATAAGATTCTTACAACCTTAATACAAAGTGAGACTTATCTAATTAGCCTCAGGCATTGAACAAAGCTATAATAGAAGAAACTGACAGTTTTATACTTCCTTTATTATCATCTATCTTTTTTTCTAGATCAGAGATTCATGTATTGTTCAAGAATACATTTCTCATTCTATACCCAGCTATTATTCAAAACGTTAAAATGCTGCTCATGGACCATTTCTGTCTGTGACATGATGAGGTATCATGCTGTGATGCTGTCAGTAGGAACTGTGAGGAGGTCAGTTAGTGAAGTCTAAACCATACCAACTTGAAGTCTGTTATATGGCGGCCCCCAAACCTGGTGATCCCAACTAAGCTGAGAACTGTGTAATTACCCACGGGTCCCACACCTGTGGCTATGTCATGCCAGGTGGATTTGTAATTTTATTGTATTGTGGTCTGTGTCTTAGTGATAGGATTTCCCTTTTGGCACTGGCATATTTACTCCTGTTACATTCTATATTGCACTTTCATGAAATACTATTCATTATTAATCAGCAAATGTCAAAATCTTACATTTGGAGCTAGTTCCTGAGTTTTTGGCCAATGTAGATATTTTCTTACTTGAAAATTCCAATAGACTATTGAGAAGGCACCTCAAATTCAACACATTCCTAATCAAAATTTGAGCGATTAGCCTACTCCAAGGCATCTGCAATGTTGCCCAAGCCAGAGGTATGCAAGTTGTCTTTGACTTAATCCTAATGCTTCACTACCCAATGCCTACTTTCCTTTCCTGCCTTGCTGACTGTCAAAAGGAGTAGCTTTAGAGGTCCTGTTCCATAGGGCAAGTGCCAAACAATTCTAGGTGAAGAATGTTTTTCAGTATTTTCTACTCTGTGTATGATACTGATATCTAATGTTGTTTTATTTTCTATTCATGGTTTGAAGTCTTATACCAAAAGCAAGATTTCATGCTTTCATTAAGGAAAAAAAATGTATCATTTCTCTCACAGTTTCAGACACCAAATAAAGTGAAAGTTTTCTTTTTAGTCTAACCTCAACCTAGATGTGAAGAGGTTTGTATAATGAATTTTGGCATATGTTCAAACCATTTTATCACTGGCAATAGTGAAAATTTAAACTTATCCAGTTCTTTTTTTTGTCAGAAAGAATTCTATTCTGAAAATGAAATTCACCCTCTCATTATCTCTTTATGCACGCTCAGATCCCAACCTTATGCCCTCATATGGACCATTAATATCGATAAAGCGGGGTTGAGTGAAAAGACTCATGACCTGAAAGTAGACCAGGCAAACCATGAAGTTCAATATAGAAATAGTTCTTTATATCTATTAAGTAGCCCCTCAGGTGCATATCAGTTGCTTAAACTCCTAGTGCACCTGACCATTCATATTGTATGACCTGGGGCAAGACTGAAAATTTGCCTGGAACTAGGCTGACTTATTTGTAGCATTTAAGGATTATTATAATATTAACACTTTTGTAGTAGAGGATGAAAAAAAAAGACAGTGTTTATATAATAACTTCCTAATTTCAAGTACATTTTATTTATTATTGCTAGTGTAATGATACATAAATAATGAATTAAGCTTTAGGTGAAAATGATAAATGAATTGGGCTTTTACTATGTATTCTAATAAAACTCTGCTTCCTAATTTCTTTCCTCTCAAATATTGAAATTACCTTATTAATCTATTTATACTAGTATAAAATGCTAATATGCAAAGTGTCCCCTTGGGAGTTCGACTTAGAGACTGATTGCTTGCTATGATGTGCACTGACCACCAGGGGGCGGAACGAAGGAAGGCCCTGGCTGGCAGCCAGAAGGCCTCAATCAGTCCTGATCGCCAGCCAGGCCAAGGGACCCTACTTTGCATGAATTTCGTGCACTGGGCCTCTAGTAAAAAATAAATGTAAACTCCTAATCTAGCTAGTCCCTTAAAAATATAAACTATCTAAAATACTCAAGCAGTGTATGAAAAGATAGATTGATATAAAGAATACATGTGTAATACCCCCTTGCTTTCTCTATTTAATGCTAATTATGTGTTATATACAATGGAAAGCATGTTGCATATATTATATTTTTTGTCCTTGCAAAAACTTGAATGGTTAACCATGCAATCCGAATTTTTAAAGATGAAGTAAATTATGGCTGTAATAGATTAACTAATGACCAAAACCACCCAATTCATACATGTCAGTCAGTTATTTACTTGACTTTAAAACACATGTATGTCAGATAGCTTCCTCCTAATATCAATTTTTCTCTTTTTTGCTTAGTAATATAACCTCTAGTTTTATTTGGGTGCATGGCTACCCAATTTAAAGAGACCATGTTCCAGTTGGTCAGGTTACTAAAATCTGCTGTGTGGGATGTCAGCAAAAGTGTCCTGTGCAACTATATTGTAGCCAACTTTAAGATAGAGCATACTTCCTAATTTGCCCTTCTTTCTTCCTGCTGGCTAACATGTGGGCACTATGCCTACAGATTAATTAATGATCACATCCATGATGTAAACATCACATTGAACATGGTGGGGCACCCATGATGGTCATGGAACCGCCCTACCATTCTTGGAATACTTCCTGGACTTTGCCTGAGGAGATTAAATATCTTATTTAGGCTATTCCTATTTGGGATTTTCAATCACTTACATTTAAACTAATCAATACTAATAGGTAAGAATCATTCCATTTCATCAAACTACTGACTTAAAGCAAGGAATCCACTTGCAAATTCTTTATAGAAATTCTGGGCATTAACTTTATGTCATTTCTGAATACTGTAGACTAAAAATATAACATTTAGTACACTGTTATAATCAAATTCCATTTCAACATAACAATATATAACATTTGGGACTTAATTACAAGTAAGTTGAATCCTTTCTCTGCTGTTTTTTATTAATGAAGATGGAAATCACTGTTTTGATATACAATTGGTCAAGATTTTAAGCCTTAATCTATTTCAGAGAACTTAAGTAATTCTAATTCTGTCTTGCTAGGATATGAAAAGCAGAACAATGGATGTTTTAAGTCAGTTCCAAGGAAATTATATAGGCTACTGAAGTTTTATGAGTTGGAATTAAGCCAAAGCAGAAACAATAACAGCTGGCCAAAAACCCAAAACACCAGGGACCTCCCTCAATAGAGGAAGCTCTTCCTTTGAAATGTAACTTGAGAGGTGCTGTCAGAACCTGCCAGTCTTTGAAGGTTATTGTAGACAAACTAGAGGCCAATGCACAATTTTCGTAGGCCTTCCTTCCCCCAGCTGCCAACACTGGCTTTCCTCGCAGCCCCAGCTTCGTCTGGAAGGTCATCTGGAAGGACATCTGTAAGGATGTCTGGTCTAATTAGCATATTACGCTTTTATTATTATAGACTAGTGGCCCGGTGCATGAAATTCATGCACGGGAAATGGGTGTCCCTCAGCCCAGCCTGCACCCTCTCCAATCTGGGACCCCTCGGGGTTTGTCCAACTGAAGGTTTAGGCCTGATCCCATGGGACATCCCTCTCACAATCTGGGACAGCTCGCTCCTAACCACTCACCTGCCTGCCTGCCTGACTGATCTCCCCTAACCACTCTGCCTGCTGGGCTGCTCACCCACAACTGCCCTCCCCTGCCAGCCGATCGCCCCCAACTGCCCTCCCCTGCTGACCTGATCACCCCCACAAGGGGGGTGTCCCTCAGCCCAGCCTGCCCCCTCTCACAGTCCAGGAACCCTCAGGGGATGTCCTCTGTGGGAGGTGACTAGGCCAATCAGGGGAAGGTGCTGCCCCCATCACCCTGCTGCTGTTGCCACTGCTGGCCACCACAGCTGCTGGCCGTCAGCCCTCACAGCTGCCGCTAGGGCTGCTGGCCCTCAGCCCTTGCTTCTTAGCACTGGCCCCTCCCCCACACCCACTGGTGGATGGGGGGCGATCTGGGGCCAGGCCAGTTGGGGGAGAGGCTGTGGGAGGTTTAGGCACAGCAGGTTGCACCCCATCCAGCCTCTGTGCAGGCATGGCGGAGGGACCGGGCCCGCGCCACTACCTCTGTGACTGCCTCTGTGAAAGGGGCAGCACTGGGACCTGGACCGCATAGCCCCCTCTCCTGCTGCCTCTGTGGAAGGGGCCTTGGCGCTGGACCGGCCCACGCCAAGGCCTCTCCCGCGCCACCTTCCTCCATTCCTGTGGCCACCATGAGAGCCACCTTTTTCCACTCCTGCAGCCGCCGCCTCTCCCACACTGCCGCCTCTCCTGCGCCACCGGCCTTTGGCCCTCTCAGCCACCATGGCTGCTGGCCCTCAGCCCTTGTAGCCGCTATGGCTTTGTTAGGAAGGATGCCTGGATGGTTGTCCAGAAGATGTCTGGACTAATTAGCATACTACTCTTTTATTAGTATAGATGCTATTGGCTATCCATCTTCATAAGAATTGTTATTCAAATTCTTTGGGAAGAAATACTTAACATTACAGAAAATACAATTTAAGACTCAAAATGATAGAAAGAAAATTTGAAACTAGATAGATGTGGGTTTGAAAATCAGCTTTTCTACTTAACCTGAAGCATTACATATTTCCCTTCATCTACCTGCAAAAAAGGTAATATAATAGTCTCCCAAATTTGCTAAGAGAACAAGTTGATATAAAATATTTATAAGTATGAAACATATAGTTTATATTTTAAAAAGTATTTCGTGGTCTAAATATATTAGTTCCTTATAGAATTCGCTAAGTCCTTAGAGCATCCAATATAATAAAAGCCTAATAGGCTAAGTGTCCAGTCGTCCGGTGACCAGTTGACTGTTCAACCAATCAAAGTGTAATATGCTAATGATGTGCTAAGGCTGCTCAACCGCTCACTATGATGTGCGCTGACCACCAGTGGGCAGTTGACTGGTTGACCAGTTGCAATGATGTGCACTGACCACCAGGGGGCAGACGCTACGACCGGTAGGTTAGCTTGCTGCTGGGGTCCGGCTGATCAGGACTGAGCAAGATGGGTCTGAAATGGAGCACTGGTCGGGTCCCTCGGCCTGGCCTGTACCTTCTCGCAATCCAGGACCCCTTGGGGGATGTCAGAGAGCTGGTTTGGCCTGATCCCGCAAGCCACTCCCCTTGGGAGGGCACCAGATGCAGGGCTCATGGCTGGTGAGTGCTGCTGAGGCACAAGGCTCTCCCGATTGGGGCAGGGATGAGTGAGAGCAACAGGTAGGAGCTGTAGGTGGCGATGGACTTCGGATTTTGTCCCCATCCCCACAGGCCACCCAGAGGGACCACCCATGCACAAATTTGTGCACCGGGCCTCTAGTACATTAATAATTATCACTGGGTCTCTTGAAATCAGAGCTTAAATGATTTGGGTACAATTTATCTAGAAGGTGGTTTCCAGAAGTGAAAGTGAAAGATGAGGGAAGTGAAACAAGAAATAGAAAATAGCCAAATGAGTGTGATATTGAGCTGACTACCACTAGAATTGATACTGGTACTTAGCTCCCATGGGGATCCACTGATAAATCATAGAATTTGCCTCCAAATGATCCCAAACAAAAGTAGGAAGGTTGAGAACAATTCATTGATTCTCATCCTTCATTGGTTGCTTCTTGAGCTTGGAGGAACTAATTGTTCTACACTGTGAGCTGTGACTACATAAGGACGAAGTGTTTTTTGTTTGTTTTTTTATGACTTTGGAAAAAGCCCCAAGGCAGATGAGCAGAATGGCACTGTGAGGTGCTCCTGATATGCAATTCTGGCATGTATGTGGGACGTTTTGCCACAGCTGCAATGAAATCTGAGAAGCCAACAGGTTTTGGCCCAAACAAGTTAAGGATCTACAAAATAGTGAATGCGCGCGCGTGCATGTGTGTGTGTTGCTGTCAACAACTGCAAAACCTAAATGTGATATTACACAGAAAAAAAAAAAGCATCCTGAGAAAAACATCAGAGTTTTCTGAGTTTGGTTGCATCGCCTCAGTGTAATAATACCTTATATCACCTCAGTGTAGTCATACTTTTTTAAATGCTGATTAAGAGAATTTCTGTTAACTAGTACTGTTTTAAAAAATGTCCAGCCTAGCATATCATGCTAAGTGACGTAATTCAGTCAGAGAAAGGCCAATAATACAATATGATTTCACTTATATGTGGAATCTAAAGAGCAAAATGAACAAATAAAATAGAAGCAGACTCAGATACAGAGATCAGAGGTTACCAGACAGGAGGGTTTTGGTGGACTGAGTGAAAAAGGTGAAGGGATTAAGAAGTACAAATGGGTAGTTAAAAATAGTCATGGAGGTGGAAAGTACAGCATAGGGAATATAGTCAATAATATTGTAGTAACTATGTATGGTGACAAGTGGGTACTTGAAATATTGGAGGTGGGAAACACTTTATAAAGTATATGATTGTCTAACCACACCTGAAATTAATACAAAAATATTGATTGTAAACTGTAATTGAAAAATAAAATTTAAAAAATTTATTAAAAAAATGTCTGTGGGAAAGAAAACAATGAGAGGATTTCTAGGTACAAAAACTTTGGGAACCATTGCCTTAATGCTAACTATATACTAATAATTATATTTAGGAAAACTGGCTGATTTGGTTGATCTTTCTGTGAAGTAATACTCTTCCAAAAATAAATGTCATTTTATGAATATTCCCTATGTATTTAATAATTGAATAGAAAGGAAAATAATTTTGTTCTACCAAAAAGTAATAACAAATGACAGTTCACTTAGGTTTATATAGCTTTAAGTTTATATAATATTTACCCATGAAGAATATGTGAACTATTTTTACCATCTTTAAAAGGGAATATGGTTTTAATTAGCTTTAACAACTTATTGTCACTAATAAAAACATAATGTGACAGTGTTTATTTTTTTCTATGTATATGAAGTTTTGGTGAAATGTTTTTCATTTTTTTTGGTTGTTTGAGTTTTGTTTTATTATCCTTTCATTTGTTTTAGGAAAGAATTTGTCATGTACAGAAACAGGCATCCTTAGTAGAAAATAATAAACAAAATACACCTTAGGGTCATAAATTAAAAGGAGGTGAAGAGGGAAAGTGAAGAATAAATACACTAGGATAAGTTAAAGGAAAATAATGAATTCTGGGTTTCTTTAAGATTAACACACTTTAAAAGCTATAAAAATTTATCAACCAATGTTACCCCAATTAATTTAATAAAATTTAAAAAATTAAGACCATTTAATAAATAATAATTTCTCTTTTATCTACACATTTTATTTTGCCCAATACATATTTAAATTGAACTACTATAAAACCAGGTTTCCTAGCAAGCTGGAATGCTTTTTTAAATGGGCAAAGATCCTAAAAGAAGAATTGCTGATATAATAAAATTTATGGAAATTACATGTTTAGTTTTGATGATTTAGACAGATGTTTTAAGATATGCCAAAATGAATGGAATCCATTCATAAGATGAGAACAAGGTTGGAAAAGATATTTCTGATGAAAGCAGATGATGAACAGATATAGTCTTTTATCTGAAATTCAACTGAAATCAACCAAGTAATGATACAGCCCTAAACAATTTCAGACCAAATCCACAGAGAATAAGCAGTAGAAGTGGTCTCTCTGCACTGAATTGGTTGGGTTTTATTTGGATCATGATATTACACTGAAGGGAATGTGAAAAAAAATTGAGATGAGTGACTAGAAGAGAATAGCACTGAAAAGCAATTCGAGGAGACTCTTCCCTTTATCTCATATTCCACTTCTAATCTATTGGGAAAAACAACTGGCTCTTTAAAAAGATCCAGAATCTGACCAGCTCTCACCTCCTTCGGTGTCACCACTCTGTTTCAAGCTACCATCATTTCTTGCCTGAAATATTGTAATAGCCTCCTAATTGATCTCTCAGCTTTCACCTTTGTCCCCCTAAGAGTTTTTCTTAACAGAGAAATCTTTGTAAAACTTGAGTAGATCATGTTACTCTTCTGCATAAAAACCTCTAAAGCTACCCATTTTATTTCTGGTAAAAGCCAAAATCCTCAAAATGCCCTGCAAGGCTCCATGTGATCTGGGACCTCTCTGACTTCATCTCCTCCTATACTAATCTTTTCTTATTGAGCTCTAGATACACTGGCCTATTGCCAGGCACACCCTTGCCCTAGTGCCTTTGCCTGGCTGTGTCCCTATAGCAGTGATGGCGAACCTATGACACGTGTGTCAGAGGTGACACGCGAACTCACTTTTTGGTTGATTTTTCTTTGTTAAATGGCATTTAAATATATAAAATAAATATCAAAAATATAAATCTTTGTTTTACTATGGTTGCATATATCAAAAAATTTCCACGAGACACGGCACCAGAGTTAAGTTAGGGTTTTTCAAAATGCTGACACGCCGAGCTCAAAGGTTCGCCATCACTGCCTTATAGTGTAGCTAACATTTTTTCCATTTATTTATTTATTTATTTAAAAAATATTTTTATTGATTTCAGAGAGAGGAAGGGGGAGAGAGAGAGAAGGAGAGAAACATCAATGATGAGGGAGAATCATTGCTTGGCTGCCTCCTGCACGCCCCCTAGTGGGGAATTAAGCCTGCAACCTAGGCATATGCCCTTGACTGCAATCAAACCTGGGACCCTTCAGTCTCCAGGGCGACGCTCTATTCAATGACCCAAACCAGCTAGGGCTTTTTTTCCTTTTAAAGCCTTTTGCAAATCTCACCATCTTAATTGGAGTGCGGGTGAATTTCCCGCCAAAATATAAGATGGCTCTGTCTTTTGGTTTTGTTCCATCCACCAAAAGGGTGGATTACAAACAAATATTTGGTAATACGCAGTTACAATCGGCCCGAGTTTACACGTTTCCCGCACTCCACCGCAAATCTATATGAACCGAGTTAAGACGGCTCCCGCGGAGTACGCGCAATTCACGCGAGCCGACTTAACTCGTTTCCCGCACTCCAAGTGTTAATGGGACTGCTCTGTACTGGATGTTTACAATTGCAACCTGCCTTTCTCTCCTTTGTAATTCTTGATGCCTCTATCTTGATTTTTTAAACAGCCAGACTTAAGTATAATTGACAAAATAACCAGATGTATTTAAGATGTGTAATTTGTTAAGTTTTGAAATATTTGGACACTTATGAAACTATCATCATGGTCAAGAAAATGAACATATCACCAACACCAAATTTTCCTTGTGCCTCTTATAATCCTCACTTCTGCCCCACTCTACCCTCCAAACACATCTACAGGCAACTGCTGATTTACTTTCTACTTCTATAAATCAGTTGCATTTTCTAGAATTTTATATAAATATAATCTTACAGGGTATACCCCCTTTTATCTGGCTTATTTCACTCACTGTGTTTGAATAAAATATCATGTTGGTTTATCCAGTAGTTCATTCTTTTTTATTGGTGAACAGTATCCCATTGAATGGATATGTTGCTATTTGAATATTTACTTATATTTTGATAAACATTTAAATTGTCTCCAGTTTTGGGGCTATTACAACTAGAGCTACTTCGAACATTTGCACAGGCTTGTTATGAATATACTAGTAGCCCTGTGCACGAATCTGTGCTCCAGTAGGTCGCTGCTGCCCTCCCTTAGCTCTCCACCCACTACTCCGCCCTCCTGTAGCTCCCCCTGCCCCCTACCCGCACCCCCCCCATAGCTTGCTGCCGTGCCCCCTCCTGTAGCTCTCTGCAGCCCATTTATACCTCCCTGGCCCACTCTCCTGCTGATCCATGATCTGGTTGTGATGCGCTTGGTCGTTATGCCTCAGGGCATAATGGCTAATTAGCATATCCCTCTCTTATTATATAGGATGCTTTTATTTCTCTTGGGAAAACACCTAGAAGTGAGATGGCTAGATCGTATGGTAAATCTATGTTTAACTTTTTAAAGGAACCATTGAACATTTTCCACAACAGTTGTAGCCATTTTACATTCCCACCAGCACTGTATGAAAGTTCTAGTTTCTTCACATTCTTGCAAACACTTGGCATGAACAATCATTTCAATGTTAGTATTTTTACATGGGCTTGCCATCTGTGTGTTTCCCTGGTGGTGTCTGTTGAAATATTTTGCCAGTTTTTTTATTCAATGGTTTGTTTCTTATTATTAAGTTTTGAGGGTCTTTTATAGGTTCCATATTTCACTTTATCTGACAGATGAGTTCCAATTGCCTGACTGTACTGGCTAGATCTCCTGTGAAATATGGAAAAGAAGTGGCGGGCATCTATGTCTTGCTCCTGACCTTAAAGGCAAAACAATCAATCTTTCATATTTAGGATGACATCAGCTGTAGGTTTTTCTTAGAGTGTGTGGACTCCTATTATAATTTTAATAATCTTGTCTACTTTACCCCTCAGTATTTGTCTCTTAACAGGTACTGCTCATTACTGTCCGTGCTCTCAATACCAGTAGCCCTTTTACTTCCGTGAGGGAAAAGCGAACATCTATAAGGTAAGTTCTCTGTGGCAAGTACTCCTGGGTGTCCTTACGTCTCACTTAGTGGACATGACAACTCTGTCAGGTTATATGATCATCAGTTTACAAGTGAGGAAGGCTCATGGAGGTAACATGATAAATGCAAAATTACACTTTTGTATAAATATTCAGTTAGTCTATATCAGTAACATCAAGATATACATTGGAGCAGGATATACACACCATATTATATTTCTCTCTTTGGGACATTTATGAGCTCACAACTGAATCTGAAGCCTTTTCTCTTCTCACTATACCTCTACATCTCCATAGTTAGTTAGGGAAATCAGAGTATCATGCTTATTGGTTAGAATGACATGCAACACATGAGTAAATCAGTGCTGGGTGAGGGATTGAGGGTTGCTCCACTGATGAGGAAAATATATCATTTTAAGTACATGTTTGTCTGTTTGTTTAACCAGCTTCCCGGCATTGTGGTATCTTTAGTTTTATCTTTGTTCTCATTTGTGTTTCAAATGGGAAAACACATCTTATCACAACCTTCAAATAAGTAAGTTGTTGCAGTGCTTACTTTCTGTTTTCACAAGAATTATTTATAGAGTTATAATAGAATAAGAAAAATACATCCTGCCCTAACTGGTTTGGCTCAGTGGATAGAGTGTCATCCTACAGACTGAGGGGTCCCAGGTTCGATTCCGGCCAAGGGCATTTACCTTGGTTGCGGGCACATCCCCAGTGGGGAGTGTGCAGGAGGCAGCTGATCGATGTTTCTCTTTCATCGATGTTTCTAACTCTCTCTATACCTCTCCCTTCCACTCTATAAAAAAACAATAAAATATATAAAACAATTAAAAAAATACATCCTTGGGGTAAATATCAAAAATGTGGGGATACTCAGTTCTGACACAGCTAGGTTATGAACTATGCTTATCTCTCATTTTTTGTAATGTATTGTCATTCTTGGAATGTTAAAGAATAGACTAAAAAACTGTTGCTTTCTAGCATTTCCATTAAACACATCCAAAAGCTGGACTTGTCTTTTATCTCTCCTCTCTAGAAATTCTTTGCAGTTTTCTTCATTTGAGTAGGTGGCTGATGCAATGAGTTTTCTGTCTAAATGAAGTTATAACCCTCAGAGGAAGTGGTTGTGCTTTTTAAGTAGGATTTAATACAAGATCATGCAGCTGCTACTCAGCACACAAGAGATGCATGTGTTCTAATAACCAACCAGTATAATGTTGTGCTGGGGTGATGCCAAGTAGATTATGGGTATTTGCATAGCAAATTCCAAACAACATTTAACTTATGTGCTTTCTCTGCAGAAACCACCACAAAGCCTTGCTGGTCTGCACCTCTTCCACGATTTCTCTCTCCATCTCTGCTCCTCTTTTGGTTCCTCTATCTTGGTAACATCACAATTCACCTTACAACCAAAGCTAAAGTTTCTCCAGGATTCTTGATTCCTCCTTCACTTTTACTCCCTCATTCAATTAATATCCAAACATTGAGTATTTCTGAAATATTTTTAATCTCCATTTTCAGAGAATATCTGCTTCTAGATACAAAAATATTACAAAATAATAAAATTATTTTCTAAAATCTCCAGTGATTAATACTCATCCCAACCCAAATCATTCAGATTGATTCCTCTAGAAACAAATCTATCAGGTTGTTAAAAATATACACCCAATGGCTTCCAATGACTTATTTCAATGAAAATAAATGGCTTGGTGTTCTTAAATATCCCTCTCAATATTATGATCAAGCTTTCTAGCTTAATTTATTTCTGTGTTTTCTTCTAGTCTTTGGATACTACTACAACTACATCAGACTATAAAATACCTACTTATTTTTCATATGCTGCCTGGAAAATCTGTATCTTCCTTCACCTCCTGGAAATCCTCACCAACCTCCATGAATCAATTTAAATGTTATATCATTTGTGAAATTTGTATTACTTAACTACTCTCAAGTACTCAAGATTATTTACTTGCTATAGTGAGTAAACCTGTGTTTTGAAACATGAAAAGTTAAAAATCAGTCCAACTTTAGTTTAAGTAATTTTTGGTATCTTATTTAATACTAGGGGCCTGGGACATGAATTCGTGCACATTGAAAGGAAATTAATTAGAAAAAATGCTATAATATTGCTACTTGCCCTTTCTCTATAATAGAAGTGTCAACCAAATTCACCATTGACAGTTACAGATGGAAACACATGCATGCGATTGGCGCCAGTGAGAGCTTTATATGTATCGTACATGTGCGAGTCAACTTAGCCTTTTATAGATATAGATATAGAATAAACTTGCTTAATTAGACCTGCTTTCTGATGTAGCTAAACTTTTTCTAGCCCAGTGAAGCACCCCAACTTCTCTTTCAGGTAATTGTCAGCAACACAGCAGCAAATATCAACATGAAGCAGATGATTATTGTAGATCATGCAGGAAGAACAAAGGTTAAAATATTTAGCTGCAGCAGTGTTTGACTATATTCTGTGCAGTGAGAAAATTTGGTCATTTTCAAGGTTCACCATTTCTTACCTCATTTCAGTCGTGTCAAGTTTGTAAGCTTTCTAAATCTCTGTTTTCCAGCTAAGAAAAGAAAATAGGATTCCACTGAGTCTCCTATCTACCTACTCCAGGACTTCTGTGAAGATCAAATGAGATGAGGCAGGGAAAAATGCTTCACAGACATTTGGTTAAAGTGTGAAATGTTTCTACCTGTCTATAAAGCAAGTTGTGTTCCTGGGCTGAGGAAACTGCAAGGAGGCTAGGCATCACTAGAGAGAGAAAGCCGGGCGTTGCTACATGATGTCATTACCCAGACGGTCAGACACTTAGCATGTTAGCCTTTTATATATATAGAAGGGATTCACTGTTCCTTACTCTCAAAAACAGAGTAAGGTTGTGAGAGTTAGATCCTTGGTTATTTGGTTACTCGAGGTGTTATCAAAGGAGCAGCAGCATTGGCATCACTTGGGAACTTGTAGAAATCTGACATCTCTGGCCCCACCTGAGACCTATTGAACCGTGTGCATTTGAACATAGTCTCCAATTGACATGTATGCACATTCATTAAAACTGGTCAAGTACTGACATATAGGAACTGCATTTCACATTATTCTCTTCAACCAGAATATACATTCAGTAAATACCAGTTTCTCTTTCCATGAAACTGTTCATCCATAATACTTTGAATATTATATTCATTTATAATAACTGTTTATTTGTGTTTCTCATCTATGAGACTGTGAGCATTTCAGTGGTAGAGACCTTTGTATCCCAGACACTTGGCTTTCTGTTAGTATATAGCAAATGCTCAATAAATGTTTAATGACAAGATGATTAACTAATGTCCACCATTTAGAAATATTTTCTCAAGACTTTCATCATTTGATCTATTTCTGTGATTCTAATGTTTAAGAAATGTATTTTTTTTTTCATGCAAAATAGCTTTTAAGCCTAAACTAATTCCTTTGGTTATTAACCAAAATAGCAACCTGTTTCAATGCTGGAGGAAACACTGGGTATGTTGACCTCATTGACCTCATTGTCTTCTCATGATATTTCAAAGGTAATTCTAACTCTATTAAACTTTTACCTTACCTACCTGGCCCCTACATAAGACTTAACTTCCACTCTAGCACTGTTGATGCCCCAGGATTCCATGGATAGTTCATGTAATGGCCTCTAGATTTCAATCTATGCTCCTCTCTCATTAAAAAAAGAAACACATAACGAAAAACCAAAACAAACAAATAAACAATAACAACATAATGGCTTTTCCCCTCCATTGACCAAGGAATTCATACTGGATCAATGGCTATAAGATTTGGATTTACACTGAAGCATATCTTCAGGAAACTATTTAGTTCCCCATAGAAATGAACTCTTTGTAGTTTATTGCACCAGTTCAAACATATGGTTAAATGATAGCAGTGGACATAATTGAGGCTCATATTATATTCTCTAGCTATCTAGCCATGTTGTGTTTTATTATAATGCAGAAGTGGAGAAATCTGTCCAAACTTACACTCTATTGTAGTATCCTGACTCTGGGGTATTGGCATTGTATATGTGACTTTATAATATAGAAACTTTTCTTTTTTGTGTGAATTTGTACATTGTGAGCCAAATCCCCTAAGCCTTGTCTCCCTAAAACAGTTGGTTTGCAAGTTCCAGCCATGTCAAGAAGAATCAATAATATGTGAATATCTGCATCTGTAGTCTGAATTACTGAGTGAAATATTAATATTGATTTGACTTTCCAGGTTTGTTGCATTAAAATAAAATATACTTTAAAACTCTTTAATTTTATTATTAAAATTACAATCTTAGCATTATTTATTAATGTGCTAAAGAGTCAAACATGATAATGAGATACCCTGTGAGTTCCAACTTAAACAGTGCTTGTCATATTAATTTCAATGTCTGTTGAAGAGTTCCCAAACTTTAGATTTGTGGTTACATAGGGAGAAGTCTGAAATATCTCAAAAAAAATCCAAGTCAGGTTGAATTCTCTAGACACAAAAGAATAATCTTACTTTAAACCTGAATATGTTAAGCAGTGTGGCTTTCCAAAGGTAATGCCAACATGCTTTCACCTGAGATGAGCATAAAATCCTCTTTTAGATATTCAAATCTCATAAAATATATTCTTACTTATATCTGCTATCTCTTCAGGAAATATGAGCCTATTCTAATTTTACCATCAAGGTAATTGACAGATAGTGTTGAAATGACTTACCCAGTTCAGACAGCTAGTCAGAAACAAACCTAGAATGTAAATCTCATAAACCCCAGGATAATATCAGTGAAACAGATAAACTCAAGACAGTATATATGCAGCTCACATATTAATGCAAGATTATGGGAAATAACTATTTAATGCTCATATTAAAAATGCCTTTGGTAGGATGTATTTATATACAGATTTGCTCCAAGATATTAAGAATGAAGGCATTTTCTCAAAGATTTATGGGAACATTGAAACTTTAAAAATATAATATACTCTCATCAGAATGTCCACAGGGTGTTTTTTTTTTTGAAGTGGAATAATGTTTGGCTGATTTTTGATTACTATGTACACTCTTATTATACACATAGTGATGCTCATTGAAGCAGGCATTACTATATTTTACCCTTTAAGTTTTATCGACTTTTATCTCTAATTGCACTGCCTGAAGATTATAAAAGATCCCAAATTCATTGGAATGCTTCACAAAAATGATCTGGGAACATAATTCCTTGATGACAGGTTTCATCCTAAAGAGCTGCAAATGAAAACTGGTTTTTGGTATGAAGATTCTTAAGTAGTATTCTTAGCCCTACCACTTGACAGCCTTGAAAACTCTGAAAAATTACTTACTAGTAGATCCTTGTACCTCAGTTTCCTAAACTATAAAAAGGGATGCTATGAGAATCATATGTAGTCAATAACCACTTATTAATTCCCACTTTAGGTTCCACTTACTGTGCTCAGCACTGGAAATCTAAAGATGAGTAATATGCAGTTGCTGTTTTTCCTGAAGGGACTTGCATTCTGTGACAGGTGGCAGAAGTCAAATAAAATAACTTCTGCAAAAGTTTTTGGTAAATTGTAAAGTTTTATGCAAGTATAAGGTTGTTGTAATATTCAGTTTGTAAAAGAAGTAGAATGAGGATTTGAAGTTGGTCCTCATGCTTAAATTCTGAAAGTCCTTGTGATTCTTAAACAATCACTGTGGAATAGCTGTTGAAGTATTATTGGCCATACTTTCAGGGGTTACTGGATAGGCTTAGGGATGTGTTGCTAAATAGATGGCTACTGGGGAAGAAAAGAATGTTAGGTAGGAAGAGAGAAGCTGGGAGAGAGCCAGAGTGACAAAGGGCTAGAGGTGAACGTGCTAAAAGTTGCCTGATCCACAATGAAGAAATCTGGCCTAGAGTTTGTCCCAAGGAAAAAATGTTTCTAAAAAAAAATAAAAATGATGTGAACAATCCAGCAAAAAATCAGATTTGCCTTGAAGAAATGACTAGACAGCAGATTTATGTGAAATAGATCGAGTCATCAGGACATAAAGATAAGCTTTTGCATTTATTCTCCAGGCAGCTTGCTGATTATATTTGTGTGTGTGCTGCCAATCATGAGTTTTCTCCAGCTTACCTCCCTTACTATGAATAATTTTCACCGGAAGTTTTCATTCTGTGGAGGGCACCATTTACTTGATAAAATAAATAAAATGGCTAAAACTTAATGATATTTGAAATGATTTATTTCTCTGTGTGGAGAATCCTTTTTCATTCAAACATGTTTATTGGTGAACCTGCACGGGAACTGTGCCCAAGTTAAAAATGAGTAATACCCGCCCCGAGTGTCCTGTCATCTACCGGAAATGCTCTGCCCGGAGGTATCCACACGGTTTGCCCCTCTCCTCTTGTCCTTCAGATAGTTACTCAAATAAAAATTCCTCAGTAAGGGCTCTGCTTGTCCCCCTCATCTAGAATTTCAACCATTCCCTACACACCTAATCCCCCTTTCTTGCTTTTTTTCCTTCTCACAGCAATTATCATCATCTACCCTGCTTTACTTGTCTTACTTATTCTCTCTCTCACTTGAATATAAGACCCATAAAAGAGGTTATTAGTTATGTTTTTATTAGTTCTTTAGTCCAGGCACTTTGAATAACACCTAACACATAACTTGTGTTGAATAAATGTTGAATGAGGGAAGAGCTACCATTAGAGTTCTAATCTGGACACCAAATGATCACTGTTTTCTGGCTGTGAAAATGTGAGTCATTCTCCAGCTGCCTAGCTAGGAGGTATTCTTAAATGTACCAATGTGCATTTGCAGTCCTAGGGAAGGGGTTCTGCACTACTGTATTCTGAAATTTAACTCAGCAACCGGGGCAAATAAAAGTGAAGTGGCCAAAGAAATGTGTGTATGAAATCCTTTTTCTTTTTTCTGAAAGACAGTTGGTGACAAAGCAGATCTCACTAATATTTCCTATGGATTAGGCAGTGTTGGCCTCTAAAACTATTAGATAAGTTGGCTCAGGAAATTGAAAAGTTGAGCAAACTAAGTGTTATGATGTAAAAATTAGATAAAATATGACCTGCTTGATGCCCTGCCATTGAATTTGTATAATATCCACAACTGTTAGTAAATCATTCCGCCTAATATCTTAACTTTTCACTGGACTTTGGAAATGATCCTCAGACAAGCGTGTCAAACTCGCAGCCTGCCGGCCTTGAGTGTGATATGCTTGGGCATGATGCTGTTCCTTCTTAGCATCAAGTCCCTTTGTCCCCTGGTCTCAGGAATATCTAGAAACTTGAACTGTGGGTCATTTTTTTACTCCTTTGAACTGAGAAATACTGCTATCTCCACTTCTTCGTGTCTTATCCCTTCTTTTTTGTATTTTAATATCTTTCTTACTACCTATCAGAATAGCCTATTGCTGGAGCCTCTTTGCCCAGTTTAGAAATACTGGATAAAAGCAGGCCCCATAATGGGTATTGCATGCCCCATGAAGGGAATTAAGCCACAATCTAGGCCTGTGCCCCGACCAGGGAATCAAACTGTAACCTCCTGGTTCAGAGCTAAACACTCAACCACTGAGAAACAGCAGCCGGGCCTCTTTGACCACTTTAAAACCTGCCACTCCTTGCAACTCCAGACGCCTATATTCAACTGCTTGCTTGGTCTCTCTATTTGAGATGATAAATATCTCACAATTAATGTGGTCAAAACACATTTTTTTATATCCCCCCTCCAACCTTTTACCCCCTATTCTTTCCTGTTGCTGTGAATTCAAAGAAAAACTTTGTCTCCTTTCTTCCTTATAGCCAATTCATCAGGAAGTCTTGCTGACTATATGGTCAAAACATACTCTAAATTCCGTCCACTCTGTCCACCTCTACTCTCATGCTCTGAACCCAGTCTTGTACAAAAGATACAATAGATTTCTAACTGGTATTCAATTTACAAACCAGCCTGCAACATATAAATCAAATGGTCCTTTGAAAAGAGTAAGTCAATTAATTCTTAATTCTTTTCAAATACACTTCAAATTCTTTAATCTGATTTCTAGACCTTTGCTTCCTCTTATAATCCCATTTCATACCATTCTGCCCGCCCCCTCAATATGCTTCAACAACTTGGTCCTTTTTTTAACTTATCTAAGCTTGTTTCTTGTAAAATCTTTTTAAATTTTATTTTATATTCACTCTGCCTGAATACTCTTTTCCCTGTTCTTTGAATGGGTAGGTCCTTCCTATCATTGAAATATCACCTCCTTAGAAAGACAAGTACCATATGACTTCACTTTTATATGGGATCTAAGATAAATAAATAAACAAAACAGAAACAAACAGAAACTCATAGATACAGAGAATAAGCTGATGACTGTCAGATGGGAGGAGGGTTGGTGGACTGGGTGAAAAAGGTGAAGGTATTAAGAAGTACAAATTAGCAGTTATAAGAACAGTCACAGAAATGTAAAGTACAGCATAGGAAATATAGTAAATAATCTATAATAATAAAAACATAATATGCTAATTAGACCGGACGTCCTTCTGCACGAAGCCAAGGCTGTGAGGGAAGCCTGGGTCCCAGGCGCTCGAGGGAAGCCGGTGCCAGCAGCAGCCAGGGGAAGGAAGGCCTACTTTTGCACGAATTTCGTGCATCAGGCCTCTGTTATTGTAATACATATGTAGGGTGCTAGGTGTGTACTAGATCTATAATGGAGATCACTTGGTAAATTATATAAACGTCTAACCAGTGTGCAGTACATCTGAAATAATATAATATTAAATCCAGTAATTGAAACAAAATTTAACTTTTAAAATAAATAAATAAATATCACCTTAGAGAAAACAACCCAGTCACAATTATATGACTGAATTTTCAGAATTTGTATAGGACTTATTGTACAATATTTTCTTATTATTTATGCATATACAGCTAATATTATTATGGTATCTTCAGTGCCTAGAACAGTGTCTGGCACATTATGGGTAATCAATAAGTGTTTGTTGAATAAGTGGCATATTGTGAAACAGGGCATCTCGGTGATTCAGTTTACCAGGTAACAGCCTGAGCTAGATAAACAGACCACTATATATAAAACCTACAGGATTATTTTGCCTTAATGAGCCTGAAGTTCCTGGAAGAGAAAAGTGTCTGAATTAGAGTCTGAAGAATGAATACTGTTTGTTTCCACTGCAATCTGATGGCATCTGAATGCATTTTAAAAATTGGAAAAGTTAAAAATTAGTAAGAAAAGCCCTGCCCTTTAAAAAATAATTTATCTTTAGAGATTTGCCCTGCTGGTTAAAAGTATTTAATTTTCACTTTTAAAATAAAGCACGGCATCTTCATAAATAAAAAACAAAGCAGCAAGATGAATGGCAATCTCTCAATGTATGAATTTTTTTAATTGAAACGACTAGCTTGTGATGGCATGATTTTCAGGTTCTTTCTTTATCTCTCTCTTGAAAGGTTAATAAAAAACCCATAAGGTTTTCCAAATCTGAAAAAAATAAAACCAAGTACATGAAATTAAAATAAATGGCACCTACAGTATTTAAAACCACTTTATTAGAATGTAGGTTAGCATTGGTTCATTGTATGCTCGGAATATGAAATTTTACTGGTTTGTATGCTCTTGGGAACCAAGGATTGATCACCGAATGAAACTGCAAAAGCATTTAAACAAAAAGAATATCCAGAAGGGACTGGCAATGTGCTAGGCAATTTTAAGAAACAAAAAGAAACATTTTCATCTAACCTATGCTAATGTGTGCTTTCAAAATGTATGCATCTGTTTCCAAAAGAATATTAGTTTTCTAAAAGTGAAATCAAAGAAAATGTAATTCAATAGTCTAGTTTTAATTATGCACTACTATGTTCCAAGCACGTGCTTGTTTTAGCCAGATAACACTGTACATTAAAATCATAATAACAAATGAGATCCTGTATCAGGCCCAGGGGTAGAATAGAAGAGAACAGAATGAATTCCCAAACTCTCCGTTACTGTGTGACATAATGTAAAATTTTTCACAGCTGCCATGATTATAAACCTCACATTCTTATTTATACAAACACTTTACAGCAAAAATAAAATTTAAAGAAAGCAGTAATAACTGAACACATCTTTGAAAAAACTTGAAAAATTCTAATTGAAGTGAAAATGGCCCTAAAGTTAGCTAAATGTGGCAAATCAGATAAAGCAATGTGTATTAGACTGGGCATTTAACTGCATTTAAATATAATTTTTCACTGGAGAAACAGTGTCTCCCATGTGATGCATTACATATTCTGGTATATTCAGTATTTTAATATACAGAAATATAATGTTATTTTTGACAAATTGATGTTCTATTAAGTCAAGAGTTTCAAAATGCTCCAAGATATAAGAGTATATATAGCTCCTTTGTAAACCCAGAAAGGCATGTACTGTACAGGGATTTTTACTTCTGGAGGATGGAAGTCAGTAAATGAGGAAGAGGCAGATTTAATATTCAGTGATCTTTAACCCTCTGTCTAAGCTGTTCTGAGCCACTTGGAGAGATTACAAGATAAAAAAGCCATACAAGTATGTAGAGCTTTGAATCTGGACAGCTCATTGTGGGAAGATCCTACAGCTGCAAGTGAATGTTAGCATTCACAGTAAATAGAAGAGATAGTAATGAGGTAATTAGCACCTTTCTTATAAATATTTAAAATGCATAACTAAGACCAAAAAATGCCCAGAAGCTATGACAAGCATTGATGACACTCAGAAGAAAAAATGCTAAACAAGAAATATTCATGAAATAAAACATTACTCCAGTTAAATCAGTGACCAGATGCTTAATTGGTAGTATGCTTACAGATTTTTTAAACAAATAATTGAAGTATTGAAAGCAATACTTCAATGTAGAGAATTTTGAAAATCTAAAATTACCCAAATCCCTTCCATTCAAGACCACCATTTAGCAAATTTATTATTTTCCAGTCATTTTTTTCAATGAACAAACAACAGTTAAGGTGGGGAAGGGGAAACTTTTGAATAATATTTTATATAATGTTTTGTATTTAAATTTTCTATTACATAAATAACACATTTTCATTATGTGAGATTTAAAAACTATAAATTGGCACACAGAGAAAATTTAAGAGCAAACCATCAACACCAGAAAGACAAATAATCCAATTAAAAAATGGGCAAAGGACCTGAATAGACACTTCTTCAAAGAGTGCATACAGATAGCCAACAAACATGAAAAAATGCTCAAGGTCACTAATCATCAGAGAAATGCAAATTAAAGCCACATTGAGAGATCACCTCATACCTGCCAGTATGGCTATTATCAATAAATCAGCAACCCTGACCAGAGTGGCTCAGTTGGTTGGAGTATTGTCCAGTACACCAAAAGGTGGTGGGTTCAATGGTCAGGGCACAAACCTTGATTGTGAGTTTGCTCCCCAGTAGGGGCATGTGAGGGAGACAGCCAATCAATTCTCTCACACTCTGTTTTTCTCTCTCCTTCCCTGCCTCCTTCCCTCCCTCCTTTTCTCACTGTAAGATCAATAAACCAACCAACCAACCAACCAAACAAACAAACAAACAAACAAGTGCTGGTATCTAGGATGTAGAGAAAAGAGAACCCTCGAGCACTACTGGTGGAAATGCAGATTGTGCAACCATGGTGGAAAACAGAATAGAATTTCCTCAAAAAATTAAAAATGAAACTGCCTTTTGACTCAGTGATCCCACTTCTTGGAATATATTCTAAGAATCCCGAAACACCAATTCTAAAGAATATATGCACCTGTATATTCATAGCAGCATTATTTACAATAGTCAAGATCTGAAAATAGCCCAAGTGCCCATTAGTAGATGAATGGATTAAAAAGCTGTGGTACATTTACTTAATGGAATACTATGAAGCCATAAAAAAGGAAATCTTACTCTTTGTGACAGCATGGATGGACCTGGGAGTACTATGCTAAGTGAAATAAGCCAGTCAGAGAAAGACAAATAGCACATGATCTCACTCATATGTGGAATCTAACGAACAAAGTAAACTAATGAACAAAATCGAACCAGAGGAATGGATACATAGAACACACTGATAGCTCTCAGAGGGTTGCGGGTGGGGGAGACTGGATGAAAAAAGGTGAAGGGATTAGCCAAAGAACATACGTGCAGAGCCCATAGACACAGACAACTGCATGATGTAGGCCAGAGGGAAGTGGGGGAAGGGCTGGGTGGAGGTGGGCAAAGGTGGGGAAAATGGGGACATATGTAATAGTGTAAACAATAAAAAATAAAGTTTAAGAATAAATAAATAAAAAGTTAATACCATGTAAAAACAAAGAGCAAACCATAAATTCAACGTGCATTAAATTCACTGTTATTGTTATATTCTTTTTTCCTGTTACTTCTCCAGCTTATCTACCCACTCTTCCTATACTTAGTTTTCATTCTCTCTATATGTATCTCACTTTCCATTGTCCTTGGCTCTTGGCTCAGGCGAGTGTACCTTCTGTTTATAATATGGCCTTCCCTCCTCTCCCCACTCCCCATGCACACCATTTTCCTGGCTAATTTATTTACAATTTGGCTCAGAAATCAGTCCTCACCTGTCCTTGTCACCAGCAAGTCTTTCTTGATTTCATCTGTTCTCAAGTGAGTAATCAGTCCTGTTGTTCCCACACAATTATCTTCCTCAGTACATTTATCAGAAGTGGTACTTATTCTCTTTATGTGTCTGTATCTACCTCTAGTTAGACAATGGCTCTTGTATCCCCAATACCTGTCACAATACATAGCCTACGTTACATTCTCAAATATCGTTAGTTCAAATAGCAATAATCATTACACAGAAACGTTTTATCTCTCTACTTTTTTCTCTGTGATGTTTTGGAGCGTCCTTTTGACATTTATCAATATGTACCTGTTTTTAGAAAAATAGTTTCTCTTATTTGAGAATATGTGCTTGTAGTACGATTGGTACACATATTAGTTTCCTAGGGCGACTATAAAAATTATCACAAACTTGTGGCTTAAAACAACAGAAAGTTATTCTCTCACAGTTCTGGAGGTGAGAAATCCAAAATCAAGGTCTTGGAAAGGCCATATTCCCTCGAAAGGCTCAGGGGAAAATCCTTCCTGTCTCTTCCTAGATGGCTGCTGGCAGTCTCTCATGTATCTTGGCTGTCGCGTGTCACACATATCTGCCTCCACCAACACATAGCCTTCTGCCCTTTGTGTGTTTCCTCTGAATCTATGTCCAAGCTTCCCTTTCCTTTCTCTTAGGACACACCACTCATGGGAGTCAGTGTTCAACCTAATTTAGCATGTCATCTTCTTAATTTAATTAACTCTGCAAAGACTGTATTTACAAATAAGGCCACACTCACATATACCAGTGATTAGGATTCAAATATATATATTTAAGGGAACACCATTCAAGGGAACACCATTAACTCATTATAGTACATACCACAACTCCTCTATACACTTATATCGGCATATTGTCACCTTAGAGTTCTCAAGAAAATCAGCTTTAGAATAATTTTATTTAAAGTTAACAAACAAAAATATAGTATCTGCTGAAATGGGTTTGATATATGCATCTCTATTCCTTCTTTCGGTTTGTAATTTTAACAAGCATGTTCATTACTGAAGTCCCTGGGCATGTCTTTGTAAACTAAACATCGTAATACAAAATTGTGAGAAGCTAATAATTCCCTTACAGATGATCAAAAGATGAACCTTATGCTTAACAGAGTAACACTGAATCTCCATGTTTCCCCTGCTATCCCATTAATTTAACAAATTTCCTAAATTTATTCTATGACATGTTTTCTACAATATTATTATTGTGGATATTATCACTATGGATTTAGTTGGTTTCTTGTCCCAAAAGAGTGGGGAGTGCTTACTTACACATTTTAAAGAAATGAAATGCATTTTGGGAAAGTAGCATGGGAATGGATACTTTAAGTCATTAAAAAGGCATGTAAATTGTGACCTGAAACTTGAGTGACTTTTCCAGTTTTATGAGGCTGTCAGTTACAAACTTTACATTTTAGATCCATGTGGTGAGGTGCAAGTACACTATTAATGAGTGAAGAGTATAATGCATAATGGAATAAGTGCAATAATATTAACTTAGGTACAGAGTGATGCGCTCAAATAATAAACAAATGCTATGGGAACACAGAAAAGAAGAGCGTCTTCTGAACAACATATCATCACTTGGGATGGAAGTTTATGTGGATTCATGGAAAACTGTTGCTCAGAAGAGAAATCGTTCATTGAACACACTTTTTGAATGTGCTATGTGGCAGTCTGGGCAAGTGCCCTGACTGGGAATCGAACTGTGACCTCCTGGTTCGTAGGTCAATGCTCAACTACTGAGCCATGCCAGCTGGGCTATTTTTTCTTTTAATATAAATCCCAAGTAGTAGCTAATGGTGAAAATTCAATAAGCACTCTAAGAAATTTATTAGTGTGGTTATCAATTAGAAAGTAACTTGGCAATATGTACCAATAATGTTTTCAATTCTTCCTTAACCACTTTGTTTTTATAAAATTGTCATAGCACTTGACTTACACAGTACAAAGAACAAAAATTAAGGACTACAGATTCTTAATTTAGAAAAATGCACAATGACACTAAAATTTGCATTGGTCAAGTCCAGTTATTCTCCTGAAGCATAAACTGGATTAATTCTCCTTCTCTTTATCTGTTTCTCACTATATTTCAGTAAGATAGGTTAGGGGCAATGCAAAATTAAAAAATCTTAGGAATCAAGTAAACAGTTTATTAAAAATTGCCTACAATGACCAAGAATGTTTATCCCAGGAGGCTGAAAGTTAGGTACTTATACTAATAAAATTCACCACATAAAAAGGGCCAAGAACATAAATAAATATACACCAAACCAATAAAATACTGTGGCAAATCCTGAAATCTGAGAGGAAGAAGAGAAATTTCTAGCCAATTGATTCAAAGTAACAGGCCTTTTGATGCCAATGATTCAAGCAGGGGTGGAGAGTGAAATTAATATATATATATATATATATATATATATATATATATATAGTATATAATACACACACATACACACACACACAAAAGTGTGCAGATGGGCATACACTTTTATGGGAATTTAAATGAGCCAATTCAAATAACATATAGTGCATAAGTATGTGACAGGTAAATAATTTATATACATGGATCTGATTTTTAAAACCCACATAATTAAGAAATTAAAGAACAGACTAAGAACTTCTGACATTTAAATGAGTAATATATTTTTTCTTAGAATGCTAAAATTAGCAATTTGATACAACGAAACAAAAAAGAAATCTGTGAATGTCTATCAAACTTTTAATGATAATTTAAAATATTATATATGTAGTAAATATATAATATTTTAAATGTTGTGTAGTCAAAACTATGTTTTCTCTGTGACTTATTTTATAGATATTATGTATAAAAAGTTTCTTCCCATTTATATGTCATATATTTATTAATTGTTCATTAGGTTTGTGTGTTTCAATTTTTCATATTTTTGAATTATTTATTTTTGTCATATACTTCTGATTTTCCAAATTCTTATACTGGTCATAAACGGGTATATTTCACCATCTAAATGTGGTGGGGTATAGATATGACAGTTTTAGTTTTTCTCCTGTTACTGCCTTCAAACATACTCTCTGTGCTTGCCTTCCTTCTAGTCATTTTCAGGCATTAAAAAGTATATTTCTCTCTAAGCCATTTAAAGCATCATTCTCAAATAGAAATCTACTTTTCTTCTGTCCTTCCCCTTCTAGCTTAGACCCAACCTGTGACCCTGTGATCTAGAGCCCTGCAATGAAGGAAGATAATCTGCTCTGCTCTTTTCCCCTCCTGACCTCTTGCCCTTCCCTTAACAAACACTTTGGTCTTGGTTTTGGTTTTGGCTTCTACAGGCACCTGTAAAGGGGACGGAGAGGTAAAGGGGATGCAGAACTGCATGAAAGAGACCAGTGGTGTGTTACTTAGTTGCATTGTTGAAGTTTGTATAGCAAAGTGTTCTGAGGGACAGGCATTCATATGCTGAACTGTTACACAAGAATGTTCTTTCTGAAGCCCTATTAAAACTCTCCCACACCCCTTTGCCCCCTTGATATTCCTGGAAAAACCTTTCATGAACTGTTTTTAGTCATTTTACTTTTACCCATAGTTTTGTCCTCTATGGGGGCAGAGCATTGACAAGATGGGACATGCTCATTTGTGATTACATGATCACCTGGCACATGGGAAACTCACCATCCATTCTTTCCATGTCTAGCTGTGAAAGTTCAGGCTCTGTCCTTATTATCAGATGTCTCTGATTCTTTTCCTTACACCCCCCACCCAACTCAAATAAAACCGGGTATTAATCAGCCACTATTCTGAATAAGCAGTTTTCTGTTAAAGGCATTTGCTGCTCATTTCTCCTTCTCCCAGGAAACCTTATTCTGTACTGGTTGTTCTCATACTTTTCATCTTTCTTAGACTTTTAACTTACTCAGAACAACTTTTGGAAGCTCTCAGTCCTGCTATGCAATTAAGATGGCCATCACTCTTCTCTGCAATCTAAACCCTCTCTTGAAGTATTGATTCCTCCTGGTGGGGAAGGGATAGCCTCAGACTATGTGAGTTTCACCTCAAGGCGACAACGGATTGAATCGAGGTGAATCAATCTATAGCTTGGGCTGAGAAAATCAGATTCTCTTTCTTAATAATTTAAATTGAAAGATAGTGAGACAAAGTCAGTCTGATGTCTGATGTATTGAGCACATGAATGTAAACTTCAAGTGGAGTTAGAACCACAGGAAATGCTAGAATTTTGAGTAAGAAAACATGGATAGACAAGGACAGATTAAACAACTGAAGTGTCCTGTGATGGCTGAAAAAAGAAAACGTCACACACACACACACACACACACACACACACACACACACTATTTAGCCATAAAAAATAAGGAAATCCTACCATTTGAGATTTGAGAAAACCTGGATGAGCCTTGAAGGCATTAAGCTAAGTGAGAAAAGTCAGATAGAAAAAGACATTACTGAATAAGCTCAGTTATATGTAAAAAATAAGACAAAAGAGAAAAAAAAAACCCACTCAAATAATAGAAACAAAATAGAATGTATTAAGACAGTGTTACTGAAGTGTTCCCTGATTAACAGGCTCACTGGACTGAGTGCAATAGAGGCTGGGGACTAGGGAAGGTGAAATGGGGAACTATTGGTCAAAGGATACAAACTTAGTTTTAAGATGAATAAGATCTGGAGATATAATGTACAGAGTGGTGACTATATGTAACAGTATCCTAAATAATAAAAGGCTAATATGCAAATCGACCAAACAGCAGAAACACCAGTCGCTACGATGCACACTGACCACCAAGGGGCAGACACTCAATGCAGGAGCTGGCCCCGGTGGTCAGTGCCCTGCCACAGGGGGAGCACTGCTCAGCCAGAAGCCAGGCTCATGGCTGGCGAACAGAACGGCAGTGGCAGGAGGGCGCAGGTCAGGCTGAGGGACCCCGCCCCAGTGCATGAATGTCATGCACCGGGCCTCTAGTTGTATTATATTTTGGAAAATCATTAAGAGAGTAGATCTTCAATTTTCTCCCCCCCCACACAAAAAATTGTAATTATGTAAAGTGATGAATGTAAATACCCTTATTTTGGTAATCATTTGCAATATATATATATTTATCAAATCATCATGTTGTACAACTTAAAAGTATAAAATGTTATATGCTTCATAGAAAAAAGGTGAGATCAAACCCCACCCAAGAATACTGATATAAAAATGGAGTTGCCTCATGAGTGTCTAGTTACTGTAAAAACATGCTTTGTTTTTTGCACTTTGTTCTTGCAGGATTCTTTAGTTTCACAAAACAGGAAAATATCTTTTTGTGTATTTTGTTTTGAAAGGATTTTTGTTTCTTGCAAGGAAATGAGGTCTAACAAAACACCAGGTGAACCAAATTTATCTCATTTATCCGTTTAGAAATGAGAATTTTACATTCTTTAATCCCCTCAAGAACCCCATAAGGAAGGATGTTTTTACATTCATTTTACTGTTAAAGAAAGAAAGGTACAACCAGTAATGACCGAGGTCATGAAGCTAGTAAAAAAAATCCCCAGACAGTTTGGCTCCACAGTTGATTTTTTTGACCACTGTATCAGTTAGGATTTAACCAGTGAAGCAAAATTGGTAGGAGATATATATCAAGAGATTTTTAAAAAATAGTTTATTTGTTGTTGTTGATTTTAGAGGAAGAGGGAGAGAGAAAGAGAAAGAGAGAGAGAGAAACATAGATGAGAGAGAAACATTGATCTGCTGCCTTCTGCACGCTCTCTATTGGGGATTGAGTCTACAACCTGGGCATGTGCCCTGACCACTCTGACCCATGACCTGGAATTGAACTGGCGACCTCTTGGTGCATGTGATGAAGCTCAACCAACTGTGCCATACTGCGGCCAGTATTAAGAAACTGATTAAGCAAGTACTTGGTTTACACAATTGCAGGGGTTGCTAGGTTTTGAGAGTTTAGCTATTTCATTATTTTGCTGCCTCAGCATCCATCCTGTGTGGCCAAGGGGCCTTCAGGGATTTTGAACTGACTCCTAGTTCTCCCATGAGCATTTGCCCATGACAACAGCCTGCAGAGTCACAATAAACACAAGTTCTTTTTTATAAAATGTCTCCCTTACCTCCCAGGGCCTTCTCCTAATTCTTCCTTAGATAAGACCCCACCCACCCACCAAGGAAGGTTTGAAATGACCAGGAACCATAAAGTATTCAATAATGAAGGCATGTGCCCAGGTCCTACTGATCTCTCTGCCTGAGACTGCCATGACCTCCCTGCATGGCCCCTTGAAGCATGGCTTGTACCTCCTCCAGGACTTAGGGGTAATGAACTTTTCTATTTCAATTTCCTGTGAACAGCAGTCAATATCCAACACCCCATACAAGGTACTCTATTTAATAATTGTTAATTTAGCCCTAGCCAGTTTGGCTCAGTAGATAGAGGATGGGCCTGCGGATTGAAAGGTTCCAGGTTAGATTCCAGTCAAGGGCACATGCCTGGATTGTGGGCTCGATCTCCAGTGGGGGACTTGAGGAGGCAGCCGATCCATGATTCTCTCTCATCATGGATGTTTCTATCTCTCTCTCTCTCCCTCTTTCTTCCTCTCTGAAATCAATAAAAATATATTTAAATAAATAAATGTTCTTTTGAAAAGTCACAGCATGGGTTAGTTCAGAAGTTAGAGCAGATTTTCATGAAGAGCAGGCTGGCACTTTCGGGTATGGGCTAAAGCTGTTGTCCACAGGCATACTTTCTTCTTCTTAAAGGAAGTCTCAATTCTTCTTTCAAGCCCTTTAAACTGACTGAGTCAGGCCCACTCAGATTATCTAGGATATTCTACTTCACTTAAAGTCAATTGATTATAGATATTATTGCATCTACACAATACCTCCACAGCAGCACTTAGGTGAATGTTTGATTGAATAACTGTGGACGGTGGACTAGCTAAGTTGACATATCAAATGCCTATCACAACCACTAAATATACTCCCTACTCTGATCAATCAAATTTATATAAATATTTTAGTGTAATTAAAAGTATTAGAAGAAAAATTACTGAGCATATTGTCTTATCATATTTTGTTTAAATAAATGTAGAATACATAGTCAAATGAACTACAAACCAAAGAATGCTGATACATTATAGTGTGAAATGGGAATTTCGTACAGGAATCAGCACTGATGCACTTTTCCTCTAGAGCAGAAAACAGCCGAAGAGCTAGGTACCCAACCAAACAGAAACAGAAACAGTCTGTTGTAGGAGGACACCTCGCACATGTTGGAGCAGTCAAAGAAGCTGAAGTTTTCAGTTTGACCTTCAGCGCAGTATGACAGTATACATTTAGACTTGACTTCAACTCTCACATTCTCAACAGACCATTAAAAAGTTTTCAAAGCAAAATGTCTAAGGTGAAAAAGGGGAAAAAAATAAAAAAGTGAACCAACAAACTTAGGAAGCCACCACTGTGCTCACAATACAATGTCATTCTTTCCCCAACTCACTATTTTTAAAATCACAAATTGGGCTGAGAGGGTCATGCTGAGGGAGTAAAGGCGTTTCAATCTTGGAAGGAAAAATTCCAGATGCCTTTTTGAAGAGCGCTTTAGTTGGTAAACCTTTCAGATGAAGCATTCCGGAGTATTTTTAGTCCCATAGCACATATTATTTAGTGGATTTTGATTGCAAGTAATAAATCAATCTATCTAACTAAAGTAAAGAGAAAATTTATTGAAAGGATTTTGAGTAATTGAGAAAAGTGAGCCTCGGGAAGGATTGGAATCAAAACAGCTCAGGGACTCTGGGTCACAGGATCCAATTAGCAAGCTCTTCAGGCTTTCTCCTGACTCACTGCTGGGTCTTGTTCCCTGTCTTGCCATTCTATTTTTAAAGCCCCGTTCACATTGCAGTGGCATCATCAGCTTACATCCCTAACTTTGGACTAGAGCAGCTTGAACTATTTCCCTTCAAGCTCTGGGGAAGAATCCCTTCCAAGTTCACTCAGGTTGTTGGCGGAATTCAGTTCCTTGCAATTGTAATGATACCATTATAATTAGCTACTTATTAATAATAGGAAAGGAGCAAAAGGGAGGCCAGGCATTATAGGTGTGTCCGTTTGGGCAATGTCACCAGCAAGCTTCAATTTTACACTCCTCAGGGCACCACCTGCCATTCCCTGCAAATCACTGGGGGGAAGGGACTGGACAAAGGGAAAGATGGTGCATGCCCGATTAGTCAGGGTGATGTCTGGAAGGTGCTTGCTGCCAGTCAAATCTGGGAACAAAGATACCACTATGTGCCTGTGAAAATTTGGGGATATATAATCCCCCCAAAGAGCTGACTTTCTTGGCTCTCTTGTGGCTCCCTTGCATTCACCTGTGTTCTTAGAGGCCACGTGGCTCATGGCCACTTGGATCCCACACACGATGAACTGATGGCCTACAACTGGGAACACAAACTAAGCTAGCCTGATGCTGGATTAGACTGTGTCCCGACATGGAACAGAAACTCTGGGCAATAGCTTTAGTCCTTGCCTTTCTGAGAATGCAATGGGAATTTTTCCTTGGCAAGATGAAGGGAAATACAACCTTGGAAACTCAGGGGTTTAATTCCACAGAAATAAAGCTTTCTACAATATCTCATCCTCCCGTGTGGGTCTCAGATAATTCCTTTTCTCATGACATTGCAAGAAGCTTACTCCCACAAGCAACTGGGGGGGGGGGATAAGGAATAAGGATAGTTCCCCCCTGAACAGTAGGACTGGGGTCCCTGTTTCCTGGCTGGCTGTCAGTTGGGGACTGCTCTTCACATCTGGAGGCTCCCAGATTCCTTGCCACATGGCCCCCCCATCTTCAAACTAGCAATGGTAAATCTCTCTTGTGTGAAATCTCTTTCATGCTTTGAGTATTTCTGTTCAGGAAAAGCTCAGTCCTTTTAAGAATGCACCTGATGAGGCCAGGCCCACCAAGGGCAATGTCTCTCTCTTAAAGCAACTGACTTAGGACCTTCATTATATCTGCAAAATCCCTTCATAGCAACATCAGGTTTAGAGTTTTATAAAGTAACTAGAAAAAAGTTATGCATATCCTAGGAAGTGGGGAGTTTGGGGGGCCCTCTTTGAATTTGTTCTATCATGCTGCTCCTTTCTCCACTTCACATAAATTTTACTTTCCAAAGACAGACCTGTTTAACCTGGCTTGGTCACAGGTTCAGCTTTTGCCTAAGTGAAGCTGAAACACCTTGATTAACAGGCTCACTGGACTGAGTGCAATAGAGGCAGTTATTTTATAATGGATTAGAGGCCCGGTGCAGAAATTCGTGCACTGGTGGGGTCCAATTGGCCTGCCTCAATGGGGGGCAATCGGGGGCAGGGCCAGTCAGGGAAAGGGGCTGCAATTGTTCCAGTCATTCTGCTATTTGGTCGCTGGACTTATATTATATAGAATTTGATATTTTCTTATTGTAAAAATGAAGTAAAAATGCCATGGAAGAAAGAACGCATGTCTCTGCAGATCCCTAGAGTTATAAGTCTTGGTTTCTATGGAAAGGTATTAAAAGATTAATTATCTAGGGAAGGAAAGAAAACAAGGGCTCAAAGACAGAGGTTCCGTTCTTTAATAGAGGCTGTGGCATCTTCTCTATTGTCTCTCTTAGGTCAGAATTTAGAATTGACTGAACCACATGAAAGGGGGAAAATGAAATGTCCAACCAAAGAACAGGAAAGCTTATAGAGATCTGGCGTTTCTGTAGAAGTATGTAGGCATATTTCTTCACTGATATGAATGCAAAAATGGGTTGTCAGGATAAGCAGAATTTAAAAAATGCAAATTGTGAAAAATGTATTCAGACAGTGTTACTGAAGTGTTCCCTGGAGAAAGGAATAGTTGTGCTAATTAGAAAAACTGGACATGTACTGATATGAAGTTTAGACAATTTTAATTTAGAACATCCTTTAAAATAAAGGTGGCAACTTCTCCTTTGATCTTTGTGCTATGTGACTAATAATGAAGCACAATTCTGGAGTGCTCTTAGGATGGTCCTAAGTTAATGAGGTTCACAGTTTATTAAAATTCTTTAAAGCCAATGAAAATACTGAAACCAACAATCTGAAACCTGATTTTTCAGAATTACTGTCCCTATTAATTCTAATTGTATGCTAATTTCTAATTTTAAGTGATAGACTGTTTATCTTTCCCTTTGGTTAAATAATCTGTCACTTGGAAAGAAGGGTTTTAGTATTAATACTATTGAAGAAAGATTGGCATAAGAGCCTTTGAAGAATCATATAATAGAAAACCCAAATCCCTCCCTTTGTGATGCTAAAGAATTCCTAAATATGCACAAGTAAAGCAATTAATGAACATTTAACCTCAGTTTAATTCACCATAATTCAACCAACACTTAAATAACAAAGCCATCCAATTTTGTATCTATAGTAATAAAAGCATAATATGCTAATTAGACTGGATGTCCTTCCAGACAAAGCCGGGGCTGCAAGGGAAGCCCAGGTTCCGGGTGCCAGAGGGAAGCCAATGCCGGCAGCCAGGGGAAGGAAGGCCTACTCTTGCACAAATTTCGTGCATCAGGCCCTCTAGTAATGATATAAAATCCACACAAAAATTTAGCTGGGATTGAGGTAAATTAGTCATTATTGCCTGCAAAAGATAGCCCTGTCTATTGAGAACCAAACTTAGAATGCATTTTAATGTTCCTTTGTAGGACTATTTCATTGAATAAAGTATATTTTTAATTGCTTTAAAAATATTAGGTCAGCTCTGACATGTAAAGAGATTAGAAATCATTGTTACATCCTTACAACAAAAAAGAGCTATGCCAACCGAAAATAATGACTTTCCTTGGACCCATACAATAAGTGATGGGGGGAAATATGGTCCCAAATATAAAAGATAGGTAAGTACAGAGAATCATTGCTGAGATCTGCTTACCTGGGGTAGAAGCCACTGAGCTATAAACAGGTAGGCGCACTTACTTGGTAATTTTGATGAACTGCTAGAGACTGCTGGAGTGTGGACTAACTTGAGTGTAAGAAACTATGGGGGCTGCAGTCTCATTCTTAGGGGATCTGCCACACTGGATCCCCCACCCCTACCCAGAACCCCTGTGTTCCAGGTAATAATAGTAAAATCTCAGAAAGATCCCTCATTCTGGTCTATCAGAACCAGACTCAGATATAATGCAGATGTTGGAATTATCAGATATGAGTTTAAAAACAACAGCACTAGGATTACTATGTTGAGACTTCTAATATATATGTTAAAAAAACACCCTAAAAAGATGAGTAGTATGTGCAGCGAATCTCTAAAAAGAAATGAAGAAATATTAAAAATAAAAAACCCAAAACATTATAACAGAAAGAGAAGATAATGAGTCTATTATGAAATGCAAAGAGGAAAAAAAATAATGAGAGAGACAGAACTAACACCTAAGACGTGGGCAAATATCAAAATGGTTTAACATACATATAATTGAAATAGACAAATGAGAAGAAAGAGAAGAGCAGGAGAAATAAAGTGATAATGACTAAGAACTTCTCACAATAATGATGGCCAACAAAGCATAGATCCAGGAAGCTTCAAAAACACCATAACAACAACAAACAAAAACCCACATCTAGGCATATCATAATCAAACAGCAGGAAGCCAAACAAAAAAACAAAACAAAAAACCCCACAAAAAGTCTTGAAAAAGTCAGAAAAACACACACACATACCCATTGAGAGCAAAAGAAAACAAGAATTATAGTAATTTCATCCATGCAAGCAAACAGAGAATTAAGTGAAATATTTAAAGTATAGAAAGAAAGAAAAAAAATAGCCACTAGTGTAGAATTTTCTATTTAGTTTAATTGTCAATCAAAAGTAAAAGACTTTCTCAGTCTAACAAAAAAGTAAAAAAATTCAACATGAGAAGACCTGCTGTGAGAAAAATCTTAAGAGAAGTTCTTCAAAAGCAAAAGAAAATTATACAGGCCAGAAAACTGGATCTACATAATGAAATTAAGAGCAATAGAGGAGGAATAAATGGAGGTAAAATGAAATCTTTTATTTTTCTTCTTATTTATTTATCTAAATATAACTGTTCAAATAAATACTAGTAATAGTAAACATGTATTGGGTGATTATAGCATTTGGATAAGTGAAGTGAGACAGATGTGTCAAGGGATGGGAGTGAGGAAATGAAAATACTCTGTTACACGGTGCCTGCACTACACATGGAGTTGTATCCTGTAGTGTTATTTGATGGTAGCATAGATTAGACCAAAATGTTTATTGTAAACTCTTGTCGGAATGTAGTAAAAAATAACAAAAATAAAATTCAGGGGAGAACCAAGATGGCGGCATAGGTAAACACCGGAGATTGCTGCCTCGCACAACCACTTCAAAAATACAACTAAAAGACGGAATGGACATCACCCAGAACCACAGGAAGGCTGGCTGAGTGGAAATTCTACAACTAGAAAGAAAGAGAAAAGCATACCGAGACTCAGAGGAGGCGCAGTGCGGAAGGAAAATACTAAGGTGCGGAGTGCATGCGGAGAGGGCTGGCGGCTGAGGGCGCGGTTGTCTGTTTCAATTGGGAGGGAGTCTCAGGCTCTGAGCTCCAGTTCCGGGCGAGTCTCTAGGGACCCAGACTCATACGGGAGAAGCGGGACTGTTTGGCATCGGTCGGAACTCGAGGGCAGCTTTCTCTCCGAGGTTTGCAGCGGTTGCTGGGACACTGAGAGGCAGAGCCTCTGGGGACGGGACTGAGAGCAGCCATAACTGCTTGCTCCGCCCACCCTGTTGATCCCCTGGGACCCGCCCTGCCCAAGCCTTGCACAGAGGCATTTGCGGGATAGCCTTAAGCAAAGGCTAGATTAGCACCTCCCTAGAAGACAGAAGTTCTCCCACTGCAGACACAGCTGAATCTCACAGCCAGTTGGCCTGGAGGTCAAATCCCCCCCAGTATTACCTACAACAATCAAGGCTTAACTACAACAAGACTGCGCACAAAGACCACAAGGGGGTGCACCAATAAAGCATAAAAAATGCGGAGACAAAAAACAGGACACAACTGACAGAAATGGAGGATATAGAGTTCAAAACCACACTTTTAAGGTCTCTCAAGAACTGACTAGAAGCCGCCGATAAACTGAGGAAGGCCCTCGAAAAGAATGGTGAGACCGCCGATAAGTATAGTGAGATCCTCAAGAAATCTAATGAGACCTTTGATGTTGTGATAAAGAACCAACTAGAAATTAAGCATACACTGACTGAAATAAAGAATATTATACAGACTCCCAACAGCAGACCAGAGGAGCGAAAGAATCAAGTCAAAGATTTGAAATGCGAAGAAGCAAAAAACACCCAACTGGAAAAGCAAAATGATAAAAGAATCCAAAAATACAAAGATAGTGTAAGGAGCCTCTGGGACAGCTTCAAGCATGCCAACATCAGAATTATAGGGGTGCCAGAAGAAGAGAGAGGGCAAGATATTGAAAACCTATTTGAAGAAATAATGACAGAAAACTTTCCCTACTTGGTGAAAGAAATAGACTTCCAAGTCCAGGAAGCGCAGAGAACCCCAAACAAAAGGAATCCAAAGAGGACCACACCAAGACACATCATAATTAAAATGCCAAGAGCAAAAGACAAAGAGAGAATCTTAAAAGCAGCAAGAGAAAGAAAGTCAGTTACCTACAAGGGAATACCCATACGACTGTCAGCTGATTTCTCAACAGAAACTTCGCAGGCCAGAAGGGAGTGGCAAGAAATATTCAAAGTGATGAATGCCAAGAACTTACAACCAAGATTACTTTATCCAGCAAAGCTATCATTCAGAATTGAAGGTCAGATAAAGAACTTCACAGATAAGGAAAAGCTAAAGGAGTTCATCACCACCAAACCAGTATTATATTAAATGCTGAAAGGTATCCTTTAAGAAGAGGAAGAAGAAGAAAAAGGTAAAGATACAAATTATGAACAACAAATACACATCTATCAACAAGTGAATCTAAGAATCAAGTGAATAAATAATCTGATGAACAGAATGAACTGGTGATTATAATAGAATCAGGGACATAGAAAGGGAATGGACTGACTATTCTTGTGGGGGGAAGAGACTGGACAAATATCGTGCACCTATGGATGAGGACAGTGGGTGGGTAGTGAGGGCGGAGGGTGGGTTGGGAACTGGGAGGAGGGGAGTTATGGTGGGGAAAAAAGAGGAACAAATGTAATAACCTGAACAATAAAGATTTAATTAAAAAAATAAGAAGGTAAAAAAAATAAAAAAATAAAATTCAACTGTATGTTGCCTATAAGAACTCACTTTAAGTACAAAGAGCCAGATAGGTTAAAGGTACAGGGATGGAAAAAGATATACCATACAAAACCCAATCAATAGACACCTAGAGTGCCTATATTAACTTTAGAGAAAGCAGTCTTCAGAAAACAGAATTAGTAGGGATAAAGAAGGGCAACACATAATGGTCAAGGGTTCATTTCTCTAGGAAGGCATAACAATTCCAAACATGTGGGCATGTAACCTTAGTGTGTCAAAATACATGAGGCAAAAACTAATAAAACTGAAAGGAGAAAAAGACCAATTTTCCATTATATTTGTAGACTTTAACACTCCTCTGTCAGTAATTGACAGATCAAGCAGGCAAAAATTAATAAGCCTGCAGCTGACCTGAGCAGCACAATCAATCAACTTTATCTAATTGACATTTATGAAAGACCCTATCCAGCAACAGCAGAATACATATTCCTCTCAAGCTCCTGTGGAAAACCTCGCAGGAGAGACCACATTCTTTGCCATCAAACATATTTCAACACACAAAATAATATAAATTACATAAAGTATCTTCTCATATTGCAATAAAGTCAATGTAAAAATCAATAACAGAGAGATAGCTGGAAAATACCCAAATATTTTTAATTTATACAACACATTTCTAAATAACTTGAAGGTCAAAAAAGTTTCAAGACAACTTTAATTTTATTGTTTTACATCACCATTTAACTCCTCTATGACTTCTTCCACCTCAAGACAACTTTCAAATATTAACTAAAAGAAAATGAAAAAACAATTTAACTAAATTTGAGATTTGCAGCCATAGCAGAGCTTAGAGGAAATTTATAGCATCTACTATAAAAGAAAGTTCTAGTATCTAAACTTCTATTCTAAGAAATTAAAGAAAGAAGAAAGACATTAATCTAAGACAAATGGAAGGGAAAAAAACTAATAAAAATTAGAGCAAAGCCCTAGCTGGTTTGGCTCAGTGATTAGAGCATCAGTCCAGGGACTGATGGGTACTGGTTTGATTCTGGTGAAGGGCATGTGCCTTTGGTTGCAGGTTCAATCCCCGGACCTAGTCAGGGCATGTGTGGGAGGCAATCAATTGATGTGTCTCTCTCACATCAATGTTTCTCTCTCTCTACCTCTAGCCCCCCTTTCACTTTCCTAAAAATCAATGGAAAAAAATTATTGGGTGAGGATTAATAACAACAACAAAAAATTAGAGCAAAAAGAAAAAGCATCAGGCATAGGTTTTATTTTTTTCATAAATTCTACCAAACATTTAAATAAGAATTATATGAATTCTCCATAATCTTTAATAGAAAATAAAAACAAAAAATATATTTTTTCCAGTTCTATTAAGAAACTAGAGGTCCGGTGCATGAAAATTCATGCACTGGGGGGGGGGGGGGGGGGGGGAATCCCTCAGCCTGGCCTGCCCCCTCACAGTCTGGGAGCCCTCAGGGGCAGGAGGCAACCCAGTGATCAGGGGAAGGAGATGCCCCCATCACACCTCTGCTGCTGCCACTGCCAGCAGTGCAAACCTTGGCCGGCCCTGGTTACCTGAGCCTTGGGCAGCCCTGGGCACCTGGGCAGCCACCATCCAAGGCTTGCCTGTGCCTCAGGCCAGCCCTGGGCGGCTGGGGGCTGAGGGGACTGGGGGACTCTGGAGGCAGGTGCGCAGCAAGGCAGGCACGGCCTTGCCACACACCTGCTGTCCCGACAGGGCTGAGGGGACTGGGTGCTGCCATCTTGTGGCTGTGGGTGCTGCCATCTTTGAGGGTGTGGCAGTCAATTAGCATATTCCCTCCTTATTGGCTGTGGGCACTGCCATCTTTGCGATGGCATGAATGTCAATTAGCATATTCCCTCTTTAATAGATAGGATAATTGAATAGCAAAGGCATACTTCTGTCTAACATAATACAGTTACCCTGTGTACAATAAAAATGTGCTCTTTTCCAATAAGATGATACCAAGTCTTTGTTCTCCTGCATTCCTGGACTTGTAAATTCTGACTATAGGAGAAACAACATCATGTATTGAATGTTGATTTAGAGCATGCACAGCCACCTGCAGGACAATGCCCCAGCCCTGAAAGGTATTGCCACCTAGCTGGCACTGTAAATGGGTCTTCCAAAGGCCATTCCACCATTCTAGCCAACTACTTCAGGATGATGGGAAACATTGTGAGACCGGTGAAATCCATAAGTATGAACTCATTTGTGACACTTTATTTTCAATAAAGTGAACTCATCAATCAGAAGCAATGCTGTGTGAAATACCATGAAGGTAGATTATGCATTCTGTAAATGCAGAAATAGTAATTTTGGCAGAAGAATGGCATGCAGGAAAGGCAAATCTGTATCCAGAATAAATGTCTATTCCAATAAGAAAAAAAAGAAATAATTGACATACTTCACTGTATAAGTTTAAGGTGTATGTTATGATGCTTTGATTTACATATATTATGAAATTATTACCACAATAGGTTTGTCTAACATCTATATTCCCATATAGATATAATAAAAAAAGAAAGAAAGAAAGCAAAAGAAATTTCTCTGAGGTAAGAACTCATAGGATTTACTCTCTTAAGTTTTCTGTCATACAGCAGTTATGACATATAGTTACTATGTTGTATGTTACATATCTAGTACCTACTTATCATACACCTAGAAGTCTGTACCTTTGGACCACCTTCCTTGACCTTCCACTTCTGGTCACCATAAGTCTGATTTACTTTTCTATTTTTTTTCTTCCACTTATAAGTGATATCATAAATATTTGTCATTCTCTGTCTTATTTCACTTAGCATAATGCCTTCAAATTTCATCTATGTTGTTGAAAATGGTAAGCTCTCCTCATTTTTTTATACCTGAACACTATCCCATTATATACATTATATATATATGCATCATACTATAACATATGCATGATATATTATATATATATAATATAGGGTAGGGCAAAAGTAGATTTACAGTTATGAGTACAAGAAACACAGTTTATTCTTATATTATTATTTATTAATTATTGATTGTTTTCCATATGAACAAATGTAACCTACTTTCACCCCACCCTATATACATTATATAAATAATGTTTCCATGATCATGGGACTGCAGGTATCTTTTCAAGTTAATGTTTTTATTTCCTTTGGATATATTCCCAGAAGTGGAATTGATGGGTCATATGGTAGTTCTATTTTCAAATTTTTGAGGATCCTTCATACTATTTTTCATAGTGGCTGTACCAATGTGCAATCCCACCAATAATTCACAAGGGTTCCCTTTTCTATACATTTATGCCAGCATTTGTTTTGTCTCTTGTCTTTGTGATCATGGCCATTCTTATAAGTGTGAGGCGATAACTCATTGTGGTTTTAATTTGCATTTACCTAATTATCAGGGATATGGAGCATTTTTCATGTACCAGCTGGCATTTTGTTTATCTTCCTTTGAAGAAATGTCTATTCAGATTCTTTGCCCCTCAAATACCTCTTAATTTAAATAATTAAGCCAGCAGTATCCTAATATCTAATCCATATAAAAACATTATAAGAAAATTATGTAACAATATCTCTAATAAGTATAGAAGCAAAAGTCCTTAACAAAATATTAACAGGTAGAATTCAGAAATATGTAAACAGGAAAATAACTCACGATTAAGATTCATTATAGAATTGAAAGCCTTAAGGACACATAAGTAATAATCAATAAAGAAATTAAAAAAACAATAATAAAAAAGAAAGCCTTCTTGAGAAATTATAAATCAATCAATGTAATTCATCATATTAATAGTATGAATTAGAAAGTGTGTTCATATCAATAAATGCAGAAAAAGCATTAAAGAAAATTAGACACCATTCATAATAAAATTATCAATAAACTAGGAATATGAGAGAACTTCCTTAATCTAATAGACAGAATGTCAAAATTTATAGCTAACATCATACTAATGGTGACAATGATGACAACCTTCTCCCTATATTCATGAATAATGCAAGGCTATTTTCTCTCATCACTCCTATTCAACATCATACTGGAGAAACTACCTACTTGCAATAAGATAAGAAAAAGTAATAATTATAGGGATTGGAAAGAAACAAATAAAATTGTCTTTACTTGCAGATGTCATGATTGTCTATGTAGAAAATTCTAAAGGATATATATACATATGACTTTGGAACTGATAAGTATAGCAAGGTTGTGGAATACAATGTTAATACAATGGTCAATTGCTTTCCTATAAGCTGGCAATGAACATTTGGTAATTGAAATAAACAAAAAATACCATTTGTAATAGCACCAAAAGAAATAATTTTGTATAAATATGTAGGATCTATATGCTACAAAGCAAAATGATGAAAAAGGAGAATTAAAAAATGGAAAGTTATCCCATGTTCAGGGATTGGAAAATTCACTATTGTTCATATGATAATTGTTTGTAATTTGATCTGTAAATTCAGAACAATCTCAATTAAAATTTCAGCAAGCTATGGAATCTATCCAAGACATGGATAGATTGATTCTAAAATTTATATGGAAAGACAAAGGTCCTAGAATAGCTACAAGGTATGGAAGAAAAGCAAACTGGGAATACTCATAATACCTGATTTCAAGGCTTCATAAGGAGCTATAGTAATTAAGACATTATGGTATTTGTGAAATAATAGAAATATAGATCAATGGAAGAGAATAGGCAGCACAGAAATAGAACCATGTTAAATAATAAACTGATTTCTGACAAAGGCAATTCAATGGAAAAATGATAGTCTTTAAGCAATTAATGCTGAAATAATTGGAGGTCAATATGCATGAAAAAGGAGTAAGACACAGATCTTAGACTTTATACTGTACACAAAAATTAGTTCAAAAGGGAACATAGACTTAAATGTACAATGCAAATGTATAAAAACTCCAAAAAAGTAGCAGAAAACCTAGGTAATTGGGTGTTTGATGAGTTTTCAGTTATAACACCAACAGCATGGCCCATGAAAGAAAAAGTTGTTGTTTGATGTTATTAAATTTAAAAAACTTCTACTCTGCAAAAGCCACTGTTAAGACAATGCAAAGACAAGTCATAGACTTTTTGTCTTTTGCCATTTGTTGTTGGGAAAATGCAAATTAAAACAATATTGAGGTAATACACCAATTAAAATGGCTAAAATATACAAAACAAAACAAACAAAACCCTGACAATATCATTGCTGATGGGGATGCAGGGCAACATGAACTCTTATTCAGGCTGGTGGCAATAAAAAAGGGTACAGCCACTTTGGACAACAGTGTGACAGTTTCTTAAAAATATAAACATAATCGTGCCATACAGCCCTATAATAGTACTCCTAGGCACTTATCCATCTGACACAAAAACTGCATGTGAAAGTTTATAACATTTTATTCATAATCAGCAAAACCTGAAAGCAACCAAGGTGTCATTCAATAAGTAAATGGATAAACAAACTGTGTACATTCCTGCAATGGAAGTCTATTCAGCTATAAAAAATGAGCTTTCAAGCCACACAAAAACACTAATGAGTCTTAAATGCATATTTCAAAGTCAAAGAAGCCAGTCTGAAAATGTTACACATTTTATGATCCCATTTAGATGACATTCTGAAGAGACGAAAATATAGAGGTGCTAAGCAAAGATATGATTGCCAGGCATTTGGGAAGGAAAAAGAGTTGAATCAGAGAAGATTTTTAGGGCAATAAACTATTCTGTATGATACAGTGATGGTGGCTACATGACACTATGCATCTGTCAAAACCCATGAAACTTTAGAGTACAAAAAGCTAACCTTAATATCTGCAAATTTAAAAAAATGATTTACAAGGTCAAGTTGTCCCAAGGGGGAATGTAAACTGTGACAAAATAACCTATTAAAGAGGATGGGGGAAGTGTGCTGACCAAAATAATTTTGGAGATGAGTACAGGCTAAGATGAAATACAAAAGATATTTCACATGAGTATAGCCTAGTTGCTAAAATTATTTTCTGTGGGTTAACAACTTTAAAACCTCTTTATGTGTGTGCTGGAATAGACCAATTAAGTAAATGAATGGTAGATTGTAGTAGCTAGGTTTCTCACTGTTGGACTGGGATGTTACAAACAAATAAGGGTAATTATAACAACAGTACAAAAACAACAGTATCCTATATAATAAAAGCCTAAAATGCAAAGTGTCCGGTCATCCAGTCATCCATTCAACCAATCAAAGTGTAATATGCTAACGATATGCTAAGGCCGCTCAACAGCTCACTATGACGTGCACTGATCACCAGGGGGCAGACACTCTGACAGGTATGTTAGCTTGTTGCCGGGGTCTGGCCAATCAGGACTGAGTGAGATGGGCTGGACATGCCCTGGAGCCCTCCTGCAGTTCCTCCCCAGCTGGCCAACCTCCTGTGTTCCTCCCTGGCCCTGATCATGCACCAGTGGGGTCCCTCGGCCTGGCCTGTGCCCTCTCATAATCTGGGGCCCCTCAGGGGAAGTCAGAGAGTCAGTTTTGGCCTGATCCCACAGGCTAAGCCGAGGGGCCCCACTGGTGCACAAATTCATGCACCAGGCCTCTAGTGAACTCATATTTAGCTTAATACGCATACAAATGAATACATATAGAGATACAGATACTTGTAAATAGAGGAAGGTCTTGGAGCTAAATCAGAACTAGACCACATATAATTTGTTCCTATTAAATGACAATGCCTAAGACAAGATTTGGGTAAATAAAACTATGTATTCTTTTTAGAAAACTTAAGACAACATATCTTTGACTACTTGAACAGATGGTTATCTGATAGATGTTGATGTCATCTGAAAAGTATAGTAAAAATTTTTATAGTCAGAGTGAGCATATGAGTGAAACAAGCTCTTTTATAGAATAAAGTTTAAACAAGGTATATTCCTATTTGGGAATGGCTTATGTTACATGAGCAGTAATACAATAATTAATTAGTAGTACAAATTAATAAAAATAGTGAGATAAAAGGATATTAGACAATTATTTGAGAATATTTTAATATCTGCATTCCATTGGATTATGATCTTTATATCCCAGGGGATTTTTTTTAAACACTAAATCTTCAGAACCTAGCACATGGCCTTATAAATAGAAGGTACTTTATAATATTTGTTAAATAGTTGAGTGAACATGATAGGTGTATTTGTCACAAAAAAAAAAAATAGACTGGTTTGTGGTAGCAAACAGTTTCCAAATCTCAGTGGCTTAAAACAAAACTTTCACTTATTACTTATGATAAGTCTACTTCTGGTTTGGGTAACTCTCAAGAACAGTTGTCACCCATGTAGTAATTCAGCAATTCAGGTAGTTTAGGAATTAGCTATATTACCTCAAATATGAGACCTTCTCCATGATTAATACAGTGGGGGAAATGAGAAACTAAGAATTGCTCATGTCCAGCCAGCATAGCTCAATGGCTGAGTGTCTACCAATGAACTCTTGTCAGGGCACATGCTCACATTGCAGGCTCGATCTCCAGTGTGGGGAAATCCCCAGTGTGGGGTGCGCAGGAGGCAACCAATCAATGATTCTCTCTCATCGTTGATGTTTCTATCTCTCTCACTTCCTCTCTGAAATCAATAAAAATATACTAAAAAAAAAAAAAGAAAAAAAAAGAATTGCTCAAGGGCTCTTCATCTCCTTAACCCAGAAGGAACACAGGCTATTTCAGCTCACTTTAATTGGTCAGAACTAGTCACATGTTCCCCTTTAATTGCAAGAGATAATGGGGAAAACAGGAAAGGAAATTGAATAGTTGGTTAGTATCACTGTCTTTTTCTCCTTAACCATTCAATAATAGTTAGATGAATGAATTAATAAAGAGATAAAGAGTATGAAGACAGAATAACTGAAGCATATATATCATTTAGTCCAGTGTCTGGCATTTGACATTACTAAACAAGGGCCTAATACCTTCAGCCATTTTATTTAATGACTGTAAGTAACTGGTTGTTTTCCTGTTAAGATTGGTTTCTAGGTTATGAAATCTTACATTTCTCTAGGATCTAAACTTTTCATTCCTTTTCACTTTGTAAGTACATAATAATACTGACATCTTTCATGAATAGATAGCTGTCTTTAAAAGCCCACTCTGCATCAATCATCAGCTTTAATGATATTCACTTTTATCCTTCTTTATTCAAAGTCCATTATGAAATGTAACAATACAGGAACTAAACTTCATATGAATTTCTTTGATGACCATATTTGTGAGAAATTCTACTCTATAATTTCACTCTTTGGGCTTCAGATCAGTTTAAAGGGATACTTTGAAACTTGGCTTCTTAAAGTCTTTGAATAGAAACCAATTTGCATGTTTAGACAGAAATTACCTGAAACATCATTCCTTTAATAATTAAATTTTTGTAATAAAATCAAGCATATTTCTGAAAGGGATACAGAAGAAGTATTATTGAGAATGGCAGGGAGCAGGTAAGATCTGTACATAATGTAAAATGAAAGAAATGCTAATGGGGCTACTAGAACCAAAGTGAAATCAGACTCTTATATATTCATTAAAAGAAATTAAGCTTCGTTTTTTTAAAGCTTTCTTTCCCCCCAGAATATTAGAAAAGGTAAACCCAGTATGTACTTTCAAGTCTGGGGTCCCCAAAACTTTGTAATTCTCTTAAGGTAATAATGTTTACTTTCAGTATTTCATAAAAGCTGATGGATATATCTCATTCCCCAAAATTATACAAGCTAACTGAATAAAACCACTTGCTTTTGAATGTAGTTAGTCAGTGTAGTGATACTGGTTGTCTTAAGCAAAGGTATATAATAAATCACACTGATTGAATTTTAAATCCTAGTTCAATGACTTAATAATCTAAGGTCCTTGGGATTATATATTTTTCTGATCTTCAGTCTCCTCACCTGTAAAATGGGAATATTAACAATCAAACATCATAGTTTTGGGGATGATTGTCATAACTTCTGTAAAGTGTCCACCTATCTGTCTCTGACAGCTTGAGCTGTTATAATAAAACATCATAGACTGTGTGACTTATACAACAGACATTGCTTTTCATGGTCCAGACCTCATATAAACCTAATTATCTTCTAAGACTCCACCATCAAATACCATCAGGTTGGGGGTTAGGGCTTCAATATGTAAATTTTGGGGGACACATATATTCAGTCCATAACATTATCCTAAGTGCTGGCCTCATCAGCAACTTTTAGTTGGAAAAATTAAAGTTGTAGCTAATCATTACAAAATATAATATTAAAGAGTTCAAAGGGATAGAAATACAACTACTATATGATCCAGTAGTAATGATAATGGTTTTCCAGTCCCATGGGAAAAGTGATAATTCAAATGGACAGACCAAAAAAGTGATTTATGACTTTCTCCAAATTAAAAGAACACTGTGAAACCAGAACATTCAAGAAGGCATGCGGCAGAGTCTTCTGATCTTCCAGAAAGGAAACAAAAACAAAATAAAACAAGTGTGAAATCAGAGAAGCTGGCATGAACACCAATATCCTCTAGATTTGTGCAGTATCACCATGAAGTAAGCATACTTAATGCTTGTCATACCTGTCATACAATATTATCAAAATAAATTTAACTTCCTAATATAACATTTTGAATTGTTTGTTGAGTTTTTAAGATATGCTCAGGCATATTGTGAGCAGGTATATGTTATGTTAATACCCTTAAAACAAATAACCTATAGGAATAGTCTTGTACCCAGTAGGTGCTGAATAGGGTTAGCATTTTATCTTTGGGAGCAGGAGAAAGGATATATTTGGAAGGCTGCATTTCACTGTACAAGCTGACTTGGAAATTTCAGAGCAATGAAGGGTCATATGGAAGGTGGCAGCGTGGGGGAGGCTGGGGAAAGAAGGTACTGGGCCTGAGACTGCAGTCTAGGGCCACGGTGCGAGGGAGAGCAACGAGACATTGAGCACTAACACCTTCTTTTACTCCCATTTTCTCTAACACATTTTGTCCTTTCTAATGTGTTCTGAAAGTCACTTAAATATTTCTCCAGGATCAATTTTATTCCCTGAAGCCCTTTAGTAAAAAACTTTTTCTCTTCTGTTTTGAAGCTTGACACTGCTTAGATTAAGAAGCTGCTTTCATTCCACAGTATGCGTTTCATATTTTTAAACTAAGTTTATAAAGTACGTGCTCCTATTTATTTTTGTAGCACTGTTGGCACCTCCATTCTTTCATTGATTTTCAGAAGAGCAGTTATATATGAGTCATTTCATTATTTTTCTTCCTATTGGCGCTAAGCCTTAAGATCTGTTTTTGCATTCATCTAAAGGGAAGCTTCACACTTCATTTACTAACTACACATTAAAAAGAAGTTTTCATTTTCTGCTGCTGACTGTAGACCAACACAAATTTTCCATTAGGGGTGAGCATCTTTTCCTTAATACCCAGAACATCTAGTTTTCTATAGAGGTTTTAATGTTAAGCAAAAACAGATTTATTTTGAATATAAGAAAAGTTTTCTTCCTATTTAGTTTCAAAATCAGGCAGATATTCTCTTTGTTTATTATAATGTCTATGCTCATCCAGTTCCAAACATAAGCAGGTGCTGAAAAAACATGTTTCTGTACTTCAACTTCTCTCTCTATATCTTTCTCTCTCTCTCACCCCAAGACATATGATTTATTGGGATGACATTTGTTAATAAAACCATACAGGTTTCAGGTGCACAATTCAGTAACACATCATCTGCGTACTGCATGGTGTTCTTACCACCCAAAGTCAAGTCTCTTTTTGCCACCATATATCCTTTTCCAACTTCCCCATCCCCTTTCCTTCTGGAAGTCACCATACTGTTGTCTGTGTCTATGTCCACTTTTTTTTTCTTTATCCCTTCACCTTTTCCACCCCTACTCCCACCTCTGACAGCTGTCAGTCTGTTCTCTGTATCTATGAGTCTGTTTCTATTTTGTTTGTTAGTTTATTTTGTTCATTAGATTCAACATCTGAGTGAAATTATATGGTATTTTGTCTTTCTCTGGCTTACTTCACTTAGCATAATACTCTCCAAGTCCATCCATGCTGCCACAAAAGGTAAATTTCCTTCTTTTTTTTTTTTATGACTGTGTAGTATTTCATTATGCAAATGTACCACAGCTTTTAGAACTACTCATCTACTGATGGACACTATATATAAATTCATATATATATATATATATATATATTAGAGGCCTGATGCATGAAAATTCATTCACTGGAAGGGGGGGGTCCCTCAACCCAGCCTGCTCCCTTGGGCAGGGGGGGAAGTGACCCGGTGATCAGGGGAAGGCAACACCCCCACCACACCTCTGCTGCTGCCACTGCTGTCAGCACAAGCCTTGGCCGGCCCTGGTTACCTGAGCCTCGGGTGGCCCTGGGTGGCTGTGGGGGGCTGAGAGAACTTGGGGACTCTGGAGGCAGGCACATGGCAAGGCCGGGCCTGGCCTGACCTTGCCGTGCACCTGCCGCCCTGGCAGGGCTGAGGGGACTGGGTGCCGCCATCTTGTGGCTGTGGGTGCCACCATCTTTGAGGGCATGGCAGTCAATTAGCATATTCCCTCCTTTTGGCTGTGGGTGCCACCATCTTTGCAATGGCATGAGGGTCAATTAGCATATTCCCTCTTATTAGATAGGAAATACATATATATATATATATCCTATCTAATAATAGACAAACATGGTAATTAACTGTACCTCCAACACACTTCCCATTGGCTAATCAGGGCGATATGCAAATTAACTGCCAACCAAGATGGCGGCCGGCAGCCAGGCAGCTGAAGCGAACAGGAGGCTTGCTTGTTCCAGTGATGGAGGAAGCCAAGGTTCCCCGCCTGCCGCCGCCCAGCTCTGAGCAGCACTCTAAGCAACTATGTTGCAATTATAGAAGCTAGACAATCCCCAGAAACCTGCTTTCAGCCAGCCGGGCCTCAGAGCTGGAGTTGCAACAGTGTTTCAATTATAGAAGCCAAACAAAGCCCAGATACCTGCTTTCAGCAGCCGAGGTCTCAGAACTGGAGCTAAGCCTCTGAGCTAAAGCTGGCTCTCAGCTCCAGTGACAGCCATAGAAGGTAAATAAATCCCAGAATAAAAAAAAGAAAGAAAAAAAATGAGATGTTGGGAGCTTTAGTCACCTACCAGCCTGAAAACGGCCCTCAGCCCCTCACCCAGACTGGCCAGGCACCCCAGTGGGGACCCCCACCCTGAAGGGGGTGTGACCAGCTGCAAACAGCCATCATCCCCTCATCCAGGCTGACCAGGCACCCAAGCGGTACCCCCACCCTGATCCGGGACACCGTTCAGGGCAAACCAGCTGGCCCCCACCCGTGCACCAGGCCTCTATCCTATATAGTAAAAGGGTAATATGCAAACTGATCCTAACAGCAGAAGGACTGGGAATGACTGGTCACTATGACACACACTGACCACCAGGGGGCAGACGCTCAATGCAGGAGCTGCCCTCTGGTGGTCAGGGCGCTCTCACATGGGAGGAGCTCTGCTCAGCCACAAGCCAGGCTGACTGCTGCCAGTACAGCGGTGGTGGTGGGAGCCTCTCCTGCCTCCTCAGCAGTGCTAAGGATGTCCGACTGCAGTTTAGGCCTGCTCCCCACTGGCAAGTGGACATCCCCTGAGGACTGCTGGGCTGCCAGAGGGATGTCTGATTGCCATCTTAGGCCCAATCCCCCCGGGAGCAGGCTTAAGCCAGCAGGTGGTCCCAGACCGGGAGAGGGCACAGGCCGGGCTGAGGGACACCCCCCCCCCCCCCCGAGTGCACAAATTTTTGTGCACCAGGCCTATAATATATATATATAGTTTCTTGTCTTATTATGTGTAAGGTATTGAGCTACAGTGATGACAGAAATGGAAACAGTCCCTATCCACAAGAAGTCTGTAAATTTTATCTTATTAAATCATTCTTTTCATCTTTTTTCTTTCTTGCTTCTCTAAGATGTCAAAAGAATGTATGGAGACAGGGGTGCGGGGGTTCTGTGATTTCCTAAAGAAGGTAATAACTGTATCATAAAGAGGATCTGCATATTATGGTCTCCTCAGAACTATTCTCTTTTAAAATATATTTATTTACTAGAGGTCCAGTGCACAAAATTTGTGCACTGGGGGTGGGATCCATCAGCCCAGCCTGCACCTTCTCGCAGTCTGGGAACCCTCAGTTGGACATCCTTAGTGCTGCTGCGGAGGCTCCTGCCACCACCACTGTGCTCGCCAGCCATGAGCCCAGCTTCTTGCTGAGCAGCTGCTCCCCCTGTGGGAGCGCACTGACCACCAGGGGGCAGGTCCTGCATTGAGCGTCTGCCCACTGGTGGTCAGTGCACATCTTATTGACCGGTCCTTTCACCCTTTGGTCGATTTGCATATTAGCCTTTATTATGTAGGATGTATTTACTTACTTACTTACTTACTATTGCTGCTTGTGCTACCTGCATTTGTCTCTGGAGGATTTGGTGAGACAAACTCAGAGCCTGGAATCTTTTGGCTTTATTATAGTCCATGCATTGTCCTTAGCTATCCTAGCCTCACCTCTGCTGCAGCTGGTTGCAGGCCTTTGAGTCTCTGCCACATCTTCCATGTAGCTCCCTGTTCTGGCAGTCCTCCAAGCTTCTTCTGTGAGATGCACGTGCTCTGCCTGGCAGCCCCCATGGCAGGCTATCAGGATCTCAGAGCAGTGCTATGCTTCATGACTAAGTAAACATAGTATAAAGCAAACTAAAGGTGATGTCTTTATAGGATATAAACAGAAAAGAAGGGCAAGACTCCCTGTGCTCTCAGTGAAACCCTATTTATATAAAGTACAGCCCCTTTTCTTGACCTAAGGGAAAAGTAAGACACACAGCATGAATATTTCCCTTTCTGATCCCTGGTTATTTTTTCCTTCCCACGACCCTCTGGGCTGACAATGGGGCCAACTCCTTCCACCCCCTACTCTAAAATTTTGAGTCTTGCTCTTGACATGTGTCTTATTGGCCTATTGCTACATGATACTATCACCACAGACTTAGCAAATTAAAATAATACATATTTGATATTTCACAGTTCCTGATAGTCAGGAATTCAGGCACAGTTTACCTGAATCCTCTGAAAGGTTGCAGTCAAGCCTCATCTAAGGGCTGACTGGTTCACTCAGGCTGTTGGCATAATTAAACTCATAATAGCTGCAAGATTGAAGTTTAGTTTCTTGCTGGCTATTGGATGAAAGCTTCCATCAACTCCTATAGACCACCCCAGTTTCTTCCCCTGTGGAGTCCCCAACATTGCCAACTGCTTCCACAAAGCCAGTAGAGGATAGAGAGACTCCAGCAAGTTGGATGTTACAGTCCTATGCAGTGGTTCTCAACCTGTGGGTCACGAACAATGAAAATGCATCCTGCTTATCAGATATTTACATTACGATTCATAACAGTAGCAAAATTACAGCTATGAAGTAGCAACGAAAATAATTTTATGGTTGGGGTCACCACAACATGAGGAACTGTGTTAAAGGGTCACGGCATTAGGAAGGTTGAGAACCACTGCTAGTATGTAATGTAACTATATATTCCTTATACATAGTCATATCCCTTCCATCACTTTCACCACATTCTGTTTTCTAGAAGCAAGTCAAAGGCCACACTCACACTCAGGGAGAGGGAATCATGCAAGGGCAGAACAGCAAGAGGTGGAGATCATACACATTTAGTAAATATTAGAATGTTTATGCAATTATAATCTCCATATTTTGTGTTTTCAAATAAAAAATAATTGCTAGAAGTCTAGGCACTTATTCCCTGTTTACTGAATTAAAACTAGCCTATTCTTTCTTGATTAAACTAGAGAAAAGGGTTCCATATTTGCAGATTAAAGATTTATATTTTATAAACAAAATATTTTTTTTCTTTACCTTAGTATAATTTATTGCTAGTCAGAGAATTTCTTTTTAGATGTTTTTATCATAAATTTATGAAAAAAATGTTGGTATTATATATCTCAGATCAGTTGCATCTCATTGAAGCTATGTAGATAGTTCACATCAATAGAATGTGGACAGAAGCAACACATGTCACTTACAGACCTTTGAGAAAGATAATCTTCCACGTATCAGTCTATTCTCTTTTCTTCCATAGATGGTGGGATCAGGAGATCAACCGAGTGTAGGTACTAAAGAACTGTCTTGAGTAAAGCCCTCTTACCAACAGCTTATACTCAACATACTGCACACCATGGAAGCAATATATCTTCCTTATGTTAAGGTAATGGAGATTTGTGTAGTTTGTTAAAATAGTTAGCCTACGCTGACAAAATCATAGATAAAAATTATTATTTCTTGCAATTGAATACATGTTTTGATAACTAAAAAAAATATTATTTCTTAAAATATGAGGAAAAGATCACCTAAGAGTACTTCAGATGATAAGAAATTTTAGTTAATGCAATGGATGAAATAACTTTGTTTTCTAGGTAGGAAATAATTACCAACAGTGCAATATTTTAAAATATTGATCCATCTATGTTTCTTTCCCCCCCTTTGACTAAATACAGCATATTAAAAACAAAAACTTTTCAAAAATGGGAAAAGGAGAAAAATGTTTACCATCTTCTAGATTTCAGAAGATGCTGAAGATTTTTTTTTATGTTTACAAATAATGACCAGGGATAAATACTAGTAAATGTACTCACGCAAACGCACTGTATTGTCCAGATCAATATTTCAAGTCTTTTTTTTCCTGTGGGGGTCCTAAATTGGTAGTATAAGTGAAAGTAGAACATCTTATGATTCATGTTAATATGCCCTATCAATGAGATCAGATTGCCATCAATTCTAGAAGGTACTATTCCCATTACACTGTCACTGCATTATATCTCCTGAAACAGATTGCATTTCCTTTTCTTTAATTTTATCCTATTAGTTCTGGCTCTTTTGCCCCCCGCCACCCCAAACACACACACATTTCCTTTCTGTCTTCAACAATGATAAAAAAACCCTCTTCTTGTTAAAGGAACTAGCAAAGCTGAACCAGAATATGCCCTCAGATGTTCCTCATTATAAGTACATACAATATATTGTAGGCATGGCTTTTGTGAATTATAGAAAGTATGCATTCATGATTCATTACTTATTTTCTTTATAGCTATGTAATTTTAATCCTATAATGTTTAAATCTGGGGCTGAAAAGGCAATAATTCAAAACTATTTGAAGCAATGGTAACTTTCTTCAGGAATACTGGACACTTGAGAACTGTTATCTGTCTTGTCTTTTCTATTGATGAGGCAGAGGGCAGTGCAACTACCATCCTTGTTGGGGAAGAGGAGGGCAAGTTCCCAGAGAATTAAGAAAACCATTCAAAGAAGCTCTTATAGAGATTGGGGTTGATCCTGGAAGAAGGGGCAACTGGCATATTCCTCAGAATCATGGCCTCCTAATGCTGTGTGGACCCAGAGTGAGGTAGTATATGTGAACTATTCAAAGATGAGGTGTGTCTTCTGGCATTTGTCACCCACATGGATTTGAAAGCAGAAGCCTTGACAAACCATCCTGCAATGGCAAGGCAATAGAAAAGGGAATAGGATAGCTTCAAGTTCCAGCTTTTGGTGCAGCAAAATATACGAGCTTTATGTCTATAAAATAACTGTACAGTAAAATAATAATAAAAATTATAATTGTTAAGTAAGGAGTAAGGATTGGGTGGGCAATGGCAGAATGTTGATAATTATTGAGCACTTGGAGTTCATTACATTAATTTGTGTACTTTTGAATTTCCCAAAATAAAATAGTTTTTAATAAAAGGGACACTCATCAGCTGTCTGAGGAACTGAGCCTTATAAGCATAGTTACAAGGAGTCCAGTTGTAGATAGAAGTTAGATGCTAGACAGGAGTAAGATGACTTGTAGGAATATTGGTAGAGTTAAGAAATGAATGGATTTGTGATATATTACAAAGTAAGAGCCAATGATATTTTATTATGAAGTCTATAAAATGCGATGGAAAGAGATCAGTTAAGACTATATCTAAATTTTCTTTTAATTTCTGGTACTTAAAATCAAATTTACTAGTTTAGCCATATTTTCTCTTGGACTGTGGTATTTCCCAAAGCCTATATTTTTGAGGAATTAGAATTTACAGATAGACAGGTAAGCTTAGCTTAAAGGCAGAAAATGTTTCACCAAAATTGAAATTGTCAATTTCAAAGGAGAAATGTGACCTTTCCAAATACAAGCTGGCTCTACTGCTCTGCTTAGAATTAGTTATGTGTAGCCTTCAGGTCAGTAACATTAAAGATTACATACCAATGTACTAACAGTTTATAATCATTCATAAACATTTTAGGAACAAATACATATTTTTGTTTGCTATATTTCAGGAAAATAGAACTCTAAATAATAATAGTTTTTATGTGCTCACAGAGAAGTTACATTGTGACCTTAGGAACATTGAACAGTTGAATAAAGATGGAAGAGATACCTGTGGGTGTTGTTCCCAGGATGAGTAGGAATAAGTTCAAAATGTGATATCAATAGGAGGTGTGTGAACTCCACTTTCATTTTAAGAGATTCAGCCTATTGTTTGGGATTCAGCAGAAGCAGAGCTAGAAGGCAAATCTTGAATTAAATTATACTAGCAGAATAACAATTCTTTGCGATCAGAATATTGGAAGTAGGATCACAATCAGTGGCTGGGCTATTGTACATGGAAATAGGCTTTGTGTGTGTGGGGGGGGGGAGGGAACACTGGGCTATATCAACTTTAAAGGCAGTGCTCGAATTTATAATTGATTTGATACTGGGAAACCAAAGATTGAGTACTAAGACAATTCCTCAATGAAGCTTTCATTGACTCCCCAATCAAAATTAGCCCCCGCCCACCCTATTTTTCTATTATCATTATTTCATTTCATGTATAGCATGTACCATAATTTGCAATGATCTCATCTAGTTCATTTGACTTTAAGTCTCACAAAAGGAAAGATCTTGCTCTCCTTGTTTGCTCTTATATCACAAATATCTAGAATAATTTCTGGTGCATAGTAGGTATCCTAGAAATATTTATTGAAGTGATGTTATTTTAAAGCTGAGTCCTCGTGGAAGGAAAGAGTTAACAGCAGGTTTATAATCATTCTCTCCTTTATAAGGACATACATGAAACAAACAAACAAAAAATGAGGTGGCCAGATCCCCTTGAAAATATTATTTTAATAGATCTCTTGCCCAGTCGGTGTGGCTCAGTAGTTCAGTATTGACCTGTGAACCAGGAGGTCACAGTTCCATTCCCAGTCAGCGCACATGTCTGGGTTGTGGGCTTAATCCCCAATGGGGAGCGATTCTCTCTCATCACTGATGTTTCTATCTCCCTCTCCCTCTCCCTTTCCTCTCTGAAATCAATAAAGATATATTTAAAAAATAGATCTCTTAACAAACACACTAATATCATTTGCTAGTGGGAGAATGGATTTATGAAATGCTTTTAGCAAGTTATACTTGATCTATCTAGGTTTGCTTATGCTATACAATCCTGGAATCTCTGGACCTATGGGACATAGCTTCCTGGAATGTCACATAATTCTCTAACTAGAAGAGAGATGTTTGAAGACCAAAATAGCTCTTTATGTAAGTGATGTGGCTGCATTACGTTACTTAGAAAACAAATATATTACATCTGAGTCAGAGAGCATCCTAATGTGACAAGGAAGAACCAGGATTGCAACATTGACAATCTTGTTTTGCCCACACCTTGTGATATTCTTGGAATAATAAGTAAAGCTTAGTAAAAGCTAAGATCCCTGATTCTTAAGAATCTAATCTAAAAGTTAACCATTTGTGCTATCTCACCTAGGGAGTTGGACAATATGGTAAGAGAAAGGGGAAAGCTATTGATATGAGGCTACTTATAAATGCAGTACACATGAAGATTAGGGGAGGGGTGAGTGGGGATAACTTTACCTTTTGAAGATAGAACCTTTATCTGAGAGAGGCTAAGGAATCTAACTGGCATTTAAAATTATTACTGCATACCTTCTCTTGTTCAGTACAATTAAATTTCAAAATATTGATAAGGTTACTTCATAATTGTATTGTAAATTAGACATTCAATTAAAGTTTATATAATTTTTTGACAAGTAGAAAGCAAAGAGAGTGGGCAATAAACCCATGAATAGGTCTCTGAGGATCAATATCTTATATATGCATGAATTTCATCCTTTTTAAGTAAATGTACACAATTTGCAGCACTAAATACCACACAAAACCAGACAGTCTCACAACACAGATTTTTCTTCAAATGAGTGATTTTCTCTAAGCTTTCATTGTTCATAGAACCAGAACCTCCTTTTTTATTGACACAAATAATAATCAGAACTATTATGTATACTTAAATTTCACAGTATTCCTTTTAAAATATCACCTCATTGGTTATTACAACAATTTTATTAGAGTAAATATTGTCCAAATTATATTGATTAAAACACTGAATTTTTGAGTCCTGATATTTGGACTCCAAACATAAGACTATTCCTAGTTTATCAGTACTCCAAGTTATCCTTTCTTAACTTTAGAGGAGTGCCCATGAATACCTTTGAGATCTGCATAATCTGGTTCAGAAATAGTTTCTAAATACATCAAATGTGTTATGTAAAAATTTATTCATAGATGTACTATTTATACTAATAAAAATGGAAATCTAAAGGCAGAAATGACACATGGATATATGATACAGCACTTATTAAAATGATGCCTTCAAAAGTTGTAAAGCATAGGATAAATTATACATATGTGATGATGAGAGAACTAAGTAGGAAGCCATAGATGTGTGTGTGTGTGTGTGTGTGTAATTAATTAAATTAAAATAGGCATGGAAAAAAGCATGGTAGAAAATGTAATAAAATATTAAACTTTACTTTTATTAGTAATCTGAATTTTAATGCTCATACTTTTTAAATTTTTTAAATTATAATATAATAATTTCATAATTAGAAAGATATAGTTTATGCAAATATGTAGGAATTTTACATTACCATTCACACGATATCATGTGGACATTTCTACCTTTTCATCTTAAATAATGGGTTATCAACTAAATGAAATACAGGCTCACATCAACCCAATGATATCATCAGAGGTGCTTTTTGTCTACTTCACCAGAACATGTTCTTGCATTACATACTTTAAAAATAAGCCATTAAAAATAAGCTATTAAGTGGTGCTCAGAATAACCACTAGAAATGCTATAAAATGGCATAAAAGTATGTTGAGTCTGGCATTTAAAAAATGTGGCTCATTAGCAATAAAACAACAGATCGATGAAGGATACAAGAAGATGCCTATAGGCAGCAAAGTTAAGCCAAATACATAAATCCTTACGAAGATTTAACAGAGAGTAATAGAAAAGAGCTACAGGAAAAGAAACAAAAGGTGAGAGTGACATATGTTTCAAATCAGTCTATTACAATATAGCACATGGAAAATGAAGAAATAAAGCCACGTAAAAGCAAAGAAAGTTAAAAACTAGACAAAGGGAGAAAGTGGCTGATAGACAAGTCTGTGACCTTAAACATAAGAGGGTTCAAACCCTGATGAGACTGACTTCTGTAAATGACCAAACTACCTCTTTGTGAACAACTCTCGTGACACAGTATCTCAGCACTCAAAGGTGGCCCTAACTATTGCAAGAGGTTTTCATTTTATTTTTGGTGATGTCAAACACTTTGTAAACTCTACACGTGTTTGCTTTCCTCTGTAATATCACATAGAACACGTCTAACCCTTTTGTTAACACCCTGTGAATCTCCTGATATTTCAGTAAAGCTGATCTCTCTTTCTCACTTTGTTGTGTTAAAATTCTCCAGGTCATTTAAATAATTCTTCTACGTGCTTTTTTAAGGTTCTCACCCGTCTGTCCTTTTCCTTCTGAATGTCCTCTGGATTATGAAAGCTTTCCTGAAAAGTGTAAATTTGGGCAAAAATTCCATGAAAAGATTTAGCAACATGAATTTGAAAGAAACTGTAACTTCCCTCAATCTCAATACCACATTTCATGACAATGTAGTCTCAAAGCCTGCTAGCATTTTTGGACGACTAGATGACATGGATTACTCACAATATCCTCTCCGGCCCTCTGACATCCCTGTCTCTGACACTCTCGTAGCAGCTAACTTGTATCTTTCCATGTTATACTTTTGTGAATACCATAAACTTTCTCTTTGTTAATTTGATTTTCTATGTCATTGTTTAACACATATGATGTTCTGCATGTGAGAAACCTGGTGGCTCGTTTTACCTTCTGTATGTGCAGTTCAGGGCAGGCTGCTCCCAAATGTGCCGCTTTGGCATATTGATTATTTTGAATGGAAGTTACATGAGAAACAGCTGGTATAAGAAGGACATAGTCCCTCCTCTGTCCCTTTGAAAGCAGGAAATAAATCTCCCATGTTAAAGGTACCCTACCTGCACCAGCAGGTAGAGACATCCTTATCGCTAGAGATAGGGAATTCAGGACCAAGAAGGCAGTGTAAACAAACTCTGCTCACTAATTACAACCCAAGCCTAAATTTGTCTTTTCAGTTCTTCACAAATTTATTGTTGTTTTTTTCCCTAAAAGGTATTAAAGCTGCCTACTTTGGTCATCTGAGGAAGTCTCTATTTCTATGAGCTCCTGTACACACAAAATTAGTTTTTGTTTTTCATCTGTTATTCTGTCTTATGTCAATTTAATTATTAGACCAGTCAGAAGAACCAAGAGGGTTAGGGGGAAACTTCCCCTTCCTGACATGTACATTTAAGCTCTCATATCAGCTCCCCATTTGTTTGGTAGGTATTGTTCTCTATTTTCAAATGAAATTAGTTGTATCTGTTGATGCAACCTGGTAGCAAGGAATAGAGTAACCCTCTGTAGAAGACACTAACTTGCTCCATTGACTATCACCTGACTTCTGTTTTGTGCATATGACCCTGATCCCACCTGACTAAAACTAGTTTAAATTTTCATCTTGTCTACAAGAATATTGAACGACTTTTTTTCAAATGACTTCCTGAATTTCAGATATTTTTATATCCAGCACATTTCCTAGTGAATTATTCTAGTATTCCTGCCCTCTTTCCCTCCTCCCCCACCAAAGGAAATGAGGCTAGTCTGTTTTGACATGTTTAGGTGAAATCTTGCTGGCTTCTAATTATTACAATTTCTCTTACAAAAGCCTCTATTACCTTTCATTTGGAGATTTTTTAATAAATATGTGAGGCTCATACATTAATCTCACTTCCCTCTGCTTTTGTTTTTTTAAAAATTACTTTTGACAGCCATTATTTTGACAATTCTCCTAGTCTTCAAAGTTATTATTAGTAGCAACTATGATTATAAAATTTGTAGTTTATTTAATTCTCAAAATCACCCTTTGCAATATATCTTCTTTTTCTTCTCCTTCATATTTTATTTTATAATTGAGGAAATAAGCTCAGTAAGCTAGGCTGGCAGAAAATACCCACCAAATAATTAGGGGTAATCAAACACTTTCAGCTGGTTCTCTGGTCCTATGTTCTTTGCTTCAAGATGATGAACTCTCAATGATCATTGCATAACCTTAACCACAAGTTTCTAAAGCATCTAGAAAGGTATAAATCGTTTTTTCACAGATATTGGATTTTAAGTTTTCATCTGAACACTGTATCACTGAAGATGAGGGGGGGAAATAGAGACATTATGTATTCCATTCTTATTAATTTGTCTACTTGTCACTACTAACCAACCACAAGCCTAGGCCTATCCCTTTGTGGTCTGTGCCCCAAACATAATTGTAAAAATATTTTTGTCATTTATACTACTTTCCACGATCCTTTTTCCAATACATTTTCAATTATTTAACATAATTTTAGAGTTCTTTTGTCACTGTTTACTGATTGTGGGTCCATTATTCTTATGTACAATATATGTTATAGTCTTTGAACCTGTAATTCTACTTTTAAGACTATATCCTAATATATGTTTGCACATCCATGTGAGATGAGCATATAGCGATGATATTGTAGCATTGATCATCACAATGTTCATCCATGTGAGGGGAGAAAATACCAGTTTCCTTTAAAAAATAAGATTGACCTATATGTGCAAATAGGAGAAGATCTCTAAGATCGGTGAGAAAGTAGGATAATACTATAATGATAGCTAATTTTTATTATTTTTATTAAATTGCATGATCCTAAGGGTTTTATATGAATTTACACATTTTATCTTCACAACAGACCTATGAAGAATGCACTATTATTATCATGCATATTTTTAGATATATAGAAACTGAAGCACAGAGAAATGACAATTTTTCCATGGTCACATAGATAGCAAGTGGCAGAGTCTGGGTTCTATCCAATCCAACTGTATTATTCTGAAATTCAGAGTCAGTATTACAATCATATGTAATACTACCTCCTAACATCTACTGAACAATGCATATAGTGAGCTTCAACTCATGAAAACATAATTAAAGTAGTAAGTATTATTTGTATGCATATATAGATATATATCTAAAGAGACACCTCTGCACATTTTCTGTAAGAAAGCACAAGCAATCCTTGTTCGTGATTACCTCTAGAGGTGAGTGTGACAGACTAGGAAAGCACAGAGATTTATTTTTTTATTGTTTGGAAAAAAGTGAGAAATCATTTTTACACTGTTCAAATATTTTACTATGTTTATTTAAGTAATATTAATAATGATAATAAAAAGAGAATTTGTGAAATATTGCTGTAAAAAGTATCAATGCATTATATATAATAACTAGAGGCCTGATGCACAAATTCGTCTACCAGTGGGGTCCCTCGGCCTAGCCTGCAGGGATGGAGCTGAAACTAGCTCTCCAACATTCCCCAAGGGGTCCCGGATTGCTAGAGGGTAATTCTCGGTGACGCACCCCGGAATCGGGCTCCCTCCTCTCTGGTTCCAGGTGCATCACCCGAGAACTGCAGCTGCCAAGTCATCGCAGCTTGGTAGTTCCTGCTTTGAGTGTCTGCCCCTTGGTGGTCAATGCATGTCATAGCTAACAGCTGAACTGTCAGACAGTCACTTAGGTTTTTATATATATATAGATTATTCTAAGAAAATTGAGAATAATTTCTGCTGGAAGAGATCTAAAAAGCTTTCTTAAGAAATCTTTGTTTATGCTTGCTTAAAATTAATATATATATATTTTCCACTTTCAGATACATATATGAATACCTCTAGTTTTTCTTACTCATCTTGCCCAAAACAGGCAGAGCAGAGCTTGGAAACCAGGAAACTTACCTAAGTTTGATGAGACCCTGGTGTGTGTGTGTGTGTGTGTGTGTGTGTGTGTGTGTGTGTGTTGGGGAAAATGGATGAGAAGTAGGACTTATTAGTTGATTGTACAGTGCATGGAGACAGCAGATATTACCAAAATGAATATAGACAGCATTTGAATTTCAACTATTGAGCAATTTCAGAGAAACTAAAAATCCACCGAATTGCTAAATTTTCCTTGACACATGAAAGTTATCATGTTGAAATGAACTGACTTAAGAAAGAGACAGCATAACTGGCAAACCTGGGGAGGAAATAAAGTCTTCTTAGGATCAAGTTAATGCAAGTCAAATTGCCACAGTTGTTTTTTAGAATGTCTCTACTAATCTCTAGAAAGTAAGAGTCAGAGTTTTTAAACATATCTATACGTAAATGTTAATTATATATCTATTACTGTATTTCCAATTTTGCAGATATATATCACTATTGCTCTGCTGACGTCCATGTTATCAGTGAGTCTTACCCAACTGCTTTTCTTATCTTTATAAGTTTCCAAAGCCCAGAATACTTTCAAGTATTGTTATAGATAAACCTTAAAATAGGTCAACATGACTTATGACTTTCATCAAGATTCTAACATGGAAAGATCAGGGCTAGTGTTCCTCAAATTAAAATCCTATTCTCCAAAAGGAAAAAGTTGCTTGGGCATAGTCCTGGCCTTGAATAAATAACCACATGAAATACTTTTGAACTCATCTCAATCCATCAAAGACAGAGGCTATGCTTTTGGAAGCCAACCAGCAATAATTTCACTCCAGTAACGAGGTCTTCATATCTGAATGTCATTTAGGTTTAAGACAGATTTTCTTCTTAAAGACTACTAATCCCAGAACTCCTTGCCACTTGCAACCCTATATAAAATCAGCACTTGGCATGACTTTGCTAATTTACAAGTGCAACTCTCTCTTGTTTAGCAGGCAATCAGCTTTTCTTTGTTTGAGATATTGGAAGGCATTTCCATTACAAAATAAGGCCTACCAGTATATAAGGCTATTTCATAGCAAGGGAGAGCATACATTGATCTTAAAGAGGAAAAAAAAGTTAATTAATGCGATATTTTAACTAATGCAAGTTTGTGGAACAAAATACAGAAATAAATATTTAGGACTGAATTTCAATAGCCATAATATTAAAGATTTGTGGTATAGCTCAAGCAGATACTAGGAGATGGATAGCCTTGAAATAACATATTAAGGACAATAAAATGAAAAGTCAATGAGATAAGAAATAGTTGAATTTCAACTATTGACCTGTTTTAGAGAGATTAAAAATCCTTCTCATCTGTACTTGAGCTATCTACCACAGATAATATTTGCTATTGTCATTCAGTTCTAAATTTCTTCCAACTAAAGAAACTAAAAGGGACATAATTAACAATTCAAAAAATAGAATGAAATAATAATAAATAGAAAATATATTAAAATGAAATTTAATAAACAATATTAAATATTAAAAATAATAAGAACATCAAAAAGACAAAATTCTAGAAATATTGACCAAGAAACAAGATGATAGAAACAAAAGAATATTACTTAGGTCAAAACAAAGAATTTTAGTAATGAAAAGGGAGTGCTTACATGTATAAAGAAATCATTGAGGAATGTTTTGAATAATTTTATGGCAATGACTTTAAAATGTATATGAAAAAATAAATATGATAAAAGAATTGATGAAAAAAAATGGAAAACCTTAAAAATTCTATTACAATCCAATAAACTGCATGTTTTATTTTTATATAAACTTCTAAAGTAATATATAATTTAAAACATCTCACCTGCATTGTTCTACAGGCAATATTTTATAAGTTCAATATAAAATTGTAACCAATTAGATAGGAACAGCATAATGTATTAAATTTATGAGTAAATAAATGTTAGTGCATTTAAATTATAAATGTGTACAAAGAATACATCATAACCTAGGAGAGTTCATTCCAGAAATGCATGGGTGTTTTAATAACATATAATTATTAATGTAATTGACTACAGCAAAACATTAAAGGTGAACAGCCATATATCACCTTAATATAGATGCAAAAAATGTTAATATAACACTGATTTTTCTTCATCATTATCCTAACTCTTTGGAAACTTAGAAACAATGGGCCTTTCTAATCTAATGAAGGGGGTCTTCCAAATGACCAGAGAAAACAGGACACTTGTGAAGTGATAGCTGTTAAAAGACAAGGATGACTGACATTACCACTCCTATTTTAGTTTACAATATTAGGGTACATTTTATAATTATAATTAAATTAAACTATTTCATCATTATTAATGATATAACTGCTATAAAGTTATATCACAGTAATACAATATAAAGATAGAAAAGTTAGTAGGGCTGGAAATCAAGGAACAGCTATAATTATTTGCAGTTGAATGATAGTCTATTTCTAAAATCCAATAATATTAAAAACAATTAGGGTTAATGAGTTAGCAAGGTTTCTGGATGCAAGGTTAGTACCCTTGATCAATAACATCCCTATATTCCAAATATAATTTAGAAAATAAAATTAAATATACCATCCATCAAAGCAAAAAATTATAATGTATTTGGAAAGAATCTATCAAAGGTGTGAGGAGTATTATAGAAGAAACAATAACATTTATTGAAGGGCATAAAAATATCTAAATAAATAGAGAAACATACTAGATTCATAAGATAAAAAGTTCTGACTAGTAATAGCAAAGAAAAAAAGCCATACAAACTAGAAAAAAAATACAGTACTATATGTTTACATTAAAATTATGTAAACTAAAATATATTTATATAATACATTATATATTTGCAACACAAATAAGAGAAATAAAAAATTAATACTTAGAATATAAAGAATCCCAACAGATCAATAGAAAAAGGAACAACAACAGAAAAACCCTGGTCAAACCAAAGTACACAAAAAGGCTACTGGAAATGGGAATTACTAATGCTAATAAACATATGATAATATACTTGATGTCAGTAATAATTAAGGTTGTGCAGATCACAACAATGATCATTTTTTATTGCATCCCTTTAGCATTGGAGAATATTAAAATGTCTGCTAATTCAAAGTGTAGGTGAAAATATAGGGGAATAGAAAGTTCTTCTCTACTGGTGATGGAATTGCAAATTGGTGCTGCCCTACAAGAGAGCAATTTGTCATTTTTATCTTGTAACTTGTGCACACCCTATAATTTAGCATTTATGTCTTTGTATAATAGGATGCAGAATCAGATTCTTTCTGTTGCTCCAGAATCAGTAATCAGGGCCCAATGCTTAGGATAAAAGGATGTTAAGCACCCACATTCGAAAGGCAGTCATCAATAGGGATATCAGCGAGGTCAAAGAAACGAGTGAGCCAGCCTTGCTCCTCCTACTTGTCGCCCAGCACCACTCCATTCTCCAATGTTCTTCCCCATCTCTCCAGAAAATAGAGTCAAACGAGGCGAGAGAGGTCACTGGAGTCAGTTTAATGAGTACCATGTTCTTGGGAAGCCACCTGGGAAGAGAAAAGGTCTTGGAGATGTGCTCATCAACCCGGGGACCGCTTTAAGAAAAGAAAACGGGCATTTTATTCTCTAGTTGGGCGACTGCTTAGGAAGCAAACTTGTTCATCAGTCCTGTGGCTACATAGATGAAGGGAAAGGAAATTTGGAGGAATAAAGCGGGGCAGAAAGAGAGGATGAGAGTGGAGCTCACTACACTTTCATGTTCTATGTGGCAATGTGCAGATGTTTCTTGTGGATTAATAAAAGAACATAAGAGAATTGTTTCTGAGCTATAGAAACAGAATGGCATGTAAAAGTTTTCTGCCCTGAGGAATAAAAGTACTCTCAGCAGTGGTATTTATTGATTTATTGGCTGTGGCTGGAGGTAAAGGTAGGTGGAAAATGTGAGTTTGATCTAGATTCCACAAGTCAAGAAATTGCAGAGAGGTTATGTGAAGGGCACATTTTCCATAAAACTGCTCTTAAAAGATCCAGTACTTGTAAGGCTGCCATACAGAGGAATTGCTGGCCATTCAGTGTTATACAGAGAAGCAAAAATAAGCAACAATTAAAGAATCAACAACACAAAATGGGCAATTAGGTAAAACAAACAAAATATCCAACCAAAAAACACCCTCTTATACTTTATTTCTCCCTCTTCCTCATCTCCAATCTAGAAAAGATACAGGGTTAAGAATCTTAAGAGCCAGATGTTGCCAGCTATATTCCCCACTTCTAACAGTGTCCCAGCTCGTACATGGGCTTAGGGAAGAGAGGAAATAAGATTTAAGTGGAGGTTGTGATGAATGCTTTAATACAGACTTTATTATCTAAATGAGAACTCATGGAACTCACACAGCTATTAAGGAACTGGAAAAGGAGAGTCAGCAGGACATAGGTAAAGGCAATAACTGCAGAAAATTAAAGCTATTTCATGCCTTTATACATCTCAGTTGAGTCTGTTCATTAAATTGGGTATATCCTAGGAAACTCACATATGTAAAAGACATAATTTAAGTACCAAAATGGTGAAAATTAGAACAATGTATATGCCCATTAATTGGAATATTGACATGGATGAACATGGATCTGAGTCAATAAACATGGATTCTAAGTTGCATAAGGATGCATACAGTATAATAACATTTAAACCATATATTTTCAAACCATATAAATGCTGTTCTCTTAAGTACAAATATATGTATTAATACATATAAGTGCACCTGCATATGTGATAATATAAATCATGCATGAGGAGGATACTCATCAACTGTAGATTACAAGAGGGAGAAAATTCAAGCAAGATACTGGAGTGATGAGTTTTAGCAATATGCAGAATGTTTTCTTTCTTTCTTTCTTTCTTTCTTTCTTTCTTTCTTTCCTTTTCTTTTCTTTTTTTTCTTTCTTTCCTTCTTCCTTCCTTCCTTCCTTCCTTCCTTCCTTCCTTCCTTCCTTCCTTCCTTCCTTCCTTCCTCCTTTCCTTTCCTTTCCTTTCCTTTCCTTTCCTTTCCTTTCCTTTCCTTTCCTTTCCTTTCCTTTCCTTTCCTTTCCTTTTCTTTCTTTCTTTTCTTTCTTTCTTTTTTTCTTTCTTTCATCCCTCCCTCCCTCCCTTCCTTCCTTCCTTCCTTCTTTCTTTTTTTGTTAATCCTCACCCATGGATATTTTTCCATTAATTTTCAGGGAGAGTGGAAGAGAGAGGGAAAGACAGAGGGAAAACATCTATGTGAAAGAAACACAGATTGGTTGCTTCCTTCAGGAACTCCAACCAGTGACCAGGCTGGGGAGGAGCCTGTAACCCAGGTATGTGCCCTTGACCAGAATCGAACCCAGGACCCTGCGGTCTGCAGGCCAATGCTCTATCCACTGAGCCAAACTGGCTAGGGCAATGTGTTATTTATTTCAAAACATACATGAAGCAAACTTTGTAGACTATTAACTTGCTTTTTTAGAAAGTAAGCACACTAGTACCTATTATGTGATTTATGTGTAATTAAAATATTTTTAAATTGAAATGAAGTAATAAAAATTATTTTGAGACACTTTTCTATAAAACTTAATTCAGATTGTAATGTGGATTGTGTAAATACTCATTTAGTGCTTTGCTTCCCTTGGCAGAAAAAGAACCACTTTGAACATACTTCAAGTATTCCTTCTTGTCATTTGCATCTTCATGAGTCATTAACACACAACAACAGTTGTCTCTTTGTACTTCCTTTGAGAAGGCTGTCATTTCACTTTCCCTGAGAAGCTCTTAACTAAAACAAGATCCAACACATATTTTTATTCCTTTTTAAAAATCTCAACCCGAAACAAAATGCAACAACTGGAGCACCTCCCGACCATTTAACTGAAATGAGCTAGTTGTGATGTATTGTTGAGTGCAGGGACTTATCCCAAGCTTTCTAAGGCTGCAGTGTTGAGAGCATGTTTCCTTGTATGGAATTGATGCACGTTACTGGACCCTAGGCCATCCTTTCAGGTCCTGTCCGAATAAACCTCTGAGCATACTTCTCATTAGTGAGTAGTTTTTCACAGGAGCATAAGACCCACAGTCTATTTTCTTATTAATCTTAGCAACATAATCACATAGATGGCTGAATAATGTATGGAATAAAACATTTTTAAAAATATTTTTTCTGTACATTACACCTATAAATATACATGACTCATCATGCTAATAAGATTCCCCCCTTCGCCACATGAGCATTTTAGTTGAAATATCTGTTTCTTTTTCTTATAATATTAAAGGAGCAGTAGATAACCTGACAGTATTAACTATGGCAAACTATCAACAAGTGGCATGATAATTTATTTTGGGGTAACTCAATGTCTCCACAAATGATTTCTACCAATGTAAAGAAGGAAATAGAGACACAATACAATAACCAGGGAGGTAATTTTCATTAGCACAGTGCTATCTGTGCTGTTGTTAAATCATATGTGCATATTTGTGTGAGGGTTTGAAAATGTCTGCTCTACATTTATTTCTCTGTGCCAGCTGACTTTAGCTATATGTAAAGGTAAAAGAGATTCATAAGAGTTGTCAGAAAAGGGTTTAAGTAAATCATTTTGTTCTTCATGTAATCATAGTTAAACACAATTAAATATTATTTATAATATATGTATACACAAATATACATGCATATTATATCTAAAGAATCCCTCTGTGTTATATATTGTTATACATATATGCATGTCCACATTTTTATTTAATTATCTTCAGTCTTCTGCTAGCATATAATTGCATTTTTTCATTCACACCTTTGGTTGCACTTCACTTAAAATTGTACTGAATTTTGCTATTTCTGGCTTTTTATCTTATTCATCACTCCCCTACTGTGGTTACAGTCCTTGACAGTGAAAATAAGATTTTTAGGTTCATGGAATCTTTATTATACAAAATGTGCATTAATGTCATTCTTATCTGCTAATGGCCTCCATAAGCAGAAGAAGTGATGAAAGGGAATGAAAATGATTATTTATTCACCAGCTTGGTAGAGCATATCACTAATGAACCGTGAACACAGATTGTCTGAACAAATTTCCAGTGTCAGGTGGGGCCCTATCTTTTGATTTTCTTGAAAATATGCATGATAATTATTGGCTATTACATCCGCAAAAATAATGTCACATTTTTAATCCACATTTATTTTAGTAAGTTGGAAATATGCTAGTAATTGAAATATAAGGGGCACAGTGCTTGATAAATGAAAATACTATTCAAATTTCTTGTGATTCACTATAGCATAATACATTTTCCACTTGTTACATAATGGTTAATTTAGACTCTCAAATCCCCCAGACATCAATAGTTAATTTGAGGAGAATCTCTTAACATAATTGAGGTTCTTAAAACTTTGAATTTAACAAGTATTGGTTCATTGCACCTAACACTGTGCCATCAGCTGGGGACACAGAGATTAGTGAAATAGTCAATATCACCAAGGAATGTCTTGTAGGAGAGACAGCATCTCGACAAAATGCAGAATTTAAAACAATTCCTGATTATCTTGTCTTTATTAGAAGGATTATAACAATGTAACATATGATAGCTCAAATTTTAATTGCTGTGGAAACTTCCTATATTTAGGCCATGAAATGAAATTTCCTAGTTAGCAACACAATATTCCCTGGTGTGTGTGTGTGTGTGTGTGTGTAGACATGGGCCTTTAATTGATTGTCATTTTTACTCTTCACAATAAATCTAAATTTAGCATACATGTATTTTATTTGTTTTGTTCAAATTCATAGCTTCTCTGATGCCCATACCATCCTACTAAATTACTCATTGTATATCCAGACTTCTAAGCCACTTTGCTTCACTCACCAAGAATGTTTTTGTTTTTTGTATCTTTTTCTCCTGGATCAGCATTTTATTCTTCATTTGTGCTACTGTTATTATCAATGATTAAGCCAATATGACCCAACCATCATCCTTGGTTTTGTTTCTTTACGTCCTCACTTCAAAAAAACCCAAACATTTTCTTAAATTCTCCTCAATCCCACATTCCTATGATCACAGCCTAGACCTGTTCATAACCAATAGGCATAATCACAGCATTCCAACCACTGCCATTTATCCTGGACTCGAGTTGGTCTACTCCAAAGTGTATTGCACCGTTTAGAACTCCAATTTATTGAGCATCAAACTTTTCTGCTATTAAGCTCTCATCTTCTTTCTTCTTTTGGCTTCTTATTCAATTAGACTCACAATCTATTATTATATTCAGTTCCTTGCAAACATGCTAGACTCCCTTTAGCTTCTCTCTCCTTTCATTTTCCCTATTTGAAAAAGCACTAATTTTGGTTATCTTCTTAATGATTTTATCTTAAAGTTATCCTTTATTTCTTTTGAAACATCATTTCTCCTTCTCTACTAAATTATTCTCACCAGTGTACCAATATACCTATTTAAAGACAATGAAATACATAATGTTTTCATTGACCCCGCCATCCACCTCCAACTATTATCCCATTCCTCTGCTATTTTCCCGAAGAATACTCTGAGCATGAGTTGTTTCTATTCTTGTCTCCATTTCCTCACTTCTTATTCATTCTTCACCTTAGTCAGTCTGGCTAAAGTTTTCATCCTCTTCTGCTAGTCTTGAGATCATCAAGAAGCTCCCATGATGCCAAATTCAATGATCACTTCTATTTTCAGGTGATTTGCCTTATCAGTAGCATTGTACATAACTGCCTACTCATCTCTACTTAAAATGACTCTCTCCTTGCAGCTCTTTTGATATATGACTCTTTTAATATCTGTTTTAATATTCTTCTATTTTACCTTCCTGTACTATAGTTGCCAGAAAGCTAAAAACCATATTTCCCTGACTTTTGTATACACCCATTTCCAGACGTAGGGATTTAAGTAATGCCAATGAAATGCGCTAGTGAGTCTAGAAATTGAAACTGATAGAGGGAGCAAAACACAGAGCATGAAGTACTCTTTCTGCTTGTGCAACATGAGTGTAAAGCCAATTGATCCTGGGATGGTTTTATCTCCAGATTATGGCTAAGGTAGTAGGATCCTGGAGCCAGAAGTTGAGAAAATGCCTATGTGTTTCACCAGATTTATGCTTATGATATATGAAACTTCCCTCAATCGTAAGACCTCAGTTACCTTGTTCTTGGAGTAATTTTTGTGGGAGAAGCCTAACCATCAAATTTATAAGTTATGTACTTTCTGTATCTAATCCCATTCTGCTTAAACTGGATAGGTTTCTGTTATCTATAACTGAATTTTAATTGAAACAGTTTCTGTGACATTCTTTGTTTCTTTTATTTCTCTTGTTGCCACTTTCAAGTCTTCTCAGATGACAACTTTCCCTCTATTCAACCTTAAATGATGAAGTACCCCAGTCATCTATTCTGAGAGCATTTCTCTTCTTTAAACACTCTTCCCAGATAATATCATTTAGTTTCACATCTTATAAACTACCTTTATTCTGATGGTGCCAGTTCCTTTCTTACCTTTCAGTTTAAATGTCCTCTTACCTCTAGAAATCATATGTAAGGTGACTCCTTTATAAAGAAAGATTTTAGTGAGCAATCTCCACATATCTAATTTATAAAATCATAACTGAATAAATAATTGTATACATGTATGGTTTAGAGAGATCAAAATAACCACTGGAAAACAGAAACCATTAAATATAGAATTTTTCCCATCTAAGGAGAGTGATTGGAGATGACTAGGATGAAGCAGAAGGTTTTATAATTAAAAGATCTCTCTATTATCTTACTTTTTAATTATGTGCATTATTACTTTTGATAATTACAATGTGGTTAAATAGCAACCGGGACTTATTTAATCCATTAAATCAATCAGTCAAAACTGTGGACCTCATAAGCTGTAACACCTAAAACAATTTTCTATGAGCATATGATAAAACCTCAGGCTGCTTGTTCCTATGGACACTTTATGGATTACTTCATTTCAATTAGAAAAATACCACCCAAACATATGCCACCACTATAGAGCTCCTCTGCATGAATTAATGAAGAACGCTGCTTTATGTTTCACTTGTCCCTTTTGGCTGCAATTTCTGGAAATGCTTGGCTATGGCGCTGTTTAGAGATGGTTGTGGGAGGGGGCTAAAATTTGTCATGCATCATGTCCTATGGATTCCCTTGGATACAAATGTTTTAATTACTCCAGTGGAATGAAGTGAAAAGCCTCCCTATATTGATTTGTCAGGAATAAGATATTCCTTGCTCTGTTAATTCTTGGCCCTGGCTGTTAAAGAGCCATTGCTTCTTGGTTTGCAGCCTGGAATAATAAGTTACATAAATAACTTCCTTGTGGCTGGTCCGCCTCCAAACTTGATGTGATGCCACTATTCATTAATATCATGTCAGTGAGCAGACCTGCTTGGAATATGCAATGGTTTGCTTCATCTAGAAACTGCAGGAACAGTGACAGTGTGAAGCAATTGAATACAGGTGAAATACCATTAAGTCTATGCCATCATTCAGAATCTGTTTGCATAGAAAAGCTATTTTCATGATCTGGTGGACAACATATATCTACACTGCTCTTTATGGCCCTGCTCATAAAATATCAAAACTTAAAACCTTCTCACAATGAATTCTTTCTTGTTTCTTATATATACAACAATTATCTACAATAAAAAAGGACTTAATTATAGACTAATATTAGATTAATGCATATACATTTGTTTTATATCAAAGACAAATTATATTTCATAACCTCATCACTTTTTTACTATAGATATGCCATAGAAACTCAAAGAACCTGAAATTCCATGTTCTTTTCTTGGTAAGCTCCAGAGTTTCATACTGAGAGTGGAAAGTATCCTGGCTTCAAATCATTAGATGACTATTCTGTGTGTGAGGCACAGATAGCTAGATGTGAAGAGGTAACTGTGGTAAGAGGAAGGCAAAACACCTTTGAGGTGACTTCATGCACAATTCTGCCCAGGAGAGGGCGCCACATTGAATGTGAGCAAACTGTCCTAATGGGTGTTTTTATGTGCAAATGCTAGAAAAATACAGAAAGGCAGATCCACTGATTTCAGTTTCTAGGAGAACTGTTCCACTTCTCAGTATCTATTGTCTACCATAGACTTGGAAGCATGTAATGATTCTATGGTTAAAAAAAAAAAAAGCTCTTAGCTGCCCTGTGATTGTACATATGCAAGTATCACTGTAATAAACTGCTAATCAAAAGGTTTTCTTTTCCTTGTGCTGTACCTAGGGAAGGATTCCTGCACTGCTAAGTCATTCGCCAAAATGCAGCAGCAGCTATGAAGATCCCAGACCTCAGAAGAGGAAAAGGGAAAGGCTTTTTCTCCTTTACTGATTTGAAATCATAGGATAAGATTTCTACAAACGCTATAAAATTCTGCCATTATAGGATTTTGTAAGCCCTATAAAGCTATAAGATTGCTGTTGAAAACCATTTGTTCAAATTTTTTTACACATGAAGATTCTTTATCTATGGAAACTAACTCATTTGAATAATGGTGGGAAAATTTTATTCCACAGACCTGAACAGTTCCAAATCTGTAAAAAATAAAATAAAATAATTTATTCAAAGAACTTCCTTATCTATATATATAAAAGCCTAATATGCAAATTGTCTCCTTGGGAATTTGACCAAGAGACTGGGAGTTTGCTCGCTTGCTATGACATGCGCTGACCACCAGGGGGAGGTGTGGAACAAAGGAAGGACCCAATTGGCCCTGATCACCGGCTAGGCCTAGGACCCTACCTGTGCATGAATTTCATGCACCGGGCCTCTAGTACAAATATATAATTGCAGAGTGATATTTTGTCACATATAAAAGTAGATGTTAGCAAAGGAATAATATAGGAAATAATCCTTTTTTTAAAGTAATAAATTCACATTTGTTATCATTTTAGGTTATAAACATTATTCTAAGAATTTATAACCATACATACATTTTACAAAGTAAAAATATAAACCTTGGATAAATGTCCAAGTCAGAAGAAATAAAAGCATTTAACAATTTTTGGACTAGAGAATTTTTAGAACAGTGACTTTTCAACCTTTTTCAACTTATGGCACGCTTAAACTAATTACTAAAATTCTGCGGCACATCAAAAATATTTTTGGCAGATATGACAAAATAGGTATAATTTAAATTCATTCACACAGGATAGCTATTGTTGTATTGGCTGTTGCCATTTTTTAATTTGACAATTTAGCGGGGGGGAAAGGTCAGTGCTCCTGACTAACTAGTCAGGTATTGCATGCTTTAAAAATTCTGGTGGCACACGGGTTGAAAATTGCTGTTTTAGCAAAGTAAAGAGAACAATTTCACCTTCAAGATTTCAATTTCTGTGTAGATTCCAGGAATAATATAAAAATATCATTTTGACCAAGCCCCTTAGGCTCCCATGGGTTAGTTTCTTCATAAACCTACATAAAAGGGAATGTAGGATTAAATAATAGAGTCTGTTCCAGAGCCATCATTCTATAATTCAGACAACAGTCCTTTTGGTCTAAAATAATTCTGTCTACTAATTCACGTATTAATTTTTAAACCATAGTTCCTTCAACTCCTTTCTCACCATCAGCCATTAGCAAGTTTTTTTGTTTTTTTAATCCTCACCCAAGGATATGTTTTAGTTGATTTTTTTGTTGAAAGATAGAGAGAGAGAGAAACATCAATGTGTGTGTGTGTGTGTGTGTGTGTGTGTGTGTGTGTGTGAGAGAGAGAGAGAGAGAGAGAGAGAGAGAAACATCAATGTGAGAGAGAAACATCCATCTGTTGCCTCCCGTTTACACTCTGACTAGGGATCAAACCCACAACCAAGGTATGTATCCTGGCCAGGAATTGAACCTGCAACCTTTTGGTGCATGGATGATGCTCCAACCAAATAAGCAACTCGGCCAGGCCCATTAGCAGCCATTTAAAAAAATTAGAATAAGCTTTTATTTTAAAATAGAGTTAGATTTAGAAAACAGTGTCAAAGATTTGCATATATACATGTGGGTAGAGAGTTTCTGTATATCCCATATCCAATTTCACTTGTTATTGAAATCCTACATTACCATGATACATTCATAATAAACGAAACAGTACTGACGCATCATTAACTAAAGTCCATACTGTATTCAGATTTTCTTAGTTTTTAACTATGTTTGATTTTTGTTTTTGGATACCATTCATGATAACACATTCTATTCTTCTCGTTCCAGTACTCCATTTACACATGTTACATTTTTTCTATTATGGCATAATTCTTGGAAGTTAGTTCTAATTTTTCATTTTTTTACTGCACTTTAGATTGGGGATTCCCTATTGCCCTACCTTCAAGACCACTGATTCTTTCCTCAGCCTTTTGAGTTCATTGATGAACCTATGGAAAGCATTCTTCATCTTTGTTTCTTTTTATTTCGAGCAGTTCTTTTTTATTATTTTTAGAGACACCTTGCATTCCTTAGTCATCTTTTCTTGTATGTTGTGTACTTTTTCCATTAGATACCTTAACAAATTAATCAATTTATATTATATTCCCTGTCTGATCATTCTAACATGTGTATCATATCTGAGCCGGTTCTGATGATTTCTTTGTCTCTTAAAATTATCTTTTTTCTTGCCTTTGCCATGCTTTGTAATTATTTGTTAAAAGCCAGATGTCTTACTGAATAATATGAGCTAAAGAAAATCAGCATTTAGTGTGGGTTTATGTTATTATGGCTAAGAATTGATCTGTTTTTAATTTTTTTGTTGTAAGTAGGGGCTCCAGAGACTTTAAAATCGTCTTGTGTGTTTGTGTCCTCATAACTTTGTCTGCTTTTCTCAGAGAAATTCTGTGTCTTGCAGCTCTTCCAGCTGCAATTTGCTGCTTTTATACTGAATCCCTTTTGCTGAGGAGGTTAGGTGAGGTGGAGAGGGAGCACTTTGCAACTTTCTGATTACATCTCAGTCTGTCAGTGAGTCTGTCTTAGGGTTATGGCCACCACATGTGCTTCTGTAGTGGTATAGCCATCCCCTCCTTTCCCTTATTGCAGTATTCTCATCTATTTTCTTGAACCCCTGACCCCTGTTACTATTTCTTCCCTTATGTGACACAGAAAGCTTGGAGGTGGCTGGAGTGGGAGAAATTTCCTTTTCCCTGGTGGGAAACTCTGATAGAGTCTTTTCCCCTGGGGTGTAAAGCTTTGCTAAAGAAAAGTCTCTGAGTGTATTTCATAATAATTATTCTTCTCCCCCTCCTGCCAGTCCACCCTCAACCTCCAGTGAGTCTTCAAAATGACAATTTAAGTGCTCCTACCAGCTAATGCTTCCAGGAGCCACTGCCCCAGAGGGGTAGTTCTCCCCAGTGTTGTTCTGCCTGTGCCTGGCTCTCCTGTTTTCAGGAGATAATGACACCAGTGGTAGCCAAAGTAAAAAAAAGGTAACCACTTTTTCTATTTTTCCATCAAGAAAGAATGTCCCTCTTTGACAAATTTGAGTTACATTTGATATCAGGTACCATAGTCCAAATGAATTTTCCCCCGACTTATTAGTGCTTAAATAATACTGAACAAGTTGGCAAAAACAAAGTTTTAATGTTCCTTTTGTTGTGTGCATGATTTAGTGTTTTAAGGTAGTAGAAATTTAGAGATGGTTTCAAATATATGACCAGAAGGATCTCTGATTATAAGAGGATTCTGTCATATGTCCTATGGGTAAATGCCTCATTCCCTGTAGGCTTTCTGATATAGCTACATATTCAGAGTTAATGAACCATGGAAAGCCCATTTGGGAGAAAAAGGCAAGGTTGCAGGGGAGTGAGACAATAAGATTCTTATTAAACAGCTAAGAATAAAACAGTATGAATCTGGGATTCCTAACTCTTTATGAAATCTTAGACAATCTTTGAAATTACACAGATTTAAAAAATGTTGCTAGAAGTAAATGCAAACTTTTTTAAAAATTAAATTCAGAGTAAAATTCCATTTAAATACCTAGACTAGAAAACATGTACATTCAATTTGCTGGTCAGAAAACTGACAGAATTTTACTGTCTTCAATTTCTAGTCATCTACATAAAATTGAGAACTAAGTAATCATATGATTCTAGGAAATATTTGATATCCAAAAGGATTCTCATTGTTATAAATAATTAAAAAGATACTGTAACTGCTTACACATAGCTCACATACACCAACATGCCCCCCCCCCCCCACCACCACCACACACACACACAATGTCTAAATCTTTGTTAAGTTACAAAAGCTCAGGCTAATAGTAACCACCAGAAATGTTTAATAACATGTTGCAGTAACTCATGGGAGATAATTTATTTCTGGGTAATGGAGCAAGATGTTTTTAGAGATACTCCTCAATTTTTGACATCATCCCAGCAAAGAAGCCCATAAACCACATCGCCACGATATTCTTCTCATATAGGAGAAAGGCGAATCTTTTCCTAAGTAGATGCAACAAGAATATTTGTAGAACAGTCCTGTTAAAATGCCCCAGGATGCCTGAAAGCTAATATTTGCACAGATACATAACTATAAAATATTAAGAAAGCAAAATACAAGAAACAAATGTTATGATGAAATTTATGTGCAATCTAAGCAAAATACACAGAACACAAAGTAACCTAAAAATCCCCTTCAATTAGTGTACCAATCCTGAATGGAGCTGTTGATGTACTTGAGTATTAAGCTTGCAGAATATAGACCAGAGTAAGTTACAGGAGTAGATTAGAGGATATAGAAACAGTGGAAAATCAGTTTTTTTCAGAATATTATGGGAAAATTAAGACCTAACATAAGCTTTAAAACTAAAAGATGTGCATGAATTTAAGTTTTGCATGTGTGATCCATGAAGGGAGAGTGCTGTGGACAAAGTGCTCAGATTCAATTCCTGGCCCTATTAGTTAATAGTGGTATAATCCTGAAAAATGACTCAGTTTCCTAATTCTGAGATCATGAATGTTACAGTGCCTCACAATTATAGGGTCAGTAGGAGGATTAGATGATAAAGTAAATGTAATGTTATTAGAAGAGTGTCTTACACTTAATAATTTCTCAATAAATGTTAGTTTCTATCATTACATGCTATATGAATAATATATAAAATGCTGATATGGAAAATATGTACGTATATTATAAATTATGTCTGTAATATACTTTAATAAAATTAGGTCTACTATAGATATATAAGATATGCGAAGTGTATATATACATATAAAGTAAAGTTTGTATATATATATATATTTTTTAAATTTGTGTATACATACTCAGATTAATGGTGCATTTTATAAAATTGATTCTATACAATATATTAAGTCATTTTCAATATATATGCCTACTATTTAATTTACAATACCATTTTTCAAAAGAAAAATTAAAAATATTTTATATTAAATCACTGACATTGGAATGTCAAAATTTACAGAAGAAAAATTATTATTTCCTGAAAGATCAATATTCAGTAGACCTAAAATTACTGAGTTTTGTACACACCTGACTAGCATATGAATATTAATTTAATTTACCTTTGGGGAAAATATTCATGATTTCCATTAAGAGGTATATTTTATAGATAGATGATAAAGTTTTTATTGTAATTACTCAAGTTGATTATACTTGCAATCCAGATTCACCACATAATTATCTATCTTATTTTCAAGTTTATTAAACAGTTGTATTGAAAATGTGGCTAGAACATCACGTCAATAAAGAATGGCTACCCTATGGTCACTTTCTTTAGTTAGCAAACCATCCACTACTCACAGACACACAATCACATATGTGGGCACGCACATATGTCTACATACTATTTTGTATTTTGAGGTAGAAATAAGTCCATTATAGCAATATGGAGTATGATGAAAATGATTATATAGTTTATTACCTAAACTGGAATATTTTGGAAGTGAAGAGTAGCTCTATTTATAATTACACAGGGATGACCGGTGTAAAGTGCCAACCAGAATGCCTGGACTGGAGCATGGGAAAGAGTGTATCCAGCCTGACTGGTATGGCTCAGTAGTTGAGCCGTAGATCTATGAACCAGGAGGTCACGGTTCACTTCCCAGTCAGGGCACATGCCTTGGTTGTGGCGGCCTGCAGGAGGTAGCTGATCAATGATTCTCTCTCATCACTGATGTTTCTATCTCTTTCTCCCTCTCCCTTCCTCTATGAAATTAATAAAATGATATTTTTAAGAGCATTCATATCATATAATATGAAAAAAATCTCTGTAAAAAATTAGATATATCACAAGATCCTGGACTACATTTTCACACCTGAGTGAATCATGGTTTGTGAACCTACAATTAACACTACACTCATTTCTTCCCCTTCCTTTCTTCCTTACTTCCTCCCTCCTTCCCTTATTCATACTCTCTCTCTCTCTCTCTCATAAACAACTCAACTCCTCATACTGTGTTTGTACAAGTTGCAATAAAAGAGTCTGAGGCCTGATGGCATATATTTTTCAAAGCAATATGCTAAATCAATGAGCTGGGAAGGAAAACCCAGCTATTTGATCTTGCAAAGCCAATTGTTTTTAAGAAATTTTAGGGAGAGTATGGCAAAGAAGAAATTTTGGCTTAATTCTCAGAACGCCTTATCGAATTGTTATGGTCAGTGGATACTTTTCTGGTTTTTATCTCCCTTAATCCCCTGGAAAGTGTTTCTTTTTTGATACCATGTTCTTTGATTCTGGGATGCATTTTGTATTCTCTGTCACCTGGGAGAATTCTCTTCTTCAATATCATTTTACTCTGCTTGCTCCTTGAATGTCTTCAATCTCTGTGATGTACTCCATTGTAGCTAGGTTTATCATATAACTATCTGGGGGGTGGGGGATTTTATTATTCTTAATCTGATTTCCTTGAGGACAACCCCATAGTCAACCTGACATGCACAACCCTTCTAAACACTTTTCGTAGTTCTCATATTGCCCCTTCTAATTTACCGGTGCCTTTGGTATTTATCCTCATTTTACCTGAATAAAACATTTCCACAGCGAGGTGAGAAACGCTACAAAATGTGAGTCATTTGGCTCCATTTTCTCCGGGGTTGTTCTATTACTGTGTTTTAGATTATTTTGGACTCCACTGAGTTATAATAATAATAATTTATCTGTGAAAGCAGCCATCTCACATCACAAAAGATTGACAGAATCCTTTCAAAAGAATAAAACACATGGAAGCATTGCAAAATCCATGAAGAATTCCTACTGATTTATCTAGAAATACTAACTGCCTTGGGGATAGACAAGTTAAATTTTAGTTGCTTTTTTTAAAAATAAGTAAATCTTTCCCCAAGTGAATTCATTTGGAACACTGTTTCAGAGGTTTTATAAATTCATATGTATTCTTGTGGGAAGCTACCAACCCTTAAAATAGTTTTTTTTAAAGCATTTAAAGCATGCTGCGACCTTAGTACTTTATACTTAGTGATTGATTTAGGGCTACATAATGCAGAAATAGAAAATAACAAATAACTGAGGTCATCCAATAGCTGGCTAAAAGGACAGAGCTGGCCCATTATTTAGAGCTGATGACTTGATGGTGAAGTGTCTCCGGAGGAAAGGTTGTGGGCACTCTGAGAGGTATAAGAACATGGTTACATCTAGCTCAGGATACAGTTGTTCCTTGTTTGACTCACTTCCTCCACCTCCCCATCCGCTTCTCGCTCTCCCTCTCTTCTTGTAAACTGGTCATTTTTATAAAAGATCACTGAAGAGAATTAAAAAAACACACAATAAAATACTAATACCTTAACTAATAAGGAATGTTAAAAAAAACTAAACTAAAACAATAAATAAAACAACTATTGAAAGAATGTAACAAACTGCTTGAATTTGAGCTCATTGTCAGAAAAGGAAGGACAGGGTCTGTGAGTCAGCCCTTGTTCTCTGGCCTGGCCTAAACCAACTCATAACCGCCATAGAGTGTTCAGATTTTTTTCTCTTATTTGGAGGAATCTTCTATGTTCTCTGTCAATGGACAGAGGTTAACACACCATCTGTGTAGTATTGGGGTAGCCAGGATCTGGTCAGCTGCTTCATTCTTTTCAATAATGTTTGAATTGAGCCCTCTTTTTTTAAAAAAAATATTTATTTCAGAGAGAAAGGGAGAGGGAGACAGACAGAAGCATCAATGACAAGAGAGAATCATTGATTGACTGCCTCCTGCGCACCCCACACTAGGGATCAAGCCTGCAACCTGGGCAAGTGCCCTGACTTGGAATCAAACCGTGACCTCTTGTTTCATAAGCCATATGGGCTAGGCTGTGCTCTGACTTTTAAAGGAGATCTTCTTTTTATATCTCTCAGTCCTAATCATTCCCAATGGCGAAGGACAGTAGTGAGGGTAGCAGAAGGAACCTGGGAGAGTAACAATGAGGCTCCTGGAAAAATCACCTGTGATTATGATCCAGCACCACAAGAAATCTCACTGGGCCCCTTCTATTACTGTAATTCCAATACCCTTTAACACTGGCTTCATGTGTGTGGCTTCCTCCCTATTTCTTCATTTCTAGTTTCTGCCTCACTGCCTATAACTTTCAGATTCCTCAGTAGCAATTTATTGTCTTAATCCTGGTTTTCCACTGGATGATAGTGGTTCTATGCTTTATTGCCCATGGACCAATCTCATTCTTCTCCCAAACATCAGGCCCCTGTTTGCCCTGGAGTGTTCAGAATTCATTACTGTTGTTCAGGAACCATTACCTGGATGCATGGTTTTTAGTGATACTCACTAGTCCCTGCCTTGGGGCCGTGGGTTGAAATGCAATCCAAATGTGGATGGAAAATACTCAAAAAGCAAAATACTTTAAATCTGAGCCTTTTGACTCATATGGCACTTGTGCTAGTGGAGTCACTATTTCCATCGCTGCAGTTTCTAAATAAATTTAGAGAAATAATACACATTTCAGGAGATGCTATAATCCCTGTTCATGGAGGGAGTTGTAGGCAGGCAGTGATACTGCGTGTTTACCCCCATGATTTCTTTTGTTTTGTGGTGGTGGTGGACACAATGGTAAATCATTTCTTACTTTTCACAGTGCTGCTCTCTGCATGAAGGTACAGTAGTCAATAATAAGTATGGATGTCCAAGCCCAAGGATGCCCTCATTGCTATTCATAGGCCTTGGCAGCAGTAATGAGATGAAGGGAAATATGTAAAGTTATGATGATGCCAATAGGTTTATTATCAAGAGAACAAGACATGTCATTGGATGCACTCAGATGCTAGTTTAATAAGACTGCAGGGCATTTGAGCTTGTAAAGAATTGGAAAGGTAGTTTGAATATTTGGAAGTCTAAAGATGCCCCTGAGGAAAATGGCAGTTTGCAATGACTAATCAAGCAAAAATATGATTTTCAAGAAGTATCATGGGATTTGGCTGAAGCTGAATGGAATGAATTTAAAGAGATGCATATTCAAACAATGATGTGACTATCTGTAATACTGTCAACCATAAAGAAGAATTTTAAAATAAAGCAGGACATTGGCTGGAGTGTTCATTGGTTATATAGAGAGGGCATGTGGTAAGAAGGTTGAGGGTATTGGCAGGATTACAGTTGATATGGGATGGATGGTGAGGAAAGGAAAACCAGGAGGTTATGATGTGTTCCATGTAGGGCCCTTTTATTCCCAACCCTAAGATTTATTTTGAAATCAGATTTCTGATTATTTTCTGAAACTTATTATTACCCATAGTCCTCACATATTTTTTAAACTTTGTGTATGTGTAATAGCACATATATAGTGAGCATTAAAATAATTTGCCCATATGTCTGTTCTTGTGCCAATACCAGGCAGTTTTGAGAATAGTGGCTTTGTCATACAGCTTGCTATCTGGTATTGTGATCCATCCTATTTTGTTCTTCTTTCTCAGGATTGCTGCAGTTATTCAGGATCTTTTTTTATTCCAGATGAATTTTTGGAGAGTTTGTTCTAGGTCTGTAAAATATGTCGTTGGTATTTTAATGGGGAGTGCATTGAATCTATAGATTGCTTTGGGTAGTATGCACATTTTAATGATATTACTTCTACCAATCCATGAACACGGTATATTCTTCCATCTGTTTATGTCTTCCTCTATCTCATTTTTCAGTGTCCTGTAGTTTTCTGAGTACAGGTCTTTTACCTCCTTAGTTAAGTTTATTCCTAGGTATTTTAATTTTTTTGGTGAGATGGTAAATGGGATTGTTTTTTAAATCTCTCTTTCTGTAACTTCACTATTGGTGTATAAAAATGCCATAGATTTCTTGGCATTAATTTTGTATCCTACTAGATTGCCGAATGGAATAGAATAGAGAACCCAGAAATCGACCCAAACCACTATGCTCAATTGATATTTGACAAAGGAGGCAAGTACATACAATGGAGTCAAGACAGTCTTTTCAATAAATGGTGTTGGGAAAATTGGACAGATACGTATAAAAAAATGAAACTGGACCACCAACTTACACCATACACAAAAATAAACTCAAAACGGATAAAGGACTTAAACATAAGATGGGAAACCATAAAAATATTAGAGGAATCCACAGGCAGCAAAATCTCAGACATATGCCGAAGCAATGTCTTCACCGATACAGCTCCTAGGGCAATGGAAACTAAAGAGAAAATAAACAAATGGGACTACACCAAAATAAAAAGCTTCTGTAGAGCAAAAGAAACCATCAACAAAACAACAAAAAACCCCTCTGCATGGGAGAACATATTTGCCAATGTTATCACTGATAAGGGTTTAATCTCCAACATTTACAGGGAACTCATACAACTTCACAAAAAGAAGATAAACAATCCAATCAAAAAATGGGCAACGGACTTAAATAGATACTTTTCAAAAGAGGACATAGGAAGACAAAGAGACATATGAAAACATGCTCAAAGTCACTAATCATCCGAGAGATGCATATCAAAACGACAACATGGTACCATCTCACACCTGTCAGAATGGCTATCATCAACAAATCAACAAAGGACTAGTGCTGGTGAGGATGCGGAGAAAAAGGAACCCTCGTGCACTGCTGGTGGAAATGCAGACTGGTGCAGCCATTGCGGAGAACAGTATGGAGTTTCCTCAAAAAACTAAAAATGGAACTCCCATTTGACCCAGTAATCCACTTCTAGAAATATATCCCAAGAAACTAGAAACACCAATCAGAAAGGAAATATGCACCCCCCCCCCCCCCCATGTTCATAGCAGCACAATTTACAATAGCTGAGATTTGGAAAAAGCCTTTTTTCCCATCAGCAGATGAGTGGATTAAAAAACTGTGGTACATCTACACAATGGAATACTACGCTGCTGTAAAAAAGAAGGAATTCTTACTATTTGCAACAGCATGGATAGAACTGGAGAGCATTATGGTAAGTGAAATATGCCAGTCAGAGAAAGATAAATATCACATGATCTCACTTATATGTGAAATATAATGAACAACATAAACTGATGAACAAAAACAGATCCAAAGACAAAGAAGCATCGATCAGACCATCAAACCTCAGAGGGAAGGTAGGGGAGGTGGAGGTAAGGGGGAGACATCAATCAAAGGACTTGTATGCATGCATATAAGCCTAACCAATGGACACAGACACCAGGGGGTGGTGAGGGCATGAGTTGGGGTGTGGGGGTGCAATGGGGGGATAAGGACACATATGTAATACCTTAATCAATAAAGAAAAAAAAGAATTTGCCCAAAGTATATCATTATTTTTGTAGTGTTGCAAATATATTGTAAAATGTTTTACACATCCAGAGTTTTTGTACCTATAAGAAAATAAAGTATAAGAATATAATGGCATGATGATGGCCTTTAAAATAGCCATTGATAGCAGAAAAATTCACTTCTTGAATGATTCTAACTTCTGTGTAGCAGAGAAATAGCTGATAATTCCTTCTATATTATTTTTTCAAAGGAGATGTTTTCTTTAGTGTCTGTGGCAAGAAAAGTATTTCTACAGCCTGTCTTCTGTAGTGTAATATCAGTAGATAACATTTAGCTGTTTTTCTCCCACCACCTTTCATATGTATCATCTTTATATTCTCAGTGCTATCTATATGGTTATTTTGGTGTGAAACCCTTAAACTTTTTTTTGCTGTTAGAGATACTGAATCTGTACCTATAAAAAAGTACACTATATTGGGGAAGCAACTTTCTTATGTTTAGCAATAGGAAAAGACTATTTCAATTCTGAAAAAAAGTCAAAATAGGCCATTAATTTGTTTTTCCATCAAAGAATATCTTTAATTAGTGTTAAAAATTGCTTTGAATCCAAACATATTTATGGAATGTGAACTTTATATAAATAAATTACTACAGATACTTCATTATGCTAATGTAATGTGATCAAAAGCTATATTGTTCTAGGGGAAAAAAAGCAGCCTTAAGAATCTCCTTTTCCTCCTTTGCTGGAATTAGAAGTCAACCAATGGAAATAAATGGGAATGTCAATGTATGCACTGTAAAAATCAACCTTTGGAAATTCATTCATGCCAGGTTACCAAGTCAAATGCTTTGTGCTGATAATTTTACGACTATTAATAACAGCCTGGAGTTAGGCATACCATGATAAACCTGATTAATTCTCATGTGTCGGAGTAAAAACTGATTCATTAGGGAGGAAAAAGAAATTATTTCCCATTAACAGAATTCAGTATCAGCTTTCAATTTTTTCCTAATTTAGATGATTATTTTACAAAACACAAAATAGATTACCATAGATAAAGGAAAGGTAAGTTTATCCTAAGGTTTTTCCTCAACTTGGTCTCGGGAAGCAGAAAAATATGGCTTTAAATCAGGGCTCTAATAATTACTGGCTGAAGTAATTTGATCAATTTTAGAGTGAGTCTTAGATTTTTCCCCTTTAAAATATAATTAATAATAGTAACTATCTTATATCATTATTGTGAGAATTAAATGAGATAAAGAAATACAAAGTACTTAGGGCTGGGCCTGACATAGAGTAATCATTCAATAAGTGTTATTAATAATTAGTAGTATTTCTATAATTATTATTGAAAAATGTTATATTGTTTTTATAATTAGGGAGTAGCTACAAATCTAAAGATAATCAGCACCACTTAAACAATATATTTAAATCTAACTTGCTTCAAGTATTTTATTAATGATTTGGCTCACATAAATTCAATTGCATTTTTATTATCAATTTTCCATTTATAGCACATAAAATTACTATTTATTAGCATTTTTCCATTTGTAGCACATAAAATCACTATTTTCTCAATCTGAAATTGTTTGATAATATATCTTGTAGCCTTCAATATTTTATAATGTTATCATTTTTAAAATTAATTTGAGACATTGGGCTTCATAACAGACTGTTTTAAAAGATGAACAGTAGATTAGTTGATTTATAGAGGCATTTTAGATTTTGTCCATTCGAATGTAAATGAACTGAAATTATGCCAATTGTTCCATTTACTGATGAGAAGAAAGAAATTTCTGTTATAAAATGTGATTTTATTTGAATATCATTTTAAGGATGTCTCTTGGTAAATATCAATAAAATCTAAAATATTTAGGATTAGTGACATACAGGCTCCCTCATAATCCATCTCCCTGTCAATTTCTCCAGGCTTACAGTTGTCATTCTATAGATGAGACTTATGTGACAATGCTCACAGGCTACATTGTGTCCCAACCATCAGCTTTTTTTAGTTAATAATACTTTATTATATTTTTAAAAGTTGCTAAGAGGGTAGATCTTAAAAGTTCTCATCACAAGAAAATAAATTGTAAGTCTATGTGGTGATGGATATTAACCAGACTACTGTGATCATTTCACAATACATACAAATCATTATCTTATACACCTGAAATAAACATTATGTTATATGTCAATTATATTTTGATAAAAATAAAATAATGATTTGCCTGTTTATAAACTGGCCCTATCTAGAAAGTAAATGTATGTATTCTAGGGTTTTAGTTCTACCTGATGGAAAATATTAGAATTCTAGGAATAAAAACATACAAGAAAATAAACTTCTCCTATTTAGTAAATTCAAGTATATTATAACACCCTGGGGAAGGTGAAAAGGTTCTTGTATTCTTATGTGACTCTACTATTATTTGTTAACTTTTTATAGTAATATTAGAGGCCTGGTACATGAAATTCATGCACTGGGGGGGAGGTCCCTCAGCCTGGCCTATGCCCTCTCTCAGACCAGACCCCTTGGGGGATGTCTGCCTGCTGGCTTAGGCCCAATCCCCCCTAGGGGCCTAAGCCAGCAGGTGGACATCCCTGGATTGGGCCTAACCCGGCAGGCAGACATCCCTCTTCTAATTCGGGATCCCTCACTCCTTACCACCTGCCTGCTCGCTCGGTTCGGTTTGCTGCTCCTTAGCTGGAGGCTCCTTAGTGACAGGCTCTTTACCGCTCAGCTCATTGCTCCTTAGCACTGCTGTGGAGGCGGGAAAAGCTCCCGCCACCGCTGCTGTACTCGCCAGCCATGAGCCCAGGTTCTGACTGAGCAGCTGCACTCCCTGTGGGAGCACACTGACCACCAGGGGGCAGCTCCTTTGTTGAACATCTGCTCCTGGTGGTCAGTATGCATCATAGTGATCAGTCATTCTGGTTGTTCCCCCCGTAATGGTCCCTTAGGCTTTTATTATATAGATAAGGACCTATACAATGCCTGGACTTGGTACTTTGCATTTTCCTGGGGGAGGGAGATTATGATGAGAAAGCCTACACAGGGCCAGGCTGGGAATCATGGGCTTGGCTATCAGTGGTGCCTTATGAGCAGTTCCTCTCTGCTGGGGGAGGCCTTCTGGACACTGAAGACGCTAAGAGGACAGCTAAGAATATGAGTGGATATTTCATGGTCGAACTTAAAAGGTTTATCAGAAATTAAAATGGCTTTTTGTGTGAGAGAAAAAGTCACAAAAACAGCTGACATAGCAAATATGGTCATTGAAAACTACAACCAAAGGATATTTGATAAGACCAGGGATTCTCCACAAGGTAGAAATCTTCACACACTGCAACATAAAGAGGTTACATTTGAACACAAAAGAAAAATACAAAACCACAAGGGGCTGACAAGAGCAAGGTTATAAAACAAATAACAAAATACATAATAAAAATGTGTATCCTAGCCTTCACTTAACTTTTGTTAACTGATAAATACTACTTTTAAGTCCTGCTCTGGCTGCCTCAGAAAGTTGATAAGAGATCAAATATAATGACAATTGTTGCAACATTTTTTACAACATAAACAACTTTACAAATACAATTTATTCATGGTAACACAGCCAGGCGCTGCCATCAGTGTAGCAATGATGCATGGGAGTGGGGTGGGCTGGGGGAACCCAGGCGGCTTCTTTGCTGTTTTTCTCTCTGGTAACGGTGACCTCAGACCTCCATGGCTACCCCCTGTGCCATGACCCTAGGATCAGTCACAGCATGCACCCTTTGTTCAGGTAAAAAAGAGATTCTGTAGTACCATTTATCAGGCTTGCCGATAATGTGCTCCACAACCCATCACTAGGATAAAGGGAGGTGAGCTCAGGGAGGTTATGGGGCAGCCAGGCTCAGTGGCTTTGTGTCTAACTGGAATGTGAACTGCCCAACAACTGTGGTTGCAGCTGCTGTGCCCTTGCCCACTTCCCCACTTCTCCCCCACTTGCCCACCTTTAAGTGTTTCAATGAACCGATCTCTCTGGTGTGTTTGTGCATTGAGCAGGGAATCCTTTGTTTAATTATAGCTTTTCAAATTTTTAAAACTTCAAGAGGAGAGACCAAGGGGCTCCCTCATGCCATCATTCCTCTGCCATCACCAGCAATTGTTAATTTTGAGTTGTAGATTTTAGGTTTGTGTATTTTTGAAAGTAGTATGATATATATGTTTAAATACATGCCTGTTTAAGAAAAATATATTTATACTTACAAGATACATATTTTGCATGTATTGTATGGTACTTGAAATGGGGCTATGAAATTGCAAAAAAGAGTAGTGGTACATATATACAATGGAATATTATGTGGCTATAAAAAATGAAATCTTACCATTTGCAACACATAGATAGACCTAGAGGGTATGATGCTAAGTGAAATAAATCAGATCAAGAAAGACAAATACGATATGATTTTACCTATAATAGATTCTATAGAGCAAAATAAATGAACAGAATTAGAAACAGACTCATAAATACAAGGAACAGACTAATGGTTGCAAAAGGAAAGGGGGGTTCAGGGCTGGATGAATAGGTGAAGGGCTTAAGAACTACAACTTGATAGTTAAAAAACAGTCATGGGTATTTAAAGTACAGCATAGAGAATACAGTCAATAATATTGTAATAACTATGTATGGTGCCAGGTGGGCACTTAAAATATTGTGGACGCCACCTTGTAAAATATATGATTGTTTAACCACAAGGCTGTACACCTGAAACTGATAGAAAATAATACTGATTGTAACTGTAATTGAAAAATAAATTTCAAAATTATTAAAAAATATACACAGTGATACAAAACAGAAAATTATGTATCAATAAATATCGCATTGTAGAGCAAACAAGTTAATATTTAAAAAGATTATTTTAAATGAATAACAATTTTCTCAAGATGTTTTATTACTTAATTCTGTTTTTCTCTCTTTTATTGTTTGGTTTGCCAATGTGAACCAAGGAAACACATTAAATGGGCTAATATGTAACAAATTTTATTAGTTCCGCCCTCTGCAAGCATCTCATGCATCATTAATATCATTGCAAAGAACCGCTTTCCCCAAATTGTAGACATTTGGCTGTAAATTCAAAACTGTGGTAAATAATTGTCTAACTGTTCAGTGAACACATGTAGTATGCTCACTGATGAGTTAGGTGAAGGGTATAATTAGGATACACCTTTTATTATGGCTTATTAAATCACAAAACACAAAAGGGTCATTGGGATCTGAGTGATTGTAAGGAGTGGTAAGATTTAATAGAGGTTAAAATGACAGGTAACATTTATATTTGGTATTTCATGTTTGGTAAAACTATACCTACATTGATAATTCTGAATGTCCTACAGGTACATAAGGCAATATCTAAAATAAGGTAAACTTAATAAAGTTTCATGAATGAAGAAGTTTTCAGCTATTGTGGTACCTTTCAGAATAGCAAAGTAAGTAATGACCAAGTTGAACCAGCATTTTTATTTTGTGTGTATATAGTACCAGGGATACAAAGAAGAATATACTTTTCCTGCTTATATCTATAAGCCTTAGGCTTTTGTAAATAATCCTTCATGATTATGCATTGCACCTACCCACACAGCCCTGAAAAGTATGACTCCTGCCCAACTCATGCGTCTCATTTCATGGAATTCAAGTCCTCATCATCCTCCAGCCAAATTGTTTTTTTCTGTTCTTTGATGCACCAAGTTATTTTCTTTCTACTCCAGGACTGATTTTTCTCTCCTGCTCTAGAGCCCATTTTTTAAAATTTATGCTGCAAAGGCCATTTGGAGAAGTCTCCTCCTCCGCCGCCTTTATCATCAATGATTCTTGCTTTTGCTCTCCATGTTTTCAAACTTCCTTTCCTCCTGGTGCCCAAACTGTTTCCACGGAGAGATAGAGAGAAGTGCCCGCTCAACACCTCTGTCACACTTTACATTCTGATCTCGCAAGGCAGATATATTTGTGCCCCAGATCTCATAAAGCTGACGTAAGATTTTTCAGATTAAAACCTCTTTGCAGGGTTTGTCTCTTTTGTAATAGGATTTAGGTACATTAATTAATCATGATACTATAATTCAAAGTGAAAACTGATAAGTCTAGGGCTTAGAAATCACAAAAATTTTGATAGTTCATGGAAACTGTCAGTGCATAATTTCACATATTAATCATTCTATAGGGAGCAAACTATTCGAAAGTTTAATAAAAAAAGCTTACCTGAACATAGAATGTAGGGTGATGGGTAACTTTTACATCATTGCTTTTACAGACAGCCATGAGTTCTGCTAGCTGGGCGACGGTTGTATATCATAGGTAGTGGAAACGCAGGATTAGTGTAAGAAGCCAGCACCTCGATGTCACAATATATGTGACATCCAGAGAATCCTAAGAATACTTGGCCAAGAAGACCTATGTAGAAATTGAGGTCTGTGAAGGAAAGAGTTAACATAGTAATCCTGAGACTGCTATACTTAGGAACATGTGTTTGTAAGGTTAACTCTTGGTTAGTGTCTGTGAACTTGGCTGATAGATAGTTCCACACACTGATATAAAACTTCCCCTAATTGATGAGGGCGGCTCACTGTGCCCAAACTGTACACATATGTGGTTTATGCTAAAAACTCATTTTCCTTTTGAGTTTCTGAAGCTTTGGGGGCATGCTGGACAGAGTACCTACGTGAGCACTCCTGATGTAGACCTTGGGTCTCTAATGGCTTCCTTGGACAGAGGCATTAAATACATGTGGGTGCATTTTTGTTGCTGGTTTAAGAGTGTACTGTCTGCAACTGTTCATGGGAAGGAGAAAGAATAAGTGGCCTGCAAATGGATGCTCCGCACGTTGTCTTTTTCCTTATGATCAGCTGACTATCCTTACTATATTGCTATAATTAATCATAGCCACAAGTACTACATGCTGAGTCCCATAAGTCCTTTGGTATAATAATGATGATAACGATACTTCTTATATTGGTATAGTACTATATAAGTAAGCATATGTTTTCTAATTTTTAATGAGGGTAATACATCTTATCTAATGAGTTTATTGTGAAGTGTTATAACATATGATCATTTTCCTCATTTAATAGCGATATGAATTTTCTCTTCCTTTTACTTATTTCTTGAATCCTCACAGCAAATCCGTGAGATAAAATCAATGAAATGTAAGAGAGAATGAATTAAATGGGATACTTGAAGAAGAGTTTGGTGCAAAAGAAAAAAAAAGTACATTATCCATTGACTATTTTAAATTCCATTTGAATAGAATATTCTTCAAAATATAAGGTTTATACTTATACAATGGAAATAGAAACAGATCATAGTTTTTGAAATTAAGGACACAAAAGAGATAGAAATGTGATAATATGATGTTTGTGCTAATCTCAGATGGTCTCTTCCTATAGGGGAAAGGAAAAAACAAACAAACAAACAAACAAAAACACAAGAAAACAAACCAAAAGAGCTCCTCTCTCCAATTTCAAAAGAATATATGGAAATGAATAGGGCACATTATGCCCCCAACAGTACAGAAATAAGTGGTGTACTATAAGTATTAGGATATTCATAAAGACAATACAATATATGTTCTCATTCATAATGTAAATTATACTATATTACTTCAAAGACAGTATAACCTGGAAGAACAAACTACTAGTGCTGTCATATCTATTGCCTTTATTCATTCCAATACTGAACTACAAGTTATTCCTTTGGCATCAATGGGGCTGAGTATCAAAATTTGGTTAAGCCAGTAAATGAAGTATTCACTTAGTATTTCCTGCCTAATTGGCGGCTGATGTTACTGAAGACCTCTATGTCTTTCAATGGCTGTTTTGGTGCTCTGGTAGCCTCCTATCCAAAGAGACCAGAGGATGCTGGAAACTTTGTTCCCAGAAAAATTAAGGGCCAAAAATTTAATGTATACTTGTTAATTCCAATGAGGTGTTCATTTTCACACGAGTAAAAATTACTAATTAGCCAGCATCCATTTCACTTTCTTATTTCTTACTCTTCATATTCCATCTCATAATTAAACTTGTGCTAAGCATTAGATGAAATTTATTTTTTATAGAGAAGCCATTGTAATGAAATGATTACATGATAATAGTTGGCTGTTTAAATGTCCAGATTAAGGTTATTAATAAATTATTTGTAATTAATATGTATTATATATATATGAGTAAAGTAGTTAGAAAATAATACTATTCACTTTTTTAATATGCAGTTTTATATGTTTGACTTCTTACATGAAGCATAATTATGAAAAAAAGGAAGCTTTTTCAATATTTTTGTTTGTTTGCCAATTAAAGTGAGAGAACAAGACACATTTTTGGAGAGGAATCTGAGAAATAGTTGGATACATGAACTATTTATACTAAACACTGACATCACTGCCTGAGAGCAATGTGATCTCAAAGGACGAAAGACTCTTCACACTCATCCTTGAGTCTGACTCTTCTAATCCATTTCAGGAGCTATTCCTTTTTTAAATATATACTTTTGAATGTTCAAATATTGATACCAATTAATGAAAAGGTTTTCTGTTCACTCTCTACTTTACAAACCCTAACATATACTTCTCAATTCAGCCAAATAGTACCTCTTGCATAAAGTTTGTTTCCCCCTGAACCTTAAAGGCATACTGTTTATTTCTATTACATTTCCAATCTCCCTATCATATTGTTTACTGCTATCTGTAGTAGGCATGTGCACTTGTAGCTTTGATACCTGTAGCCACACTTTTGTCCTTGAGGACAATGACCATGTTGATTTTTATATTTATAATTATTTGTAGTTTCTTTAAAAAGTTTTTTTTATTATCTTTGTTATTGAAAGTATTACAGATGTCCCCTTTTACCCCCATTAATCCCTTCTTCTAAGCTCCTGCCTCCTGTCCAGGCCTTCACCAAACTATTGTCTGTGTCCATGGGTTATGCATATATGCATATAAATTCTTTGGTTAATTTCTTCCCCCCTCCTCCCCTTCTCACTTTCCTCTGAGATTCCTCAGTCTAACTAAGATCTGGAAACAACCCAAGTGGCCATCAATAGATGAGTGGCTAAAAAAGCTGAGGTACTTTTACACAATGGAATACTATGCAGCTGTAATAAAAAAAGATCTATTACCCTTTGAGACATCATGGAAGGACCTGGAGATTATTATGCTAAACAAAATAAGCCAATCAGAGAAAGACAACTATCACATGATCTCACTTATATGTGGAATCTAATAAACAAAATAAACTGACAATAGATTCAGAAGCATGTAACAAACTAATGAACTCTGTTTATTTTAAATGGAAACCTCAGAAAAGATCACAGGACTGACCAATAATAATAATAGCCTTTCAAAATGGTGAGCTACAAAGGTTATTAAATTAATAAATTACTTATTTAGTAATGGATTCTTATTTATCATTGAAAGGCCACACATCATATTAAATGCACACATGACTTAAGGGAAGTCACTTTCTACATATCTGTGAACAATGATAAAATAAACAATATCTAAGTTTCCTTTTAGTTCTAATATTCCATAAGAATAACACCAATAAAAATCAAACAAAATATATAAGGAGGCAGTTAACAGAAGAGAAATAAATAGTTGCATAATAATATATAAATTGTTCGGTACTATATGCTATTACATAGATACAATGAGGTATGTATTTAATTAATGACAAATTAAGATTTCATTTACATGAGAATATTTATTTAAAAAATGGTAATTACCTGAGTTTTCAAGAATCCAGAAACTGACAAACTAATAAACTATTTCCGTGACTATATAATTTGGAGTTCTTTATTTGAAAATATTTATAAAATGTCCTGTTGATATGTACGCCCTTGAATGTAGAAATGTCACTTACAGGACATATCTTAAGAACATAAGATAAGTGCACAAAGGTAAATGTGCAAAGATCTACTCAGCTCAAATATTTACAGTATCAGAATATTAAAAGCAATCTCAATGCCTATAGCAAAGATATTGCTATTGGACCCTATTCAGCCATTAACAACTAGGTTATATGATATTTATTGAAACTTTAAAATGACATGTAAAAAAAAAACAGTTACTAAACTATCTGAAATTTTTAGATCGCATTATACATGTAGAATTTTCTTTGGGTAGTAAGAAGAAACAGTGGTTTCTATTTTCTCTTGTTCTGATGGTCTATTTTTAATATGCCCTCTGTTCTCTTTTTGTATTTTCACATTTGTGTTATAGGATAAATATCACTTTTATTAGCTAGAAAAAATAGTAATTAATGGTATCAATATAGAAATAACAAAGGGAATAAATCATGAAAATATAAAACATCACTATCAGGATATTAATAAAATATGTCGTACTAAAAAGCAAACACCAGAAATAATGTTATTTGAAAATAGCCTTCAAGGTATTTTCAGCTCTTATTTTTTGTTAAAGCACAAAGTAAGATTTATAGAGATTTTCTAATACCGTAAAAATAATCAAAAATAAGTACATTGCAAAATATTTTTCTTCTCCTGCTTATTGAGCTCTTTATGAGGTCCAGGAAGCAAAAAATATTATTAGAATCTTTACTCTATTTTGCCTCTGGCTTTTAAAAATACAAAATTAGGCGCGCGCACACACACACACACACACACACACACACACAAAATCAAGAGTGGCCAGCCAACCTTATTATACATTCCATCCCAATTTTTCACATATACTTATGAAACCTGTTTTTTCTCATACATTTTAAAAATTGAGATTCACTTCACATACCATGAACTTCATCTTTTTAAAGTGCACAATTCAGGCTTTTGTTTTGGTATATTCACAGGTTGTTAAACTAACACCACTATCTAATTTCAAAATATTTTCATCATTTAAAAGAAGAAATCTCTTATTTTTAACAATGACTCCCTATCCTCCTACCACCGCCAGCCCTATGCAACCACCTATCTACTTCCTGTATCTATGGATTTGTACTGCTCTCTGCACCACTAGCATCATTTGCACTGTACTTTCAATTTCAGTCCTACTGGTTCTCTCATCTCCCTCAACCATCTAAAACACTAAATACTCAGGTTTGTCCATTTTGACCTTATCAAAGAAGGGGTGCATCTCCTCTAAGCACAATTTATATGTCAAGAAGGAGTTGGCAGAGCGGTCGTTAGGTGTTCCTACTTGCTCAAACCATTTTGGGAAAAAATTGAGGGCTAACACTCCAGTTCTCCTTTACAATAATTGGGAAACATGGCAGTAACTAGTAACCTGGGAAATTACAAATGTGGTAGATGGGCATCTGTATGGTCCAGTGGCTTCAGCAAGGAATGCCACATACCACTAAGCATGCTGACTGCTCAAGATCCACGATAGCTATGCTTTAAAGAGCAGCTTCCTGATGACATAACTGTCATGTGGACATACAGCTCCAGCTCAACTCCAGCCTCAGGCTTGTCCACTGAAATTTCCCCTAGCCTCCAAATGCTTGGTTTCTTGGCTTTCTAAGTCTCATCCCTAGTGGATCCATTGGTCCAGAGGGAAATGGCTGTGCTAGTGGGAGTGCCTTAAGCCTCAGGTACAAGGAAGAACCGGAAGGAATACAGTCCCGGTGGCTGAGAAAGAGGATACCAGGTGTCCCAAAGCAGGAATGCAGGTCAGGAGGCATACAAGACTGTAGGATGCCCAAGTTAGAGGAAGTGTCATCCTGCTCGGGTCAACCAATGACCTGAGATCCTTAAAAGTAAGATCCTACCAGTCCTGCCAGAGAACACATAGGTTCCTTCCAAAAGGAAAATGGAAACAAAGATAGGTTGGTTCTTAAAATTATCACCCAAAATAGTCTGTATGCCAAACAGTCATGTTTTGGTATGGCAAATCCTCTTCCCCTTCACAAGTAAATCAGAAATTCATCCTCCATAACTTCCTTGGAGGAAAATTTCTAGAATCAAGGTTTGCTTCTAGAGAATGTGGCAATACCTGTGGAGCCTAACAGTGGATAAAAATAATTTGTTTTAAGGTCCTGATGTCAGTCATGGCATCTTTCTGCCTGGTTCCCTGAGTGTATGGTGAGTAGGGTCATTCTGCTTTCATGGGCCGGGGGCTGAAGCACAACTGAGGTTAAGATGTTACCTTTAGTTTTCTACATTTACATACAAAGTGCTAAAGAAAAAAATGTGGTCACGCTAAAACCTGTGAATGGCGGACCTAATCACAGTTTAACTCTCCTATAAATGTAATCTCAACCAACCATTCTGACATTTTCTGGTCAATCACTAATAAGGTGACTTGTCACATGGTCCTCTCCATCCCATCCACCTCATAAAAAAGAAGAGAAAATCTGCATGACAAAACCCTTGACACTCCCTTCCAAAAGAAGACATCCTGGTATAAAAATTAATTTTTTTTTCTTTTGTCAATAGCTTCCTTGCCCCTACCATTGTTCCTATGAAAACCTTCCATTTTGTACAACTTGAAGCATCCTTCTAATTGCTAGGTGGATGCTGCCTGATTTATGAATCACTTAATAAAGCCAATTAGAGCTTCAAATTTACTCAGTTGAATATTTGTTTTTTAACAAAAGTAATCTTCATTTTCCTATTACTTGTCATGGGGGAATAATTCATTTCTCTCAATAAAAAGCTTTTATTTGGTTAGTATATCACAATATAGATATAATTAGATAAGTAATATTTGAACTCAGTTGCAAATCAGATGCACAAATAAATGAGTCCAGGATCATGCATGTATTTATGGAAGTCAAATTCATTGAAGTTCTTTTTACATCTTAGCATTCATCATTGTATTTACTGCTATCTAATTAATCAAGGTTTTGTGGTTAGGACATGGTATGAATTGGTTGTTTTCATTTACTAATACCATGACATAGACTCTATTAATATGGTAAATGGATGTGAATATGTATAGAAATTTTTCTGAAAAAAGATGAAATGATTTCCTGCTATAATTCCCAAGCCTATGAATAAAATACCATACTCATGATTACATTAAATTATAAGGAAGAAAATGATTCTTGTAGATACAATTTAGATTATTCATCAGTTGACTTTGTGATAGTGAGAAGGGACATAGATCTTCGGTGGGCTCAATCTAATCACAATAACCTTTAAAACCCCAGAGAGGACACAGACAGCTCAATGTGAGTAGGTAGTGACTATTTGTGGAATAACCTTGGCTAGCTGGCTTGTATACTCCATAGATCTAGCAAGGGGGTATAGAAGGTAAACAGTATCATTTCCTCTTCTTCCTCTCCCTGACAAGCAGAGGCCAAATAAATGGGAGAAAGGAAAAAGGTCTTATTAGAAAAATAGGCACATGTTACTTACAGCTTTGAACAAGGAATCTCAATATATCTATAGGAAATACTCAGGTCATGTTCTTAGCCACTGCAAAGGAATTTAACTTAAAGCAGATACAATATATGAGATCACTTATCCCTGCTTCAGAATGGGAGACTGTCCCAAGAACAAGTTTCCAGTATGGCAAGACCACAGAGGGGTGGAGCACCTACTGAGAGTGAGTGTGGGGGCTCTGAGCCATGGTGGACTCTGGGCTAAGATGAGCCTGGAAACAGGAGGTGTGCTACATAATAAGCATCTGTCATATCTCTACTTCAACTACAAACTGGACAATAATTTCTCCCTGTGGAAAAGATATCTTTTTAAAATATATATATTTTGTTGATTTTAGAGAGGAAGGGAGAGGGAGAGAGAGATAGAAACATCAATGATGAGAGAGAATCACTGATTGGCTGCCTCCTGCACACCCCCTACTGGGGATCAAGCCCGCAACCCAGGCATGTGCCCTTGGCCGGAATCGAACTTGGGACCCTTCAGTCTGCAGGCTGACACTCTATCCATTGAGCCAAACCAGCTAGGGCAGAAAAGATATCTTGAGGAAGGGTCTCTAGTAACATTTTATGTTTTCACCTTCTTTTTTTTTTTTTGGTCTGATATTACTATAGCAGCTCAGCTCTCTTGTTTCCTGTTTTCCAATCCCTTTACCTTCCACCTCCCTTTAAAAAAATATATATTTTTAATGATTTCAGAGAGGAAGAGAGAGGGAGAGAGAGATAGAAACATCAATGATGAAAGAGAATCATTGGTCGGCTGCCTCCTGCTTGCCCTCTACTGGGGATCAAGCCTGCAACCCTGGCATGTAGCCTTAACTGGAATTGAACCTGGGACCCTTCAGTTCACAGACCAATGCTCTATCCACTGGGCCAAACCAGTTAAGGCTATCTTCTACCTCTTTTTGTCATTGAATTTAAAGTGCATTTTTGTACAGAGCATATTAGTGTTACTTAAAAAAATAATTCTGCCAATTTCTGTCTTTCAATTGGAACTTTTGGCTATTCAATCCATTTACATCCTATATAATAAAAGCCTCTCCCCCTGGCCGGCCCCGCCCTCAACTGGCCTCACTCCACCCTAATCAGGGGTGGGGCCAGCTGGCCAACCTCCTGCATCCCCTTCCCCAAGCTGGCCTGGCCCTAATTGGCCCCGATTGGGGTGGGCTGGCTGGACCCCACCTGTGCATGAATTCATGCACCTGGCCTCTAGTAGAATATAATTACTAATAGGGTAGGATTTACCTGCTATTTAGCCATTTTCTTTCATATCTTTTTAGTTTATATTCTAAATTAATTCCTTTTTTGTTAAAAAAAAAAAAAAAAAAAACTTCTGTGCACCATTTCAATTCCTTTTTTAAATTTTTTTAAGCTATTTTCTTAGTGGTTGCCCTGGGGATTGGAATTAACATCTGAACTTTAAACAATCTAGTTCAGTGCAAAAACTTTGCTCCAACGTAACTTCATTCCCCCTACTTTGTGCAGTTTCTGTCATACTAATTACACCTTTATGTCTTATAAACCCATGAGCACCATTTTGTGATCATTTGTTTTTGCAGGTTTCTTTTACAGTTACCACATTTTAATGTTCTGTCCATGTAGCTGCTTTTACTGGTGCTCTTTATTTCATCTTATGAATTTGATTTACTGTCAAATGTTCTTTTATTCCCACCTGAAATCTCTACTGAAATACTTCCAAAATAATTTTTGAGCTATAGAGTCTATGTTGTGAAGAATACTTAACTATACAAGACAAGATCCATAAAAATGTCACAGTTTTAAATATCTCCACCTTCTCATCTCCAGTGGGGGTGGTCAAGAATAACAAAGTGAAAGGGGTTGGAAACAAAAATAAAAACCTTCTTGTCAGAGATTTTTATTTATTTATTTTTCCTTTGGGTTACAGAATTCTACTGTCATGAGTTCCAGAGATTACTTTCTCTATAAAGTGTTAGCATTTTCATTAGGAAAGCTGAGGTGACACAACATAACTTTTCTCTCAAGTTCTTGGCATGTATCCTTGTGGATACCCTTAGGAACAGAGTAAGCATCGATAAACATGAGCTGGAGTTGATCTAAACCATGAATTTTTACAACGGTTAGTTAAATAATCCATCTGTTACCGATTCAGATGATTCCAATCCATTCATTTTTAGGAAACTCTGTTTTAATTAAGAGGTTGGCCAAGCATGATTTTTGATGCAATTGCTTGTGCTACTCTAGAGGGGACATGGGGCCCTAACACCTGAGGCTTTGAACAACATTTCTGCTGAAGCTGCCACAATCTCTGCCATTGCTTATGAGACAGAACAGTTGGCAGTCAGCTTTTGACAAAACTGAGACATGTAAGTCCATCTACTTGATTTCTAAGACTGGTTCCTGTTTTCTTTGAGCATGGCAATTGAGTAGGCTCCCAATGACTGCTCTCTACTATTCAAGGCCCATAGTCTGTAAATCTCTATTTTATCTTTATCTATTTTATGCCCCACTACCCCAGAGCTCTATTTTAAGATCTTTGGAAACCAATTTCTTTTTAAATTTGTTTGTTATTTACAAAGCTCTTTTACATCCAGTGTCTCATTTATTTCATTTCACAGAGATCTTGTATCTGGGAGGTGTTATTATACTCATCTTGCTGATCATTATAACTCAGAGAAGTCCTGTGCCATGTCTGGGAATAGAAAACTGTTTATTTACAGTTGAAACACAAGTCTTCTGACTGAAACTTCAGTGTGTTTGTATAAGTGTATGCTGTGATTCCTGCTGTAGCCGGAATTTTTGACTCTTTTTATTGGCAGCATTCTGAACACTGGAAGATCAGCCCCTATACTTGAAGGAATTTTTAAAAGACGCCAAGCAACACTAAACAAGTCATCATAATTGTCAAGCGATAACCACCACAGGAAAATAATGTTTCATGTTGTCTTAAAAGCATCTGCATTTACTTATTACTTACTCTGTGGCCTCTTAGCACCATATTGCATTTGAGTAGAATTGTTAATTGCCCTTATATATTCACAAGACAATGTTCCTGCCTGATCTAAGAAAAACATGCTCTTTTTTCAACAGCTTTACTGTTTTGTTTCAGCAAACCCACACCTCTTACTAATAGCAAATTTGATACTGCTCTGCTCAGTGCCTGGTATTTCCATTACACACACACACACACACACACACACACACACTCACATACACGTATGTATGTAATCTATCTTCTTATCCTCTCCAATATTTATCACATTGATAAAAATTTGGTGGTTTACATTTGAGAGGGCTGAGATACATCAGGGGATAAAGAGCACCAGTTAAAAACCTCTCAAGCATGTTCTGCCAAAAGCAATTAAATGCCTTGTCCAAAAGCAAGCTGTAAATGAAGGTAGTTGATGCCTCTTTTTAAAGTGCATAAATTCTAATAGTAGGTTTAATGTGATATCTACAGAGGTGGGGTATTCCGAAAAGAAGAAACTAGTAATTTATTCAGTTACTTCTCCCTTAGTTGCAAAAATGCTATTTCTGCAAATTTTTTCAACTCAGCCCTAGGACGAATTGGTACTAACATGTTAGACATTTTCTTTAAATATTTCTTCAAAACTATCTCTATAACCAGGGACTCAAAATTCTCCCATTTTACAAATTCTTCCAAAAGTTAGTTCTTTTAAAAAAATATTTTATTGATTTTTTACAGAGAGGAAGGGAGATGGATAGAGAGTTAGAAACATCGATGAGAAAGAAACATTGATCAGCTGCCTCCTGCAAACCCAACAACATAGCGAGGATATTGAGGGTGGCTATTAGGCCACCTCACAGAGGGGTGACATTGAGGCTGGCTATGGAGGCAACATCACATAGGGGTGATATTGCGGCTTGGTCAAGGGCATGTGCCTGCAACCAAGGTACATGCCCTTGACCAGAATTGAACCTGGGATTCTTCAGTCCACATGCCGACGCTCAGTCTAGCCACTGATCAAAACTGGTCAGGGCAAAAGTTAGTTCTTAATATGCTGTCCAGATGATAAATTAAAGAAAAGCCACAAAGGGAGCTTTAATGAAAAATTGTTAATAATAATAGCAACATTTATTGGGCACATTACTTGCCAGATACTGTTTTTTAAATCATTTGCATTTATTAACTTTATTTCTCACAGTAACCCTATGAAGTGAGTATACTTATTATGTCCATTTTCCAGATAGGAAAACTGGGATGTAGAAGGGTTCTGTAATTGACCAAAGCCAAATAGTTAAAGAGCAATGAAACCAGAGTTTGAACCAAGGTATAAGGGTACAGAGCCTTGGCATTAAGGCTTTATGAAAAAACTAGAGGCCCCGTGCATGAAAATTCATGCACTGGAGGGGGGGTGTCCCTCAGCTCAGCCTGCCTCCTCTCATAGTCCAGGAGCCCTTAGGGGTGGGAGACGACCTGGCGATCAGGGGAAGGCGATGCCCCCATCACACCTCTGCTGCTGCCAATGCCGTCAGCACAAGCCTTGGCTGGCCCTGGTTACCTGAGCCTCGGGCAGCCCTGGGGAGCTGGGCAGCCGCCATCCGAGGCTTGGCTGCACCTTGGGCCGGCCCTGGGTGGCTGGGGGCTGGGGGGACTGGGCACCACCATCTTGTGGCTGTGAGTGCCACCATCATTGAGGGCGTGACAGCCGATTAGCATATTCCCTCCTTATTGGCTGTGGGTGCCACCATCTTTGTGATGGTGTGAGGGTCAATTAGCATTTTCCCACTTTATTAGATAGGACTAGAGGCCCAGTGCACAGATTCATGTACTGGTGGAGTCCCTTGGTGTGGCCTGCAGGGAATCGGATCGAAACTGGCAGTCCATCACTGCCTGCTGTTCCTGCTTGCCATTCCTGCTCACCCAAGCCCTGCTGCACCTGCCAAGGCTGCTCGGTAGACTCGCTTCAGCTCCGCTGCGGTCTCTGTGCACCTGGTGTGCCCATGACCGAGAAGCAGCCACAGGCTCACACCCAGTCAGTCCCGATGCCTTCCCCATCCAGATCCTGCCCCAGATGGGGGAGAGGCACACAGGGGGCGTGTCTATGGGAGAGGCTTGTGCTGCGCCAGCTGAGCTTGCCAGCTGTGAGCCCAGCGTCTAGCTTAAAGACCCGGTTTGATGAGTGGCACTCCCACTGTGGGAACACACTGAACACCAGGGAGCAGCTCCTGCGTTGAGTGTCTGCCCCCTGGTGGTCAGTGTGCATCATAGTGACTGGTTGACTGGTTGAAAGGTTGATTGGTCGAACAGTTCCTTAGGCTTTTATGTATATAGATAATTTAAAAAGAGAAAGACAAATGAGAAAAAATAAATTTAAGAAATGCAAGTTTGGTTTCCAAACTATACTATAGTGATTCTGTCTTGTTCTCATTGCTACTGAATCTGACTCCATTCCCCTTTCTTTATGAGGGGCTGAACTAGAAGATTCATAGTTCAAGAGTCAGTGTCAGTAGAATTGTTGATGCAGAAACAAGAACATGTCAAAATAACTCAAGTACTCCTTCTTCAAGATCTCAGTAAAAATCTAAACCTTTATGTACCTTTTCCCTAATTCTTAATTATAACACCATGGGTTACAGATATACAGTTAGGGTGTTCTGGGGAGAAGAAATTAGTGATTTATCTAGTTATTTCTTCCTTAGTAGAATGAAAAGTCCAGGTTAGTTTTTCACAAGTGAATCACAATGCCTATCTGGATGATAGTCTACCTATTCAGTTTGTAGTAGGTGGCTGGATCCCAACTGGGAAATGTGGAAATGATTGATCTACTGCTCATTTTAAAGTCAAGAAAGTCTTAAATGATGCCAAATGTGCACTAGTATCAATCTACCATTATTTCAGAAAGCACTGGGTTGTAGGCTCATTACTGACATGTATCAGGGTTTGATTAGCTACCTTGGATGAGCTTTACAGTAAAGTTGTAGCTCTTTAATTAAATAGCGAATCATTTCCATATTCATGGTCCAAGCTATCCAGGATTGTGTGAGCTGTTGAATCTCAGCCAGCAGTGTGGGAGGTAACACTAACTGTAATCTTAATGGCTGTTAAAAGTTCAGGTTTAATAGCTTTGAAAATAGAAAACCATCTTCAAAAGTCTATGCAGACACCTGGGATGTGGATGGATATCTTAAACATAAGGTCAAGGAAAATATTGACAATATCTCAGTGGATTTTCAATAGTAGTAAGGCACAATTATTCATTGAAGCCAAACATCTTTTTTCAGGTATGAGTAATCATGAGAGGCTGTCCATAGTGATCAAGTAAAGCAGAATATTTCAGTAGCTTGCACATCATTGTGGATACTGTTGATAAAGTTATAATTCCTTTAACCCCATATAATCTTTGGTTCAGTGGATCACAAAGACCCTCTTTAATATTACTGTAATTTATGACCTAGATCTTTGCTTTAAAGCGATTCTTACTTTTATTAGTAGGGAGAGAACTGAATTACATTTAGGAAATATTTAATTTGCAGGCTGATCATAATTTTTCCATTGGAACTCTTCATTCTGTAGCTTATATATTGGGCTGCTTTTAAAATGTCACATTATCTTCATGAAAAGCAGTGGCTACTTTTTCACAGAAGCCATTTTTTATAGTTAAATCTTTCAGCGGTTCCACAGTGTTTTCCCTCAAGTGCCAAAAGAAATGAGAACACATTTTTATTTTAGGTTCCTTATTAAAAGCTTCATTGTCTTGGACAAATAGAGTGTGTTTAAGTCCTTGGGTCAGTAGAAATGGAATCCATAGGTCTAGAATACTGAACCTGAAAGACTGGTTAATAGGAGCTCATACTCTGAGATAGAGCAGAGCTCTTAAAAATTGTTACAAGGTTGCCCCGGCAGTGTGGCTCAGTGAGCATTGACCTATGAACCAGGAAGTCACAGTTCCATTCATGGTCAGGGCACATGCCCGGGTTGCGGGCTCAGTCCCCAGTGTGGGGTATGAAGTAGGCAGCTGATCAATTATTCTCTCTCATCACTGATGGCTTTTTTTCTCTCTCTCTCCCTCTCCCTTCCTCTCTGAAATCAATAAAAATATATTTAAAAAATGTTACAAGATCTGAGTAGACATTCTTTTCTTTGAAAAGTGAATATTTCTAAAATAATTTAGAAAACAATTAATAAAATTTACATTTAAGCTGCATCTGGATGGGAAAAAGATTTGGCCACAAATTCCCTGTACTACCAAACAGATTATGTTGGTATGCTAAGTATCATGCCACTTCTTTAATAATAAAACAATCCTAAAAGAATATTTTAAAATAAAATAAAAATAACTTGTGTGCATAAAAATGTTTATTGCAGGGTATCTGATTGCCATTCTTCACCCTTATACATGCTAAGATGGTACAATCCTATCTAAAATCTAATTGACTGCCCTACCCTCAAAGATGGCAGTGCCCACAGCCAATAAGGAGGAAATATGCTAATTGACTGCCATGCCCTCAAAGATGGCAGCGCCCACAGCCACAAGATGGCGGTGCCCAGTCCCATCAGCCCCGCCAGGGCTGTGTGCCTGCCTCCAGAGTCCCCCAGTCCCCTCAGCCCCCCAGCCACCCAGTGCCGGCCCAAGGCGCAGGTAACCAGGGCCAGCCGAGGCTTGTGCTGCCGGCAGTGGGAGCAGCAGAGGTGTGATGTGGTGTTGCCTTCCCCTGATCGCCAGTCACCTCCCACCCCTGAGGGCTCCGACTGTGAGAGGGGGCAGACTGAGCTGAGGGACGTCCCCTCCAGTGCATGAATTTTCATGCACTGGGCTTCTAGTCTATATATAAAAGCCTAAGCGACTGAACAACTGAACGACCAAACAACAGGTTGACTGATTGCTATGATGTGCACTGACCACCAGGGGAAGACACTCAATGCAGGAGCTGCCAAGGGTGCCAGATGCTGGGCTCACAGCTGGCAAGCGCAGCTGCGGCTACATGAGCCTCTCCTGCCTCCATGGCAGCACTACCCAGTGGTGGTGGTGGCAGGCACAGCGGGGCCAGGATGAGAGGGAGTTTCTAGGAGCCTGGCTCAAGCTCGGGCTCCTCCCCAGCTGCCTCCTGCTTCGTGCACTACTACATCCCTCAGGGGATGTCGGTTTTGGCCAGATCCCTGGATCAGGCTGAAATTGGCAATCCAACATCACCCAACGGGTCCTGGATTGTGAGAGGGTGCAGGCCTGGCTGAGGGACCCCATGGGCCTCTAGTTAATTATAATAAAGAAATACTTAAAATGTAATCTGTACAGCTAGTAAAATGTATACATACTAAGGTGGTATTGCAATAGAGAAAATCTAAGAAATAAATACCAAAAATAATATTACATTAAAATTAAATCCACAATAATTTTATAACTAAAACTCACATTTTCATTTGGACAATAAGAGAAAATGGCCAAATTAAAACTACTTGAATGGCAGGTGCATTGATCCCTTTCCTTATGAAGAGCTTTATTAATGTTACTGTAGTTTTTAATATCTCTTATGATATACATAGAAATAATAGGAAATTTTAAATAGCTCTCTCTCCTACTTTCCATTAGTTGTCTGAGAGGCATGTTTCAGAAATGACTAAATGGATAAAAAGCAATATCTGAGAGAGAGAGAGAGAGAGAAAGAGAGAGAGAGTAGATAGATAAAGTGAGCTGCGAAAAAGTGCAATTTAAATATCCCTCAGAGTTATGCAATTTCTTTCTATACTAATTTTTTCATGAAAACATTGTTATGTTTAAATAATATAGAAAAAACATTTTTAATCCCAACTTTTTAATATTAGGTTTGTTAAGTAATTCTTCATTATCCTAGAAATTTGGAGACAATATGTTCTATCTCCTGTAGTTGTAAAGTCTTATGAATTATTTAGTAAAGAACGGATTTTTGAAACAGTAGCTGAATAATGAAATTATTAACTTTAGAAAAATTCAGAAATATTCTCCAAGTGCCCACCAAAGACTAATTCTGCAGACTACATTTATGGAACAGTATTTAAAACTTTTCTAGTGAGGACACAATGCCATGGCTTTGATTTAAAGCTCTTAGCTCTGGCAAAAATTAAATTTAAGTTCATTAAACGAAGCACATTGTGTTAAATACAGATCAACTCATTACTGAGCATCATCTCAATCACTGATGAGAACTCTTTGAAAGGCCCATCATTATAACATTAAATGTCATTTTATTACCAGACAGTAACTGCCTGATTAAAATCTTAAATGGATGGGGATCATTGAGAAGCCATATTGAAAGTATCTTCTAGCTGATTATTAAAGTAAAATCTGCTGTAGAGGGAAATATTAATGAAAATGACTAATTTCCTTGCCTCAATGTCTTTTTATTTCCACTGATATGAACCTAATTCAAGACTTAATTTTCTCTCTTTTATTATTGCAACAGCTTTTTACAAAATCTGGCTTTTTCGCTGTCATACCCAAATTCCCTTTAAGTAAATTCAAGATAAAACAGCCAAATAAGCCTTTCCAAAGTCCATTTTAAAAAATGTGTACATTACTTCCTCAAAATGTTTTGATAGATTTACAGTAATAAGAAAATAACATCTACTTTATCCTAACATTTAAGGCCCGAGTTAATCTAAATAGTGCTTATTTTTATTTTTAACAAATATCTCTTTTTATCCTAGAAAATACATGATATATAACTATGAAGAATTACTTATCATGTCTCATTCAAGCTATTGTATAAGTGCAATGCTTGCTGTAATTCAAAATCACGTAATGGGTTTTAACCTAAATTCATGTGTTGTGTGCTATAAAATCAGATAATAGTTTTTTAAATGGACACTGTCATTAGAAAAAGAAAGATCTGTCAGTTTAAATATCTAGTCTGAAAATCTAGAAATTTATGTTTCAATAATATAGTTGTCTAAGTTATCTTATTTTCATAGCTTTTTTTGCCATCAAGTACTGTCATTTTAGTGTAATATAATGATTTCTAGAAATAATTATCTTCTGCATTTCTCATTAGTGAATAACTGGTCCAAGGTTACTGTCAGTTGGGTCTCTTAGCTTAGGCAGCAATCATTCCTTCTGCAACCAATAGACAGAGATCAACTGTGAGAAGTTTGAGTATGATATAATTACATTGTTAACAGAGCCTATGAAACACTAGAAAGAATTATTTTCTCTTAAAATAAACGCAAATAATAATTATGTATTAAATGCATTTAACTTATGAGGCCAACAGAAAAAATTTTTCTATTTGAAGAGCTCTAAAATCTGATCAATATTATGATTATTTAAAAGCCTAAAAGTATAATATTCTCAGAATATTTGTCTTTTTATCCCAGTGTATCTTATCCTATAAGTGACAAGGTCATGAATTCCTTTGAGTCTAATAAAAACTACAGATACACTTCTCAGACAAATGATCAGAGCCAAAAGTATTTTCAAATAACTTGAGGGAATTATTAGCATACATTTAAGTGTTGAATTCCAGATTAATAGCACTTTCTTACCTTATCAAAAATTAAGTTTTTCTAGAATTCATTCACTCAGAAATATTTATTGAATCCTAGTACTAAACACTGAAGGAACAATCATATACAAGGCAAACTTCATGCTTTCAAAACTCATATTCTGATAAGAGACCAACACAGAAATAATGTAACACAGTGTGAAGAACGATGTAAAAGAGAGAAAATGTTCATTGCGGGCCCTAGGGAATAGCTTTTTAAAAACCTTATGGATATTTATTTTCTCCTCTCTTAAAACATGTATCTACTGATCATTTCATTTTGCTGTTAGGAACCTCACAGAAAATTTATAGTTTATAGGTACTTCTGTCTTATTTATATTTTAGCTGATTTGGCTTCCCTATTTGTGCTTATATTTTAACCATCATTGTGTTGTATGTATTCTTTCTATAAGCTGCCAGGATCCTTTGTGGCAAGTGAGAGTACTGCAGGCTAGTTAATATGTAAAGCAAATCTTATAAAAACATTATCCATGTAGTCCATGAGCTTCTTGAGGGAAAGTTTTCTCCATTTCTGCCTTATAAATACTTTTAAATTCTTAACCTATGTCCATGTTATTTAGAGATAACACACATGTTATATAGAAAAATGAGATTGATTTTAATATAAATATATAAATGGTTTATGACCTATTTCTATTCAATATTTTATCTTAATTTCTCTCTGTACATGATACAAGCTAAATACTTTTCTATTGTTTCTAAAGCATCTATGCTATGCATACAGGCACTCAACAAAAATGCTCCCTGTGCTCCCTAGTTTGGTCCTCACATAAGCTATTGTCTACCCATGGAATAAAAACACATACTTCTGTCTCTTTCAGTCAGAATAATAATAAAAGAAGAATCACTTTTAGAGTTTGAATTATTCAGAATGACAGGGCAGGTGCTCAAAGTCGGCCTGATTGATGAATAGAACCAAATGTATCTCATGGTGTGTATTATGCAACCCAGATTACAGAAGTAGAAAAGAATTAAATTAAATTAGAACAGAAAAGAAATGATGAGCTCTCTCTCTTCTGCTTATCATGCTGGTCAAGGTAAGGAGAACATTGAAGAGAGGTGCTTAACTGTTAAAAAGATAAACAGTTTTTCTCTTCTTTCACTTAGCTTCTGGAACTTTCACCTTCCATTGTTTTGAGCAACTTGCTCATCTCACTCAATTAATATTTCTTAGTATAGCTTTTGTTTTTTTTCCAGAGAGACTGCTTATTGTTCAATGCCTGTGATAAACAGATATCTTTCACAATGTCTCTTTTTGAAAATTGAGATTTTTATTCTGAAAGTTTTATCTAAATCTATTCTGCCAAAACTATTGGGGTTTTAAAAAAGTCTTTGATTTCTTCTAAAATTAGATATCCCATATGGTAGGGAAATGATTCACAAAATGTACGACTTGTTATAATCACGTGATAGATGCTACTATGGGTAACAATGACATAAATGCTTGCTAATACTAAAAAGACCCAACATTATCATTACTTGTAACTTAATACTTGTTCTTTGGGAAGCCATCATCTGCTGTGGAAAGAGAAGGGGTATTTCCAGTGACCATCTGCTCATTTTCCAATTGCACTCTGTTAATTTTCTGACATACAAAGACTCCTGGAAGAAAACTCACATTTTTTGATTCATTCACCAGAAAAGAAAAATGTCTTCAGTGTTTTTCATGGTTTGTATTTATCTTTTCAGGAAACTTGTGTTTTTCTACCTTTCAGCAACCTCATGCCTCTGTCCTCTCGGTATGTTTTAATCATTCTCTTGCCATCATACTAAAATGATTTACCTATTGTTCTTGCTTGGTGAAATCCAAGCCATGGACCAATTTGACTATCTTTATCACTATGCTAGAGGCCCGGTGCACAAAATTCAAGGACTTGGGGGGTGGGGGGTCCCTCAGCACGGCCTGTGCCCTCTCATAGTCCAGGAGCCCTCGGGGGATGTCCGATTGCTAGAGCAGGTCTAAGCCAGCAGTCAGACATTCTTAGTCTGATCCCACTTTCTGGCTGAGCAGTGCTCCCCATGTGGGAGCGCACTGACTACCAGGGGGTAGCTCCTGCATTGAGCGTGATTGGGCTAAAACCAGCTCTCTGACATCCCCAAAGGGGTCCTGAATTGCAAGAGGGCACAGGCCAGGCCGAGGGACCCCACTGGTGCATGCTCGGGGCTGGGGAAGGACACAGGAGTTTGGCCAGCTGGGCAGGGACCATGGGAGGGATCTAGGGCGTGTCTGGGCTGTCTCTCTCAGTCCCAATTGGCTAGACCCCAGCAGCAAGCTACCTACTGGTCTGCCCCCTGGTGGTCAGTGCACATGACAGCAACTGGTTGATTGGTCTACTGTCTGCCCCCTGGTGGTTAGTGCACATCATAGCAAGGGGTTGAGTGGTTCTAGCATATCATTAGCATATTATGCTTTGATTGGTTGACCAGATGACTGGACACTTAGCATATTAGGTTTTCATTATATAGGACTAGAGGCCCAGTGCATGAAATTCATGCACGGGAGTGTCCCTCAGCCTGGCCTACACCCTCTCCAATCTAGGACCTCTTGGGGGATGTCCGACTGCCTGTTTAGGCCCGATCCATGCTGCTCTCCCCTTCCGGCCTGATCACCCCAAACTGCTCTCCCCTGCCAGCCTGATCACTCTTAACTGCTCTCCCCTGCTGGCCTGATCGCCCCTCATCACCTCTGCCTCGGCTCCCGCCACCGTGGCTTTGTCCGGAAAAATGTCTGGAAGACGTCCAGTCTAATTAGCATGTTATACTTTTATTAGTATAGATGATGGATATTGAGTCATGCTAATGAAAATTCATACCAATACAAAAATTAATGTTATTAAAATTATATGACCTCACCATGTCCTAATGGCTATTCTGCATTTCTTTTGTTTACTCAACCCCTCTTTAATTATCCAAGACAGATGTTTCTTATCTTATCAATATCCTTACCTCTTTCTTGACAAACTCATTCTTTCCCCCAGAACTGTACCATCAGATCATGTCTCCATTTCTTTTAGAAAATACAAACAGCAGAGGGCATGTCTTTACTTTCCCCCATAAAATCAAATACAACATACTTTCTCCCTTCCCTCCAGTGATAACAGATCAGGCATCCATCCATTTTATAAAGACAGTGCTTTGAGATGTGGCTATGATCCTCTGACTTTCTACCCCCTTAGATACTTGCTCTTTTTTAAAAATTCCCTTAGTATCAATTTTTTATTTCTCCCTGAACAGCTCCTTTCTCTTAATAGGATTATGCTTAACTCTCATCTTAATTTAAAAGCAAACTTATTTGACTTGACTCCAGATCTCTTTCCAAATGCCTTCTTATTACTATCCTCACCTCCAGGGCCATAAAATAAGTCAGTACTTGCTGTCTGCACTTCATATCCCACTCACTCCAAAACTGACTTTGGTTTCTAATATTCCACTGACATTGTTCTTGTAGGAATTCCAACAACCTCCACACTGCTAGAGTAAATGGACAGTTCTGAGGTCTTAGATGATTGTGATGGTTCATTTTATGTGTTAACTGCAATTTTCTATGATAGTCTCATAGATGGTAACTCCTGTGATAGTACAGATTCTGGTCTTTCACCTACTGTACCCACAATTATATTACATAGTGCTGAAAGTATTTATTTATTTATTATATATATATTTTATTGATTTTTTACAGAGAGGAAGGGAGAGGGATAGAGAGTTAGAAACATCAATGAGAGAGAAACATTGATCAGCTGCCTCCTGCACACTCTCTACTGGGTATGTGCCCGCAACCAAGGTACATGCCCTTGACCGGAATCAAACCTGGGAACCTTGAGTCCGCAGGCTGACGCTCTATCCACTGAGCCAAACCGGTTAGAACTGGAAAGTATTTATTAATGAATAAATAAATCGTGCAGGGTAAATATAGCTTTAGGGTAAATATTATGCAGGGTAAGTACTGTTATGTTATGAATAACATTGTACAGTCCTGAAAGTATTTATTAATGAAGAAATAAATGACACAGGGTAATTTATTTCTTCATTAATATGTTATACTGATATACTGATATATTGCTATGCTAAACTTAAACTCTATTTTGTATGGAATAATTTATAGTTTCTGCTGACCCTAATGTACAATAAGCTTAAATACAAACAGCAAGCAACACAGATGAATAAAATGATTCCAAATGGATGGTAATAGGAAACATGGACTAAGGAAGTCATGTACAACAAATATGAAGTCTAAAGACTTATTCTGACATTCTTTTTCATAATATTTTTGTAGAGGTATAATTTACCTACAGCAAAATTCAGTTCTATGAGCTTTGAAAAATTAATACATCTGTGTACATAACACCACAATTAAGATATAGAACATTTCCATCACCTCAGAAAGTTCCTTCATGCCCCATTAAAACCAATCCACCTGTAGCAGAGGCAATTACTGCTTCTGATTTTTATCACCATGGATTAGTTTTGGCCTATCTTTAACTTTATAAAGTTGGCCTCACACATCATGCATGAGTTCTGTGTCTGACTTATTTCACTCAGCATATTTTTTCCTTTGAGTTTCATCTGTTACTGTGTGCATCAGCACTTTCTACTTGCTCTATTATAAAAATGTGTCACTCACCTCATTATAAACATATCCATGATTGTTTCTAGCTTTTAGTGATATAAATAGAGCTGCTGTTAACATTCTTATAGAAGTCTTTTTATGAATATATGTTTTCATTTCTCTTGGATAAAAACCTAAGGTGCTATATCTCCACCAATATTCAATATTATAAATTTTCAAATTTTGGTTAGTATAGTAGATGTCAAATGATTTCCCATTCTGTTATTTATTTACATTTCCTTGATGATTAGCAGTACTTAGTACCTTTTTCTCATAAATATTGTGGTTCTTGTATTCATCTTGCTTAGGGTTCATGAAGCACCATGAACTGGTGAGGTTTTGTTTTTTGTCAGAATTGGGAAATCGCAAATATTATATATCAATTAGAGGCCAACTGCACGAATAGATTTGTGCAATAGGCCTTCCTTCCCCTGGCTGCCGGCACCGGTTTCCCTCCAGCACCCGGGACCCAGGCCTTTGCTCTGGCCGCAGCGGAGAAGCCAAGCCTTTTCAGTCTTCAGTTGTCTTCAGTCTTCAGACATCTTCAGTCTTCAGTCTTCGCTCCACGCCTGCATGTGCAAATTAACTGCCATCTTTGTTGGGTTAATTTGCACACTCATTCTGATTGGCTGGTGGGCATAGCGGAGTGACACCAATTTGCATGTTTCTCTTTTATTAGTGTAGATATATATTTTATGCCCCTTTCCCTTTCTATCCTTTTTCTGGGAATTTAGTGACATGTATTTTAGATCTTTTAATATTGTCTCACAGGTCATGATACTGTTTTTTTTCAATCTTTGTTCTCTCTGTGCTTCACTTTAAATAATTGCTATTGATTTGTTTTGAAATTTACTTGTTATCTCTTCTGCAACGTCTAATACTATTGCTAAGCCAATCCAAAGATTTTATGTATTATATTTTTCAGTTTTAGAACTGAAATTTCTCTCTTTAAATTCTCCATGTCCATCTTATTTATATTCTCTTTTACATTACTTTGCATATTATGATAGTTACTTTAAAGTTTCATTCTGCTAAACTTAAAGTCTAGATCAGGGGTCCTCAAACTACGGCCCGCGGGCCACATGCGGCCCGCCGAAAACATTTATCCGGCCTGCTGGGTGTTTTTGCCGCCGCTGCCTGTCCTGCTTAGCAGCCGACTCGTCCCGGGCCCGCAGTGCACATGTGTGGAATGTCTGAGGGACAGTGAACTGGCCCCCTGTTTAAAAAGTTTGAGGACCTCTGGTCTAGATCATCTGTGTGAGTGTGTCTATTTTTTTTCTTGATTAAAAATCAATTTTTTCCTTCTTCACATGCCTAGTAGTTTCTTATTGCATAGGGCATGTATTTCTCTAAAGACTGTGAATCTTGCTTTCAACAAGTGGTAAATGACTGGTGTATCATGTAGACTCTCTCAAGTATTGATATAAGGATTTAGGTTTTGTTTGAGCAGATCTATTTCAGTTTTTGTCTTAGCTTTAGGTTATATCCTTTAGTCTGGTATGTAGTTCTTATTCCTAAATGCTGTACTTTCTGCTGCACCTTCACATAAATAAAGATCAATATTTTTACCTTCTTCCATTAACTTAATGGAATTTAGACTTCAAACTCTTCCTCTCAGCACCTAAGCATCAATTTCAGCTCAGTTCTTAAGCTAGCCAGGTACTTCTTAGTTTCCTGAAGAAGCATTTGTATTCAAATTTTAGGCCTTATCCCTTTGTGTTTCCTCCTTCCTAGGATCCCCCTTTCAAGTTACAGATGCTCTGATAGCTCCAGGTCTGATTTGCAACTCTTAATCCCAGCAAAACTCCCACACTCAACTTGAGCCCTCTTGTGCCAAGGAGGGAAAGGAAACCATGAACAAAGAATTAAAGGAAAAAAAGGAGAATAATCTCTCATCAAATAGAGAATAAACCTATAAAAAAGATAGAAATTATCTAAAGCTATAATCAGAACTCTGTCTTTCTCTCCTTGTGGTGATCCTTAGCAGTGGTGCATCTCAGATTTTTAATTGCTCCTAATTTCATTATGTCAACCCTTTATCAGCTGACCCTTTTGGTGAACTGAGCGCATATAATTGACAACTCCATCAGATGAAAAAGGACAACCCTTGATAAGAAGGAAAGTGTTCTGTTACCAGAAGTAGAAAGTGTTGTGAGATAATTTAAAAAGAAGAAAAAAATTGCCTAGAACTAAGTTTTCCTTCTATGTATATAATATAAATATTGTTTTCCAATAGTGTATAGGAAACTGAGACCTGCCCTTCCATAGAAGTAGGAAATTCACTCCTGTATCTAGTGCTGAATCTAGGCTCTCTGTGTAATACGAATTTTTCTTGGTCAAGTCAAGTTCAATCAATTTGCTGTTTCCAGTTGTTAGCCACTTTGCCTCACTCAAGTTGTTTTTAGGGAGTATCTCCTTATCCCTGTACTTCATGGTCTCAGAGAAGATTCTCCTCTCTCTCTACTTTTGTTTGTTTGTTTATTTGTTTGTTTGTTTTTTGGCTGCGCTACGTTACTTATGTATTTTATATATTTTTATTGATTTCAGAGAGGAAGGGAGAGGGATAGAGAGATAGAAACATCAATGATGAGAGAGAATCATTGGTTGGCTGCCTTCTGCACACCCTACACTGGGGGATTGCCTCACACTGGGGATCAAGCCCGCAACCCCGGCATGTGCCCTGACTGGAAATGAATCTTAACCTCCATGTTCATAGGTTTATGCTCAACCACTGTGCCACGCCAACCAGGTTGGCTGTACTACTTTAGCCTATCATTTTCATCTGGCATGTTTGCAAGGCCCTGGAAATTACATTCTTTTTTAAAAAATATATTTTTATTGATTTCAGAGAGGAAGGGAGAGGGAGAGAGATAGAAACATCAGTGATGAGAGAGAATCATTGATCGGCTGGCTCCTGCACACTCCACACTGGGGATCAACCCTGCAACCCAGGCATGTGACATTGAATGAAATTGAAGCCGGATCCTTCAGTCCCCAGGCCAACGCTCTATCGCAGTGATTCCCAAAGTGGGCGCTACCGCCCCCTGGTGGGCGCTGCAGCGATCCAGGGGGGCGGTGATGGCCACAGGTGCATTTGTTTTAACTTTTTTTGTATTACCTTTCTATTCTGAGTTCAATAAATAGTTTCATTTCAAACTTCAATGTTTCTAATTTACACCTTTCTTTACTATATTTTACGAAAAAGGTAGAAACATTAATACATATATCTTTCTGTTTAATTGCTATTAAAATTTAAAAAAAATTAATTTCCAGGGGGCGCTGAGTAATATTTTTCCTGGAAAGGGGGTGGTAGGCCAAATAAGTTTGGGAACCACTGCTCTATCCACTGAGCAAAACCAGCTAGGGCTGCATGCATTTTTTTTTTTTTTAAATTAACCCAGACCATTGTTTGGTAGGAATTTCTCTGAATCTTTTTCTTAAAACTTGGATATGGGGCAATTGAATTTTCTCAACTCTAAGATCTATTAAATAACCCTAAAGAAATCATCAGCATTGTCTTTAAATCTTAACCCCGCCTTTAGGCTTTCTGCCTTAGTAGTACTTCTGAGACATTTGCTTATCCCTTGCCCTTAGTGAAGCCACTTCTATTTGGTGTTTACCTTAGAAATTATAAACTGCAGTTATGAGACCCAGCTGATCTGCTTGTAATCCCATCCTGCATTCCAGGGAAATAAATATTACCTTGGTTAGTACAGGAAGAAAAGCTGTTAGACAAAACCTAAAGCATGTGGCTTTAGCTAGGTTGTAAAATTGTATTCCCATTGTTGTCTCCAGTTCCCCATCCTTTCATGTGCTAATGTTAATTTGAGGACAGATAATTTGGGATAGTTAATATGGAGATTTTTCATCTGCACAAGGTACATAATTATGTGCCTCTCAACCTTTTGGATTGCTGACTGTAAGCAGGCAGCACTTCTCAAAAAAGCTGTATTTTCTTTCTTTTCATCTTTTACATGAGCAGCTTAAATAAAAGCTTGGCTTTTTCTAGTAGGATATGATTAAAGAAGGCACTAAACAGCAAACATACCAATATCCCGATGTCCTTTTTACAAATTCCCCTAAAGCTCCAGTGTGAGTAGCTAAGCGGGTAGTGACTAAAGATACAACAAGTGTGAGGATTTGTCCAGCAGCTTTGCTATTCATAAGTTAACATCCTTAAACTTGAAGTTGGAAAATCTTCCCTCTTTTATTCTCTGTTATTATTATTTTTTTTTTTGACAATTTAAGGTCTGTTAAATGCATAGACTACTTTTGTATTATTCAGGGCTTTTTTTTTTTCTGTTGTGATGGCAGAAAGTAAATTCAAAATAGCGTAAGCAAAAAGGGAAATTTACTGGCTTCTTGTTTAGTTATTATCTGTGGTATCTATTTTATACTCTATTTAGAAGGGAATAGACTATGCCATAGAAAATTAACATGTATAAATGAGCCCAAAGGATCAAAGGAAAGAGATCATTTATCACAGCTAGATAAGGATTAATGTAGTAGAGCAAAATGATCAATAATCTAAATCATTTACTCCTACTCAGACACCTTTTCTATAGGAAAGTGTCCTTACTGGACTATATTTTCTGTTTAGAAGAACAAAGGAAAGTTATAAGGCAGCGGTTTGTGGGTCGCAACCCCTTTGGCAGTCGAACGACCCTTTCACAGGGGTCGCCTAAGACCATCCTGCATATCAGATATATACATTACGATTCATAACAGTAGCAACATTACAGTTATGAAGTAGCAACGAAAATAATTTTATGGTTGGGTCACAACATGAGCAACTGTATTTAAAGGGCCAGAAGGTTGAGAACCACTGTAACAGCAAACAATTTGATGACAGAGGGCAGTTATCTATTTATATGGGTAGAAGGTGGGTTTAGAATGAAAGGTAAGTTATTGAGAATATTAGTGGAGAAAAGCAAAGATCCTGTTGTGTTGAAAGGGAAATGGCAGAAGTCAATCTGTCCAGTGAAGAATTTCTGAATAAGTCTACTGATGGGAATTGACTGTAAGTCCTCTTATCTACTCCCTACCACATACTAGACTCAGCCAATCGCAGACTAAGCCTCAGAGGCATCACTTTTGTATAATATAAAAGATTGCAGCGTTTTTAGGATTTCATTTAGCCCAGCACTTCAATTTACATTGAATAGAATTCAATGTAATAGAATTCAATTGTAGTCTAGATCAAATAGATTACAAGAAAGAACTCTGTAGTTTTCTTTTTAAAATAATAGTAATCTCTTTGATTAGATAAAACACAACAACAATAAAACAGACTTAATTTATAGGCCAAAGTAAGGGGAATTAGTCTTATGCAATAAAAAGTACTAATAGGCCCTTTTAATTCTAGTGATATTAACTGCATTTTCATCCTCTAAGTCACCTTAGGACAGCCGTGGGCAAACTACGGCCCTCGGGCGGGATCCGGCCCATTTGAAATGAATAAAACTAAAAAAGAAAAAGACCGTACCCTTTTATGTAATGATGTTTACTTTGAATTTATATTAGTTCACACAAACACTCCATCCATGCTTTTGTTCCGGCCCTCCGGTCCAGTTTAAGAACCCATTGTGGCCCTCCAGTCAAAAAGTTTGCCCACCCCTGCCTTAGGATAAAGGAAAACATACTTCTCATTCCTAGAAAGGTATACTTTCACTTTAAGGGCAGTATAATTTTAAAAAAGAAAACTAGTAATAAACCTGATTTTTAAATAAATATTTTATAACTATTATTTAAAAGTAATCTGATGAACAAAATTAAGTTAACGTAAAAAGACTAAAATGTATACTAACAGGGAGGGAGGAAATTATTATACTTATAGTGGATTGCAAGGAAGTGTATTTATTGCCCATGCAATTTATAATATGCAAATCTGAAAATCATACAAAATCAATGAAATTTTAACAACCCATTTTTTAGTTCTGCAATAAAGCAAGCAATAAAGCCAGAGTGTGAAGAAATGACATTACAGCATTTATGAGACATAAGGCATCTACTGGTATTAAGAACTGCAAAGAAAGATTACTTTAAAGCTTTAACTTTTGCTGAAAAGTGGCTTCATATAAAAGATTCATGATTAATTCAATATGTTTTATTGCCTTATACTTGGTTTAATTTAAGTTAAATTATCTGGTATATAAAAAAAAGTTCTACCCTAAGAGTGTCTTCCTTGTCACCTAGAAATCAAGTTAGCGTCAATAAAGTGTCTTTATCTACAATTTCTCCTATGTAATCTTTGTTGTTACAATTGCAGTTTTGGCTAACAAATATGGTTACCATCCACATTTCCAGTGTATGATGCTTATGTCATCATAAATAAAAAATAATAATTTATAGTAATTATCAACAGTATTAAAAAATTTCATTACCTTCTAGCCAATAAACATTGTATTGATTAGTCTTCTTAAAAACCTGCATTTTTATAAAACCAGCACCATAAATAATATTGGGTACATCATTAAAATAAAAAATTTAAAATACTAACTCTTGCTGGGAGAATTGTATATAAAGGGACCCAACCCTTGAATATATGTGGTCTACTGTAAATGGTTTGCATTACCACAAAACTTAATGTTACACAATAGCAAGCAACATAATTGCCAAGTGAGTAAAATTTTGGTAGAAGGTGATTTTAAAAAGTGGGTACTGTAGGGTTAAACTGAGGTCAAATCCTGGATGATTTTTATTAAATCTGTGATCCTGAGGAAGTTACTTCACCTTCTGAAGGCCACAGAATTTTCATATATAAATGGGGGAAAAAAATAAAACCTACTAATTTATATAAGGCATTTAGTAGACTGCCCCTATCATTCTTGCTACATGTTTGATGTTATCAGAAGGGAACCACTGTGCTCCAATAGGAAAATTGTGCTCCAATAGGAAAATGTGTTAATATAAGTAAATTTAAAAATATTTTTACATTTTTAAAGGTTGCATCATACATTTTATATTTTTATATGTTCAGATACATTTTGTTTATTTTGTCAGTAAAATAGAATGTACTAAATTATTAAACTTAAGAACACAGTTTTTACATATTAAGAACTATGGAGATACAAGCTATATAAGGACAGGGAGGCTCTAAAGATCCTACAATTTTGAGATCACAAAACTGAATAGACAAGGAAGTTGCTGAAACCTGACCAAGTACTATACTGTGCTGGCCTAGAGCCAGCCCCATCACTCATGACTTCGTTGGTATGGGAACTCTTCCTCATGGGGTGTTATTTCCACGTGAAGCAACTGCAAATAACAAAAGTCATGGGCTTTGTAGAAAACCTGGAAAAATCAGATTCAATGCAGTGTTTTACACACTACTGAAATGTTTTATTGAATCATCTTCTTTCACCTCTTTCAATCCCCTCCTAAACTCCCTTTACTTCCCAAAGAAATCTACCAAGACTTCGTGTCTCCCCTGATATGGAAAGTAAATCATTAACTATAAAATATAATTAGGAAGATGGGGGTGGCAAGATATATTGAGTTTAATGTGTGTTCATTTTCCTTATTTTCCTCTCCCCTCATTTTAAGTACACAAACTACACTATCAGCTTACTTTTTCAAGGGGGTTTCATAGCAGTGTTTAAAAGCATCATAGGGGCTAATCTTAAGAAACTAGTCTATTTGATTACATCCGGTTCTCTGGTATTCTGAAGCAAAATTACTATTTCCAGCATCCAATACTGTAATTGCTATTTTGTTCCAATATTCTAATACATGATGCTTGACAAGAAGTCAAACTCTTCTAAAAATTCACTAAATCACAATAGTTTCAGCCCCTCTTTCACTTCCTTCTCAGTTGTACTTTGAGATTTAATGGGTTTGGGTTCATAAAAACTTAAATATCAGGCCTAGATATTCTACTTGCTATTAGGTTGAGTCATATGAAATTAATATTTTTGTAGGTGAAAAGTGGTGGTAACTGGGAATTTACTATGGTTCAACATAAACAGATAGTCTAGTCCTCTTTCCTTAACTTTAAGTAAAGACTAAAGAGGATTTGTTGGAAGAATTAAATGGAATAATGTATTTAAAGCACTTAGCATCTCATTTAGTATAAAAACAGCCAGTTTATGATAGCTGTTTGGTTATAATTATTATTTTTAAATATGTTTTATTGAATTTTAGATAGAGAAGAAGGAAGAGGGATAGAGATAGAAACATCAATGAGAGAAGAACATTATTGATCAGCTGCCTCCTGCAGCCCCCCACTCCCCTGTGCATGGAGCCCCCAACCGGGAAATTGAGCCATGATCTCTTGGTTCCTGGGTTGACTCTCAACCACTGAGCAACACTGGCTGGGCTGTTTGGTTATTTTTATAATTTCTGCCTACATGAAAAGCATTTGGCTTCAGAGAATATTCTTAGAGGAAACAGCATCTACTCTTTTCACACATCTGTCATTTAAGATGGAGATAGACACTTAATTTCTAAAGGTTCCATACTTCCCAACCATGATATAGATTGTGGTTTACTAGTAGACACCAGGAAGCTTATATTTTTGGGCACGCTTCTTTATGGAATAAAGCTTGGTTGTTCCATGAATTTAAACCTGATTATCTTTCTTCCAATCCTGCTCCAACTGGATTCAGACAGCCTATCTTCCCTCTTAATTTTATTACTTGTGAGTTTTCATATTTTTATGTGATTCATGGATATTTTAATTTAAAAAATGAGAAAGATTGCTTTGAGATTCCCAGTTATAAACCATTTAAAACCCAAGATGTTACAGTAATTTCTCTAAAATAAATTTAAGAACACAATTTAAAATGTTGTTTTTTTTAGTACTGTGAACATGTAAGTCAAATCAATCAATTCAATGACTTCACAATCTTGCAAGTGGTAACATGTAAACAAACATCTCTTTTATTGATGGCTTTCCTGAGCCTTCAGTTGCTGTCACTCACTTGCATAGTTGCTATCACATTACATGTTCTGAAGATTTTTCATATCATAGGTCAATTTATATCACACAACTCTAGTTAATGTTTAATATTTTAATTTATGATGTATTCATGTGAAATGTCCACTTTTTAACAACTGTTTTAATTTTTTCCTATTTTACCTATTTTCAATTGCATAAAAAAGATGTATTTCACAAACAAAGGTAGGAAAAGATCTACTTTGTTTTAGGATTCTCCAATAAAATGTGCACTATAATGGTGTACAAGAAATACAGAACATTACTAGAGTGCTGTTGCTTAATAATGATGCATGGTATTGAGATGTATTTGTGAAGAAGAATTGATAGCTAAAATAAATGTCTCTGCTGGAACCCCTGAATTAACTAAGGGCTGGTTTGCTGTTGGAGGTCTCAGCAGGGACAGCTATGTATATGTGGCTGTGTTTCATGAGATCTCTCGTCCTCTAATAGGTTACTTTGGGCATATTTACACAGTGGTTGCAAGACAGTAAACAGAATTGTGCAATAGTTCTTGAGGTCTAGGCTTTGAACTGGCACACCATCACTTCTGCTTCATTTAGTTGGCCAGAACCAACATGAAGCTATTTCAGGTTTAATAGGAAAATAGACCCCTTGATGGGAGTAGCTACAGAAATCTCATTGTCAAAGAGGTGTAAACAACAATGTTCATATTTTGTAATCTAGAAGCAGGTAATTAGGAACAAAGTTCTGGTAAAGAAAAATAGCAGCAAACTAGTCTGAAATCTTCATAATATTAGTGGTCTTAGTAACCTAGCAGTTAGTATCACTTGGGCCTAGATGTAGTAAGAGTGGTAGCAGCAGTGAAAACCTGAGAAAATTAGGGTAATGCAGAATTCAAAATTATTTGTTCCACTCCTAGAAGAGGGGTAAGTTCAGTCTGGGCAATGATTTTTTATTTTTTATTTGGCATTAAAAGCAAAGGCAATAAAAGCAAAAATTAAACAAGTAGGACTAAATCACACTAAAAATCTTCCCCACAGCAAAGATAATCATCAACAAAACAAAAAGGCAACCTATGAATTGGGAAAAACTATTTGTAAATCATTTACTAAATAGGGGTTAATATTTAAAATATATAAAGAACTCATATAACTCAATAGCAGAAAAAACAAACAATCCAAATAAAAGAATGGGTAGAAGAACTGAATAGACATTTTCACAAAGAAATACAAATGGCAAACAGGTTTATGTAAAGTTTCACAATATCATTAATCATCAGGGAAATGCAAATCAAAACTAAAATGAGATATCACCTCATACCAGTTAGAATGGCTTTCAGCAAGAAAACAAGAGATACCTTTTAGAAAGGATGTGGAGAAAAGGGAACTTTGTGCATTATTTGTGGGAATGTAAATTGGTGCAGCCAGTCACTATGGAAAACAGTATGGAGTTTCCTAAAACAATTAAAAATATGTCCATTAGTTTCACTTCTGGATATATCCAAAGGAAATGAAAATAAGATATTGAAAAGATCTCTGCACTCCCATGTTCATTGCAACATTATTCATGATAGCCAAGATATGGAAATAACCTAAGTGCCCATCAATGGATGAATAAAGAAGTGATTCTTCAGGAGACTGATATGTAAAACATGGAATAGACATAATCTAAATGAGTGTTATTCTATTGGCTTATAAGCATATTGATCTAAATATAAATCTAACTATCTATCTACATATTTATCTATATCTATATATTCAGACAAGAGAAAAGAAATCCAGCCATTAGTGAGAGCATAAATGAAACTTGAGGCCATTACTAAGTGAAATAAGCCAGACAAATAAAGACAAGTACTGCATGGTATCACTTACATGTGGATTCTTAAAAAAAAAAGTCAAACTTGTAGAAACAGAGTAGAAAAGTGATTTTCCAGCAGCCTGGGCATGGGGGAATTAGGGAGAGACTGATAAAGAGGCCCACATAAGGACAATATATAAAACATCTTTGTGGAACTATTATGCCTCAAGTTTAATATATTCTAAGTAAATCCTGAAATACAATGTTCAATACATGTTAACTGGTGTGACTGTTGAAAATTGAAAAATACAAATGAAATTTCCCTGTTAATTTGAAATCAGAGAGGTGTGGAAATAAGTCAGTGGTCCCAAACTTATGTTCTGGAAATGAAAACAATATATTCAAACAGTCAACAGCAACATGCAGCTACCTTATGTTTTTGAGAAATGAGAATCATCTCAGCTGTTTGATTCATCCTTTGTGCAATATACAATGGTGATACGAGACTAGAGAGAACCTCTCTTAGGAGATACACATAGAATTCTTACTATATTAGAAAATTCTGGGCATCATTTGGGTCATCGCTGTGAAGTATAAAATGGAGTTATTTCAGATGAAAACAATCAGATTTGATGAAAAGTTTGGGCAACAGCCCCTATGAGATAAAGCAAATGAAACTGTGCTCCTTCGACCTACAGAAAAAAGGATGATTTTGGGTTTACTAAGAGACTGGAGTGTATGAAATGGCCCTGAACAATAGATGAGGAGCAGGTCCCCTTTTCCCAGACACAAGAGTAAAAGGGCTCTAATTAGATTATAAATCAGAGAGACAGTCTATCCTGTAATAGTTATAAGATCCTGGAAAGAATTATTTTAAGGGTAATGGTAGAATCTGCTTCTCTGACTGAGAAGAGTCTATTTTAATGGAACTTTGAATAGCTCAGGCTGAGTGATGATGTAGCTGACCTCTCCAGGAACAGTTCAGCCCTGTGACTTGGTATGCAGGCTCCAGTGCCATATTTCAAAGGCAAATTTAAAATAATTGCCACAGCAAAATCTCAGACATATGCCAAAACAATTTCTTCACTGATACAGCTCCTAGGGCAGTTGAAACTAAAGAGAAACTGAACAAATGGGACTACATCAAAATAAAAAGCTTCTGCACAGCAAAAGAAACCATCAACAAAACAACAAGAAAACCCACCTCGTGGGAAAACATATTTGCCAACGTCATATCTGATAAGGGCTTAATCTCCAAAATTTATAGGGAACTCATACAACTTAACAAAAAGAAGATAAACAATCCAATCAAAAAATGGGCCAAGGATCTAAATAGACACCTTTCAAAAGAGGACATTCAGAAAGCCAAGAGACATATGAAAACATGCTCAAAGTCACTAATCATCCGAGAGATGCAAATCAAAACAACAATGAGGTACCATCTCACACCTGTCAGAATGGCCATCATCAACAAATCAACAAACGACAAGTGCTGGAGAGGATGTGGAGAAAAAGGAACACTTGTGCACTGCTGGTGGGAATGCAGACTGGTGCAGCCACTATGGAAGGCAGTATGGAGGTTCCTCAAAAAATTGGAAATGGAACTCCCATTTGACCCTGTGATCCCACTTCTAGGAATATATCCCAAGAAACCAGAAACACCAATCAGAAAGGATATATGCACCCCGATGTTCATAGCAGCACAATTCACCATAGCTAAGATCTGGAAACAGCCTAAGTGCCCATCAGTAGATGAATGGATTAGAAAGCTGTGGTACATCTACACGATGGAATACTATGCTACTGTAAAAAAGAAGGAATTCTTACCATTTGCAACAGCATGGATGGAACTGGAGAGCATTATGCTAAGTGAAATAAGCCAGTCAATGAAGGAAAAATACCACATGATCTCACTCATTCATGGATAATAAAGACCATTACAAACTTTTGAACAATAATAGATACAGAGGCAGAGCTGCCTCAAACTGATTGTCAAACTGCAGTGGGAAGGCCAGGGAGGGTTGGGGGGGAGGAGGGTGGGGATTAAGAGATCAACCGAAGGACTGGTATGCATCCATATAACCATAACTAATGGACATAAGACACTGGGGGGTAAGGGAGGGCAGGGGTCTGTCAAGGGCGGGGGGGAAAAAAGGACACTTATGTAATACACTTTGTAATACTTTTAGCGAAAAAAAAATAAAAATTAAAAAAAATAAAATAATTGCCATACCTCTGAATGGAAATATAATCTGTATAGCTGATTCCAAACCAGCATTTCCGAATTAATAACAAATTGTTTTTAAGACCATGGAAAAATAAACAGAAAAGGAAAAACATTCCATCACTTTCTACCAAATCACTAAAGGATCGAATGTTACCATCTCTCAAGAATTTAAATGCTAATATCTTGCAATAACATTAAAAACCAAAGGGTATAAAGGACTATGGACTGTGAGTTTGTGTGTTTTGGAAGGCATAATATGAACAACAATTTACTATATACAGGGATAAAATTAACCAAGGGATCTGTTAAGAATTCAAATAGAAGTAATGGTATTAAAGTACTTTGCTCAGAACATAGGAAATGGAGAAGGAGGATGAACAATCACAATCAGAGGTGTCTATTAGAATCTGGGAATGGGACTACTTAAACCTGGGTCTCAGCCTATATCTCCTATATCTGGGTCTCCTATATCTGTCTATCTTACTACAGGATTGTGTAATTGTTCTGATAAAAGAGAGTAGGTCCTTGGAGAACACTGATACTTTATGACAGAGAACCCCTTTTACAGTCTTTGCTCCATTCAAAGATATATAATACAACACAACCACATGGGTCACGTGCGAAGGAGGGAGCAACTGGGAAAATCAAAGAAATCCCATACCCTTGGAAAGGATACTTCCACAGAAAATACATTGTTTGGAATTTTCTCTACCCTGAAAAAACATACTGCTTTTGGACAGAAGGATTATAATATATATAAGGAAGATACAGGAACTTAAAATACCAGAGGATGTTTAATCAAAAGAGAAATTGGTAAATTGAAGTCACAAGCAAACAAATAAAAATTAAATAACAATGAACATTTATATTATAAGCAATCAAGGGCAATATGCAAATGTGTTAAAGCTTCTTAGAACAAAATTGGTGAAAAACAAGCACTTCCAAAATGCAAAAGAAAAACATGAAACATAAAACAATTAGTACAAAGAACAGAATAATAGAGGACCTAGGAAAACAAGGACCTAGTCCCCAGGGTGACTTTCCTCCCTGGCATATCACTAGAGTTGTAATTTAAAACCCCTGTAAGGAAGAACATGGAGCAGAAGAATAGCCTCAAGTGTCTCCCATACAAGCTTTTGCACAACCATTTCATCAAGCATTAAGCCCTAGAGATAACATCTGGGCCTCAGTTGTGTTTCAGCTCCAGGAACAGAAAAGCAGCAAAACAAGACAAAGTGACACCATGGCTGACATGGACCAGCTTCGAGATGACTAATGACCCCCTACCTTGATGATGGCCAATCAGTGGAGACCATGACCCTGAAAGGACACTTCTGGAAAGCTGATGAATATTCCACTGAGATCCTCCCCTGGAACCTCCCCTAAAATCCCCATCATTAAAATCCTCCCCTTGAGACAGCAGACCTGCGCAGGGCTCTCTCTTTCTCAAGCATACCCATACCTTTCCCCACCCTGTTAATCACAAAGAGAGAGGGTCCCTTTACCTTGGAGTCATGGTAAATACGGCCTTACACAGTGACCAAGCTTACCAACAATAATGAAAGAGAGCTTGACTTACAGTTTGATGTCCTGTATTCTCTCATATGTTTTGTAGAAAAAGGAAAGGCAGCACCATGTTGCATCCTAAAGAAAAAAAGAAAAAAAAAATCAACCCTAATCTTGAAGAAACAAAGAAACAAAACTGACAGAAATTCTGCAAGCCAACTGTCCTGTATGCATAAAATATTTCAATGGCACAAAAGACAAAGAGGGTAGGGGAGCTTCTCCCCCTTCCTCTCCCTCCCTCCCTCCCTTCCTTCCTTCCTTCCTTCCTTCCATCCATCCATCCTTCCTTCCTTCTTTTCTTCCTTTCTGAAAATTAAAGAGCCATGACAACTAAAAGCAATGCATAACCCTAATTGGATCCTGAATCAAAACAAACAAACCAAAAGCAATAATGGATACTACTGCACATATAGCAGAATAATTTTAATTTAACTATTACTTTTATATTGATGTTTAATGACCTCAGTGTGTGTGTGTGTGTGTGTGTGTGTGTGTGTGTGTGAGATAATGTAAGAGAAAGAATGATTTTTTTCTTTCATAATTGATATTTTATTGGTTGTTTTGAGGATCAGTATACAGACATTTCAGTTTGTACACAATTCTTAACTTAGGTACCAAAAACCTAAAAAGTCATGTAGTTGTGATTCTTTTCTAAACAGTTATTCCAGTGACTTTCCAGTTAATTTTCCTTACTAGAGCATCAAGTACCAATACCCTCAAATCTTATATAATAAAAGCTAATATGCAAATTGTCCCCTTGACCAACTGCCTGTGGCCCTCCCCCCCCTCCATCAGCCCTGCCCCCAATTGCCCCCCCCCATCGTGCACCAGGCCTCTAATGTTGATATAATGTTACATCAAAGTCCCACCAATTCACAATTAAATATCATATATGCCACATAATCAAATTTTCAATCTTTCACAGCATATTAACAAAGTTACTAGGGAAACTAGATGGCCACACCAAAGATGTTCCACACAATCTGACAGAGAGAGCCAAATCAAGGAATGGTTTTGTTAGGAACCAATTCTAACAAAACATGAGAAAGAAGTAATTTAAAATGTTAAAGACATGTTAAATGCTCAACTGACCTCAAACTGCCCTTTAGTATGCTATGTAGAATAGGGTATAAAACTACTCCCATCTATGGAATGTAAAGCTGACACTCAACGCCTCCCATGTTCAATATTCCACTATTTTCTGGTTGTACCAAAAATAAATAACCAGCAAATGATTTTACCTCTTAAAATAAAAAATATTTACACTTCCAAAAGATGGGTTGAGGTGGAATTCCCTCCTTCTTAAAAATGTGTCCAGAGCTACTAAAAAACTTACATTTCCAAATTAGTTGATAAAAATATTCCTCTGGATTGTATAAGAAGGGGGACAGGGAACACTAATGAGTCATGATATTAATCAGACTTGGCTTCTTTCTCTCCTGCTTCATTTGAGGCTGGACTCTCCTCGTTTTTAGTTTCTCTGTTTTCAGCAGGTAGATCTTCTTCAGGTTACTGGTTAGTCACTTCCGCCTGTTTTCCCTTTGCTCCTCTTTTTCCTTTGTTTGCACTTTTTCCCCTGCAGATTTGTCCTTTCCTGCTGCCTTTTTGGCTTCGTTTTTACTTTTGCAGGAGCAGATTTAGCTGACAACCTTGCAGGTCCCCCAGGCAGTGGAGATGACCTTCCTCTTGGGCATCCTGGCAGCAGGCTGGGGCAGGTGGGGCTGCCTTGCAGGAAAGCCAGATTGGAAACCCACCTCTTATTCCCCAGCCTTGTCCTGCAGGCTCCCCTTCTCTCCCAAGAAATAATGTTATTATTCTAAAATATTTAGAATCTCTCTCTCTCACACACACACATACACAGATCTGAGAGGTTCAACAGATGTGGCAAAATAATAATTGGTTCATCAGGTACATACAGATGTTTCTTGTGTTGTGGAAATTTTTCTACCAATTTGAAATTCTTAAAAAGAATTATTAGAAAAATAAATATTAAATAGTCTCAAATATTTAAAAAATTAGATTATATATTGAAGTCACAAAGGCAAGCTCAATTACTGTCAGAGAACAGAAATTTAAAATCTTAAAATATTTTAGAATCATTAAATATTATATGATAAAACTAGAGGCCCGGTGCACGAAATTCATGCACTGGGGGGTGGGGGTCCCTCAGCCCAGCCTGCCCCCTCTCACAGTCCTGGAGCCCTCAGTGGATGTCTTACTGATGGCTTAGCCACAGTCTGGCAGCAGAGGCTCAGAGCAGGTGCCCTGTGTGTGTATGTATGTGTGTGTGTGTCCACTGGGGGCCTGCCCTCAGCTGCGTTGGAGGCTCGAAGCATGCACCCCATGTGTGTGTGTGTGTGTGTGTCCACTGGGGGCCTGCCCCCAGCCACACCACGAAGGCTTGGAGCAGGTGCCCCTTTGTGTTGAGCTCTCAGGCTCCTGTTGTTCTCTCCCTTGAGCGGCAGCCAGGGCGGGCTGGAAGCTTGGCTTCCTCCATTGCTGGGGGCAACCCAAGCCTCCAGCTCTGTGGCCACCGCCATCTTTGTTGGGTTAATTTATATACTCACCCTGATTGGCTGGTAGGTGTAGTGGAGTGACATCAATTTGCATGTTTCTCTTTTATTAGTGTAGATGATGACATGAAAGATTTTTCTTATAAAAGCTGTGCATCTGGTGTAACTCTAATGTGGTTATATTCATATATCTGTGTGTATGTGCATGTACTACTAAGTTGGAGGATATAGACATCATAATGCCAGTGGTGGTTATTGCTGGATGGTTGAAATACTCATATTTTTCAAGTTGGATGATTTCTTATATTTTCCAAACATTGTATTTTGAACAAATATACTATCCTCATAGTAAAAGAACAACAGAAATACAATTTAAAAATAGACAATTTAAAAGTGCTTCTATATTTGAATTATTTTCTCCCCAAGTTAGTCATGAAACTTTTCCCATTTATAATATTAATATTCTCTACCAAGTAATTCATCATCCTGTTACTTGACATCGCAAAGATTTATTTATAGCTTTCCGGTTCCTCCCTTAATGTCAGATAGCTGTAAGTGAAGGCTCCTTCATTTCTCTTATTGACTGTCTTCAACATTTACACTGCTCACCTTGGAATGCCTTCCCATGTGTTCACACATTTCTGGTAAATGTTTCCATGGAAGAGAATAGAAAATGCTGTTTGACAATACACAGCACCAAAAGAAATACCTGAGACAATGGGGATTGTGGTGCTTATAGGACTGTCTTTGGGGTTGGACAAATTTGTTTGGATTCCTTATCAATCAATTAGTAACTTTTGTACCTTGCTGGTTACTTAGCCTCTCAGCTATTCCTTCTTGTAATTAATTTCATGGTTCACTAAAAGAATTAATGAGAAATTTGATAAAGTAAAGGGTATGCAGTATGAACTTAGTAACTGTCAACTTTTTTTCCCGTTCTGAAACACGTCTATTATCAATATAGGAGACCTGATGATCCTTCCATCGTTAAAACCCTCCATGTTACTAGAAAAAGGGCAAGATTCATAATCCTTCTCTTAAGGATTTTAAAAGTGTCACATGAGCAAGATAACAAATCATTGGCTCAGTTATTTCAATATTCACCTTTGAAAATTTGGTGAAAAGAGAAACTACTAAAGAGTAAGAACAATGTTGAGAATTATGGGGAATTGTGTTGTGAGAAAGCTTAATTTAGGGGAACCTCTTTCCTCAACAATTTACATTTGGAAAACATTTACATAATTGGGTCAGATTTTGGAAAGCACCTGTTCAGGACTGAAAAATAAGAAAATTTACACAGCAAGTTTTCCTAGAAAATGTTTCCCAGACTTGAGAATATGAGAATAGTATCTTTATCTTAGTTTTTTTCAATAAGGTTTTATTCTCTCATTCCCTCTGGTGTATGATTTGGGAAAATTATTTCTTCCTTTAAATTTTCTTTTGGGAATTCTCAAACATTAACCCAGAAGAGAATTGAATATAATATTTTCCAATAATAATATTAATATACTGCCTATTTGCATTTTTTCTCTTATTTTTCTTGATTCAAATTTTAAATTTGATTTTGTTGTATGACTGTGGATTGTTGAACCAGAATAGACACAAAAGGAGCGATATTAACAGAGGGAAGGGCCAGGGAAGTAGCCTTTCGTCACATGGGACATTTTTGGGAAATTTGAAAAGTGACTACTCTGCTCTCTGGTTTGTTCAGAGTACAGACCTTAAGTCACAAAAAGTTCTTCATATTTTTAAAAAATATATTTTTTTATTGATTTCAGAGAGGAAGGGAGAAGGGAAGAGAAATAGAAACATCTGTGATGAGAGAGAATCATTGATCAGCTGCCTCCTACATGCCCTATACTGGGGATCGAGCCTGTAACCTGACCTGGAATTGAACCATGACCTCCTGGTTCATAGGTCTCATTCTTCATTTTGCGACAAAATTCATGCCACTTTTTTCCTTTTAATGTATGTCTGACTTAAAAATTTATTAGTAGAAAAAATTATAAATAGAGGATTTGTGTCTAAAATTCTGATAATAGTTTGGTGACAGTCTGAGTTTTTAGTTCCAAATTTGCATTCTGAGTTTTCATACAACTGCTCAGTAGGAAGTTCAAACTATCCTTTAAAACAACAACAACAATATATATAGCCCAGCTGGTGTTGTTCAGTGTTGAGCTTCTACTTATGAACCAGGAGGTCATAGTTCACTGCAGCCTCAATCCCCAGTGTGGGGCTTGTAGGAGGCAGCTGAGCAATGATTCTCTCATCATTGATGTTTCTATCTCCTTCTCTCCTCCCCTCTGAAATAAAAAATTATATATATTAAAATAAATAAATAAAATAAAACAAATTTTTAAAATTTTAGAATAGTTTTACATGTACAGAGAAGTTGGAAAGATAGTACAGAGTTACGGTATGCCATTTATCCAGATTTCCCTAATGTTAATATCTTCTATGACCATGATATATTTGTCATAACAAAGAGACCAGCATACATACATTTCTATTAACTAGATTCCATTCTATTAGGATTTCACAAGTAATACCACTAATGTGAAGGGAAATTTTTCTTTCTTATAATCATGATTCTTTAAAGACAGAAGGTAGTACCTGTTAAATCTGCAGATACTTGTATGAGCCAATATAAAGTGTTTTAAACGTTTTATCCCTGCACTTTGATTATGAGCCACAGGCTTCTTTTTGCCACATCACAGACTCCATATATACCCTCCTTTCTTATTCATTGTATTATAACAAAACTTTGAGCAAAAAGTTCTAAAGTATATGTTATTCTTTTCTCACAATTCCCCTAGGAACCAATGGTGAGGTGGCCCTGTGTCCATCACCCGCAGTATTGGAGTTTGATAGCTGCCAAGAGTGATAAAACAGTCAGTGTCCTTATCTCTAGACAAGTGTAGACACACTTTTTGCATAGTTGTCTCTGGCTCTGATTCTGTGAGTGGATTTTCTCGTGCAAGGAGAACTTAACTTAGAAATAAAAGTGAGGTGCATTAATAATGACTAACTCATAACAGTGATTCAGAGCTGGTGTTTGTATCAAAGTTTGCATAATTAAATTAGCTGGCTGGCAAGCCTGTAGAAGTCCATAAAGTACTTTCAGATATGTACATAATATTAGCTTCTCACAACACTCAGTTATTTTTACTGTTGTGGTTATTAAAGAAAAGGCTCAGAGAAATTAAGTAACTTGTCCAAGATCATATAGTAGAGATTTGACATCAGATCTTTTCTGTCTCTAAAATCCTTATACTTTCTACTATACTCAGTTGCCTAAGAAGGAGAAGGTATAACTCCTGAATTGATTGCTACTCCGTTTTTAGGAGAAAAACAATCACTTCAGTTTTATTACATTTCCTCCTAACCAGGGTCTCCTCCAGACATCGGAGTTTATGTGATTTGAAGTGGATTATTACAAAATTAACCTACTTAAAGGAGATTCTTTTTCTTATACCTATGAATTTTGGCTCTACAAGGCTTCACCTATGGGATACAACCTTGACTGTCAGATGAGCCTTTCTCTCAGGCTCCAGACCCTAGATAGGCTCACATTTACTGTTAAGACCTCTTAGGAACTTGACTCAGTGCTACCAATCCTCCTGGGCTTGTGAACAGACTCAGCAGCAGCTCCCCTGGTCTCTGGCTCCTGTCAATTAAGTGAATCCTTCTTTCTCACATATTACTGCAACCCCCCATTATTATGTCCTGTCAGCTATCGAGAGCAACTGTTGACTTTGTTATTTTTCCAAATATGTTTCCCCTTTGTCCATTTGCTATGCTCCCCTTTATTTACACCTTTCCTGATTATTTCATTGCCACAACTCAGGATCTCAGCTCCTCACACAGTTCTGAAGGCTCCTTTCTTTGATAAACTCTTTGGAACATTATCATCCAGCTGTTACCCTAGCATTAATTTTTTTTCATGACTCAGTCTGGTTTATGTGCCAGATGTACCAGTTTTCTCCCTCAGTTCTGCAAGATCAGCATAGTCAGTGCAATCTCAATGCAACTCAGCTGTCGCATCTCCTAGAACCAGTCCACATTTACTAGTAGACGTTTCCAGCAGTGTTACTTACTAAGTCTATTTTTATTAAAAATAACTACGAAACATCCAATAAAATTTATTTTCAGTCAAAGAGTATGAACATTTTAGGGCTCTTGTTACATATGGTTTCCCAGAGGGTACTAATAATTTTCATTGCTTCCAGTACTGTAGGCGTGAATTTATTTTACTGCCCCCAGATAGGCAATGTAAATTAATTTTTAAACGTTTCCTTCTGCCAACTGTGTTTCCCTCATGGCTCAAAAACAGTTATGTGTGCTGAACTATCTAGAAAGCGACCACACAGGGCTGCCCCACATTGGATCTCCCTCCACTGTGGGATGACTCCACTCTCAGGGTCTCTCCTTAGAATCTGCCTTTCTGCCATCAGTTTCTCATGATTACATTTTCTGTGCTGTATGGTTTTGTATTTTTCACTTTGCACTGCCTGTACGTTTCGATAACTCTCAGCTCCTCATGTGACCCTCTGTAAAAGTATCCTGACTAAGTTCTTTACTTACCATGGTGGATTACAGGTTGGGCCTGGAAGCCTGGATTTCATCTTCTCGTTGACAGTAAGATGAATTACTTTTTACCCTCTCTACCTTTTCTCACTCTGCTCTGACTAGAAAGACTAATAATCTTGCATTGATTTAACCAACGCCTTTGTCTGGTAGCTTTCAGTTTGATACAAGCAAGAGGAGACACTGGCAGACATCAGAGGGAGGAAGAAAAGTAAGGGTGAAGGCTTACTCTCCTGGCTCCCGCATTGCCCCTCTCTGCCATCTCAGTAGAGCTTGGCAGCACACCTCTACCCAAGTCCACAGCTCCTCTCAGGTTGTCCTCTCCATTCAGCTATGTTTTTTTGAGTTTCAATAACTATTCTCTTCCCTTATTATTTTTTAACACATAATGCTATTGTATACTTAATAGAACAGTGTAGTAGTGTACACATACCCATTATATTTACTGAAAGCCCTGGCTGGTTTTGCTCAGTGGATAGAGCATCGGACTGCAGACTGAAGGGTCCCAGGTTCGATTCCAGTCAGGGGCACATGCCTGGGTTGCGGGCTTGATCCCAAGAAGGGGGCATGCAGGAGGCGGCCAATCAATGATTCTCTCTTATCACTGATGTTTCTATCTCTCTCTCCCTCTTCCTTCCTCTCTGAAATCAATAAAAATATTTTTAAAATAAAAAAATAAAAAATAAATGTGTGATTCACTTCACCCAGTGGTCTAGAACCAAACCCACAATATTCCCAAAGTGGACCTGTTCTTTTTCTTGGAAAGTTCTTTGCTAAGGACCAGTGTGCTAGACCTGTGTTTTGAAAATGCCTTCCTGAAATATGACTTTAAAGGAAATGTTATAATCACAGAATCCTAATCCTGTCAACTCGTTTGCCCCTGCTATTTCTCAATAGCTGCTAAAATCCTCTGTATCTGACAAGGCTTGAAGAGGATCTGAATACAATTATTTTATTTCATTTTATTCAAAATGTGTTAAGGTATAGCTTCTGAGATCTGTCTTTGAGTTCATATACTATTTTCTGCTTCCGAGACACTATGTTGGCATCTAGTGAAGATGTAATAGTGTTACTTGCTGAGCTATATGTAGTAGGAATTTGATCTACTCACACTTGCCATAGATTATATTAGGGATATAATATCTAAGCAATTGTATTTTAGATATTTGAGCTATGTCTGTGGATAGGCTCTGCTAGGATTTTCAAAATTGACCATTAAAGGAATAGGACTCCTGAATTTGAAGTAAGAGTGGTATCGCCAGGGTATTTGCCATCTTTAGTAGGCTTCCAAGGGAAGGTGTGGTGTCTGGTGTTTCACTGAATCCAGGATTTTAAATTTCAGGCTAAGGAAGATTAGAGTATTGGATTTCTAAGACTTGAGCTGAGTAAAGAATTTTTAGGGCATTTCTAGCTAGCCTTTGTAGACTAGCTCTATAATTACATGAAGATAGATTGTATCATAAAGTTCATGGGACTTAGGTTTTCCAGAGCATTTCAGATATAGGACTAAGTTCCAATCTCTATCTCTCTCTTTTACCCTCTGTATAAACACACACACACACACACACACACACACACACACACACACTTTATTTTTAAGAAAGGTATCTGAGAAATAAAATGGTATATGCAACATATGATATAAACAGGAATAGAGGAAGAAAAAAAATTGTCAATAGCTAAAAACAAATATTCAAATGAATAACCAAGGTAGTGAAAATAAAACCACAGATACCAAACTGACACAGGTAAAAGCACAGCACAACATAACATCCCATGTTTGCTAGGAACACATGTTTTCTCATTAACAATTAAAGGTTAGATAAACATTGTGAAACATTTGATATAATAATTGCACCTATGGGCCGAACCGGTTTGGCTCAGTGGATAGAACGTCGGCCTGCAGACTCAAGGGTCCCAGGTTCGATTCCGGTCAAGGGCATGTACCTTGGTTGCGGGCACATCCCCAGTGGGGGGTGTGCAGGAGGCAGCTGATCGATCTCTCTCATCGATGTTTCTAACTCTCTGTCCCTCTTCCTTCTTCTCTGTGAAAAATCAATAAAATATATTAAAAAAAAATAATTGCACCTATGGGAATTTATCCTAGGAAAACAACATGGATATGCACAAAGATTTATGACAGAGCTATGAATAAGAGCAGCACACATCTAGAAAGAAACTAAATGTTCATTAATAGTAAACCTTTAAAATTATAATCTATGTTGAACTTTATTAAAATTGAAAACTTCCACTTTTCAAAACACAGTATTAAGGTAATCAGAAGAAAAGCAAAAGAGTGAAAGAAAAATGTTTACAAAACACACATCTTTACTAACTGCAATTTTTCTGTAAATTGAAAACTGTTCCACATTAAAGTTCTTCAAAAATCTTCTTCAATTAACTATTTATATTCAGAAATAATATTTCATATGAGGAAGAGAATTGCTAAGTATAATATGATATTTCTATATCTTTGGTATATTCCTCTATTCATTTGTGAAGGAAACATTACTATTAATTTTTAAATTCTAATTGGAAATATATATGAAACTATACTGACTATGATTACCAAATTATCAACAAGATTATCTCTGAGTGGTTGTGTTGTTAAAAAGAAAGATGGTGCATTCAAAAATATTTCTGGTCACATAAATTGACCATAAATTATCTGCATAAGTAGCAAACAACACAAAAAAGATATTACAAGGGAGGGGAAGAATAATGCATTTATCAAAACCAGACTTCTCCTGAGAATTACCTTGTGTCTAGCAATAACAAAGTAGTTGTTTAGATTATCCTTGCTTCCTTCCTGCTTTCATTGGATCTCACTCTTTTGCTACATTATAATATCTCTAAGGACAACCTTTTATTTTTACAGAAACTTCATTTACTACTACTGGCCTCAATAATTTCTCTGAAGATATATTTTCTCTGGGAGTTGAATACAGAGTTTTCTACCACTCCCTCTAGGGATTCTAAGGCAAATATGCACATTGATCTTTCTCCTCTTCCCCTAGACCAGGCACTAATACAATTGCACACATGTACTCATGCACATACACATGGCAGGCACACTTCAGAGGTACATACATTTTTTATTTGCTTTTCAAATCCTGCCAAACAAAAAGAATGGTGTTTTTAATAATTTTGATATACCTCAATGAAACAATATCCAGTATGACAGTAGATAAGACATGCATCCTGTTCCAAAACTGACTGGCTAGTAGCAGCCAAGTAGGAGGCTGAAAACCTCCTAAAAACACAAGTCAGGGCCTGTAATCCCAAAGTATAATAACTGCCAGGAACAACTCATCTTTGAAAAAAGTATTTTAATGGCAACAAGTCAATTCTCAGCAAGACAAGACTTATCCATGTCTCTAATTTTCTGATAGATACTATATTTCTTTTATTTTCTGTGTTAATGAGAAGATCTTACTTCTATATCCTACTTTTATAACTTATGGCTGCTCTATTCCAAATAAATAAATCTTTAATAATCACATTTTTATTCACATGTTATATTCTGAAACTTTGAAAATCTGATCAATTCCCCAAGACATATTCAATAAATGTCAATTCATCTAATTTAAAATGTACATGAATGAAAAATATTAATTTTATAAAAATCAATACCATTCTGACTTCAGTCCATAAGAATCTATACGAATGTTATCCATGAAAGTCAGCCTAAAACAGAGAAATGATTTACTGAATAATTATTACCCTCTTTTAGCTATCATGTATTGAGTGCTTACTATAGAACAAGTAATGTGCTAAGTGTTTTCTATGCATCATCTCATTTTACAAACACCCTATAAAGTATTAATTCCACTTTACAAGTGAAGAAACTGGAATGTAGAGGTTATATAATCTGAATCAAGTCATATGTGCAGTAAATAGGAGAGCCAGAGTTTGGACCTGGGCATTTTTATTTCAGAAATCAATCTCCTATCTATAACTTAAGGCTACAATATTGGTAACATCAAATAGAAATATAAAATAAGGATCTGAAGACTGATTTTATTGAGTGGTAGTTTTTTGAAAAATCAAAAAGCACTATTGAAAAGTTGCTTGGGACATAGATCAAAGACAGTGAATATTCTACACTTTCATGAGTTTATAGTAAATGTTCTCAACACCATGATATTATAGATTAATGCTAAGAGATTCAATAGTTTTAGTTTATTTAGTTGTCACAAACTCTCTGTGTGGAAGTTATATTGATTATACAGGACCCTCATCTACACCCCAAACCCGTAGATGCTCAAATACCTTTATGCAACTACAGTATCTATATATATATAAAAGCCTAAGCAACTGGCCCACCAGCTGACCATCTGGTAGCTTTGATGCTCACTGACCACCAGGGGGCAGACGCTCAATGCAGAAGCAGAAACCACAGGCATGGAAACATGGAACAGACTGATGAATCTCAGAGGGAGGGTGGGAAAAGATTAACCAAAGATCTTATATGCATACTAGAGGCCCGGTGCAAGGATTTGTGCACTGGTGGGGTCCCTCGGCCTGGCCTGTGCCCTCTCACAATCCGGGACCCCTTGGAGGATATCAGAGAGCTGTTTTCAGCCTGATCCCCACAGGCCAGGCCGAGGGACCCCACTGGAGCACGAATTCATGCACCGGGACTCTAGGTTGCATATAATCTATGTTTGCGTACAGACTGAAGCAGGGTGTGCCTATACATCATTTCCTATGCATGGATTTGCATAAGAAGTTCAAGTTTTGATTTTTGAAAGTTTATGGTATTTTTTATCAAGTATTGTTGATCTACAGTTGGTTGAATCCATGGATATAGAGAGCTAACTGTATATCTTTTTGGTGAAAGTTCCAATAACAGAAGAGAAACCCATTTGAAACTATATTTTAATTATCAGATAGTAACACATTCAGAATTTCTTTTTATCAACATGTGTAATAGTATTTAGAAATTTAGCATGCACATTTGGTTTACACAGAACAAATTACACTCCATTACCACAGTTTATATTACTCCCCATCACTCAGGAAGGCCATTTATCAAAAAGGAAAGCTAAATAATTGGCCAGATTGCATTCCTCTTCTTTGATGGTAAATCTTGCTGTGACCAGCCTGATGGTAAAGGAATCAAGGAACATCTCACAGGTGTGGGAAAATATGTGAATATGTTAATTAAAAACAAATTTTCTCTATGTTGTGCAGAGCAGTGTAGAGGGCCCCTGGGAAGGCACATGGGCATTTATTTAATACATTGTCAGCTGAATCCAAGGCAACAGGCAGAGCCAGGTCCTGGATACACATCTTACCAAAAAAGCAGAAGTGTTCTCAGCTTGACTTTCATCTTTGCCCAGGTGCCTGGGAGTGGGTTTTATTATGTAAATCAAGCCAAGCACTAGGAATGAATAGGACTCAGGCCTGCCCAGAACTGAGGTTACTTCCTCGTATTGGGGGTATAAAATAAACACGCGGTTTCGGTGCTAGGTCCCTGTCCCTGTCTCCCCTCAGAAGAGGACATCGGTCCCACCCGGTCCCAGCCTTTTTCTTCCATCTTTGTGTCTTGTCTCTTTCTTTCATATTCTCAAATCCCCAGCCGCCCCTACTCAAACAACTGGACCACTCTCTTTCTGCGCTGGACGCAGAAAAGGGAGACCCCTCCATAGAGCAGCATTTATTTATTTCACGGAGTATTTGAGTCAAGAGCACTTCCACCCTGCCAGTTTTCTTCAGAAAAACATGCATAAAGCTTTAAGTGGTTGCTAATAATGAAGACTTACTTGCCCCTCTGTATATAACCTCCAGGGTTAGCTCAACTAGTAACAGTTATCTTCAGACACTGAAGGGATAAAGAAAAGGCTATACACATCTGGGTTTATCCAGATCATAAATTGACATTGCACATTTTTTAATTGAGACATTTTTAAGTGTATTGCCACTGAAGGAAATTCTGAGACATGCTGCAGCATGGATGACCTTGAAGACATTAGGCTAAGTGAAATTATTTAGTCACAAAAGGAAAAATATTATATGATTCCACTTAAATAAGATACCTAAAACAGTCCAATTTATAGAGGCAGAAATAGAATGGTGGTTGCCAGTGGCTGGGAGGCGGGAGGAATGGGAAGAGAGTGTTTAATGTGGGCAAAGTTTCAGGTTCAGAAGATGAAAAAGTTCTGAAGATGGATGGTGGTGATGGGTACAGAACAATGTGAATGTGCTTGATGCTTCTGAATTGTACACTTAAGACTGGTCAAAGATAAGCAAACACACGAAAGAATAAACCTCATTGGAAAGGGAACTATATAGTAAAGGTAGTAGATTAATTACTTATAACGTTAGTTTGAAGGTTATAAGACAAAAGTAGTAAAATTAACCATGATTACAATAATTAGTTTAAGAGATACACAAGATGCAAAGTAAAATGTGACATAAGAAACATAAAATGTGGCAGGAAGAATAAAAACGTTGAGCTTTAGAATGTGATCAAACTTAAGTCATTATTCTTCGCTTTTGCTTTTGTTTGTTTTGTCTTTTGGTTTAATTTCTTGTCTAATGAATTTTTACTTTTACCCTCCATATTTCCAATTGGTTTATTTTCTGCTCTATTCCCTTTAATACACTTTGGTTCACTTATAAACTTTTTTGCCTACCCACTTACATATTAATTCTTTTGTCTTTTTATCTCAGCCAATTCAATCCTCATAGCTTTCTTTCAATGAGAAAGAGCAACTTTTCTAGACTTCAACATGCTTTTAATAATTTGTTTTGAGAAATGTTTGTACCTTTGAGACTTTAGCTTGGTGATCTCTTTTTATTGAGTCTGGATTATTTTTTTATGATTCCTGCATTTTTGTTATTTATTTGCTAGCTATTTCAAATGAAATATCCAGATATCCACATGTATGTATGTCTTTTGTTTCTCTCATTGTTTATGTAGGCAGTGGTTGAAGTCTTTTCCTCAGAACAGAAGCTAGAGAACAGGTGAGTGTTTATGGTTTTTAGACCAATTCTAATTTCTACTCCAGAACTGCTCCTTCTTCTGCCTCCACTTCTAATTCTCTGATACCTAAATAACATAATTCATTAGACTCTATAATTCTCAAGACTTCCTGTTCTAATCCTCTTTCTGACTCTGCTCTCACAAACAGTAATGGAAGCCACTCTTTCTAGGCAATAATATAGGGTGTCCCCCCAAATTGTATATACAATTTAAATTATTATAAAGTCAGTGTTTATTAATATACAATTCATTTTCAAAATTTAAAAGAATCTATAGAAATGAACTGTACCTAGAGGAATCAAGGAACATCTCATTTCAATGCCTTTTTACAAACTGATGACTGTTTTGGTCCAGGTACTGCTGATAACACCAAACAATGGAATTGCAAACATCAAGAATCATTTTGATCAGTATTTGTGTGCCCTCAATTTGCCGATTGTTACTGTTTTGTACCGTAAACTTTATCTTTTATGTGTCCCCATAAAAAAGTTTTGTGGCACCTTAGGATAAATTTTCTTTGTTCAAAGCTCAGTCTGGCATCAACCATTATTTCAAATGAGTTAAATCTGAAAAGGAGTGAAAATCACGTGAGTAATCAGGTGTTAAACTGTGTATACATGCTTTGGGGACACCCTATATTTGATTGTCAGCCTCCCTTTTCCTATTAATTGCTATAGCATAAGGGGTTCTATTAAATTCTGCCATCAATGGATCTTATAAGGGGAGGGCACCATAAAGGTCACTTGATCACAATCTAAATACAAAAATATAACTACTAGTTTTATTTGTATAAGAAGCAAACACAGGATTCTCTTTTAAAAATATGGTAAATATGGAAGGACCTGTGGAAGAAGAATTATTCATATTACCTTACACCCAGATCTCGGAAACCACATAGATTTGAAGTGCCCAGGTGAGCAAACTCTCTGGGGGCAAAAAGCAAAGAAGATGGGTGTAGGAAGAGAAAAAGAGTGAAGCTAAAACTGTCTATGTTTCATCCTGAGTTGGAGAAGAGAAGGCAGCCAGCTTTGTTTCTCCTTTTCAGGCACAGGAAATTGCCTAGTGGTGAGCTGTATCTCCAGAATTATAGGAGGGCTAAGTTATCAAAACATGGATACTGAGGACAGAACCTTTCACAATAACTATGTCTCCTCCCTCTCCCCCCCCCCTCCCTACACACACCCACACACACACACCACATCATTACTGGCAGTGGAGAGAGGAATTCTAAACAGTAGTTCCATGGAAACTTAAAGAGGAGTTTGTTTTGAATAAAGAATGAAAGGAGCCTGCGGTTGTTCTTCCTCTTCCCCACCCATCTTAATTCATTGTTTCTCTGAATATGGGAAGATGGCGTAGCAATAATGTGAACACTCCAAGAAGAATTGTTTCCATTTAAAGGGTTGTCATATTTTTTATAGTTTTGGGGTAGAGAGA